>NC_090984.1:42720113-43345113 GCF_041146395.1 Eulemur rufifrons
CATTCTTGGGATACTTCACTTAGTAGAATGGGTTCCAACTCTTTCCAGGAGAACAAAAGATTCTATATCACCATTGTTTCTTACAGCTGAGTAATACTTCGTGGTATACATATACCACATTTTACTAATCCACTCATGTATTGATGGGCATTTGGGTTGTTTCCACATCTTTGCAATTGTGAATTGTGCTGCTATAAACATTCGGGTGCAGATGTCTTTGTAATAGAATGTCTTTTGTTCTTTTGGGTATATGCCCAATAATGGGATTGCTGGATCAAATGGTAGGTCTACTTGTGTCTGTTTAAGGTATATCCATATTGCTTTCCACAGGGGTTGCACTAGTTTGCAGTCCCACCAGCAGTATATGAGTGTTCCTGTCTCCGCATCCACGCCAACGTGTATTGTTTTGGGACTTTTTGATAAAGGCTATTCTCACTGGAGTTAAGTGATATCTCATTGTGGTTTGGATTTGCATTTCCCTGATGATTAGAGTACATCACACTATTATGGGCACCATTTTTTACATAAGGAAGCTGATGTTGTTAGCTTTAAGTCACATGGCAAGGACCAGAACCATAACCTGGATCTTTTAAATGTCCGTTTGGGGATATTTTTATTACATGTAAGGGGAGAGGTGAGATAGATGAAGGTCTAAGGGAACATTTAATAAGAAGCTCCTGTGTGCTAGCTCTGTAATCCATGAGATATCTAATAATGGCTGTATAAGACAAGTTTTATTTCCATGTTAATAGATGGGAAATTAAAGCTCAGAAAGGTTGATTTCACTGAGGTCACTGAGTAGTAGTATACCTGAATTCACAGGTGAAATTGACTATAAAAATCCGTTTCCAAGCCAGGTGCACTGGCACATGCCTACAGTCCCAGCTACTTGGGAGGCTAAGAAGGGAGGATTGCTTGTGCCCAGGAGTTCATGTCCAGCCTGGGCAACACAGCCAAGACTCACCGCTAAATAAACAAATAAACCATTTTCTTCCGTCTACAACAAGGGACAGCAAAATTATTCTATAAAAGGCCAGACAGTAAATAATTTAGCCTTTGTAGGCCATATGGTCTCTGTTGCAACTATTTAATTTTACTGTTGTAGTATTTAAAGCAGCCACTGAACAAATGAGCGTGGCTGTGTTCTCATAAAACTTTAAGGACATTGACATTTGAATTTCATACAATTTTTATATGTAATAAATTCTTATTTGGGTTTTCTTAATCATATAAAAATATAAAATTCTCTGCTTGGAAAAATCACAAGTAGAGGAAAAAATATATAAAACCCATTCTTAAGAGCCATGCAAAAACAGGCTGGATTTTACTCATGAGCCATGGTTTGCTGACCCCTGTAGTATACCATACCACCTCCAGAGAAAGCTTCTGCAATGTCTTTGTTTCAAACAATCCTTCACTAGGTTAGAAAAAGAGAATGGGACTTACTCTTTCCTGGACCCTAGATGACTGAGAGAGTTGTTACTACACAGCCCCCTCAACTTGTGCTATAGCGATATGCAGTTGTTTAAATGTCTTATTCCAATGTTAAATGTGTTTTTGTGTCTTAGCCTATCCTTAAAATTAAAAGTTTAGGAAAGATGACTTCTTTTAAAATTTCCTTTAATATTTAATAGTTGATGTACAGTAAGTGTTGAGTAAATATGAACTGATAAATATTTGTCAGATGCTGCCAAATACTGTGCTGCTCCATTCACAGATGTTAAATAGTGGGCACAACATCTAAGCAATTCCAATGAAATGAAAAATAATAGGCTGTATATATAATTTAACAAAATTATCTTTTTAAATTTTAAGGGACAATTTAAAAAGTATTTTTTGGCCCTATCTTTTTTGTTTCAGTAATTAGAGCGTTTGCATGTGAATACTAAGTCTGACATTCCTTCCTCCCCTAGAACCACTTTGGTGATCTGGATGGTGGCCACTACACTGCTTTCTGCAAGAACTCAGTCACCCAGGCCTGGTATAGCTTTGACGACACACGAGTCAGTGAGATTCCAGACACTTCAGTTCAAACTGCTACAGCGTATCTCCTGTTCTATAGCTGCCAGCCCTTTTCTATACCTATAAAAAAATGCAAGAGCTAGGAAAATGGTGTTTCCTCAACACTGCAAAACAAGCAATCAGAAACTGGTTGTAAAGTTTTCCATTGTCATTAAACTCTTACAACTTACTTGCATCACTAACATTTTTAAGTCTTTCTAACATATAGTGCAACCTTTTATAAGGTAAGCCTATAGCAAAGCAGATTGAAAAAGGCAGTGTGAAGATAGGGTAATACTAATGGATAAAGGCCTTCAAAGCACTGTAGATTACATATGGAGTTCAAGTTTCAAAATTCAATGTTTATTAGTGTGGATTTCTATCATAAAATATCTCATAATTGTATATATCCAACAAATTATTTTCCAAGATACTTCATGGAGTTAAACAAAAATAATTTTTGTTCAAATGGCTCTGTGAACTTAAGAATGTGATCTGAAAATATTTAATTGATACAACAATTTAGTCAACATGTTGTCTTAGACTAATTGTAAAACACGAAAAGTTGACGAGGAAACTTCACAATTTAAAACCCATCCTTTAATCTTCTTCCTGAGACCCTGCTGATGGTGACAACTTTCAGAAGCATTTTAGCACCGTATTTTTATACGGAGTGTTTATTGACTTCATATACAGCAGCCGAGTCCCTGAGGTAAATGATAAATTCCAAGCTCCTTTATCTCTTTTAATATATCACTCTGTAAAGATGTGGTTCAAACTGTACATAACGCATAATTCACTTTGCTATCTCTTTTTACCTTACTAGTAAGAATTAATATTCTGAATTCTAAAGAATCTTTGAGGACTCTGCTCTGGAAAGAATGAGTCTGGGTATTAAGTTATATCTTTGACTTCCAACTCTGAGAATCAGAAGTGCTATACGGAGTTCTGGTGTCAAGTTGAAGGAACAATGGAATTGAGTCCCGATTCAACAGGATAAGTGCACTAAATTTAAAATCAATCTGGTGGGATAAAGTGTGGTATACATAATGTGTGTGTTACATAAAATCCATGGTTCTATTGTCCTATGTTTGATAATACAACATTTTCTCATAAAGATTTTAATGCAGGTATAAATGAAATTCTCATTTTAAAAGAATTAAAGAAAGTTTCCATTTATTTTTTTAGAATAAAGATTTAGTGCACAAGTACAGCCCAAAGCCAACAGAAAAATAGCTTTGCCCTGTCATTTCCCTAAGAAAGCACTGCAATTACTCAGAATAGGCCAAAAAAAAAAAAAAAGCAATCCTCTGAGTTCTAGGCTTCACAAAAGGACCACATGTTAAACCATGTACATCGATTTGATGTGCAAGTGTGCAATAAATATGTACACATACATGCCTGTCTGCTTTACAGCATTCTGGAGTATTCATAGTACATCAAGCTGGGATTTAGAAATGTAAAAAGGCTGTAACAGTGAAAAGGGAAAAAAGGGGTACAATGGTTTTGAGATTAGTAGAATAATAATGCTTAGCTAGTTTTAACTTTGGAGCAGACTAAAAAAGTTGTTTTGAAATAAATGGTACCTGTAAGGGATGCTTACTGCAATACTTGTTAAATGTTATTTGTCAGTTTTTAATAATAGTACTGACCTGAATTATATGGTACTAGTAACACAGCTCCCACTGTCCTAGGATTCCTCTATGTGGCCAGCTACAGCTATCCATTTTCTTTATAAGCATTTCAAGAGTTGTGTTGCTGAGACTTTTAAAAGATAACTAGCTTATAACCTATGTCTCTTTATGTGGCTACATCAGTTGCTCGTGGTCCCAATGAAGTATAAAAGAGGATATAAGCAGCTGAAGATTTCACAGACAAAACGGAGATATCAGAAACTTCATGATCATCAAACTTAAACCACCGCTGTCTTGCTGCATTTTTACAGTAGGCAGTGTAGTGGCCTCCGTCCAGCCCGCCGTAGTGATTCTGTGCCAAACAAGACAGAAAATCAATTCAGCTTAAAGCTTTGAAATGGGTATATTTTAAATAGCAATTTATGTTGTTCTTACTCTGGGAAAACTCCTGGTGGTTTTGTTTAGTTTGCTTTGAAACAAGAAGTCTTTAGTTCAAGGAGATACTTACTGAAACAGAAAACAAGTTATATTTCTTCAAATTGTTCTTTGGACCAATAACATATTGTGACAAGTCAAGATTTTCTAATGGAAAGTCCACAGATGTCTGTAATTTTTGCTTCCACCGGCCATCATAGGAAAAACTGCAGAAGAAAATATTACAACAATTATTCTGATGGAGAAAGACATGCAGGTTTTTAGCCGGGACCATAACATCCATTAAGTACAAAGACTGAGAATTTTAGCAGTGGAGGAACCTGTTAAGGACATTTAGTTTCATTTCTGTTTCACAAATGAGGAAACTGAGGCACAGACACATTAAATGACATGCCCCTGGTCGAACAGCTGGAACGGAGGGCAGTGACCACACTCTGGTCCCCTGATCCGTAGGCCAGCTACAACTGTTACGTGCGTTTTCCCTTTGTAGAAGACTCATCTGTTTATAATGTTGTCACTGCAAAAGCACAGAGGACAGACTAAGGAGAGCTGCTCTAGATTTAAGCTTGTACTTCTGGGAAACGAGAGCCAGAAATTGTCAATAGGTAGACTAATGACTGAAATAATAGTATTCCATTCTGTCAGACTGCTCCTCACACCAAAATGATAGTATTTTGGTTGGTGTAATATGGTTATTTCAGAATTATTTTTAAAAATCTGAATTCTGAACTATACATATTTTTGGATATCCTCTAAGAATAATATTCACCATTAAAAATTTTAACAGAACAAATGTTTACCGAATGTTTACCTATACCTCCACAATCCTTAAGAGTAAGAAAGGGATGACAGAAAGAATAACCTTTTGTTTAAAAAAAATTTACATGAGAAATCTGCACATATCAATGTTGAAATTAACATAACTAAGAATCTCCAATAATACAAGATAAAACAAATTTCAAGTAAAACAGGAATGCCTTCTTTGAAACAAAAATTATAGCTCAATAAAAAGGTGAAACTTCTGTTAAAAAAGTTTTCAAAAAAATCAATGCAGAGTCATCAGGACACAGAAGGATTACATAAGACAAAAGATCTGGTGTTTTGTAACTCTTGGCATTATTCCTTCTACTACAGGACCAGATCTTCTTCATCGATTGGAAAAATCTGGACAAAACTATACCTACACTTAATGGCACCATTAGCATATTTTATCTTTAAAATTATACTTTAAAAAAATTATAAATTTCATTTTTAACACAAATCTGTTATGCTTAGTTTGCTGTTTTGCATGTTACATCTGTGTTAGACTTATACTGTAAGATATTTTACACATATTCACTTGATGTTTTGTAATGATTTAAGATTTTTATATCTGAAATGTAATAATTTAGTTTCACTAAGAAACTGAATCACAAGGAACTACAAGTAGTAGTGGTATTGCTATTTTGCTCTGGTATTGAAAACACTAAGGTAAACTAATAGAGTCTCTGTCTTATTTCCCCAGGTACCCTAACCCCAGCTACCCTAACCAGATAATCTTCCTGTGTTATGTACCCTTAGCAGGTAGCACAGTAAGTGCAAATTACACAAGACTTAGAATTCCTTGATCTAAATTTTACTGAACAGGAAGCAAAATTTTCCCCTTTACCGTTTCAGATGCACTAAAAGCACAGGTGGCAACTTCCAGATTTCTATCTTTTTTAGAGAATCCCGCCGAGCTCTGCAATGACTGCAGTAAAATCTGTTGTTATCTGTGAGTTTTTCTTCTTTGGAAAATAATCTAAGGCAATCCTGACAAAAAAAAAACAAGTAGCAGATACTCATAAATTCGTTTCTTCAACACAGTATCAGAGAGAACCTATTCAACAGGTCACTGCAGACACTAGGGATACAAAAGTAAACTAGAACAAAAGTTCCTTACAAAGTTTCTGATCTACCGAGGATGTAGACAAGTGCACAATTCTAATGCAGAGTGTGGTGAGTGAGTACTACCTATGGTGGAGGGAAGAAGTTCTATGTCTCATGCTAGCACACAGGAAAGACCCCTAACCTGCACCCGGTGGATCAGGGAAGACTTGCTGGAGGAAATGACATTCTGCAGGAAGCTAAGACTAAAGGTATCGACAAGCTAGTATAAAAATCACATTGTTGATGTGTGAAAAACAGGATAATTACTTGGTATCTCCATGTACAGCAAATGCTTATAAAAAAGCAGAACTAAGTTAAAGTCAACATACAACTTTCCAAATTAACTTTTAAGTCTTCTTAAGTAATGTTTTTAAAAGTTTGTATTTTTATCAACTCTGGAAGAATATAATAGAAAGACATCTGTAAAAAACAGAAAAACTTCTAATTCTTTCTAATTTACAAAGGCTTAATTATAAAAATTTGTGTCAGTTTTACCTATAAAATGTTTATAGGGGTAAAGACCAGAAATTCCTGAATAAAGTACCACTCTGTATCCATATATACGCTGCATTGTTATCCAACAAATCATTTTCTAGCTTAAACTTACCTGTAATGTACATTTACTTGTGGATGCTAGTGGTAGAGACAAATACATGAAGGCCTCAAATGTCCTAGACTTTTTGTGACAGGTGAGGCACTGTACTGTGGATTTGAATTGACCCTGGAAAAGTGCAACAATAATAGATTCATTGAGCTGCTTGTGTTTCTGCCAAGCATGTTCTGCAGCTTTAAAGTCATCGAGATGATCATTATTTTCTTCTTTATGTCTCTTCCGATTATCAGCCTGGAAGTAAGATTGTTTAAGCTCTCTATTAATAACATTTAAATATAAATTAAAAGAATAAAATTAAATACACACACTTTGCAGAGTGAGAAACACTTGGTAGTTCTCATAGAGCAGTTCTCATCTCATTGAGAGCTGCAAAGTAATTCTGGCCAAAACCCATTTTATCAAAAGAGTGCAACTTGTTGGAATTTCTTAAGAAATTTTTATTTTAAAAGCTGAAATGTTTAGTTTTGAAAGGAAGATATCCCACAGATAGCTGGGAATTAGGGCCCCAACTAGACAGATGCAATTTCGTTGCCCTAGCCTCAAGAACGGATATATACATACACACATCTGTATGTGTATAAACATGTTCAGTGGTAAGAACGCTGATCCATCCCAAAGATATCTGAAACAGAGATGACAGCCTGGTGCCAAAAAGCAGTAGTATACAAATGATGGGTAGTCATTTATGTATAGATATGTCTCAATAACTATTCACATGAGTCATTTGGTTACATGGAATAATTATTATTTTAGAAAAAAAATAAGGACATATTCCACTTTCAGCAAGGGATTGGGAGAAAAGAATAAGAATATAGCATAATATAAATATAATAAATATAATCTATAGTAAAAATGCTCAAACTGTATAGCTAATCTTATAAAATCATATGTTTATGATCTTACTTTCACATACACATGGTTCATGAACACTACCTCCAACTATTTTAACACTTGCAAATTTCTCAGCAATACTACTTGTTAACATTTGAGTTAGTAAATACCAATTGTATATACTTCGTTTCAAATATTACACTTATCACATATATTAATTTTATAGTTTTGTGCCTTATACAAAACACTATATTCACATAAACAAGCATGGAACAATGACTGACAACAAGAACTTTAAATTGTTATGAAAATGAAAATGACTACAGTGCTACTAAGCAACCCTAAAAAGCCTTTGCAACTTAGAAAAATCAGATTTCTTACTTTATTTAGATCTTCATGGAGACCATCCATTAGGAACAGAAGCAGTTCTTGTGAATCTTGCTGGCTGTATCCCGCAAACTGGTCATTGATCTTCCCAATGGTGATTTTAAAGTCTTTTGGACTGATATATCTATACTGTCCTGTCCACAGGGCTTTCATGATTATACCAAATTCTTCTGCCACTTCACCTTTATGCCCCAACAAATTTGACCTATGTAAAAAAAATTAACATTACAAAAAAGGCAATAAAGGAAAAATTTCAAAGGTACAGTGGATTCTTGATGTCAACACTGAACTATTCACATACTGTAGCCCTCCATTAAAACGTTTATTCGCAGGTTTATTACCAAACACTCGTCTGAATTTTACTTTGCTTACACCTCTCCAACTTCACTCTTTCCTTTCGGCTGCAAGCTCTGCAGGGTCTCCTCATCAACAGGCTCCAGTTGATGACAGGTTCTGTCTTCCTGCACTGCTCTTATCCCATCTGTCCTTTCCTAATCAGAGAAGGCTTTTCTCTACATTATTCTTACAAATAAAGATATTTTCCCCTTTCCTAATTTGACTTCTCTGGAGCTGGGTGGTAAGCACTATGGCTAGAATGTGTCCTTTCCAGAATTCAGGTGTTACCCATGTGATGGTATTAAGAAGTGGGGCCTTTAGGGGGTAACAGGCCATGACGATGGGATTAGGTGCCCTCACATAAAGTTTGTTTTCTTGCCAGTCCATCTTTCTGCTATGTGAGGATGCAGAAAGAAGGCTCACCAGATGCCGATGTCTTGATCCTGGCCTTCCCTGCCTCCAGAATTGTGAGAAAATAAATTTCTGTGCCTTCTAAATTACCCAGATATTTTGTTACAGCAGCATAAAATGGACTAAGATAATAAATGTGGATAGATCATCCTTTTAACATTATGATGCAAAAAGTAAGACATTTATTTACCTGTTAATATCATCCTGGTAACAGTTTCGGTTAAAATAATCAGCTAAATGTGGAGCGTTACATAGGCACTGCAATATTGAGTTCATGTAACAAGTATTTCCTAAATTACGGAGTCCGGTAAGAGCTGGTCCAGATCCTCCAAAAACAGGATTTAGGTTCCGAATCTGAGAAGCAGAAAGCCTTGAGATCTCAGCTTTAGGGTAGCCTGTTGGCCTGAGGAAGAAAAAGTTTACAAGATGTCTTAAAATGTAGAGCATCTGATATTAAGGTTCATTCTACAAATGGTAGCAAACTCTAACACCTGTCACAGGTATCTTATAAACAGTTAATATGTTAACTCATAAGGTGCTGGGTCTCATAGGACATTTAGTATCTAGGTTAACACTGGTTGTATTCTGATACTCTCCCATGAAACAAACACCTTTAACTTACGTGGGTCCATGGTTCTTATAGACACCCTGAGATAGATTCTCTAGTTTCTCATGAACCAGGAGCTCAAGTAGAGAAGGCTCTTTTAAATGATTCCAGAAAGTTTGGCACTGTCAAATGTCTGAACTCAACCAGAATGCCAAACAAGGAATCAAAAAAATCTATTACTGTGGAATAGATATTAAAGGAGGCAGAGGTTATTTGGCTACTATTACCTAAAGTCTAGAGGTGTGCTGACTAGTCACTGGTATCTAGTCAAATTTAAATAAAACTTTAGTTCCTCAGCTGCACTAACCACGTTTCAAATTGGCCAAAACCATATTGAACACCACGGATACAGAACATTCCCACAGCCACAGAAAGAACTACTGGAAAGCGCTGGGCTAGACAATGCCTCTTAGACTTTTACTATGTAATGTGTATTTGATTTATACATGAACTGCTGGAGCTGCTGTAGCATTCAGGGAAATCTAACTGATAGGTCTTTTTTCTTTTATTGATCACCAGCATTCTTCCACTCCTAAAAGGAATATTGAGAACAGGTGCATGTACTCATGTGTTCTCTGTTCAACACATACAAAAATATACATGAACTGCATACGATAGTCTTTAAGAAGAATAATGATTCAAGAAGGAATTAAATCTCACCACTCATTATAATGAACTCTAAAATCTGTAAATAGATTAACAGAACTTTAAAAAGCTCCTTCAAGTAAGTCTTTACCAGGCAAGGTAGTTCTCAGAAGGAAAAAATTTCAACTACTTTCTTGGGAAGTGTTATTAAAGGGGCCAAAAATGTAGCCTAATTGTAATTCCTTAGTAATTAAGAGAATGTGTATAAATAAATGGAAAACAAACCCATTTATTTATGCTTTTATGTATTTCCCCTTTCCCTCACCACAAAAGTAAAGATTAGAAGTCATACACAGACTTGAAAATCATCTCCTCATAGCCCTATCAGTCATAGACCAGGAGCATTAAAGGATTCTAAAAGGAATGAAGCCAGGAATATATCTAAATGAGATACTGTTTGGGGAAATTTGATAAATCTACTGATCTCTAGAATAGCAAAAATACAATGAAGAAAAAAGGAACAATAAGAATTAGAGGCTGATACACTATAGTGCTTATTACTTTAATACTACAGAAAAACTTCACTCTCACATTATTGCTAAGGAAAAGTTTGGAACTCAAGTTCAGTTTGCTACAAGGCAAACTGAACAATCCTATGGTCCTCAAAGGGAGATTTAGGGACCACAGGAGGTCTATGAAAAACTTGTAGGCGTTCTGTGGCATGCTGCCATAAAATATAACAACATAGGTACTTTTATATTATCTACATTAACACTTATGATAATCTTCTCTGTTATGATATTAAATTAGCACTTGGAAGAAAAACCAAGGACATTTTCTCTATTCATTTGGTTTTTTTTCTACATAGTAAATAACAATGGCTGGTATAGCCATCCACAGAAATTTCTGACTCCCTGACATTAAAATGCTGATATATTTACAGCAAAAGTTTTAAAATATAGCACATTACAACAGTCCTAGGAGTTGGGATAAACTTACTTGTTTTCTCGATTAACTGTTGGAGTTACTGTTGGCTTCCTCTTCTCTTCCTCTTGAATGGCCTGAGTTATATCTGGGGAGGAGTAGGAACGCTTCAATTTGGACGGTTCCCTATCCCGCTCGGCAGGAATCTGTGGCTTGGCTTTATGAGTTGGAGGGGTGGAAGGAGGTGCGGAGGAAGGAGCCATTTCCGGTGGGTACATATGAACGGTGTTGGTGGGTGAATGATAGTAACGAAAGGTTCCAGTGATTGGGTCAAGAAACTTAGATGGAAAAGAAAAAAACAAGTCAAAACTCAAAAATGACAACTATATAAACAAATCACTCCAAAGTATTCTATTGCTGAATTTATTTTTGGAAAAAAATCATTTGAATAAAATGGTGATAATCACTTCTATAATTAAACTTCAGAGAAATTTAGGTTTTAAATAATATACTGTTTCTAAATGACAAATGTCAGAATGTTCATATATTGTAGACAGTAACCCAGGCTGGGTATTGAGAAATCTAACCCTGCTATAATTAGGGGAAAAGACTATGTCCACTAAGATGAAGAAACAGAACTGACTCTATACTAGAGAAGATATAAAATAAGCAAAATAAAAAGTATTTTTTAAAAGAATATAGTGACTATGTTATTTATTCCATGTTAAATTTGACTTTTACCTTGGCCCAGCCTGAAGGCAGTCCTGGTACTATCCTGCCCATTTCTTCACTTCGTGCTCTTGTCAAAGGCTCTCGTTGAGACTAGCAGAAAAACAAACAAAACAATCTGATTTTTCAATTAAATTTTTCATATATAAACTTAAGCTACTTGTACCAAAGAATCAAAAAACTTTGCCTTGGCTACACTTCATATTTTTAAAAACAGGTTCAAGAATAAAGAAAAACATCTATTTTTTTCCTCAAAGTCCAAATATAATACTACACCAAGGGAAAGAGGAATGTGTGCACAAGCCTGTAATGATGGTGGGGTGGAGGGTGGCTGGCCCTCTGTGGTAGTTCAAGGGGAGGACGACGATGGATCCAAGCAAACAAGACAGGCTATAAAATTTCATATCATGGTCTATTCTAAATCTACCTTAAGTCATCTTGTTCTCCAAATGTTTCTTCTATCTTTATTCATGCCACAAAATACTGATGAAATGTTATATAAGTAAATACGGACCAATACACACATATATATGTGTACATATTTATATGTGTATATGTATTATTTTTTTTTAAAGAGACGAGGTCTCACTATGGTGCCCGCGCTGGTCTTGAACTCCTGACCTCAAGCAATTCTCCCACCTCAGCCTCTTCTGTATCTGGGATTACAGGCATGGGTCACTGCAACCAGCTCAGACCAAAATATTAAGGCACCAACTTCAATATAATTGGATATTTTTATCTCTTTAGTAAAAAATTAATAATAGCAAAAAAGCCTGATGAGAAACCACCCATTTCTATCTTTATATTCTGTCTTAAAATATACACACTCTGTTGAACATAAACATGTCAGAAAATTCTGTCAAAATAAAGGCAAATGGGACAACTGAATATCCGCATGCAAAAAGATGAATTTAGAGCCTTACCTCACACTATAATAACAAAAATTAAAATGGGTTATAGATCTAACTGTAAGAACTAGAGCTGTAAAACTTTAAGAAGAAAACACAGGAGAAAATCTTCATTACTTTAAGAATTTAGGTTAGACAAAAAGTTCCTAAGATAAAATACTGAAACCATGATCCACATAAGAAAAAATTGACAGGACTTCCACAAAAACTTTCGTGCTTCAAAAGACTCCATTAAGAAAATGAAAAGATTAGCCACGGAGTGGGAGAAAGTATTTGCAAATCATATTTATGATAAAGGATTTTTATCTAGAATATTATAAACACATATAACTCAGTAATAACGTGGCAATAATCCAATTTTAAAATAAGCAAAAGATCTGAATACATGTTTTACCAAAGATAAACACATGGCCTATAAGCATATGAAAGGATGCTGAATATCATTACTCATTAGGGAAATGAAAATTAAAATTATGAGATACTATTTCATAGGCATTAAGATGGTTATAATAAAAAAAAGACACAAGTATTGGCAAGATGTAGAGTAATGTGAACCATATGCTGCTGGTGGGAATGTGAGATGGGGTAGCCATTTTAGAAAACAGTTGTCAGGTTTTTTAAAAAGTTTCTTGAAAACAAAACACAGAGAATTCCACTGCTAGGTATTTAACCAAAAGAAATGAAAAATTTCCACAGAAAGACTTATATTTGAATGTTCATAGTAGCATTATTTTTAATAGCCCCAAAGTAGAAACAATCCAAAAGTCCAACTGATGAATGAATAAAATACGGTATGTCCACAAAATGCAATACCACTCAGCAATACAAAGGAATGAACTATTGATACATGCTACAACATGGATGAATCTCAAAAAATTATGTTAAGTGAAAGAAAACAGATGCGATAGACTGTACAGTGGGCCCTCCATATCTGTGGGTTCTGCATCCATGGATTCAACTAAACAAAAATATTTGGGGAAAAAAGTGCATCTGTACTTAACATGTATAGACATTTTTTCTTGTCATTATTCCCTAAACAGTATAACAACTATTTACATAGCATTTACATTCCATTAGGTATTATAAATAATCCAGAGATGATTTAAAGTATACAGGAGCATGTGCATAGGTTATATGTAAATACTATACTATTTTATATAAGGAACTTGAGCATCCTCAGATTTTGGTATCTGTGAGAGGTCCCAGAACCAGTCTCGCACAGACTGAGGGATGACTGTATATATATCCCAGAGAAGGCAGATCTAGAAAGACAAAGAGTAGATTCAGTAGTGCCCAGGGCTTGAGGGTGGGACCAGGGAGTAACTAAGTTGGGCACAGGGGTCTCTTTGATGTGACGGAAATGTTCTAAAACTGGATTGTGTTGATGATTTCACAACTCTGTAAATTACTAAAAATCACTGAACTGCACACAAAAAAAGTGTGAATTTTATGGTATGCAAATTATACTTCAATTAAGCTCTTAAAAACAAATGCAAAGATATCTTATAAAAAGCATATTTTTAAAATTAGGATGAAATATACATAACATAAAATTCACCATCTTAACCATTTTTAGGAGTACTGGTTAGTAGCATTAAGTATACCCACATTGTTGTGCAATCAATCCCCAGAACTCTTCATCTTGCAAAACTGAAACTCTGTATTCATTAAATAACTCCCATTTCCCCCTTGCCCCACCTCCTGGCAACCACTGGATCATATGGTAAGGCCAGAATTGCTGGATCATATGGTAAAGCTTAAGTACTTTTTAATTGCATAAAATGAATAGAATATACTATCAAACTTTAGGAAGACAAACTCTATTCCCTTTAATATATAAATGGATTAATCATGTAAAAACAAACAACTACCAAAGATGGCAAAGATTCCATTAGATAGTCGATCTCAGAATGGAGCATGACAATGTGGTAAAGATAACCACATGGTTACAATGTTTTTTCCCAGTTTTTGCCCCCCAATGAACTACTTTACTTTATTTCTTTTGGTATCCTCTGTATTGTCTCTAAAATTTCCTGTCTTTAGAATTTTACTTTCTGGTTGTCCCTTAATCTTAGGCTGTAAAATTGTTAAAATTACAGAAGTGAAAGAAAACTTTTCTCCAACATAAACCTATCTATCACTAGCTAATACAACCAAATTCATGAGACAAAAATATGTAAAAGGGAAAAAAATAAGACTTCTGAAAAGTTTATTCTATTTTATTATCAAATTCAAAATACCTCTGAGTCCATCTGGAATTTCCTAACACTAAAGATAAAGAACTAAAAACTCTGATGAATCAATGAAGAAAAAAAAAAAAAAGATGAAAATCAGGTGCAGTGCGGTGGCTCACGCCTGTAATCCTAGCATACTGGGAGGCCAAGGCAGGAGGATCGCTTGAGGTCAGGAGTTTGAGACCAGCCTGAGCAAGAGTGAGACCCCGTCTCTACTAAAAACAGAAAAAATTAGCTGGGTGTGGTGGTGTACATCTGTAGTCCCAGATACTTGGGAAGCTGAGGGAGGAGGATTGCTTGAGCTCAGAAGTTTGAGGTTGCTGTGAGCTAGGCGGACGCCATAGCACTCTAGCCCAGGTGACAGAGTGAGACTCTTTCTCAAAAACAAACAAACAAAGTAGATTATGAAGCACTAGTTCTCAACATGTGGCCAAGTATAAAATGCTAATCATTAGTGTGTATTCTCCATAACCTCATAGCCCCATTTGAACACTATTCTTTTATTTAAATACCATATGATTTTGGTTACGTTGAAAGGGCTTGTGATCCAAAACAATTTTAAGTATTACAAAGATAAAGAGATTATAGAATTTTATACAGACCAATATTCAAAAATACAAACTCTATATTTTCTAACACCATACATTATTTTAAAAAATCACTTTAATGTTCTGTCTTATTAAAAAACGACTTTAGGCCGAACGCGGTGGCTCACGCCTGTAATCCTAGCACTCTGGGAGGCCGAGGAGGGAGGATTGCTTGAGGTCAGGAGTTCGAGATCACCCTGAGCAAGAGCGAGACCCCGTCTCTACTAAAAATAGAAAGAAATTATCTGGACAACTAAAAATATATGTAGAAAAGTTAGCCAGGCATGGTGGCACATGCCTGTAGTCCGAGCTACTAGAGAGGCTGAGGCAGGAGGAGTGCTTGAGCCCAGGAGTTTGAGGTTGCTATGAGCTAAGCTGATGCCATGGCACTGTAGCCCAGGCAACAGTGAGACTCTGTCTCAAAAAATAAATAAATAAAAATAAATAAAAAATGATGTTAGTAAAAACTAAAAAATTAATAATTATAATAAAATTTATTCTAGAATAAATTACATATTTCTCAACTTTTTAAAGGAGCATACTGGGAATGCAATCTTAATTTTACTTAGATGCGTAGGGATACTGGTACCTACACTAAATTACCCCACAAATATGAATGAATGCTAAAGACTGCATGCCTCTAATATAGCAAGATGGATAGGAAGTGGCATTGGAATCTCACTACATGATCTTAGGCAAATACTTAACCATTAAGCTTCAGTTTCACTTGTAAATTAAATACCTTATGGGGTTACCATTAAGAGTAAATAGCATATAGTAGGTATTCAATGAATAATATATAAATTATATCTTAAATAAGAGCTCACAAGCTCTGTTTCTCCTGTGAATAAAGTTAGAGAGTTTTAGTACATCGGCTCCATTTCCCCAATTTTGGGTGTTTAGAAGGTGTTTGCATCAGAGCTGTATTTTTGATAGTAGAGGTTACCAGGTAAGTGTTCCCCGGATAAGTGTGGCTTTAATCTGAATTGTTAATTTTGGTAACATGCATGAACTGCTGCTTGAGAAGTATAGAAACTGATATTCCTGTAGAGATGGTATTTCACCTTCCATCACGAGTCATTTTCATACTACCAAAAACTGTTTTGTTTTTCCATTTACATATGCGTAAAAAGGACTATAACTCTTCCCGCTATTATAAAAACTAGTTTAGTATTCAAAAGGAAAAGGCATTGTCAATTGCATAATGGAGAAAAAAAGAAAAGCATGATATTAAACTGAACAAGAGTAACAAGGAGAAATGTCCTCCAAAATTATGGGCATCAATTTTGGGTGTGTGGCCAAAGGCAGAAAAAGGCAACATTAACTGAGTTATTGCTAATATTATCTGAATAGATAAAAAAGCAGGAAACAAAATGAAATAGATCTGACCAAAAAAATCATTATATGCAAAGATAAATGTTGGGCCATCTAGATCACTAATTTTGGACATATTCTAACCAGATAGAAACTCTATCATACAAATATTGGCACCTAACTTCTCCATACTGAGAGAAAGATTATAAAAGATTCTAGTCTTTTGAAGATCATACATCAAACATAAAAATGAAGAACGTAGGCTGGACGCAGTGGCTCATGTCTGCAATCCCAGCACTTTGGGAAGCTGAGGAGGGAGAATGTAGCTATTTATCTCAAAGACACAAAAAGCAATTCTAGTGCCAACCAATCACTTCATAAATGTCACTGCCTCAAAGGAGAGTAGGTGAGCAAATGTGGATGGCTGAGTACACTCTACCATCCCTGAAAAAACTATTCAAAATGTCTACCCTGTTTATGGAATGCCACTGGTGTTACCATCTTCTTATATACACTTGATTTTACTTTGCTGGCAATTTATACTGTTTGTTTCTGCTTACCTTGCCTGAACTTGAATCCCCCGTCACAGATGCATGGGGCACATCTCCTGTTGACCTTTTTTGCACTTCTGGGGTTGGACACCTTTTCCCCCTATCGTCCACAGATTTCTTGGCATCAGAAGTTTCATGTTCACTTTTACTTTGTCGTTTTACTCCTGTTATTTCTTTGCCTCTCTTTGCTGAGGTTTCTTTATCTTCTTTCTTAGCCTGTTCACCTTCTTTCTTTTCCATTTCTTCTTTTGCTTTTTGTTGCTTCTCTGCAATTTCATTTTCTTCAGCTTCTTGTTTCTTTCTGGCTTGTTGTTCTTGTTCTTCCTTCCTCAGTTTCTCTTTCTGTTCCTCTTGCTGCCTTTCCCGAAGTTCTTTTTCTTGTTTGTTTTTCTCCATTAGAAGAACAGTTTCTGCATGAATACGGGCTTTTTCTTCATCTGTTAACATGACAGTGGAAGAGGGAACTACAGGCTTGGTGGAACGATCAGGAACAACTTTTCCACTCTGAGGAGACTGTTGCTCATGATCTGTACTTTCAGATTTTACTCTATGATCGTCAGGCAATTTGACTGCCGGTTTTTTAGTACGATCAATCTAGAGCAACAAAACCAAAGTAAACATGATACAAGAACTGTCACTTCGTGGAGACAACATCTGCTAGAATAGCTATTTGTAATTTATTCAATGTCAAGATTTCTCACAAGGTAGCACTTAAATGGGAGAAGGCACTTCCAATGGCACTTCCTCTTGATTCAACACTTTAATTCAACCTGATGTGTTCTCTATACGAAAGAATTACTAAGGTCTTCATTCTAAAACATGAAACCTAGACCTGGGCATACCTAGACTTAAGTTACACTTCCATGTATCCAACTACTTACTCAGTATTTCCACGTGAGTGTCAACACTTATACTTCAAACTCAATATGGCCAAAATTGAATTCAGTATTTCCCCCCAACAAACATGGTCCTTATCTCATGGATGAAACCACTCTCTAAATAGCTGCACAAGCCAGAAACCAGGGTGTTCCATGATATGTCCTTCCCATCCCTTCTGCAATTTGATGAATTTCCTCCTATATCTGTCCCTCTATCTCTGCTACCACCAGCCACGTCCATGTCAACATCCTCTCTCACCAGGACAATAGCGTACCTTCCAACTAGTTGCTCATCTCTTTTCTTACCTCCTTTCTAATCTATTTCTCCATATTATAGTCAGAGTACTCATTTTCTCATTTTAAAACAAATTTGATCATGTTCCTCCCCTGCTTAAAACCCTATTTTAGGCCAGGCACAGTGGCTCATGCCTAGCACCGTGGGAAGCCAAGGCAGGAGGATCACTTGAGGGCCAGGAGTTTGAGACCAGCCTGAGCAACCTAGTGAGGACCCATCTAGGGAAAGGAAAGGAAAGAGGACAGGAAAGAGGAAAGGATCCTATTTTAATTGCCACCCTCTGTACTCAGATTACATCTAATCTGATTGTGTGGTCTTACCTTGCTAATCTTATTACTCCGTATACCAGCCATATTTACCATTTAAAAAAAAAAAAATTCTTCAAAGATGCCATGCTCCCTCCCAACTGAGGCCTTTGTATCAGCTATTCATCTGGATAATGCCCACAACATTAGGTCTTGGCTGAAATATCTCTCCCTCAGAAAATACTTCCCTGATTCCTAGAACTAGCCAAGTCCCCTGACACATAATCTCATAATACCTTATTCTTTTCCTATGCTCATAGCACCTATTGGGATTTTAATTAAATAACTGTAATTATTTAAAATCTTTCTTCCTTCCTAGAATATAAACTCTAAAAGGGTAGAGACTGTGCCTAACACATAGTCAATAAATATGTTCCTAAGAGAACAAGTAAGATATTCCCCAACAACTTCATAAAAGATAAGATACTAATTGGTTTCCTTCAAGTTGAGACAGTTTATCACCTTTACAGGAGATTAACTCTATACCATTGTAAAAAGTGGCTGTAACATCATTTCTTGAGAATATTGCGTACTGAAACAAAAGTAAGAACTTATAAGAACATCTGCCAGTAACAACCTACATAGTGTTCTTACAAAGTAAATTTTATATTTTTCCACTAGAAAACAAAGTAGGAAGAAGTTAATATAGAAAAAAAATCATTTCTTTCCTTTTCACTTACCTTTCTGTCTTTCCACTTTAAAAAAAAAATCTGGCCAGGTGCAGTGGCTCATGCCTGCAATCCCAGCACTTTGGGAGACTGAGGGGGGAGGATCACTTGAGGCCAGGAGTTCAAGACCATCCTGGACAACATAGTGAGACTCCATCGCTACAAAAAATGTTTAAAAATTGGCTGTGTGTGGTAGCGCATACCCATAGTCCTACTTACTTGGAAGGCTGAGGCTGGAGAATCATTTGAGCCTAGGAGTTCGAGGCAGGTTATGACTGCGCCACTGCACTCTAGCCTACACTCCAATGGTGTTAGATTAATGTGCTGTTAAATTACGGTAATAAACTTTTAACTCATTAAATCAGGAATTTAGGTAGTTCCTTCAACTTGAAGGAAACAAATTAGTATCTTATCCCTTATGAAGTTGTCAGGGAATGTTTTATGTGTTCCCACAGCATCATATTTATTTACTATATGTCAGGCACAGTCTCTATGCTTTTATAGATCATATGGGTGACAAAGTGAGACAATGTCTCTTTGTTTCCATTCACGTTTTGGTAGATCAATCCATTTTTTCCTAATCTTAAAAAGCACAGCTATGATCATGGTACTTTTAAGATTAAAACTCTTCAATGGCTCCCTGTGCTTACAGGATAAGACTCAAATTTGATCCAAGTCTCTCTTGAAGACTCTTGTCCATCCCTCCAATCTTATCTACTATCACACTCTCCTCTTGCCAACAGAGAGCAATGCCTACACATGCCAAAACTCTCACTGGTCCCAACATAAACCCTATGCCTTTAGTCATACAATTTTCTACTTGTTTCTTCCATGCACAAATCCTACTCTTAAAGACAAGATAAAATACTACCTCCTCCATGAAGACCTCCCCGATCTACTCAGCTAAAATTTTTCTCCTTGCTCTGTGTTCCAGTGACTAGTAGAGTAATTATGATATTCTGGCTCATGCTATGGCTGATTTTGTACATGGCTCTCCTTCTAAATATAAGAAGAATCCATATCTTATATTTGTAAACCTTCATTCTGTCTTTCATATCAAAGATCTTCAAAATACGTTTAATAAATTGTACATACCTCAGAAAGTCATGTTGAGACAGAAAAGGATTAGGGTTGAAATATGTTAAATTAAAAGGACATGCAATAACATATGTTCTTTCTAGAATTTCTTAAATTTGCATTTTAAGAAAAGGTTAAGCAAATTCTATGTATTCTTAAGATTTACTCTGCAATATTAAAAGACCTTAAAAAAATGAACGACCTCATTTTATAACAAAAAAATTACTAAATTTTCTATTAATAGGCTGCTCCACAAATCAAATGTCATCCACTTCAAATGTGAAATATTGTTTTAAATATCTCTGGGAAAAAAATTAAAAATGAATGCTAAAAAAAATCTTATTGGGAAATGCATAGGGGAATTATTAGTAAATCTTCAAATAAAACCTAACAAAGAAAAAAACTATAATTTTTTTATTGTAACATCCTAGTTATTTAATAACTTTTAAATGATTATTGTTAAACATGCTTGTTTATGTGTCAAATTCTAAGGAAATGGAATAAAGTATTATTTAAAGCCAAATTATTGATATCACACATCTTTCATATGTAAGCCAAACTCTGGGAAAATACTATGGGTCAAATTATAATACTAAAATCCTGAAAGGGCTGTTCTAGATCACTGTGGTAATGTAATCTTTTACTGGTACTGCTTGTGGCAAATGGACTGCCAGATGGATTTGAAATCCTTTAAATTATAGTTGTGGTAATAGGGCTGAATTATAATGAAAAATTTTTATAAAAAAGGTACCAAAACATACAGATTCTTCTAACTGATGTATTTTTTAAAGAGGTTAAAGATTATATATTAAACTCCATTTCTATACTACATATTTAAAATAATATTAAACAAAAGAGAATACAGTTAAAAGAAAATCAAGAACATACCTGTGGAACATTTTTTATAATAGGCACTGGCTGAATTATGGGTGAAACATTAGATTTAGAAGCAGCAATTGGTTCAACTGGAGTTGATATTTTCAGTGGTCCCATTCTCTCATCTTGATCATTTATCAATTCTATATTTTCATCTACTTCTATGGGAGGAGGTGGCATCTGGGCAGTAGGTTTAGAAGGAACTGGTTCCTCCAGCGAAGGATAAGTAAAATTCACTAAAATCCCCAAAAGAATAATAATTTTTTTAAAGAAGAACAAACCCCATCAACAGTACTTATATTTCTCATGCATGTTATATGCGATAGTTAAATGTAAACTAAATGAAAAGACAATCACAACAGTCTTAAAGAAAACATCAACTTCTAGGCTTTTATTTTTATGCCTGAAAACAAACTGCTATCTAATAGGACAAATGCACACAAAACACACCAAGAATGTTGCCCTGAAAACATAAATAATCTATTTTACTGAAGTGATCTTAAACAAAAATTTGCACATACATACATGAGATAGACACCTCTTCATTCTTGCCTCGTGGGGGTGGAGTGACTTTAGCATTTGTTGTATACTGAGGATAGCAAAGGAGCCAGTTTTCATAGCCTCCCTCTAAAACCAAAGGCTCATTGCGCAGGACAGTTTTACTTTCCCACTATAAAATCAGAAAACAGTATTTTTAATATGGCAGAAATCTCTCAACAGCTAAAAGCACAACAAACTTATTTTAAAGTTGTTCCCTTAAAGACAAGATTTATCTTCTAAATGATGAAAAATCAGAACTGAATTCAAAATTTCAAATAAGATAGATATATAAATCAGGTTTAAAAAAAACCACACAAGTAATCCAGGATCTTAGAAGAAAAATTAGAAAATAAATACATTAATATAAAATAAAAATTACTCATAATCTTACCACCCAGAAATACCACTTAACATCATTTTGGAATTTATTCTTACAGACATTTTTTGATGTAAACATTACTTTTTTAATTTCAATTTTGCAAAACAATGAAACTTTTATGCTGCTGCTTTTTATATGAACATTTTTCATTAATGAAGAGCTATATCATCATTTGTAATGACTAGGTAAAGTATTATTCTATTTTATACACACACATGCACACATATCAAAACTGAATGAATATTTGAACACTTTTTTCTCCATTTAACTATAAGCAATGCTGAGATAAACATCAAATATCCTTACACATGCACATATCCCATCAACTCCTTTAAGGAAAATTCCTAGAAGTGGAGTTGCTGGGCCAAGGCACATGAACATTTTAATGTTTTCAACATATACTGCTAATCTGAGAAATGATCGCTTAAAAATATATATTTGTATATTTCTTTAGGATAATTACCTACAAGTAGAATTGCTGGTTTAAAAGTTTGACTGACTTTTGAAGGGCTAAGTTGCCCTTCAAAAAGGCTACACGAATTTATACACATAACCACCAGGATATGGGAATGCCCATTATAAATTTTTACAATTTTTACCAAACCGGTAGACATAAAATGGTATCTTGTTTTAATTAGCATTTATTAGTGAAGTTGGACATCTTTTCATATGTTTATTAATCATTTATATTGTTCTATGACTTAATCTCATCCTTTGCCCATTTTTCTATAGTTACTTGTTATTTTCTTAGTAAACAGTGCATGTACTCAGAATATTAGGGAAAATAGGTCTACAAATATTTTTCCTGATTGATTTTTACTCTATTTATGGTGGTTTTTTTTTTTTTTACAGTTAAATGTACTGATCTTCCTTTATGGAATCTTGGATTGAGATCAAGATAATGAAAATACCAACATTTTCTTCCAGCAGTTCAATGTTTCAACCTACACATTTATATCTTTGATCCATTTGGGATCTAGCTTGGTCTAAGAAGTAAGGCAGGGATCCACTTTCATTTATTTACTGGCTATCCGGTTGTCTCAACCTTTCATTTCAGTCCATCTTTTCCTCACAGATTTGTTTTGTCACCTTTAGCATACACTAAACTTTCACATATCTTAGGCTGAACTTTATGAAATTGCCATTTTTGCAGGTCAGAGCCAACTGAATACTAGCAGTTTCAAATAATCAGCCTGTATTTGGGTAAATTTCTGAATTCCCTATTTTAAAGCACGAATGGTTTTAAGGCTTTTAAGACTGCCTTACTAAAGAGCAATGTTCTATCAACTGATGCCCTTACTAGCAGAATGAGTTTTATTTTCACCACATGATCACCAGAATTCAGGGCTATCATTGTTTAATAATTTAACAAGTTAAACTGAGCACTCAGCCCTCTGTATCTGTAATATTCAACCAACCACGGATTGAAAATGCAGTTAGGCCTATGATGGTTGTGTCTGAATTTAACACGAACAGACTTTTTTTCTTGTCATTATTCCCTAAACAATACAGTATAACAACTATTTACATTGCATTTACATTGCATTAGGTATTATACTCAATCCAGAGATGATTTAAAGTATATGAGAAGATGTGCATAGATTATGTGCAAATACTACAATATTTTATATATCAGGGACTTGAGCATCCCTGGATTTTGGTATCTGTGGGGGTCCTGGCACCAATCTCACACAGATACTGAGGGATGAATGTATTATTTTTTACTCTTTGTTAATTTGATCAGTGAAAATGGCACTCATTTTTTTAATTGCTTTTATCTGATACCAGTAAAGTTGACCGATTTTATGGTTATGCCCACTTGCATTTCATCTTTTGTTCATGTCTGTTGGTCTTCACTACTTATTTTACTATTTTATCTTACTTTACGTATTTTTCTTATTTGTAAAAGCTCTGAAGATTTTAGGTGTTTTAAACCACTGCCATATTTGTTGCAAATATTTCTTGTTTGCTTTCTGTCTTCAAGTCTTATGACATTTTTTCATACCTAAGTTTTTATTTTATGAAGTAAAATCTATCTACCTTTTTTCTTGATGATTTCTTCCTCTGCTTTTATGTTTTATAATCTAATTTCTAAAACAAAAAATAACATTTTACAGATAATTTATATTTCTGAAAATTCTAATCTGTTTTATATACATCAGTTACTATCTGGTGATTCAAAACAATCTTTTAAAACTGAATTTTAAAAAATTCTACAATCAAAGCATGACAGGTCTTTTAGTACTTAAGATAAACTAGTCAACATGCCTAACAACCACAGAAGGCTTGCAATTACAGTAAACTAACGAGGAAACTTGCTAACCTTGAAAAGTGCATCTTTCAGACTCCGTAGAGTTGTTCCAAGCTGTAAATCTTTGGCAGAACTAAACCAGTCAAGAAGTACCACATAATCCACATTCCCCCTCTTCTTCCATGTGTCTTTAGAATCATCTGGGAGTTTTGCTTCAATCCAACTAGCAGTGACTCTGAAATGTATTAACATTTGCATTGGGGCAAAAGTCGATGAGAGGTCCCAATATACTAACATAAGACACTGAGTTTTGTTCTACCGTCTGTACCACACCATTATAAACTTCAAGTAGATTCCTTTCTAAGGTCAGACTGTATATTAAGATGTTAAGTAGCCTAAAATGTTTAACCCCTTCACTACTGCATAATGTTGGAATATTATTTTAGTAATTATTAGACTAAAAGTAGACTCAATTCTGATTCTTTTTTTAAAAAAGGGCCATTGGGTGTGGTAGCACGTGCCTGTAATCCCAGCTACTTGGGAAGCTGAGGAGGGAGGATCTATTGAGCTCAGGAGTTTGAGGCCAGCCTGGGCAACATAGAGAGACTTTGTCTCTAAAAAATAAAAATTAAAAAAACAATTTAAAATGACCCAAACTGAAAACAGAGGAAGTCGTCTGAGCACCTCTCTCAGCCAAATATAAACTGGGAATCAATCACTTGGGTAACATTATTCGTATTTCAGTTCTCTTATACCTATACAGATAATTAAATAGTTAACCAAATGCCAAAATGTTTATGTAACAAACACAGCATTTACTATGTGCCAGATACTGTTCTAAATGCTTTACTCCCATTGAATCTTCACTACAATCCTGTAAGGTAGACATTATTATTACCCTCATTTTATACATGGGAAAACTGAGGCACAAGGAAGTTAAGTAACTTGCCAAAGGTTACAGCTGATAAGTGGAGCCAGAATTAAAGCTCAAGCAATCTAGCTCATAGTTACTTTGCTACGCTGTCTCTTACATCATCAACTGCGAATATCAACTCTACATTAAAACACGCTGTTCACATCACCTTTTGCTCACATAAAAGCTAAAGTCTATTTGGGAAGCTAAGCCAGAAGGATCGCCCGAGCCCAGCAGTTTGAGGTTGCAGTGAGCTATGACTGCACCATTGTACTCTAGCCTGAACAACAAAGCAAGACCCTGTCCCAATGTCTCAAAAAAAAAGGGCTAAATTCCTTACAACCTGCCACACACATAAACTCCCAATCCTATTATCTGAATGCCCTGATCTCCAACTACTTGCTGCTTTTACTCATTCACTCGTTATTGCCTTCCTTGTTATTCCTGGTTCAAGTAGATATGCTTTCGCCTAAGGGTCTCTGTCTGGAACCCTCTTCCCCTAGATATCTGCATCATTCATTTCCCTTATCACTTCAAGGCTTGCTAGTAACTTCTCTATGAGACCTTCCTGGATTAAAGTTTTAAGACTATCCCAAACACACACATACTTGACATTCCCACCTCATAGCACTCACCAACATCAGACATGATATGCACTTTAAGTTTTCTTGTCTGTCTTTCCTATACCACCTCCCTGTTAACATAAAAGCTCCACCAAGGCAATTTTTGTCTGTTCAATAGCTTAACCTCAACATTTAGCACCATAGTAATCCAGCCCATAGTAAGTGCTCAATAAATGTTTGTTGAATGATTGAATAAATGAGTGACACAGATTCACTCCTGCAAGTAAGGAGTTCCATCCATATTATTCCTAGCAAAGCATTTAGTATATAGTAGGCATTTCAGTATTCAACTGGCAAGCTGGGCAGGATTGGTAAAACTTTTATCCACAAGAAAAACTAAATGGTTTGGATTATTTAAATAACTTTTTTAGAAATCCTGTTCCTAGATAATAATGTTGGTTACTGTATCTTCTAGGAAGAAAAGAGTAAGATATATAAAATATTGTCTCATAATATCCTCTCCTGATATATAATGATCAGAAAGATGCGTAGTCAACAAAGAATGAGAAAAAAGGAAATGTGACATTCTGAAGGACCATTTCCAACTCTAGGGATATATTTGCCTAAATACTGTTCTTAGGGTTAGTACTCTACAGTAAACACTTTGGGAAACAATGGTATCAACCAGTGTTTCCCAAACTTCAGTCTTTCATGTATCATCTTCACAATTTGCTCTAACTTTGCTCTACCTGCCCTATTATACAATATTTAAATTTAATTATTAATGAATTTAAAGTAATAAATTTAATAGGAAATTGTATGCCCCTATATACATGGAAAAACAGCATCAAATCTAATAATAAAAGGTAAGTCTAAAAATAAAACAGATAAATAAATTCTGCTATACACAACAGAACACCATATAGCAATAAGAATAAACAAACTGCAACTACACACAATAATGGAGATGACTCTCACAAACATAGGTTGAATACAAAAGCCAGACATAAAAGACTACATATTGTATGCTTCCATTTATATAAGGAGACAAAAAGAATATATAATATATGTAAGTTGGTGGTTTCCTTGGGTGGGTGGGGACATGGGTAGTAACAGTAAAGAGGGCATATCAGGGATTCTGGAGTAATGATAATGTCCTGTTTCTTGGTCTCAATGTTAGTTAAGTGGGTGCTCTCAGTTTATGAAAACTCACTGGACTAAACACTTAGGATAGAAATATTTCTGTATATGTCCTATAATGTATTAAAATTTTTAAATAGACAATGAAAAATACAGGAATCAGTATCAGCTAGCTACAGATGCTACTGCTTACAGAAAGCTCTGAGACCGGCTCTCTTTAGTTAAGAGAGATTAGTAAATATTAAAACGGTATACTGGCACCAACTGAACGTTTTTTTAACTAACTCAAAAGGGAATAATTTTTTTAGCATGCAATTCAATATTCTTCAATCTTCAACCTAAAATCACCAGGAGTTTCATAGTTGTCCAATCTCACATTTTGGGAAACTCCAGTGTAAACTCAATAATGACCATGAACTTTCTGTTAGTACACAGACCATCCAAAAACTATTATAACTTTGTCTTTTCAAATCCTGGGAATATATTCATACCTGCTTCATTAGACTAAGCATTCTAATTTTTAAACAGCATATTTACAAAGCACTCTGTTCTTCAAACATTTATCAAGCATCTGCAATATGCCAAGAACTATAGATTTTATTACCTAATTTTAAAAATATATACTTTAGGCCAGGCGTGATGGCTCATGCCTGTAATTCCAGCACTTTGGAAAGCCAAGATGGGAGGAATACTGGAGGCCCAGGAATTCAAGACCAGCCTGAGCAACATAGCAAGACCTGGTCTCTACAAAAATAGAAAAATTAGCTGGACATGGTGATGTGTGCCTGTAGTCCCAGCTACTTGGGAGGCTAAGGCAGGAGAATCACTATAGGCCAGGAGTTTGAGGTTGCAGTGAGCTATGATTATGTCACTGCACTCTAGCCCTGGCAAAGATCCTGTCTCCAATTTCAAAAAATATATATATTACACACACACACACACACACACACACACATTTGAATGCTGTTTAAGTTAGCCCTAAAATGGACCATAGATTTTAACTAATCCAATTCCATAAACTGAGACTCAGCGAGGTTATATGACTTATATAAGAACACTCAAAATAGTGAAAATAGCCTTAGATTTGGAGGTTTAGCTCTGCCACTATATCAGGATGATTTCTAATGTACAAAATGCTCATGCAAGTAAATTTAAATTACTTTATAAGTTAAAAGCCTTCTTACCAAAAAAGAAAGAAGAAATAAGAAGAAAACCTTTTTTTTAAGTCCTTACTAGTGCCAGGCCTTGTGGTAAAATGTGTGTGTAAAACACTTCTCATTTAAAACCTCCTGAAACCTCTATGAGATAGGTACTATTATTTTATGGATGGAAACATGGGCTTAGAGAATTAGGTCACTAGCTAGAAATAATGCAGCTAATAAGTGACAGAGTTATTTGAACACAGTCTAATTTCAAAACCTATACTCTTCTTAAGCACTTAGCTATGCTCTTCTTTTAAAAAAAGTATCTGTACACTCTTTTACCACAGATAATAGCATGGGGAATTTTGATATGTAAAACAATTCAATTAGTTCACAATTTTAGTAATTTGGCACATCTGATTCACAAGCTTATAAACATAAAATCAAAGAACGCAGTCAACAAACACCTGGAGAAAGAGAGCACACAAAGGCTGCTTCATTTCTCTTTTAGTAAGATTCCAAATGCCACAGACAGGAGAAAACAGCCAAACTGGAATGTCCCTGACTTTATTCTTCAAAAAGGGTAAGGTGGGTCTTTAAGGGGCAAAGAATAAAATGGCCAATAGGAATAGAGAAGACTACTTCATCACAATTAGCTTGGCTGCTAAATATTAACATTTACCAGGGTCCAGAGTTGACTATTTTATCTAAATACACAATGACCCACCCTGGATTGATGGCTTCTTCTGGAACACTGAGAGATTGTAAGATACAGGAATCCTGATAATCCTGCATTCTTCGAGCATCCATTATAATCAAGCTGACGTTTTTATCCATCATCATTGTGTATAGTTCCTTTGCTGTGATTGCTCCTTGGAATTGAGAGAGACAGTATAAGTGACAAGAAACACCAATTTGCATGTGCTGGCATATCACTAAACACAGGACAAACATAGCTTTTTCTAAGAGCAAAGTGTACTGAGTGTCATATGTTTGCCATTCCATCATACCATTTATCTTTTAAACTAATATTAAATATAATTTGTGTTTTAAACATTTATCAAGAAACCAGTTCAGTATTCTGTTTAGAAAGACTTAAATATCAGGGGCCAGGTGCGGTGGCTCACACCTGTAATTCCAGCACTTTGGGAGACCGAGGCGGGAGGATCACTTGAGGCCAGGAGTTTGAGACAAGCCCGGGCAACATAGGTGGACTCTGTTTCTACAAAAAAAATTTTAATAGCCAGGTGTGGTGGCACGTGCCTGTAGTCCCAGCTACTCAGATGGCTGAGGCTGCTTGAGCCCAGGATTTTGAGGCTGCAGTGAGCTATAATCCCGCCACTGCACTTTGGCCTGGGTGACAGAGGGAGACCATGTCTCAAAATAAATAAAGAAATAAAATAAAGACTTAAATATCAAACTTTGCTGTTGGAGTTACAACTATATCTGGTGTTGGCTCTGTTGCTGGTATAAAATAAAAGAAATCAATTTGTGTATGTTATGAGAATAGTCTGGTTTCTGTTTTTTTAAATTAAGACATCAGAAAAATGTTAACTAGAAGAAATATCTATGGTTCAAAAATTCTCAAAAGGTTCTAAATTCTCTTTAAAAAGTCTTCGATGGGGTCTTCTGGAAGCTATTTGAAAAACTTTTTGATTTCTAAGTATTCCTAGGATAACAAGCCAAAAGCTTGTTATTTGTGTTCCACATCAGGGGTTGACAAACTATGACCTGTTTCTACTGGGACACAGCCACACTCACCTGTTTACATATCATCTGTGGTTGCTTTCATGTTGCAGCGGCAAAGTTCAATAGTTGCTTCCAAGACCACAGGGCACCCTGAGCCTAAAATATTTACTATCTAGCCCTTTAAGAAAAAGTTTGCCAATCCTCATTCTACTTGATGTTCATTTGTTAGCTCCAAGCCAGAAAGAAAAAAGGCTATTTTATTTTTTAAGAAGGCCAATAAAAAGAAAACTAAGTAAAGCTAATGTAATTTTTAATTTAATTTTTGGAGGGGATGCAATCTGCCAAAACAAATATTTCCTATGTTGCTATTTTTCCTCCACTCTACAGCCTGAAGTGAAAGATTAAAAAGCACTACAAGAGTTTAGATACATAAAGAACTATTTTAAATTGTTACCTATGGAACAGAAGCATCTTGTCTCTAGAGCAATCTTCCCTGACACTGTAATCCCCATTCCCAGTCTAGGTTAGGTCTTATTTGTTTTTTATTGTGCTTTCAAAGAGCCATGTTCCTCTCATTTTTTAAAATTAAATGCAGATTTGAATATTTTAAAAAAAAAAAAAAAAGAACTATTTTAGCAGTGAGCTGTGAACTGAAGGTAGTCTCTAGCTCCGAAGCTAAAATACCTACAGCTCCTAATAACCATCCTACTTCCCTCTCTAACCATCGAGATCATTTTGACAACAAAACAGATTAAACAAGTTGAGAACAAACCACTGAAAAGGATAACATCTAGGCATGATGAGATACAAAGGAACAAATGGATAAAAACTAATTTTGGAATGAACTGATAACAGGTTTTAGGAAGGTACCTTATAGTACTCAGTTTATTTTTAAAATTGTTGTATGGCAATATCTTAAGTCGAGAATTTATTTTAGTGTTACATATGATTATATATAAGTTAAATCTTTTCTGAGACAGGGAAAACTTCTCTAGTAGATGAAGGCAATTTCCTAAGTCTTGTTTAGGTCACATATTTGTGACTAGAACATCACCACAACTTATGGATAACTTTCAAATTACTAATTTGGATTTTCTTTTTTCTGGGGGGCAAGAGGCCTCTTAAATAATTAAGTCTACAGACTAGGGTCATAAATGATAATAGTTAATAATTAAAGTTTCCCATATGTTCTAAGAGTTTTACATATATTAACTCATTCAATCTTCACAATAACTCTATGAAATAGGTACTATTATCTCCGCTTTATACACAGAGAAACTAAAGTAGAGAGTTTAAATAACATGCTCAAGATCACATGGAAATTCAGAGGAGAAGCCAGTATTCAAAAGCCCAGACAATCTGACTTCTCAAAGTCCATACTTTTAACTACTATTACTAAACTCTGTCTTGAAAAGAAAACAAGCACAGTGGTTTTAACATTTTTAACTGCATATTACCATATTTTATCATGTCAGGCTATAATTATTCATAAAATATCTCCCATGATAAAGAACCTAAGACATTTTCAATATAATTATACAGGCTATGAAAAATAATAAAGCTTTCATAGGGATTAGACAACAATGCGACGAATCTCATCGTATAAAATCAGAAGCTTATTCTGATTGAAAGATCTCAGTAAGAACCTAAAAGAACTTTCTCTTTCTGCACACACTTACCTTTCTCTTTGGTCTCATTTTTTTCACTCTTTTCACCATTGATCTATTGCATAGGAGAAAAAATTTAAACTTTGATAGAAACAAAAAGTTCAACTTTAATACTTCATTAAAATGGAAACACTAAGACATGAGGTATGCAGAGTACTGGCATTCTATAAAATTACAGATGAATAATAATGGCATTACCAGGTTACTTTGGCAGTAGACAACAGCTAAAATAAATAGCAACATATCAGAATCAAAGGGCATTTCCTCAAAATTTTCTTCAATTAAAGATCAAATATAATTTAGAAGCACAAATTATACAGAAATTTAATTTAATTAGAAAGTATTTCTTAAAATGAAACAAAAATTCTGGCTATCCCATTCAGTGTCCTCTATTACATAACTAAAGGAAAACGAAGCAATACAAAATGCTACTTACATAGCTTACATTTTCTAACGAAGACAGAATGGGATAATCCTGTTCTGTGGTCCCCAACTCCTGGCGAGGACCAGTACAGGTCTGCGGCCTAATGGCACAGCAGGAGGGCTAGCTGAGGCTTCATCTGTATTTACAGCCACACCCCATGACTGCATCATCCCTGAGCACTCCCCTGACCCCCATCCGTGGAAAAATTGTTTTCCATGAAATGGGTCCCTGGTGCCAAAAAGGTTGGGGAATGCTGCTGTAAGGTATTAACTCATTTTATAGATGGGAAAACCAAGGAACCACTTGAATCTATTAATCAATTTTAATATCACTAAAAATGAAAAAAGAAAAAAAAATACATTATGTGCCTCCTAATTTGATTCAACATGAAGTACACAGTATCATTTATGAAGCATTCTTGCCAAAAACCAAAAATTGAATCTAATTAAGCTTTTAGGTCAAAATTTCAGCCTACAGAAAATATGAGAAATAGAAAAACATATAAAATGACACAAAGAGGGAAGCAACTGGATAAATACAGAATGTGGCTCATTTTCTAGTATAAAAAAATCAAATGCCTGAAACAAAAAATGAGAAGAAACACTCAAGCAGAGATTATTTTAGAGACTTTAGGGACACAGCAATCAAAAGACACTGAGTCTAACTTGTTTGGATCCTGATTCAAACAAATCAACTCTAAAAAATCATTTTAAGTGGAAAAATCTGAATACAGGGTATTAGGTTATTTAAGGGAATTATTGTTAATTTTGTGAGATGGGCAAATAACGTTGTTCTTAAGAAAATGACTTTTTGAGATGTATACTGACATATTTAGGAGTAAAATGGTACAAAAGGTGGAATTTGCTTTGAAATACTCCAACAAAAGAAAACGAGAGGGAGACAGATAAAAGAAATAAGGCAAAATGTTAACTGATTATTGAAGTTGGGTGACAGGGGTTAATTATATTCTCTTTTCAAAGTAAAAAGGCTACACAAAAATAAAAGTAACAAAAAGTGGTTGGCACTGTTGTTGGAAAGGCAACAAAATGAAGAGATTAAAAACTCCCTTCATATTTCAAGGCTTATTTTTTTTATTTCAGCCATTTGATCTATAAATGAACATCTCCCTAAGGCAGTATTATTTATCTTACATTATGAGTTCCTAAAATTAAAAGACCAGATTTCTTCACTTCTTTTTACATGGTCCCTAGCCCAGTGTCACAAACAATTCAACAGCTACTTCTTACTGAAACAGATGATCCACGCACAAATGATAGGTGAAAGCTACAAAATGCTTAAGAAAAAAATCAAAGCAGAAATCTTTCCATGGATTTCAGCAGCACAGAAGAAATTATATTTTAGGAAGAATAGTTTCTGAGGAGGTGAAGGAAGGGAGATACGGTGATAGCTGGCAGGTACAGACTGAGGCACTGATAGCTTTTGGCAAACAGATGATTTAGCTGAAAAGACTGCAAGCTAAACAGAACTCAAAGAGAGGGAGAGAAAAAGGAAGGGGAAACCGGGGGAGAGAAAGGAGGAAAAAGCAAAGGTAAGAGAATGAGATCTCAGAAACACATAAAAGCCAAATAAAGTAGCACACCAAATCTTTCTTTTAATGTAAATTATATTATTAGAAAGAAGAAACCTTAAAGATCATGTATTTCAAGATTTTAATTTGGCAAATGAGGAAACTGAGGCAGGAATAGGCCTAGAACTAGATATACTGAATCACAGCTCAAACGCTCTTTCTACTGCTGTAATTAAGTTTATAGGGACTGCTAAAAAAATAATTCATGTACAGAACACATTGCTCTGTGTAATCCTAGCACTATGGCAGGCCGAGGCGGGAGGATTGCTTCAGGAGTTCAAGACCAGCCTGAGCAAGAGCGAGACACCCATCCCTACTAAAAATAGAAAAATTAACCAGGCATCATAGTGTGTGCTTGTAGACCCAGCTACTCCGGAGGCTGAGGCAGGAGGACGGCTTGAGCCCAGGAGTTTGAGGTTGCTGTGAGCTAGGCTGATGCCATGGCACTCTACTCAGGGCAACAAAGTGAGATTCTGTCTCAAAAAAAAAAAAAAAATTGCCTGGAAACTCATATAAAAACCTGGAATCAACTAAAGCTACAACATTTAATTCAATTTCTAATTAAAACACATTAAATTTTACCCTTAAAAGAACTTTTTGTCTCAACTCTTTTTAAGCAAATCATCTGACAAACAGAACCAGTCTTTTAACTCACACAATAAATTTGAAATACCTTTTGGGTTTTGTCTTTGGAATCCAATACATTCTCCAAAGAACCTTTAGCCAACATGCCACCATCCTCTCTTCCTGTTTCCTGCCTTTTCTGTTGTTGGAGCTGCTCTTCCTCCTGTCTGTCCTTTTCCTCAAGTTTTTTCCGAACTTCAGCTTCTTCATATCTAGATGAAAAAAAGAAGTCAAGATGTCTTTTACTGGCATAATTCTCGAAAGTAAAATTAGTATTCTGCTTTGACTACATACTTTCTCCTTCCAACTGAAATCTAACTCTGCCAGTGTTCCATTACAAACCACAAGTCATACATTTGCCCTCTGAGGCCATCTGTAAATTTACTTCAAATTTCCCAAAAATCTTGAAAAGAAACTACGTGTTCTCAAGTTGAAGTTATTTAATGCTCTTTCTCTCCCACTAATTTCAACCTTTTAATAATTTAAATCTGCTGCAATTTCCTTTTTAAAGGACTTATAAGTCCCTAATTCTCTCTGCAAAATATCTAAGTGTCACACTTGTGTTTATGATTTAGAGTAAAAATGTTAAAGTGAGCATTGAAAAAGCTATTACCAGCACACGGGGTTGGGGGGGTGGTATAACTTAGGTCACCAGGTTACTTTTTTCTAAAATGATGACTTCACTGAAATTTCCAATTTATTGGAAGTTAAACAGCTATCCGAACTATAGTTAGCAGATATCCAAGGAATTTGGAACTATTCCTTATTAAATTACATTCAGTGTTTACTATTATTTCCAGGAGAGAACATATGTTATCAAGGACCTGCAACCTTGTTTGCCCTAAGTATCATAGGCAACACATTGCCTGTGAGTTTCAACTAAAAGAGAGACAGTAGATCAGGGGCAGAGGAAATGAATAATTAAGGCCAATAATTAGTAAAAAATGAATTAATAGTTTTCATTTATTATTTTTTGTTATATCTTTATATTTTATAGACTCTTTTGAATGAATGTTCCACAATGAAAAATTTCTGAATGAATAAATAAGACTATGCAATGGAAATGGTGACATCTCAAAGAATTGTGCCAGCTTCACAAATTAAAAATTTTAAGCCTAATTTAAGAATGACTTCTAGACTCAAAATTATTTCCTACCACATTATCAACATCAGGTTAATAGTGACCAAAAATATGCCATCTATCAATAAGATAATTCTAACTTGATAAGCATCCACTTAACAAGAAATTATACTTGTAGTTCTTGGAAAAGAAAGTTAGCATGGAACACAAAGCTGAGCTACTCCTCAAGTGGAAGCAATATAAGGAAAATAGTGTTTCTCCTCTAAATACTTAAGCAGTTAATTTCTATCCTTATGCTTAGCAATTCCTTCTGAATTATTTATTCTATTGCTTGAAATGATTGCTATGCTTGATAGGAACACAATGATGGTAATTATCACACACTATTTTTAAAATGCTATTCTTTCTCCTTAAAAAATAAAGATGGGGAGGGGGTTCTAATTTTGGTAATGCCTATTGTGCGGAACCTCTCACAGACAACTATAAACTCTGGATGACATATAACTACGTGAAGGCACTGGATAGCAACCACAATCAGGCAAAAAACGGATGTGGGCTGACACTTAGGAGAAAGGAAGGGCATCTAGTAAGTTTCCCATTTTTTATTGGCTTTACACCTTAGGTAGGCTTTGGTGCTGGAAGCAGCTACAAATTCTAATAAAAACCCTAATCCCACAGAGCCAGAGTTCCAAATTCTTTGCATAAACTTACCCAAATCGCTAGCTGATACCTGAATTAAGCACACATGGGGCGGATACTAAGGAACCCAGCTAATTCTGAAAGAATCCCAAACAGGAAAAATACAAAGAAAACCATCCCTAGCCAACAGTCAAACCAAAGACTAATACATAATTTTGAGTCAGAGAAAAATGACACACTACATACAAGGTGTCAATGATATGAATGACTGATATGAATTTCCACATCAGAAACACCATAAACAATGGAGGCCAAGACTATGGAATACTACCTTTAAAAGTGCTGAAAGGGGGGTAGGGGGAGGGGGGAAGCCCTCACCCCAGAATCCTGTATCTAGTGAAAATATCCTATAAGAATCATGAAGATAAAATAAAGAATTTTTGGATGAATGAATACCAAAAATTTGTTCCCAAAAGATCGGCCACCAGAAATGCTAAAGGAAGTTCTTCAGTTCTAGATGAAAACCTGTATCTTCAAGAAGGAATGAAGAGTGCCAGAAATTGTAAATATAAGGGTGAATATAAAAGACTATTTTTTTTCCCTCTCAATTTCTTTAAAACACACATATCTATTTAAAGCAAAAATTATAACCCTATATTGGGGGAAGGTTCTAATGTATGCAGGTGTAATATATGTGACAACTAATGCATAAAGCATAAAGGGTGGTAAATAGAATTATATGGTTGCAAGGTTTTTACGTTTTATATGAAGAGATATAATATTAATAGTTAAGGATATATATTATACACATACATAATCCATCTATATACACAGAAGAGAGAGAAATCCCTAGAGAATCTACTTCTTAAAAATTCAGAGGAGATTACACAAAAGAAAGCAAATAGCAAAATGACAGACCTAAGTCCAACTATATTAACAGTTACATTAAATGTGAATAGATGAAACACACTAATAATGAAGCAGAGACTGTCAGAATGGATGAAAAAGTAAGATTCAATATCATGATGTCTACATGAGACACATTTTAACTACAGATAGAGATAGGCTGAAAGCAGATTAAAAAGAGATGCAAACAGTAAGTATAAGAAGACTGGAGTGGCCTTGAAGTAGACTTTGGAATACAGAATATTCCCAGAGGTAAAGAGGGAGATAATGATAAAAAGGTCAATTCATCAAAACTCTAACCATCCTGGCCTGGAGTGGTGGCTCACACCTGTAATCCTCGCACTCTGGGAGGCCGAGGAGGGAGGATCACTAGAGGTCAGAAGTTGGAGACCAGCCTGAGCAAGAGTGAGACCCCGTCTCTACTAAAAATAGAAAGAAATTAGTCAGACAACTAAAAATATATAGAAAAAATTAGCCGGGCATGGTGGCGCATGCCTGTAGTCCCAGTTACTCGGGAAGCTAGGCAGAAGGATTGCTTGAGCCCAGGAGTGTGAGTTTGCTGTGAGCTAGGCTGACGCCACAGCATTCTAGCCCGGGCAACAGAGTGAGGCTCTGTCTCAAAAAAGAAAAAATCTATAACCATCCATAAATGTTTATGTGGCTAAAAACAGAATTTCAAAATACATGAAACAAAAGTTGAAAAAATTAAAGGGAGAAATCACAGATAGAGTTAAATACTTTAACATCCCTCTTTTAGTAAATACTTTAACATCCTTCTCCTAGTAATTATTACAACTTAACATCACCCCCAAATCAGTAAAGACAGAGAAGATCTGAACAACACTATTAACCACTTTGACCTAAATAACACAGAGAACACTACACTTAACTGTACTTTCTTTTCAGTTGCTCATGGTACATTCACCAAGATAGAGCATATGCCAAGCCATAAAACAAGAATTAGTACGTGTAAAAGGAATGAACATCTCTGGCCACAATGAAATTAAATTAGAAATCAATAAGATACTAGAAAAATGCCACATATTTGGAAATTAATACGATTCTAATTTTTAATTTAATTTTTTTTTGGAGATGGGATCTTCCTCTGTTGTCCCGGCTACAGTGCAGTTGCCCGATCATAGCTCACTGCAACTTTGAATTCCTGGGATCCTCCCACCTTAGCTTCCCAAGTAGCTGGGACTACAGGCACACACCACCATGCCCAGCTCATTTTCTAATTTTTTATAAAGATGGGGTCTCACTATGCTGCCCAGGCTCAGAATTCTAAATGATCCATGGGACAAGATAGAAAAGGAAATTAGAAAATATTTCATAATAAATTATAAAGCTCTACTGGGCAAATAATATAGCTCTTAGATTTAAGAAAATCAGTATGTTAACATAAAATACATGGAGACGTAAATGAATGACTTCATACAGAATTTTATAAAAACAGATGTTTCACCACATTATACCTACTTTGGCAATATCCAGTGATAAACAGATTCTCAAATCTCTAACAGGACCTTGCTTAGTGGTGTATTCACTTCCCCTGTTTCTCTATGGAACTGTGTAGGAACTTGGTGATAGAATAGCAAGCATGTATCGATATCTGTTATCTCTATGGAAACATCAACTCCAGATTTTCCTGCTTATCTCACATGCCAGCATCTATTTCATTGTTACAAAACAGAAATAAAAGACGTGGAACAGTAGCAAAATTATGCAATCGCTTTGCCTAACCCCTTCATAGCAAATCACTAGAGTGCCAGGGAGAAAGGTGTTTGTTGCAGAACAAGAATGCTTCCACTGTTAACAACAATAATAATAATAATGGCAGATACTTACTGAGTATGTACTACATGCCAAGCACCATCTAAGTGTTTGTACATGTGTTAATTTGCTTAATGCACCATGAGGTAGGTTTTATTATTCCAGTTACAGATAAGGAAACTGAGGCAGAGGGAGGCTAAGTCATTTGCCCAAGATCACACAATTAGTAAGGGAAAAACTAGGATCCAAACCCAGGGAGTCTGGCTCCGCACACTTACCCACTGCTCTATATCTCTTCTCTAGTAGTGTTCTATGCTGGAACAGTATGTGAACTGTGTGCCCTAAGAAGTAAGCACAGTAAGCCTGAATCCAATTTAAGGGCAGAAATGAAGAAACTTTAAGATTCCCTTTTTCTTGTTTTCTTCTCTTATCCATATGTTATCCTCTCCCTTGCCATTTGTTCCATTTCTACGGTCTCTGCAAATCCAGTTTAAAGAGCTCATGTCTCTCCTACTTTGGAGCTTCAATTGGTAAGCTGAAATGAGATTAAGGTATGCTCTCCATCTGACACTGACTTTTGGTTCCTTTACCTGCCTATATAATACCTTTTACTAGGATTCTGATATCTTCACACTTAGTCAAAATTACATCTAAAACCATCCTTAACATAAATGTAAAGGAGATGGGTAAGCGAATAAATGCTTGACAAGTATTCCCTAATGGCAGGTGATGCTAAAATCTGTTTTCTGGCCATTTAATAGGTCTTTTTGCTAAAGTTTTTTTTTTTTTTTTTTTTTTTAATCTGGAACTAAGTTTGCCCTTGGAATGGTGAGACATATACTATGACGCCAGATGGCTGGGCAAAATTTAGCAGAAAATTTACCCTAAGGTATTCAGGCTTTCACCTTAAAGTTACAGTTGATCCTCCAAACTCCAGACAGCACATACCTAATGCCCTTTCTCAGACTGCTGGCCTGACAAGAGAGAAATCCTAACCAGGCACAGATTTCAGAGACTGAAAATACAGATATATTAATATAGAGCTGCTCTAAATGTCAGTTAAAGACACCAAACATGTGGGGCTGGGGACTGGGAGAGGGCATACAGGGAGAAAAACATAGAGAAAAAGGTTCTCCCCATCAAGTTGTAAAGTAATCTACGCCACAGGAAAAATTCAGAGTACATTCAAAAACCTTAGAATTAGAAAGGACCCCAGAGGTCATTCAGTAACAGGAACTCATTACATTGAAAGATGGGCCATTCTATCAATGTGTAAAAAGTACATTCTATCAATGCGTAAAGTACCTAAATAATGAATCATTTTCTCATTGCCTTTCATTATACGTTGAGAGTTACTTTCTTAAAGAAAAACTGTCAAATCACTATATTATAGAAAATCGTATTTACTTCAAGAAGCGTCTGCCTTTGTCATTGTAACCTGTATGTATTTAATGCTCTGATGCTATCCACTCCAAAAAATTCTCTTAAAATGAACACTGTACATTTGTTTAAAAGTACAATAAAATATGTCTCACAGTTAAGCTCCATTGTACAAGTTTTCAAAAACGTTTCAAAGGCCCTTATGCCCAGTAACCAGTTACAGTTATATAAAAACATTCTTTCACCTCAATAACTTATACATGAATCATTACATATTTACTAATTTGCCTTCTGAAGAATTCAACAACCACAAGATTTTCTTTTCCCCTTTATTGTAAAAAAAAAAAAAAATCAATAAAAACATTTTAAAACAGAAAAAATCATCAATAATTCTACTACCTGAACTCAACTATTTAATTTTTATCTGTGTCTTTTAAAAATATGTTTCAGGCCCGGCATGGTGGCTCATGCCTGTAATCCCCAGCATTCTGGGAGGCCAAGGCAGGAGGATTGCTTGAGCTCAGGAGTTTGAGACTAGCCTGAGCAAGAGTGAGACCCCATCTCTACTAAAAATAGAAAGAAATTAACCGGGCAACTAAAAATAGAAACAAAAAATTAGCTGGCCATGGTGGCACATGCCTGGAGTCCCAGCTACTTGGGAGGTTGAGGCAGGAGGATCACTTGAGGCCAGGAGTTTGAGGTTGCTGTGAGCTAGGCTGATGCTGCAGCACTCACTCTAGCCTGGGCAACCAAGCAAGACTCTGTCTCAAAAAAAATAAAAATATGTTTCAAACTTTTTATTTCAAAAAGAATATTTTTAAGTACAAGTAACAAATTATACATTCTTAGTGAAAAAAATTCAAGCCAGTACCGAAACATGTCAGATTGGTTAAATCTTCTGGTTTCCCTCTTCTATCTATTATTTGCACCATAAATTTCTCAGTTTGCTGTTGTCCACTAACCGGGCTTTGGCATCTTGTACCACTTTAAACCAGTTCCATTGTTCTCCCCTCCTATATCATATTACTAGGAATGCTTTTGGATTTATCCATTAACAATTTTTACACTATAGATATGGGCAGAAATTTATCTACTAGGATCCACATGACAGCATTATGTTATTTGTAATGGCAAAAATTTAACTTTAAAGAATGACTAAGGGGCCGGGCGCAGTGGCTCACGCCTGTAATCCTAGCACTCTGGGAGGCCAAGGTGGGCGGATCGTTTGAGTTCAGGAGTTCGAGACCAGCCTGAGCAAGAGCGAGACCCCATCTCTACTAAAAATAGAAAGAAATCATATGGACAGCTAAAAATATATATCGAAAAAATTAGCCGGGCATGGTGGTGCATGCCTGTAGTCCCAACTACTCGGGAGGCTGAGACAGGAGGATCCCTTGAGCTCAGGAGTTTGAGGTTGCTGTGAGCTAGGCTGACGCCACGGCACTCACTCTAGCCTGGGCAACAAAGTGAGACTCTGTCTCAAAAAAAAAAAAAAAAAAAAAAGAATGACTAAGGACTAAAAACTGAAACATACTGCTTTTAATTCTGTAACTATTTTATAAGCCTGGCAAGACAGTCATGGCAAATACCAGAATTAGATTTTTTTCTTAACATATATAACTTCTGTAACTAGGCAAATCAAAACTAACAGTACCTACTTCATAAGACCAGCATCCAGTACCACAGTACAACATGGGGCATGTCAAGAATTTTTCCTAAAAAATACTGTGAGAAACTTATAACTATTATAACTTAGGAAAATTGGACCTGAGTTCTAATCTAATACACCAGTGCTTACCTTAACAATCTATCATTCTAACCACTTTTTAAATTTCAACAAAGAATATTAGTAACACATTAACATAATATAGGTGATACAGCAAAAGATTTTAATTTTTGTGTCCCAGTTATCATCAGACTTATTTCTAGAAATTAGGATATTATATGCATGGTCAGATATAGATGAATAAATTCTAAATATTATTTTTATCTTCTAAATTTATATTCTTTTAAAGATTTCATAATAATGTCCATACCTTAGTTTAAGGCTTTCAGAGAGTCTTTCAGCTTCTTCAATAGCTTTTTTGAGGTTTGCAGGTCCAAGTATTGAATGAAAGTACTCCTAAAATTACAGGAAAACCATCCCATACTGTTAGTACTGGGCATTGCACATAGCACTAATGCTAAAAACATTAAAATCATGGTTCTTATATAAAGGAAAGTTTGATTATGATTGAAGTACTTTTTAAAACTTTTAACCTATGTAAATGGACAATTTATTCTCCAAATATTTTAAAAGTATCTCTTCAGACCATTAGTATATTTTAAAAAGTCCATTAGTCAATACATTTTACTTATTTGTAAGGCACCATTAAGAAGCATAAATACTACTCTTATTGTTTATAAGTGAAAAAGAGCAAAGCTTTCAAGAGTAAAAAATACTTTCTTATTAAAAATATGTACCTATTTTCTCTAGTCTCAGAAGCAATAAAGCAATTCATGTGTAGATGTACATTAGATTTGTTTTGCTTACTTGTTTTAAACTAAAATATTTTTGCTTCCACCTGTACTTTACTACAATAACTACCCATATCCTAACCACAGTCAAAACACTATTGTCACATAAAACAAGTTTTACACTTGAGGAAACTTTGAGTAACCAAAAACCAAATGATAGAAAATAAATCATCAATAGTATACCTTTAAAAAAAAATACAAAGGTTTGGCACATAATTTACTAACAAGCATGATGAAGTTCTTTTTAAAAAAATCACTACGCTAAGAAGTCACGCATTAGATCCTACTACGATCAAATATTTTCAAATCAAGGTTTGTTTGATATGACAGTAGTTAGTTAAATCAGCTAAATGATTACTGGGTCTGATTTGCCACAACATATCAATATGATTTTGCGATTAGAGCCTACTAATATGGTTCATCACAAATTTATAGTAATCAAAATTTGCAAAAACTAAGGCCAGTAAGCCAGAAGTACCCATCTTTGGCTCTCTGAGAGGCAGTCATGAAGAGGTACAGTGGTGGAACAAATCTGTTGATAATAGTTACCTCTGGCCTAAACGTAGACCATGCTTTGGTTGAGTTTATTTTTCTAAAGCTTAAATATGTTACTAATAGAAGGGCCCTTCATTACTTAACCCCAATAAAAGTGTACAGTTTGTTCAATAACGTATCAACTGAACATGGCAGTGATCTCAGTTACCACAATGTCCTAACTACTCAGGCAATAACTTTCTAACAGAAAATATAATGTAATCATTATTGTCAATTTCTGATAAAAACAAAATACAAAGTAAAAACCCAAAACACCATGACTTGTTTTATTCATTTTACACATGAACTCATTGAAAAGCCAGCCAGCTTAACTCTATTTAAATGTTGAAAAAACTGTTTGGGCATGCCTGTTAGTTACACGCTACAAGCAGACATTCCCTTAATATTAGTGAGGTTTACCTGTTATTTATTTTTCTTTGTGTGCTTAAAGAAGCTCAGTTAAAGTAAGCATAAATACTTTCACATTTTTAATAGTATGACAATTGGCAGAATAAAAAGATAACATCCAATTATTGTGCAACTAAAAATGTTTCCTTCTCAAGTTTACCAAGTAGAACTTTTCTATTCCTGTACAAATTCAAACTCTCATGATTTCACAAACAAAAAAAGAAAAAAGGTTTACCAATGAATATTAAGGATTATCAAGAATTCCATAAAGATTTTAAAATATAATTTTAATTTTATCTACAATTTGCTATACTAAAATTTTCAATACATTTTCCTCCCTCCTTCTTCAGATAACCCTGAAAAAATTATTCAAAGACTGACTTTTTGATGAATAAGCAATAAATATACTGTGTCCTCTTGCTATTGAGAGCCTGCTAAATTAACCAATTTTAACTAAATCTTAAATATTCTCTAGTATAAAATAAGAGTGAAAGATACATGTTTCTGAAGTTCAGTGACATATATTTTGTACCTACCTGATCTAAAGGGTAAAAACCAGAAAACATCTAGTTAGTAAATTTAATACCTCATGTACTTGAAGTACACTAGAGAGGCTGGGATAAAGAAAATAAAACAAAAAACAGGTCTACAACAGAAGCTGATGAGGTACCATGGACAAAGCAAATGAAGCTAATCCTTTTACTGAAAACCAGGAGCTGAACAACTGCAGCATATAAAGTCACCACCTGAGTTATCTGAGCCTTTGCAGGGAAATTCCCAACCTGAACTTCTCCTTCCACTAGACACTCTCTCTGGAAATGCAACAGATACTCTATGGAAATGGAAAAATCTCTTATCAATTAAAATTTACTCCCTACCGTCTTAAGAACAGAAAAAAGTAGAAAAAGATTCCCAACCTTGTCAAAGAAAAAAAAAAAACTAACTTCTAAAAATAAAGCAAAAAGTAAGCAAGTACATAAAAAATAGGTCTACCGCACAGACAAAAAATAGCAAACACCAAAACTAACAAAGTTATCCAAATTTCAAATGTTTCAAAAATATTTACTTTAGTAAGTGCTGTTAACACTTCTTTTTAATCAATTCCACTTTAATAGATTTCAAAGAGTGTGGAAAAACTTGTCTGAATTTAGGCAGGCCTCTGTCTCTTATCTGCAGATAAGTATGTCCAAGAATGTTAAAAGATGTTTCTCCCAGGGCAGGACAAATCCAACGATTTGTGGACAGGTAGATGAACCTCCAAATGCAAGGGGCCACTTCTCCAAAGCTAGATCTAAAACCCATTAACTATTATTAGCACAACTTTGCTGGTGAGAAAAAACACCAGCAAAGATTTGTCACCATTAAGTGAAATACTAAAGTCATCCCTTAACTAACAACCAAAAATCACACTACTGGGCCAGGTGTGGTGGCTGATGCCTCTAATCTCAGCACTTTGGGAGGCTGAGGTAGGAGGATCGCTTGAGGCTAGGAATTCAAGACCAGCCTGAACAACATAATGAGACTCCATCTCCACAAAAAAAGTTTTTAAATAGCCAGGCATGGTGGTGAATGCCTGTGGTCCTGGCTACTCAGGAGGTTGAAAAGGAGGAGCACTTGAGCCTGGGTGTTCAAGGTTACAGTGAGCTGTGACTGCACCACTACAAGTTATAGGACTCTTAAAAAAAAAAAAAAAGATTATTTCAAAGAACAAGAGAAAATGTTATTTCTATAAGTCAATTTAAATGAGGCAAGCCAATTCTGCCATCACATAACAAAATCAAATCTCATTGATTCAAAAATGGCTTCTCTACCAGGTTAAAGAAATCTATAGACAGTATTTTGCTACTACTGTCTGGCAGTAAGATTGCTCTTAAGAAAAGGTAAAGCCACCAACACAACATTCTTCCCATTTCTTGAAAGCAGCCTCTATGTTCTTCTTTTGACTGATTCTGGTATAATGTGTCATTTTCTCTACGAACACTTAACCCTAGTCATGTTTTCTGTATTGATCTACACTGCCCTTGCCCTCCCCTCATACTCATGGCTATAGCAAAATGTGAGACTAACACTTGTTCAAAGGACTAAAAACAAAAAATTTTAAAGGTTTTGGAAACAATCAGTATTCATTTTGCAAACTGAGATCTTTAACATGGCTCCTAATGTCAGTCAAATATAAAAAGGTATCGCATAAAAACAAGTAATTAAACCTTGAATTCTGGCAAAGTACAATCAAAAACATATCGTATTTTTCTTATTTAACGCATGAGTAAACTCAATCCTTCTGCTTGACTTGGCAATGATTACAATAGAAAACAAATTATGAGCCTGTATGTTGCTATAAACTTGCACTTACTCAAGGCAAATTAAGAGTGCGTATACAAGCACACACACACACTTGCAAATGATGAAACTACATCTTTAGATGCTTTTTCTCTCTACCTAAGAATTTGAACTAGATCTGCCTAATATGACCTAAATTTCATCGTTAGTTAAAACTTTTAGAGAAAATCAACAGTTCCATTAGGCAAAAATAACTTAGCAAATAAAAATGGAAAAATAAAAGGTACCTGCTGTTGCTTGAAATCAGGTCTTTTTTTGATAAGATTATAAACAGTTACATATTTCATATATAGCACATAGGCCTTTTCTTCATCACGATCTAATCTGGATTCTTCTGCTGTCTTAAAGATCTTCAGGGCACTGTGTACGTAACTTAAAATTAGAGAAAAAAATAATTAAAACACTTGACATCTGGAAAGAAAATACAGGTCTATAAAGTCCACAGATAATCTTGATAAAGTAAATTTCATGACTTAGGTTGCACTACTTCAGAACTAATACATGTAATTGAGACATTGTTAGATGTAAGTTTAGATATAACCAACTTATACATACCACTTCCTCTGGGATGAGGATAGTCCTAGAGATAAACCAGACATTGCTAGAAAGGAATGACCTCCTCAGGTCTGACCTTAATGACTGTCCTGTCTTTAAGCTTTGAGAAAGCTTAAAAGTGACTTTATCTTTCCCATTGTTTCCTACTAAAAATCACTCAACAGGAGTTAAATTGAGCTGTTTTCTCTGTCACCCCATCAACATTACCAGCTTAGCCCAATAAGTAGCCTAATCTTTCTTTCATTCTTCTTGTCCCTCAAAAGCTCTCTCTCTCTCTTTTTTTTTAGACAGTCTCACTCTGTTCCCCGGGCTAGAGTGCCATGGCATCAGCCTAGCTCACAGCAACCTCAAACTCCTGGGCTCAAGCAATCCTACTGCCTCAGCCTCTCGAGTAGCTGGGACTACAGGCATGCACCACCACGCCCGGCTAATTTTTTATATATATTTTTTTAGTTGTCCAGCTAATTTCTATTTTTTCAGTAGTGATGGGGTCTTACTCTTGCTCACACTGGTCTAGAACTCTTGAGCTCAAACGATCCTCCCTCCTCGGCCTCCCAGAGTGCTAGGATTACAGACGTGAGCCACCATCCTGGCCAAAAGATCTCTTTTTTAAAAGCCCATTTTGTTCTTAGTAATGTTTAGAAATATCAGTTCATTCTGGGATTTTCCTTCCTGACCTTCCTTAAAGATTCTACCACTCTCATCTTCATCCTTTATGTTTTGTTTTCTTCCCATTTTCTGTTTATTTCCTTTATAATATGATGCATGAAGATACATCTGTGCAATCATAGGTTTCTTTAGATATTCCTCCATTGCTTCACTTGGGATCACACATACTCTTTTAAAGCCTCCCATTTATCTCCATTCATGAACACCTATTTCCCCCACATGCCCTGATTTTTAAAATCTACTTTCCCCAAGTCTGAGGTACATGGCTGCTAAGCCCACCTTTCTTTCTGAAACTCTTATTTCTAACTCTACAATAATATGGTTATTTATTTATCTCTAAATCTTCTCCTTTCTTGGTCAAAATAAATTCTGAGGCAAAGTTCTCCTATTGTCTTCTGTCCCTTAACAGAGATAAAACAAGCAGTAAGTTAACAATGTTAGTGATAACCCACTTTTAGCAAAATTATATTTCCAGTAAATATCAAATCAGCTGGACCTCTCCATCACTATTATATTTTATCTCAGGATAGATTCTGAAATCTCTACCAAGAAGGCATCATCTCTAGCTTCTACCTCAGCAGGGAGATAGCGTACATGCCCTTAAAAAATAAAAATACATAAAATAAATCATTAGGTTAAAAGTTGATGTCAAATTGGCACGAATTAATACTTAACTGAATACTGAACAAAAAAACTATCCCCCCCTTTTTTAATCAAAGAAAGACTATGCTAGCATCATAGATTATGTTATACACAAGAAAAAATGTGATCTTTAATTAAGAATTATTTTCATACTGTTTTATGAAAAACAATGATTTGTGGCTGAATAATTTTTATAGAACGCTCATAATCTTTGCCTCTTAACCTTAAGATTTAGTATACTGTCCAGAGAGCAGATAATATGCATATTAGCAGAGTATACATGTATTCTGCTAAGATAAATTTAAGACCTTCTCTAAGGAGGTCTTAACTTTATTCATGTGATAGCATCATTTTTCAAATAAACTTTAAATTGACTATTCTTCTAACTTGAATAATATGGAAGCAAACTAAAAATTAATATGTGCTTCACTCAAACTAGCAAAGGATTCATACCTCTTAGTGCTCATTTTCTCTGGTTTAATTTCTGTCTTTTTATTGAGGTCTTTTAGTGAAGAACTGAGGTAGAGTTCTTTAGGAACTGAAGCCACAGCAGGCATGATGAATAATCTTCACTTTTCCACTTTCACCATGGATGGTATATTTCATTAAAAGTAGTTCTTTCCTGAAACAAAACAAATACAAATAATTCCACTAATTTTCCTCATTAATAAGTGACCAGTTTAAAAAAAATAAAACTAATTTTTTTAGATTAGGAGTTTCCTAAGAGGATTAATTTTAAATCATCCTGAATACCTATTTTGGGAGCTCAAGATAGAGTATAAATGAACATTTTTTTTTTTTTTTTGGAGACAGAGTCTTGCTCTGTTGCCCGGGCTAGAGTGCCATGGCGTCAGCCTAGCTCACAGCAACCTCGAACTCCTGGGCTCAAGTGATCCTTTTGCCTCAGCCACCCGAGTAGCTGGGACTACACGCATATGCCACCATGCCCGGCTAATTTTTTCTATATATTTTTAGCTGTCCAGATCATTTCTTCTATTTTTAGTAGAGACGAGGGGTCTCACTCTTGCTCAGGCTGGTCTCAAACTCCTGACCTCGAGAGATCCTCTCGCCTTGGCCTCCCAGAGTGCTAGGATTACAGGCATGAGCCACTGCACCCGGCCATAAATGAACAATTTAATAATTTTTTTCAAATTTTCACTAAAGGCCGGGCGCAGTGGCTCATGCCTGTAATCCTAGCACTCTGGGAGGCCGAGGTGGGTGGATCGTTTGAGCTCAGGAGTTCGAAACCAGCCTGAGCAAGAGCGAGACCCCGTCTCTACTAAAAATACAAAGAAATGATCTGGACAGCTAAAAATATACATAGAAAAAATTAGCCGGGCATGGTGGCACATGCCTGTAGTCCCAGCTACTTGGGAGGCTGAGGCAGGAGGATCACTTGAGCCCAGAAGTTCAAGGTTGCTGTGAGCAAGGCTGACACCACGGCACTCTATCCCGGGCAACAGAGTGAGACTCTGTCTCAAAAAAAAAAAAAAAAAAAAAAAATTTTCACTAAAGAGGTTGGGTACGGTGGCTCACACCTGTAATCCTAGCACTTTAGGAGGCTGAGGCAGGAGGATCAGGTCAGGAGTTCAAGACCAGCCTGAGCAACATAGTGAGACCACGTCTCTACAAAAAATAGAAAAATTAGCCAGGTATCATGGCATACACCTCCAGTCCCAGCTACTCCAGAGGCTGAGGCAGGAGGATCACTTGAGCCCAGGAATTTGAGGCTGTAGTGAGCTATGATCATGCCACTGCCCTCAAGCCTGGGCAACAGAGCGAAATCCTGCCGCAAAAAGAAAAAGAAAAAAATTTTCACTAACCAGATGAATTACTGTTTATATTATTTTGCCTTAAGCATTAGGAATCTTACCTGTCAAAAGAACTAGCAGTAAGAATAGTAAGAGCTTTTACATTTTTCTTTTGTTAAAACTGTATTAATCACAAGTAGAAGCAGTTTTCATGTAGAAATATTTCTCTCTTCTCATTGATGTATCAATTTATAAAAGAAAACAAGTGGTGGAGAGGCAGCAGGCAGCACCACATTATTCAGAGCTATAGACAAATGAACATATTTTTGTTTCTGGTTACCATGCATTTTGGTTTACTCTGAAAAGGTCTTCAATGTGTCATTATTTGTTTTCTTGTATGGTCTGGCAAATTCTAACCAGGAAGATGAAGCAAGAGGTAAACAAAATGAGGACAAGAGGAAAAATGGTTAGGTACATACAAATTAAGTTGTGTATGTGTGTATACATGTACCAGGATGCAGGCAGATGGGGCAGATCAGGGGAGCACACCAAATGGATAGTCTTGGCAAGATCGTAAGTGTTACCAAATGAAAACTTCAGGAACCCAATTAAACTTATACAAGGTCTTCAGCTGTGAAGAACTAATTACAATTTGAATAAAAATCTACATTAATACATTTAATAGATTACAACTTTTAAATTTTTTCTATCACTTCTTTCCACTCTCTTAATGATCTTCATTCTATCAGTTCGTTATTGTTAGATGAATGGACATCAACAAACATCTAATCCTAAAAAGCTAAGGTTGAGTAAGGTACAACTTATGGGAGGGTGGGGGTGGGGTAAGAAGGCCTCTGTTCACCTGTGAGAAACTCCAAAAACACCCCGATTTGCTTTGATTCTAGTCCCATTTTATATTAAATACTAATATTTTATGATTTCTTGGTACTCATCCCTTCTAACCCTGTGCCACATTAATTCACTGTCTTAGTCACCAAACCATTTTTTCTCTGAAAATCACTTTTTTATCATTTTCACTTTTTCTATCTATAATTGCTCCATGCATCTATAAATACATATTGAACCAAACACTCTAATTTGTAATTTCACATCTATGCATTTAGAAACAATGATCTCATATACATACATTTTCTACACTTTACCCTTCAGGCTGGGTCCTGTGTCTAAAAGCTGTAGAGATGAGAGAAAAAGGCTCTGGACAACACCATCACTCCCAAATGTATCAACAGATATTAAATATATCCTTCTAGTGAGGTATCTAATTCATAACAATTCATCGTCAAACCAGCTAAGACCATCCATTAGGAGTCTGACAGGGATCCCTTGGATTTCCTCATACTCAGAGACAAAAGCATTGTTTAAGTGTCAATATAAATCACCAGCAGACCTTCCTTGCACAGGTAGGCTCCGTATTAAAGATAGGTGTTAAAAAGTCTCTAGTCTCCAAGATAAACAGTTTTTTTTTTTTTTTTTTTTTGTTGAGACAGAGTCTCACTTTGTTGCCCAGGCTAGAGTGAGTGCCGTGGCGTCAGCTTAGCTCACAGCAACCTCAGACTCCTGGGCTTAAGCGATCCTACTGCCTCAGCCTCCCAAGTAGCTGGGACTACAGGCATGCACCACAATGCCCGGCTAATTTTTTCTATATAGATTTTTAGTTGTCCATATAATGTCTTTCTGTTTTTAGTAGAGACGGGGTCTCGCTCAGGCTGGTCTCGAACTCCTGACCTTGAGCAATCCACCCGCCTCGGCCTCCCAGAGTGCTAGGATTACAGGCGTGAGCCACCGCGCCCGGCCCAAGATAAACAGTTTAACCAGAAAGCATACTCTACGCTCTGCAACCCCACCCCATCACCTCCTGCACCCCCCACCATGTTGAGTGAAAAAGCAGGAATACATGTAACATGATATCGTTTATATAAAGTTTAAAATCAAACTAAATCGAACAATATATTGCTTAATGATACAATGAGGTAAAACTATAAAGACAGAAAATGACAAACACAAAATTCTATTTTGGGGGGTGGCAGAGAATGTAATCAGGGAGACACACACAAGGAACTTTAGGGGTACCAGTAAGGTTCTATTTCTCAAGTTAGGTTCTATTTCTGTTCACAGGTGATCATTTTATTATAATGCTTTATAACATAAAAGAATATATGTAATGTACTGAACATATATTTCACTAAAAGTTTTAAAGAAAGCAATTATATGAACATGACAATGCAAATATGAATAAAACTATGCAATCGTATATAAATATGAAGTGAGTACCTAGAGAGATGTAAAAGTTAGGAAGTTATGGGTTAAAAAAGCAAAGTATTCATATGTATTTTTTTAACATTGATTTTTAAAAGAACAGATTTGGAATACTGGAAGAACCTGATACAATCTTGGGAAGTATAGCTTCCATATAGTGGTATGAATGGAAGCAAGACTATAAGAATTAAGAGATAAAAAAAATAAAAGTAGATTATAGATAACTTTTTTTTTAATTGGCAATAAAAGGAGAAAGATGGGATAAAGTGGAATGGTGTTCCAGGTACCTGATTTCTACTGAGACACGGGAAGCACAGTTGAGGGATAATACTTTTGACTAATAGAAAACATATTGAGATCAAGAAACTAATTTTTCAGGACGGTGCTTAAGGAAACGCACGTCCTTAGCAACACCACAATAGACCTCTCTATGGCAAAGGGCAGGCTGTGTTACCACTTGAATATTAATAATGGCCAGAGGACCGTAACATAACAGTAACAAGTGTTATCCCTTAATTTTCTGGTCCCAACTATTTTAGTTGGAGTCTTAAGCTTACTTACCTAACAGAAAGCCAACATCTGCTTCCCCAATATGGGTCAGCTCTTAAAGTGTAATTCCCAAAAAGCCCAACCTTTGTTAGTAGTGATACTACTAAGCATACTAAAGACTAAAGCCAGATCGGGTGTGGTGGCTCACATTTGTAATCCCAGCACTTTGGGAGGCCATGGCAAGAGGATCACTTGTGGCCAGGAGTTTGAGACCAGACTGACCCCCCCCCCCCACCACCGCCATCTCTAAAACACAAAAATAGAAAAATTAGCCAGGCGTGGTGACGTGTACATGCAGTCCCAGCTACTTGGGAGGTTGAGGCAGGAGGATCACTTGAGCCCAGGAGTTCAAGGCTGCAGTGAACTATGATTACATCAGCCTAGGCAACAGAGCAAGATCCTACGGCTAAAAAAAAAAGACTAAAGCCAGAGTTGGACAGAGTGACTAAGTACCAATCTGGTAGTAGTGTTTGTTTTTCCAATTTTTTCCAATTCTATCCTCTATCTGGGCCATCAGTCATGGTCTAATCACAGAATAAATGTTCAAAAAGTTAGGTAGAGTCTATTTTGATATTCATTTTAATTAGGTTTCCTGGCAGGGAAAATAAAGTTTTTAATCTGAACACTCTAAAATGAAGGTTAGAGCATGTTCTCAATAGAATGTATTTCTCATGATTTTCTTTAAAGCTTAGATTTTTAAAAAACAAAGAATATACAAAGTATATACGGTACCCAGGCAACTTAAAATAGTAAATCATTAGCTATTTCAAAGTTAAATTAAAAAACTCAGATATCCTGCTGCATAGAAGGCACTGTACTTTCAGGAACTCAAAGATTAGATACGAACTGTTTCCTCAAAAAGTTTAAAAAACTAAAGTGAAATAGAAAGTTGTAAGCAGTAGTAATACAGCATAGTATGATATCAAACTATAGAGTTTCAAGTAAACACACTACAAAAAAATTAAGAGGGAAGATTAAGAATGATTAGAGAGATCTTGGAAGTCATGATGAAAGAGACAGTATTTGATGCGAATCTTGGTGGGAGATGGCCTTTGACAGAGAGGAACAGTATGAGGAGTCAAGAATGTAAAGTATATCTTTAGGAATTAGCCACTATAGAGGATGAATAAGGATCTAGAAGCCTGAAAAAATAGTCTTGCAACAGATAATGGAAGACGTTGAATGTCACACTAAAGCATTTATTTTATTTTCTAAAGGTAGTGAAGAGCCATAGCAGGAACTAACCAAACTAACAAGAGCACAAAGTTAAGCTTTAAGTGACTGACTAGATAGAAAAAACACTAGTTATCTATTATAATGATCCTATGGAAAGATAATGAAGATCAGAACTAGGGCCGTAGAGACAGAATGGAGGAGGCAGATACAAGAGCCACCGCAAAAATAGAATGACAGGACTTGGCAAATGATTAGACACAGGAAAGGAAAGTGTAAGATTATGATGTCACCAAAGTTTTTAGCAAGAGTTTCTAGGAGAAAAATTGTACTTTTTAAAAGTTACCTTTTCTGTCTTTATTTAATTTTTGAGAACAATTCAAACAAGTAACAATATTCTCTGATAATGTCTGAAGTACATCAAAGAACCACAGTTGTTTCTATTTTTATTAACAAAATTATATGTTATACTGTCAAATAATGACACCTTGTGTTGAAAATACTTTTAGCATTGTTTTAATTGCCATTTCAGCCTCTACAATCACATACATTTCTGCAGAAATCAAACAGGAGGTAAAGGGTATTTTTCCCAAATCAAATGAGAAAGCAAAGCACATACAGTCATCCCTTGGTACTCAAGGGGAACTGGTTCCCAGACTTCCCGCAGATACCAATATCCAAGGATGCTCAAGTCTCTGACATAAAATGGCATAGTATTTGCATATAACCTACGTACATCTTCCTGTATTCTTTAAATCATCTCTGGATTACTTATAATACCTAATACAATACAAATGCTATGTAAATAGTTTTTATAGCATATTGTCTAGGGAATAATGACAAGAAAAAAGTCTGTACGTGTTCAGTACAAATATAATTATTTTTTCAAATATTTTCAATCTGGGGTTGGTGAATCCATGGATGCAAAACCCAGAGATACAGAGGGCTAACTGTATATCCAACCTAAATCTATGTGAAGTTTAACACGTTCAATTTTGATAAGTCATTCTGCTGCATAGACTTGACATAAAATATACTAAGGCCAGAATGACTGAATGAATTCACAATTTCCTTACTTTGGCTCCAACAGTTAAAAACAAAGAAAAGAACAGCAACAACAACAACAAACCCATTGATACTTATACAAAAATGTTCACTAACTTCAGTAGTCAAATAATTTATAGAATGTTATTTGTTTAGATCCTGGACAAATTAAATATAACACATAACCCATTAAAACTGTTATGCTTCACAAAGGACTGTAAGTTAAAAAAATAACTAAGTATGTGTAAGAAAAATTAAAGTTCTTCTAAGAACATAAAATAGAATTTAAGATGTGCAAGCCTGACAGAGATTAAGAACTTCAGCTTTAATCAAACAGCAATGTTCCAAAAGTAAAATCCAAAGAGTGCTAAAAATGAGTTAGCAATGAGGAAAAAAATGGAAGGAACATATATATCCCTCTCTCTTCTTTTGACATTCTTCAGATTCTTCTAAAGAGAATGAGTGGGGAATAGATGACTTGAACCACAAGGTGAAGACTAAAAAGTAAAAATGTGAAGATTGAGGTTTGCAGTCATTCAAACCGGTCCTGATATTTTAAGTAGGGCCTCACAACAGCCTGTGCCAAGGTCCTTGGCAACACTGAAAGGAAAGCAAAGTTTGTCTTTGTTGGCTACCCACCATCTCTCCTCATTTCTGCCCTTTAGGAAGCAACAACACTCATTATATCTTCTGGCTGTCTTAAATCAATTTTTTTTTTTTTTTTTGAGACAGGGTCCTGCTCTATTGTCTGGGCTACAGTGCTGTGGCATGATCATAGCTCACGGCAATCTCAAACTCCTGGGTTCAAGTGATCCTCCTGCTTCAACCTCCTGAGTAGCTGGGACTGGAGGTGTACGCCATCATATCTGGCTAAGTTTTGTATTTTTTGTAGAAACAGAGTCTTGCTAGGTTGCTCAGGCCTCAAGTGATCGTACCTTCTCAGCCTCCCAAAGTGCTGAGATTACAGGCATGAGCCACTGTACCTGGCTGTCTTAAACCTCATGCTATATAATTTGCTCTATATTCATTCTATGTAAAATGCCACAGACAACTAAATATTGATGAAATAATGTTTTAAAGTGATCCTAAGGTATTAAGAAGGCTCAACCCTCTCAAGATTTAATCACTGCTAAAACTTATGGTATTTACTGAGCATGTACTATGTCTCTAGCTTGTCCATGCTAAATGCCTGAGGGCAGTGTTTTTAAAATCCCTAAGAAGGTCATGATCGGCATTTAAAAAAATAAAATAGAAAATGTCAGAGCATGTCACACATACTAAAGTACTGTTTCATAAACTTTTGTTTCAGTTACGTATAAGTGTGTATGAATACATGTAACACTAGACTGAAATGTAAAATGTATTTCTTACTATAGGTTACAATAAAAAAAAGTGTGAAAGTCTCAGCAATACTTCTCCAACTATGGTCCCAAGACCAGTTCTGTTTAGGGAACTGTTTATTACCAGTATGTTATGAAATAAGGAACTTGTGACGGAATGTAAATCAATTAAGCACACTAATCTTTTTAAAGTAGCAAAACTTCCTCCATGCAGAAAGCAACGCACTGAGTTAACATTCTAGCGCAGGCCCTTAAACCTTATCACTGAAGGTAACAAGGACATTAACAAAATGAATACTCATTAAATAATAAGCCATCCATTAGTTGCTACACTACATATGAATGTGACTCCAGTCACTGGAAAGTCACAAGGAGGGAAAAATTCAGTGTACCTGACAAAGCTTCTTCCAGCCCAGAGCATACTCTCCTCTTTTGTGCTGGCCTTACTTCCTTTATGGGCCAACTAAAGTTTCACTTCTTCCATCCTTGATGGTCTCAGTTTTGGGAGTTCATTTCCTATAGCACTGAATCCTATAATGCTTGTTATCTACATAAAGGAACACCTTTAGAACAGTATTGGGACCAAAAGTTAATTGTGACAAGGCTTTAAGATCCTCATACCTCATAAGCATGAGTGCTCACAATTATGTGATGAGATAGACAGAAACTGGCCCTAAAGATAGGATTTAACTAAAAACAGGGTGAGAAAGGAGGGCATTTCAAAAGAGGGAAACCCCGTGAACAAATATACAAAATAAGAAATTAGTATGGGAGAAACACTGACATGTCTGTGTATCCCTGTCACCTACCTCAGCAGTCCTTATATAGTCACCACATTAAAAACTGTTGGCTAACAATAATAATTAAATTAAATTAAATTAAATTAGGCAAGAAGATGGAGTCACATTATAGAGGACTTTCAAAGCCATCCAGAATTGTTTATATTTGATTCAGCAGCCAATTAAAGCCAGTTCTTGATGGGAAAAATAATATCTTAGGGTGGTCAAATTGGGGATATATAAGTTGGAGTGGAAGGAAATGACAACAAGGGAATGATACCATAGGAAAGAGTAACTACCAGGTCATTGCAGAAAAGAACACAAAATGGTAGAAACATGCTTTGGTAATAGATTGAATCAGAATAGTCTCTCTCTCACTTACACGGGCGCGCGCGCGCACACACACTCACACACACACACTCTCTTTCTACCCTGAAAAATGTGAAGAATGTAGTACTATTAACAAAAAATAAATACTGTGTAGCTTAAAAACTGATCAGTTTATAGCAGCATTTCCAAAAGTTTGTTGTGGGAGGTTGTCATGTTGTCTCACTCCGTCCAGCCAAGGGTGTGAATCATCCCTTTGTCCTGAGTATCCACAGTGTACACCCTGCCCACCATCAAAGTGCTTGTGTTCAAGTAACCCTTATTTTACTTAATAATGGCCCCAAATTGTAAGAATAATGATGCTGGCAATTTGTATATGCCAAAGAGAAGCTGTAAAGTGCTTCTTTTAAGTGAAAAGGTGAAAATTCTCTTAAGGAAAGAAAAAAAAAATCATATGCTGACATTGTTCAAATCTATGGTAAGAACAAATCTTCTATCTGTCAAATTGTGAAGGACAAAGAACTTCATGCTAGTTTTGCTGTCACACCTTAAATTGCAAAACTTATGGCCACAGTGCATAACTTTTTTTTTTTTTTTTTTTTTTTTTTGAGACAAAGTCTCACTCTGTTGCCCAGGGCTAGCTAGAGTGCCGTGGCGTCAGCCTAGCTCACAGCAACCTCAAACTCTTGTGCTCAAGTGATCCTCCTGCCTCAGCCTCCCAAGTAGCTGGGACTACAGGCATGCGCCACCATGCCCGGATAATTTTTTCTATATATTTTTAGTTGTCTGGTTAATTTCTTTCTATTTTTTTAGTAGAGATGGGGAGTCTCACTCTTGCTCAGGCTGGTCTCGAACTCCTGACCTTGAGAGATCCTCCTGCCTCAGCCTCCCAGAGTGCTAGGATTACAGGCATGAGCCACCGTGCTCGGCCACAGTGCATAACTTTTATTACAGTACATTGCTGTAATTGTTCTATTTTATTAATAGGCATTGTTGTTAATCTCTTACTGTGCCTAATTTATAAGTTAAACTTTATCACAGTTTTTCATAAGAAAAAACATAACATCTATAGCATTTGGTACTGTCCATGGTTTCAGGCATTCACTGGCAGTCTTGGAATATATCCCCTGCGGATAAGGTGGGACTACCATGCTATGAAAAACTAAATTGTAATATGTTAGTCAAAAGAGAAAAAGCTTAACTATCTTAACAGTGACTTTATTCACTGTACATGAACCCTGTTTTACTTGAATTAGGATGGTTATAAATGTGAAATTCCAAATAAGTTTAATGTAACACTTCATCATTTACTACTAATAAATTTTTTTTTTTTTTTTTTTTTTTTTGGAGACAGAGTCTCACTCTGTTGCCCAGGCTAGAGTGAGTGCCGTGGCGTCAGCCTAGCTCACAGCAACCTCAAACTCCTGAGCTCAAGCGATCCTCCTGTCTCAGCCTCCCAAGTAGCTGGGACTACAGGCATGCACCACCATGCCCGGCTAATTTTTTCTATATATATTTTTAGCTGTCCATATAATTTCTTTCTATTTTTAGTAGAGATGGGGTCTCACTCTTGCTCAGGCTGGTCTCGAACTCCTGAGCTCAAACGATCCCCCCGCCTCGGCCTCCCAGAGTGCTAGGATTACAGGCGTGAGCCACCGCGCCCGGCCCATTTATTACTAATAAATTTAATATTATGGAAGTGCTGTAGGTCTTAGTCTTATTTTCCATTTATTAATCATTTGACTTTGAACAAATTCCATAAATCATTCCAACAACATCACTGACACTCCTCAGTTTACCTTCATCTGCAAAATGAAATTGGAATGACCCTTCTGCTTCTACAGGGTTACCATCAGTATCAAATGAAAAGATACAGACAGAAAAATGTTCTGAAAATTGTAATATACCATGAAAATATGGTTAAATCAAAAATATACCTTTTTCTGTATCTGCTATATAAATCCAAACATGATTCTGATACAACCTGGTCACCAAAACTATGGTAGGTGGAAGATGGCCACAAAGTCTGGCACTTTTCCCTTCCAAAGGTAGGGAGAAGGGAAAGGGCTCCTTGACTGCTCTAACCCATAGAGAATGTTGGAAGCAATTTTGTGCCAGTGTCTCCGTCCAGGGTTTTAGGAAACTGGCAGCTCCCACTTCCTGTCTCTTCAAACATGTATCTTGGAATCCAGTCACCATGTTATGAGAAGTCCAAGCCACACAAAAAGGCTATGTGTGGGCACTCCAGTTAGCAGCCCCAGCTAATCTCCCAGCCAGTATCAACTACCATTCATGTGAATGAGCTATCATGGATGTCCTGCCCAGTTGAGCTCTCAGATGACTCCAACCCCAGCTGCTTATACAAATGCATGAAACCCTAGGTGAGAACAACCTAGTTAAGTTCAGTTAGACCAGAGAAACATGACAGATACCAAACTATAGTTTGAAACCACTGTGTTTTAGAGTGATTTGTTATGCAGCAATAGGTAACTGGGACAATAGCAAGATCTAATTTTATTAGCATCTTATATTTAAATGGACATTTTTTCCTGTTTCACTTCTACAAAAATGAGTGTACTCTCATGTGGAAAAGTTCATAATACAATGCTAGACATTTTATGACAAAAATTTGATGTGCTTGCTTTATTTTCCAACTGTCTTTACAAAAGCCATTTTGGGTCTTTCCCATTATGTTCACATTAATAAACAAATGCCCATGATGATTAATAAAGTTGAAGTAAATATATTTAAAAATTAAATGCTAAAAAGAGAACTTTAAAGCATTTTTGTTAGTTTTTCTCATATACTGTTTTCTCAAAAAATACATGTCTACGTGCAAAATTTCATTAATGAAAGGTATATCTGGTTTTTCTTTTCTTTTTTTTACTATTGTAGGATCCTTACTATTAAATAGTAAAGATGCACATAATGTGTCAGAAGAAAAGGAATACACATTTCAAGGCTGAACGTGATAAAGACATGAGACAACTGACATCACCTTCCAGGTATATTTCCTGGCTCAATACTGTGCTGTCATGAGAAACTATCTAAATCCACCACAAATGACATTCAACAATGAATCTTAAACAGAATTGGTTGGAATGCAAATCTGCTTACATAGCAAAGCCGCAGAGCAAGCCTAGAACAGGAACACTTCCTTAATAATTATCACTTGGCATTTTTAATGGCCGCAGCAGGATATATACAAAACTAAGGATGCTTTGCAGATTCGGAAAGAGTAACATCCTTCAGTTGGGTATCCCTTTCATCTGAAAGCCTCAGAGATCTTCACAAATATTAAATTCCTTAGGCTCTGCAACACCTCTGTGAGTCAGGTAAATATTTCGTTAGTGAGTAAGTGACTTGTTCAAGGTCACAGAATGAACTGGAGGCAAAAACTACACCCAGGAGTGTGGTCTTCAGTTTTATGTATAAATGCACATAACTGCAATCCAGGGTTCTGATAATTTCCAAGGTGGAGTGGAGGTGAAATTAACTTGTCTCACAATTCTGGGATAGAAGGCACATTTTAGGAGGAAAAAAGCTTCTGTTTGAAAAAGTCATACTTTTAACTCCGATGAACTCATAGGGTCTTTAAACTCACACTTGAACTTCACTAAAAGCAAGTGTCACCGTGGCAGAGGAGGAACTGGGAAACAGTCTGACCGGCTGTAGTAAGGCCTGGGATTGTAGGTAAGTAGCAGAAAATCAGAAAAGGAGCCAAGAGGAGGGAGGTCAAAGTTGGGTCTGAGTGTCCAAGAGAAAGGAAGAATGCTTAAGGCCACCTTCTAAGACAGAAAAACCACACGAAACTCGCTGGGCAACCCGAGATTCGAGGTTGGGCCCCTCCTCCACAAGCCGGTTCTACGTTTCGGGCTTGTCCCACCCGTCTCCGCGGAAGGGCTTGTCTCCCGGGTGACCAGCAGCTGGTAGAAGGAAAGGGGGTTTACAGCAGACGACTTCCCAGGGAACAGAGCCCAGGGCCCAGACCCACACTCACCGTGGCGCCGAACGCGCTTCATTAACGCAGGCCTCCTCGCCAAAGGTCCATCTCCCAACAACCCAAGGGAGATTTAGCCTTCGCTATCCCCACGGAAGCCAGCCCAGTTCAGCCCCTTTTCCCGATTTGCATTGCGTGGCGACGCGCCGCGTCTCCGGACGTCACGGCGGGGGCGGGGCTTCACGTGTGCGCCCGCGATACCTCTCTACCCCGCGGCACTGCCTCTGCCGGTGAGGGCCGCGCGGGAGGGCGAGGGAGGGCTGAGGACGGCGTTTTGGGTGGGCGGTGGCGGCGGTGGTGAGGCTGGGGCTGCACTGAGCTGGATTGAGTTTGTACGCCCGCCCTTTGCCCCACCCCCTGCGTCCCGCATTTCCGGGTTGGAGCCAGGTTCAGCTGGAGTCACTTCGCGTTCTGGGCCTTCTTGCGGAGGAAACAGGGCTGCTCTTGCTTCTCTGATCTACGTATTTTCCTCCCCAGATTGGTAATTAGGAAAAACTAGAAAAGGGAATTGAATCCTCTCAAGTTCTGGCTAAACATTCTCCGAAGCCAAGCCTCTGATGGAAGAATAGCCATGATCCTGAAACGCATTTTATGTAAATTTTAACGTCACTTAATGGCCAACTCTTACAAAAACACGAGAAGTCTGAAATTTATCGCGAGCTGATCTATGTACTCCGCTTATGTACTCCGATTATCTGTAAATAAAGTTGCTTTGGATGGAGATACAGGCCATGGTCACTAAGTCCTCAGGGACAATCCAGGTATCTCACGGATAGGAAATCTGGACGGCGGGGTCTGGTAAACGCGTTAAATGAAATGTGCGTGCCAGATAGATGTTCAATAAATATATAATGACCAAATGAAAGCGCCTAGCCAAACAGTGCTTCACGTAGAGTAGTCTTTCAATAAATGTCCATTTCCTTTCCATCACAATGAAATACATACAAAAATATTGTAGCTCTTTTATACCTAAGTTATACACTGTTTCCCCAAAACGTGACATATAGTGTAATAACTGGACCTATTAAATAAATAGGAAGCCTTAGTAAATTTTTCATAACTAAGGAAAAAATTGTGTCCATCATTAAAGGGTGGGTTCTGGGAAAGGAACTTTTTTTTCCTGCTGAGCACTTTGATGAATTTTTGAGTATGCAAAGAAAAATCTAGTGCTAAGTTTGGGAATAGGAACCAAAGAAAAGGAGAATTTTAAGTGCTCTGACAATCAGAGAAAAGAGGGCAGGAATGTGTAGGGTGAAAGAGGAAGAGAGAAGCCCTAGGAGCGAATTAACCGATGACAAAAAGTCTGTGATGGTAGGGCCCTGGAAAAGTTTTAATAACTAGGGCTCTGTAATCACCTAAAGTTGTTTTTGTTTCTTTGATGTAACTGTGCCACAATTCCCCCAAATAAGTGGAATTCCCCCACATCCCTAGAATTTCAGTCAAGTTTGCTGAAACACAAGTTATTTGCATGAGGGAGGAAAAGTCCCACCTGTCGGTATATGCTATGTCAAATGTTAAGTGCTAAGAAGACACATAAAACTGGGCAAAGGCCTAGCAAGGACAGTGATATTTTTAATGAGATTGTCAAGGAAGGGCTCCCTGAAAAAGTGACATTTCTATGAAGCCTTTGGTGAAGAGAAGGAACAAGCAATGTATACATGTGGGAGAAGAGCATCCAGGTAGTGGAAGCAGCACAGGTGAAGGCAGTGAAGAAGGAAAGGGTGGGAGTGCTGGAGGAATAGCAATGAGGCCATATGGCTGGCATAGACTGAGTGAATGGGACCATGATAGGAGCTTATCTCAGAGGGGTGAGGAGGGAATGGTGCAGATTAGATAGGGTCTTATAGGTCACTAAAGCATGTTTATAAACAATAATACAAGAAGTAAATCACATGTTAACAATTTATGAAAAAATTTAGCTTTCATGCATGTGATACAACTTACATCATATTCAAATTTTCATTCCAATTTTTTTTTAGCTAAAGCACAAGTATCCTGTGGTTCCTTTACTAATCACTTAGTCTTTTCTATCCATCCGTTTATTTCCTAAAACCATGATCATCACTGTTAAAGACTTTAGACAAAATAAATTTAACAGTTTATTTGAGCACTAAAGGATTCACGAATCAAGAAGCACTCGAAAGAAGTTCAGAGAGCTCCACTTTAACAGTGTGAGTAGTGAGCAGTTTGCTTTTATAGACTGAACACAGAAGCAAAGTAAAGAAATTACTTAATTGGCTACAGCTAGGCATTTGCCTTACTTGGGTATAACCTGGTGGAAAGTCCCTAGTTATATAACTAACGGCTAGCTGGCTGTTTGTGATCGGCTGCTTGTTGGCTCTTTGTGATTGACTGAAGTTTGGCTTGGTCCTTTTTTTTTTTTTTTTTAACTTAGTCATGTAATCCTAGCACTTTGGGAGGCCAAGGTAGGAGGATTGCTTGAGACTAGGAGTTTGAGACCAGCCTGAGCAAGAGTGAGACACCGTCTCTACAGAAAATAGGAAAATTAGCTAGCCATGGTGGGGCATGCACCTGTAGTCCCACCTACTCGAGAGGCTAAAGCAGGAGGATCACTTGAGCCCAGGAGTTTGAGGATGTAGTGAGCTATGATGAAGCCATTGCACTCTAGTCTGGGCAACAGAGTGAGAAGACCTTGTCTCAAGAAAAATAAATACATAAATAAATTTAATTAGTTACAAGGAATGCCTCTAAGTTAAGTTTTGGTTTATTTGTGTAAGGTTTCTGGGTATAAAAACAACCCAAGCCTAATGGCTTTCTGCTTATTTTGTTTTGACACCATATTGGGCCAGTTGTGTGGCCCATTAAACATTTTATAACCTTTTTCTTTCTTTTCTTTCTTTTTTTTTTTTCTTTTCTCTAGAGATAGCGGTGGAGAACCATTAAACATTTTATCTCTAGGGGATGAATCCCCAGACAAATGGTACAAGTCCTGGCTGTCCTTCTAAGATATTAATCTCAAAGGTTAGGCATGTAACACTCTTTGCACTTCACTAGGACTCTTTCAGTCAAGGGCTTATCATTTTTTGTTTGTTTGTTTGTTTGTTTTTGTTTTTGAGACAGAGTCTCCCTCTGTCACCCTGGGTAGAGTGCAGTGGTGTAATCATAGCTCACTGCAACCTCAAACTCCTGGGTTCAAGTGATCCTCCTGCCTCAGCCTCCCGAGTAGCAGGGACTATAGGGGCATACCATGACACCTGGCTAATTTTTCTATTTTTAGTAGAGTCTTGCTCTTGCTCAAGCTGGTCTAGAACTCTTGAGCTCAAGCAATCCTCCCGCCTCAGCCTCCCAGAGTGCTAGGATTACAGGCATGAGCCATTACATTGGACCTCATCGGCTTATCTTAAATTGTAAAATATCTACTAAATCACCACTTAGGGTGATACGAGGTCTATTTATTATGTGAAGTTATACTTCTATCTAATTGGCCTAAACTTGTCTCAATAAAGTTTTGGAGATGCCCTCTTATTCTTTGATCTCAAGAGTTAGTGAACAACTCTGTTTACCTTTTTCATGCCTTCATGATTTTACAAACTTAAGGGCTTCCCTCCTCTCTGCCTTTGTTTGTTACATTTAAACTAATTAGGCCAGGCATGGTGGCTCACGCCTGTAATCCTAGCACACTGAGAGGCCAAAGCAGGAGGATCGCAGGAGGTCAGCAGTTCAAGACCAGCCTGAGCAAGAGTGAGACCTCGTCTCTACTAAAAAATGGAAAGAAATTAGCCGGACAACTGAAAATATATAGAAAAAATTAGCCAGGCTTGGTGGTGCATGCCTGTAGTCCCAGCTACTCAGGAGGCTGAGCCAGAAGGATCACTTGAGCCCAGGAGTTTGAGGTTGCTGTGAGCTACTCTGACGCCACGGCACTCTAGCTCGGGCAACAGAGTGAGACTCTGTCTCAAAAAATAAAATAAAATAAGTTGACTAATTAGAGTTCCAGTCTTCTTATTATGTTATTCAGTGGTTTCCCATTCCAGTTATTACTCTGTCTTCTTTTGGATCTTCCCTGCTTTTATTAGGTTTTCCTCACAGATGTAATAGTCAGAATACAATATTACAAATGGAGAGACACATGGTTTTATCCTAACAAGAGAAAGTTTTCAGTTTGTTGATCCTATCACACAAAATTTTCACCTACTTGACAGTGGTTATCAAAGACTTAGTTAAACTTCTTAAGAATTGTCTCTGCAATTTTGTCATACTAACATTAACTGGCAAAAAGAGAATCCCATTCAACAGCCATAGGAACTGTTGAGCTACAAGTGTATTAGAATGAATTAAGATCATAAAATTGACACATATATGTAAGCCTTTTCTATATATTTACCCAAAAATTTATAGCTAAGTTTTAGTTATAGTGACATTTTAAGGAAGCATCTAATTTAAAGAAGATACTTCTTCGAGTCAAAATTCTTAAAAATCTTTCTGCGATTTATTCCCATTTATATGACTCAACTAACTAAAGTAATATAAAGTCATCTGTCATACTAGGAGTGCAATTTTTTCTTCTTTTTTTTTTAGAGACAGGGTCTCCCTTTGTCACCCAGGTTGGAGTTCAATGGCACAATCATATGATCATAGCTCACTGGAGCCTTGAACTCCTAGGCTCAAGCAATCTTCCTGCCTCAGCCTCCTGGGTAGCTACTCAAACAGGCACATGCCAGCCACCATGCCTGGGTAATTTTTAATTTTTTGTGCAGAGACTGTCTCTCTATCTTGCCTAGATAGGTCTTGAACTCCTGATCTCAAGGGATCTTCCCACTCTTCCCACCTCAGCCTCCCAAAATGCTGGGATTATAGGCCTGAACCACCATGCCAGGCCAGAGTGTGATTTCTGATGGAGTGTTTACTTCTTCCAAATCATCAGTAAATATATTAAATAATACATGCCTCATGGTTTTCAAATTTTCTTATTATCAGGCAATACATAGCTTGAATAAACATCACAACAACACTTAGTGTAGACCCAAAACAAAACCTTACAGACTCAGGACTATCCAAACTCCTGGAATCTACCAGCCTCTCGCCCACCTAGGCAGAGTTGTGTTTGTCACTCTCATGTGATTGTATGCACCTTGGGAAGTGTTCCAGAAGAAGGACTGGACTCCCCTCCATATCACATATTTATGAAGGAGTTGGTAGGGAGCAGGGATCACCCAGCCAATTTGGAAAACTTTGAGTTTTTCTACTGGGGTTAAAATCTTTTTTCTTTCTTTCTTTCTTTTTTTTTTTTTTTTTGAGACAGAGTCTCACTCTGTTGCCCTGAGTAGATTGCCCTGGCATCAGCCTAGCTCACAGCAACCTCAAACTCCTGGGCTCAAGCAATCCTCAGCCTCCTAACTGGGACCAAAGGAGTACCCCATGTTGCCCGGCTAATTTTTCTGTTTTTAGTAGAGATGGCGTCTCGTTCTTACTCAGGCTGGTCTCGAACTTCTGACCTCAAGCAGTCCTCCTGCCTTAGTATCCCAGAGTGTTAGGATTACAGGCCTGAGCCACCACGCCCAGCCCTGGCTTAAAATCTTGTTGGTTAAGAAACCAGCTTTTTGACACCAATCACCTGGAGAATTTTCCCTATCAACCCTGGTTTCTGCCTAAGGCCCTACAGCCTCCCTGCGGAGCCAGCTTGTTGTTAAACTGCTTGATGAAAGTGCCTGGGTTATCTGGTAGACAAACTAGTGTGTCTTTCCTCAAGTCTGCATAAGAACCAACCAGGCAGTTACGTTTGGTAGGTAAGGAGAGATAGCCAAGAAGATGCACTTTATAGTGTTCCTGGTGATTCTGATGCTGGTGGTCACGGATTGCACCTGAAAAAAGAAACACTACTTCACTCAGTCCTGAGAGAACATTCTCTTCAAACTGAATTTATTTTTTAAATAGCTGTCTGTGAAAAATCTTGTGGAAGATTTTTGAAATTTTAACTAGATGATGAGATTCTTTATATAGTTGCTGGGAGTTTATAATCTTATCTCTGAAATATTTTTAAGTTCCAAATCTTTCAGTATGTCATTCTATAATCTGCCAAGTGCAGAGGTATAATGTGCAAGCCATTTTTAATGGTTCTTTTTGTGCTAGAAATGTATGAAAGTACCATTCTTGTTGATGTTTTTCCCACATTTATATAACAAACTATGACAAAACTGTTATAGTTTTGTTACAGAGGTGTGAGTATATTAGGTATATGAATATATAGTGAGAGTATGAATGTATATCCTCTCAGTGGGTCATACTAGTATGTGACCTGGGTATTTCTATGATTACATTGTACCTCTGTAGATAGGTGAGCATAATTCAGAATGTAATAGAGTATCTCTGTGTCTCTGTGTTACACATGAATGGAGAAAAATGAGATGACTGAATGAGTCTGTTTACATGTCTGTCTAGCAGTGTGATGATTTAGGATATGGGAATAATTCATAAATGGAATCTTTTTCACTGCTTCATGATCTGGCTATAGAGAAAAGATCAAGTGATTTATATGTTCTCCTATTTAAGAGAAATGTGTGAAATATTATTACCAGATTATATAGATGATTTCTGTTGTTCCAACTTATGTTCAAATATGGATAAACACAAGATTTTCATATAATCTTGGATATGAAAAAAATCTCATATTTATGTTACAAACGATTTAATTAATGCCACACAACAGGTGCTCAATAAATGTTACCTGCCTGCAAATGTGGCTGACACTGAGGGAAAATTGGGGAGTAGTTTAATATTCCTCAATAATCTCCATCAGCAACACTCCCTCTCCGATTCTTTAATGGGAAGAGTGAACATTTTTACCAATTTTTTGGTAAAGTGCTACATAAAAAAGCATCTTCAAGCCTGCCCTTCCAACCTGATTGGGCTCCTATGTTCTTCTTATACACAAATTCTGCAACTGCCTATGACTCTCTGACTCACTGGACATTTGCTGTCTTTGAAATAATCTTACTTTCTTTCCATGATTAATTTGTTTTTTGCAATTAATTTGTTCTTCTGTTTTGTAGCAAGACCAGGTTGGTGGATAGACAAGGTCATTTATTTATTTCTTTATTTATTTTTGAGACAGAGTCTCACTCTGTTGCCTGGCCTAGAGTGCTGTGGCGTCAGCCTAGCTCACAGCAACCTCAAACTCTTGGGCTCAAGTGATCCTTCTGCCTCAGCCTCCCAAGTAGCTGGGACTACAGGCATGCGCCACCATGCCTGGCTAATTTTTTCTATATATTTTTAGTTGTCTGGTTAATTTCTTTCTATTTTTTAGTAGAGATGGGGTCTCGCTCTTGCTCAGGCTGGTCTCGAACTCCTGACCTCGAGCAATCCTCCCGCCTCGGCCTCCCAGAGTGCTAGGATTACAGGTGTGAGCCACCGCGCCCGGCCGACAAGGTCATTTTTAACCTTTATGTCTCGAAATCTCTTCCTCTGACTTATGTCTGAAATGGCAACGTTAAAGATTCATTCCTTCCTATTAAAATGTAGGATCTTTGCTTAAGACCACCCTGGACAACATAGCAAAACCTATCTCAAAAAAAAAGAAAAAAAAGAATCTCTGGGACAACCCTCTATCCTAGCATTTAACTACTTTCCCAAACCAGGCAGCCTATTACTAATGAGAGGGAATAAACACATGACAGGTAATTTTGAAAGGATTTGGAAAGTGAAGGTAAGGAAGATAAGAACATTGTGGGAGCCAGAATTTCATAGAGAGGCCTTGGGCAGCTGAGAGGCCGCGCAAAGGGATTGGGATATATGAACCCCTCCCAATCAAAGGAGAACACATGAGTCTGAAAGAGGAGGTACATGTGCTTCCCCATTTTGACTAGAATCAAGCTCCACAAGGACTTTGTAAATCACATATACATGATTCATAGTTTAAACTTTCCACCCACTGATCTAACAAATCATACTCTAACTTTGCTAGTAATAACTATGTTCACGCACAATTATTTTAAGCACATTTTGTCTGATATGAATAGGCTCTTTTTCCAAAATTGAATTTTAACTAAATTTAAGACTTTTATTGCAGACTTAACCATTACATGTTCTGAAGCTGTATTCATTCTTTAATAATCATTGATTCAAATACTTTTATAACTGGAATTGATCAACTCTCTGATTTTTATATAGCAATATTTATATTCTGTCAAGAAATATTTTTAACTTGACTTCTATTAGTTTATGAACTATTATGTCTCAGATCTCTTCTTTCATCTCCATGCACGTGGTGATATTTTTCCCAATGTGAGTCTTTTTTTTTTTTAAGACATGGTCTCATTCTGTTGCCCAAGCTATAGTGCAGTGGTGTCATCATAGCTCACAGCAACCTCAAACTCCTGGGCTCAAGCGATCCTCCTGCCTCAGCCTCCTGAGTAGCTGGGACTACAGGCACACGTCACCACGCCCTTCTTATTTTTTCTATTTTTAGTAGAAACAGGGTCTCACTCTTGCTCAGGCTGCTCTCAAACTCCTGAGCTCAAGTGATCCTTCTGCTTCTGCCTCCCAGAGTGCTAGGATTACAGGTGTGAGCCACTGCGCCCGGCCCTAAAAACATTTTGAAATATATTCCAACTGTAAGATATATTATTCAACCACATTCATAAAAACCTACCTTCCTCTGAGAAATGTTATGTATCACCATCCATCTCTCTTCTAGTCCTAGGCTACTTGTGTTCTGGATCTCATCTCTCCTCACACCTCCTCCAGAATTTTGCATCACCAATTAGCCCTCTTGTTTCTCGTAACATCTATCTCTGTCTCTCTCTCACTGCCCTTTCCTCTCGGAACATGAAAGTGTGCTTCTATCTTAAACACACACACACAAATTTTTTTCCATCCATATCCCTCTTTGGCCATCATCTCTTAGTCCTCTTCCTTTCATAGCCAAGTTTCTTAAAAGAATGCCTAAATTCAGAGTCCCTCTTTCCTTGGCTCTCTCAGGAGTAACTGTTCTTGCTGACATCACCGGGGACCTCCCAAATGCAAGATCTACCGGAGACATGTAAGTCCTTATCTTTCTTGGCCTTTCTCTAGCATTTATTGTAGCTCTTTCCTTCCTTGACTTCTGTGACTTCGTGCTGTCTTGGTATTTCTCCAGCTTCTTGGACAGTTCCTTCTCAGTTTCTTTCAAGACATGACTTTCTTCACCTACCCTTAAGATGTGGATGTCTCCCATGATCTGCCCTCAGCCTTCTCTCTGTATCATACTGTTATTCTCCATGGGGAATTTCATTCATCACATAACTTCAACTACCACTTATTCACTTGGTTCTGAAGTTGTTCAGCCCAGTCATCCTTCCAGACCTCCAAATATATAAACATATAAACTGCTCATTAGTCATCTATGCCTATGTGTTTCCTCATTGTGATGTTTAATTTTGTCTGTCAACTTGGCTTGCCTATGGTTACCAGTTGTTTGGTCAAACGCTAATCTACATGTTGCTGTAAAGGTATTTTTAAAAAGATGTGATAACATTTATAAACAGTTGACTTTAAGTAAAGCAGATTACTCTCCATCATGTGAATGGGCTTCATCCAATGAGTTGAAGGCCTTAAGAGCAAAAAACAGAGGTTTCCCAAAGAAGGAGGAATTCTGCCTTCAGACAGCAACATAGAAATTCTGCCTGAGTTTCCAGCCCTTTGACTCAGGCTGTAACATTAACAATTCTTACGTGAATCTCCAGCCGGCTGGCTTGTCCTAAGCCAGATTCCAAAATTACATGACCCAATTTCTTAAAATCTCTCTCTCTATCTATATGTAATTTGATATATATTTAATACATATAAAATGTGAGATTTTAAAGAATATTTTACATATATACATATAGATATGGTTCTGTTTCTGTGGAGAACCCCGACTAATATGCTCGTCATATACACATCATGTCCAAATCCCTTGGCACACCTGCAATGTGGATCTTCATGACCTGGCTGTCATTGGCAGCTTCACCTGCCGTATGTATATAGCCATACTCCCCTCCTTTCATACTGACTTGCTTATTCTCAGAGCTTGTCACACACACCCTTTTGCATCTCTGTGCCCTTGCAGTATCTGTCCACAAAAAAAAACTTTTTGTCCTTCAGGACACAGTCCACACTTTACCTAAGCTCTTTGAAGGAGGCAGGCAGAATAAGCAGGTCCTTCTTCTATGTTCCTATTGCACCTTGTACACAAATGCTTCCTTTAAGCACTAGTCATATTAATGGAGTTTTTTTTTTCTGCTCTTCTAAAAAAATCTTGTTTGACTCTCTAGTATCTGGTGTAGTGTCTGGTACATGGTAGGCAAGTGACAACCAAAAAGTATTTGATTAATTGACAGAACTTCCTACTTAAAATATTAAATGGCTGCCCGTCTCTTTCAAGATAAAGACTCCTCAGTGCAGCATACAGGGTTTTCGTTTTGGTTTTTCTTCTTCCCTCTCCAATCTCATTTCCTGGAAGGCCTCCACAACACCCTCATTTCTAGACATGCTAAACTACTGCAGCTTCCTTGCATTTACTTCTGAACCCTTTCTTCACCTGGAACATTCTCCCTCCCCTCAAACCATCTGGCAATTTTCATTACCTTTGTAATCTTCATCTCAAGTTTTCTCTTTCAGATGAACCCCATTCTCGTCCCCTCCTTGCCTTTTCCTCTGTGCTCTCTGAGCACTCCGTACTTATCTTTGGTGTAATTGTTTTGCTTCTTGGTTACCAACTGCAGCATATAAGTCACAGCCATTTCCCCCTATGCTGCAGCTCCTTGAGGACTATGTGTACCCGCACTGCTGCCACTATGTTTGGTGCGGTTGAGTTGAACTAAGGGGTGTGGGGGCACCAAGAGTAGAAGGGGGAAGCAAAGCAGAAAGAGTCAGCTGAAACAACTCCCTTACTATACAGTTTGCCCAACTCCTGCCTTGTTGTCCATTACTCTGAAGATGGGATGTTTGGCTTAAGAAATATTCAGCAAATGTTGTTTTCCAACAATGCTAAATATCTTGCAATGCTCCAGCAAGGTTTGGCAAGCTTTGACATTTTAGAAACAATCCTCTACTGTAATCTAAGTAATCATATATATTAATACTGTGGTCCCAACCCCTGGGCCATGGACCGGTATAGTAGGAACCGGGCCGCACAGCAGGAGGTGAGTGAGCAAAGCTTCATCTGTATTTACAGCCGCTCCGCATCACTCACAGCACCGCCTGAACTCTACCTCCTGTCAGATCAGCTGTGGCATTAGATTCTGCATTATGGTGATTTGTATAATTATTTCATTATATATTCCATTATAATAATAATAGAAATAAAGTGCACAATAAATGTAATGCACTTGAATCATCCTGAAACCATCCCCCCCCCCAACCTGGTCCATGGAAAAACTGTCTTCCATGAAACCGGTCCCTGGTGCCAAAAAGGTTGGGGACTGATGTGTTAATAGAAAGATTAAGAAACCATGGGATGTCTTTGAAAGATTATAATTCCAAACTTGAGTTGGGAGACAATGAAGGAAATGCAATCATTCCTTCTCCCTCCTGACCACATACATACTCCTTCTGCAGCCCCCTCCTCCCACAAGGCACTTTATGCTTCCATGCTGCCATCCTGGCTGTCATTCCAGCCTCTGTCTGCAGCCACCTCCACCATAGCTTTCTACTGTCTACCCTCAGGGCCTTTCCTTTTCATGAACCTTTTGGAATTCATCCTCTCCATCAAAATGATTTCTGCATCTCTGTAATCTTTGCTAAACATTAACGGATGACCTTCTGAAACTTCAAAAACATTGCCTTTTGCATCCGATCCCAAGGTAAAACGTTGCCTGTGGGGACTCAGAAGTGCTCTAGATTGTCTGCTGGAGTTTTATAACATTTACTAAAAATGCCTTCCAATTTCATGTGTCCCCGCCAATCATCTCCTGGCACATAAAAGTAATTTTGTATGCTCAGTGTTTCTTTTTATGCCCTTTTCTTGGGAGTACCAGGAAACATCTTTCCTGGCAAATGGTGTCAAACTGAAGAAGCTAGATCTTTGGCCAATTGTAAAGGAAACTTCAAATTAAGAACACAGAAGTTAACTAGAGTGTGCAACTTGACATGCATGATCAGAGAATCCTTTCACTTTTCTTTTTCTCTTTTTTTTTCTCTTTTCCTCCCTTTGTTATTCCTTCTATTTATTTAACAAATATATTTCAAGGTCTACACTGAAAATTTCCTGGATGAAACTGCAGAGTAGCATAGTAATATTTAAGAGCATAGTCTCTGGAGCCAGATGCCGCTCTTTGAACCCTGGCTCTGCCAGTTAGTAGATATGTGACCTTTGCCAAGTCATTTCACTTCTCTGCACCTCAGTTTTGTCATTTGTAAAACAGAGATGATAATAATAATATCTATCTCATAAGGTGGCTGTGAGAATTAAATTATTTAGTGCATGAGAGGTCCTTAGCACATAACTGCTCCCCCAAAATATTAGCTACAGTTAACTGCTGCTTAATTCTAGATAGCTAACAGGAATTAATTAGGAGTTCAGTGGAGTGTGGGGAGAAAAAGGTTTCTAGATAAAGAAAACATCTTTTGTGAAGTTTCTGAGGCAGGAAGGAGGAGGAAGGAGGTATAGAGAGTTTGGGGAAACTGACAGAAGCTGATGGTGGCTAGTGGGGTAGGCAGGGGCCAGATCATTCAGGGCCTTGTAGACCATATATAGGATTTTGTTTTTATTCTAAAAGACACAAAATGCCTTTGAAGGGTTTTAAGCACGGGGATGACATAATTTGATTTGCTTTTCTAAAGATAATTCCTGTTGCTGTGGGAGAGAATAGTTTGAAGGCAGGCAAGAGGAAATGCAGGCAGATCAATGAGGAGGTGGGTGCAGTTGTCAGGTCAAGGTAATTTATTGCCTTTGACCAGGTTGGCAGTCGTAGAGATAGAGAAAAATGGACAAGGCCAAAGGCCATTTATGAGTCAGAACAAGATTGGGTGCTGGTGGGGAAGGGAGAATGCAACATATAGGGGGAGGGAAAAAACATGATGACGCTAGTCTCTAACTTGAGCCACTGGGTGGATGGTGGAGCCATTTGTTAAGATGGAGAAGACCAGAAGAGGATCAGGTTGAGGGGGAAGAGAAGAGGACACAGTATTGAACACGTTGGATTTGAAGTTGGTAGGAGACCGTCAAATGAAGTTAGATGTCTAGAGAAAACTGGATATGGGCTTAGAGATAAAATGTGAGTTGGATGTTCTTAAATTCACAGAGTCAAGGTGAAAAGGGAAATTCTCACTCAAGGTAAAGTAGAAACAACTTCAGTTAGCTGGTGAGCGAACAGTAATCAACAAATCTACATTTGGTTAAGAGGGGAAAAAAACTTTCCCATGGCTATTTTTTTTTTTTTTTGAGACAGAGTCTCACTCTGTTGCCGAGGCTAGAGTGAGTGCCATGGCATCAGCCTAGCTCACAGCAACCTCAAACTCCTGGGTTCAAGCGATCGTACTGCCTCAGCCTCCCGAGTAGCTGGGAATACAGGCATGTGCCAGCATGCCCGGCTAATTTTTTCTATATATATTTTTTAGTTGTGCAGATAATTTCTTTCTATTTTTAGTAGAGACGGGGGTCTCGCTCTTGCTCAGGCTGGTCTCCAACTACTGACCTCGAGCAATCCACCCGTCTCAGCCTCCCAGAGTGCTAGGATTACAGGAGTGAGCCACCGCGCCCGGCCCCTCCCATGGCTATTGATTGGAGCATGAGGGATTAGATTTCAAACGAGAATTTCAGAAAGTGACAATTTAGTCTTTGATAATTGTGAAATAAAGAGCTCATCAATTTAAAAAATATTTTATGTACTTGAAGAAAGGGAAAAAGGGGGCAAGCAGAGTGTTTGTGTCTAGTTTTGAAACACTTTTCTGCTGCAGATCAGAACTATCAACCAAGAACAACTACTCTTGCAAACTGAAAGATTCCCATAAGCTTAGATTTTAAGTGGGTACTTTAGGTAAATATAGTGCTTTCTGGAGTCTGAAAGGTCTCTATTAATCTTGTTTAAACATTCCAGGTTAAATTAGCAGAGGCTTGTATTTGCTGCATGGCTTTAAAGTTAATCTTTTAGAGACTCTTCAGGAATCGGACTAAATCTTTTAGAGATTTTGAGAACAAATCTCCAGCTATGATGAAAGATATGGATTCATATTTCAAGAAAGAGCAGGCTATATAAAATATTGTGTCCATAAGGGTGTCAGAAAGATACTTTTATTATAGAAAATCTCAAACAAAAAACATAGAATAGCACAATGAATCCCCATGCAGGGGATTGTACTACAATATCTATATGAAGATACAGATTCATATTAAAAACATAACACTGGCAAGGAGCAGTGGCTCACACCTGTAATCCCAGCACTTTGGGAAGCAGAGGCAGAAAGATCACTTGAGGCTAGTAGTTTGAGACCAGCCTGGGCAATGCATCAAGACCCTGGCTCTACAAAAAAATTAAAAATTAGCCAGTCATGGTGGCATCAGCCTGAATCCCCATCACCCGGCTTCAACCATCATCAATTGCCTGCTTGTTAAAAGATATATTTTGAAAATAATTGTATTTTTCCTTTGTAAAAGTAATACTTATTCATAGATGAAAACATAGAAAAGACATATTAATCAGAAGGAAATACATACTGGTCACAATTCCAGTCCTTCTAGCAGGGCTGTCGGTAGCCTAACTGGTGCTTTTGAACAATTCATAAAAAGATGTCCCTTCCCTTGGAGATATGCAGCCCTGTGCTCAGAGTGCATGGCTAGGCCTCGATCTCTGCTCTCCCTTCTCCTGGCTAAGCTCCCTTCTGAGAACTCAACATGTCCAGTGGACACGGCAGCCCTGCCTTCTAGTCTCCTTTCTCTGCAGAAGTATATACACATTTACATAATTGGCATCATGCTATACATACTGTCTTATAATCTCCTGTTTTAGTTAATGTTTCATGAACATTTTTCCTTGTCATTATTGAATTCTAAAATATCATTTTAATAATGGCAATATTTGTTATCATCCCCTAATTAATTTAACTCTACTGTTGGACATTAAGATTTCTGGTTTGCTAATATTATAAAAGCACTGTAATATATATTTTATGCATTTGTAACATAGATGTTAATGCACATCCATGATAAACCTCTTAGGATAAATGTTTAGAAGTGGAATTCCTGGGACAAATGGCATGGCAAACTCCAAACTTTTATAGCTGTCACCAAACTGCCTTTAAGAGAGGTTGAACTAGCTCATACCCAGTTAGCCACCTTTCCAGGAGACTGCTCATTTTCTCAAAAGCTTGATAACATTAAATGAGATGATGAAAGATATAGATGCATATTAAAAACATAAGATTGGCAGGGAGCAGTGGCTCATGCCTATAATCCCAGCACTTTGAGAAGCAGAGGCAGAAAGATCACTTGAGGCTGGTAGTTTGAGACCAAACTGGGCAATGTATGAAGATCCTGACTCTACAAAAAAATTAAAAATTAGCCAGCCATGGTATGAGCCTGTAGTCTTAGCTACTTGGGAGGCTGAAGCAGGAGGATTGCTTGAACCCAGGAGTTCAAACTCACAGGGAGCGGTGATCGTGTCACTGCACTCCTGCCTGGTTGACAGAGTGAGACCCTGTCTCTGGGGGAAAAAAAAGAAAAGGAAAAAGAAAAAAAAAAAAAAAAGAAAAAGAAAAATGCTACCCAGTGCTGCTTTTTTTTTTTTCTTTTGAGTACTATTAAAGTGAAAAATTAGTCATTCTTCCTAAATTTTCCATATGTATCATTATTCCTTTAGCATTTTTCTACTGGTATACCTTCTGATGTGAGAAATCTTTTTGAAGTTATTAAATATATATGTCATACCACTCTCAACATTTTTAAAAATAGAAGGTGTCTTAGTCCATTTGTACTGCTATAACAAAGTACCTAAGACTGGGTAGTTATAACCAACAGAAATTTATTTCCTCATGGTTCTGGAGGCTGGAAAGTCCAAGATCAATGTGCCAGCAGGTTTGGTGTCTGGTGAGGGCAGATCAGTTACATTTTGTGCATAAATACTGATACACAACTAATTTATACTTTCAGTCTTTTAAGTTAAATAAACAAATAGAAATGTGTGGATTCTCATAATATCTACAAAACAATTAGATTCATTCAATAACTTTTTTTTTTTTATAAGAGATAGGGTCTCTGTCACTCAGGCTGGAGTGCACTGGCACGATCACAGCTCACTGCAGCCTTGAACTGCTGAGTTCAGGCTATCCTTCTGCCTCAGCCTCCCCAGTAGCTGGGACTACAAGTGTGCACCACTGTACCTGGTAAGCATTTCCTTTTAAAGTCATGTTGATGTTCAAAAAGTTTCAGATTTTGGAGAATTTCAGATTTCAGATTTTCAGATTTGAAATGCTCAACCTGTACTAAGACATAATTTTTCCTTTCTCTTTCATTCTCTTACAAATGTACAGTGGAATTTTCCAGAGGCTATATGATGTGTGGTAGTCTAACAAATTAAACGCAGAAGCAGATGAGGATCCATCTGTCTTCTATTAAGCCAGACAATGAAGAGATTTGCAGAAATGTAAAACAATGCCACTCTTCTTGCTAATTTTTTTTTGTTATGGAAAATTATTTTTTACAAAAATATATTACTAATATTAACATGTACTATTATATTAATATATAATAAGAAATATACATTGGTCTTTGCTCCTAGTTCTTGACACAGAGCTTCTAAAACTCTTGTAACTACCTGAGTGATAGGGGTACTAGGAACATTGTTTTTTATAATATTTGGTCTTAGTCTTCAGTTGGTTCCTGACAAGAGTTTCTGAGATCTTTGGAATCTCAGAGTGAAAAGAGTGTCATTTTGTATGATAATGAGATGATTGGTGGCTAGGGGTCCCTAGATAACTTCAGGTTTGGGGCTGGTTACTTAAAAGACCAAGGCATAAATAGAGGATTGGAAATTTCAACCCCACCCTTTGACTTCCAGGGAGGGAAATGGGGCTGGAGATGGAGTTAATAATTGATCATGCATGATGAAGCCTCCATAAAAATCCCTAAATTATGGGGTTCAGTGCTTTTTTGGGTTGGCAAATGCAATTATATGCTGAGAAGGTGACCCACCCAAACTCCATGTGGACAGAAGCTCCTGTGCTTGGGACCTACTTTGGGAAAAACACTCCCCAAATCCTGCTTTCTTTTAGCTCCACAAAAATCAACACAGAGGAGTACTTCTGTGACCAAATGTGGGGTTCTTCCCCACACATCAAGCAATGGACACCAGCTGGGTGTCCTCTAATTCAATTTTCACACTGTCTACCCAGAAATAGTGTTAGATCCTACAAGATGAGGGCTCAGTCCCCAAGACAGCCCCTTGCCCCCAGACACCAGTTGCAAGCCCAGGGCTCTGGAGCTTCTGATTGACCAGCTTCAAGTTGGGGTTCCCAAGACCCCCTCCCTCTTTGGGTTTGATTAATTTGCTATAGGGGCTCATAGAACTCAGGGAAACATTAACTCATGTTTGCCAGTTTATTAAAAAGGATATCTTAAAGGATACAAATAAACAGCCAGATAAAGAGATACATAGGGTGAGGTCCAGAAGGGTCCTGAGTGCAGGAGCTTCTGTCCCTGTGGAATGGGGCTGCACCACTCTCCTGGCAGGTGGATGAGTTCTTACTACCTTTCTTGTCTGCCTCCACAGGTTCAGCTCTCTAGAAACTCTCCAACCCCAGCCCTCTTGGGTTTCTATGGAGGCTTCATTACGTAGGCACCGTGTAGAAATGTGATTGGACAAAAAGTGCATGATCTAAACCTAGCAAGGCCTGTCCAGATTCTTCCTTGCCTCTCTGTGTTAGCATTCCTTCCTCCAGGGTATGTGGCAGGGCTCTCTCTGGAATGAGGGTCTCTTGACCCACAATCATATTAGAGTCTTGCCTTGGGCAGGTGAAAGGACAGGAGAAGGTCAGAGAGAGAAAGTCTACCTCCTGAGGCCTACATCACCCTAACAACCATTATAACAAGGACTATGGGTGTTATGAAACTCCATAGGAACTGTCAATGAAAACCAATATATATAACACCACAGGACACCTGGGACCTCACTCTATGTACCTCTTCATCTGGCTGTTTATCTGTATCCTTGCAATATGTAACTAAATGTTTCCCTGAGTTCTGTGGGCTGTTAAAGCAAATTATCAAACATGAAGAGGGGGTTGGGGAATCCTTGTTTTATAGCCAGTTGGTTAGAAATACAGGGGGCAGCCTGGGACTTAAAATTGGCATCTGAAGTGGAGGGGGGCAGTCTGTGGGACTGATACAACATGTAATGGGCTTCTTATTATTTCTAAATGATTTAATCAAGAGATGCATGGGGGCCGGGTGTGGTGGCTCACGCCTGTAATCCTAACACTCTGGGAGGCCAAGGTGGGAGGATCGTTCAAGGTCAGGAGTTCAAGACCAGCCTGAGCAAGAGTGAGACCCTGTCTCTACTAAAAAAATAGAAAGAAATTAACCAGACAACTAAAAATATACAGGAAAAAAATAGCCGGGCATAGTGGCTCATGCCTGTAGTCCCAGCTACTCGGGAGGCTGAGGCAGAAAGATTGCTTGAGCCCAGGAGTTTGAGGTTGCTGTGAGCTAGGCTGATGATGCCATGGCACTCTAGCCCGGGCAACAGAGTGAGACTTTGCCTCAAAAAAAAAAAAAAACAAAAAACAAAAAAAAACATGCATGGGGCAGAGGGTATATGGGTGTCTTAGTCGTTTTGTGTTGCTGTAATAGGATACCACAGACTGAATACTTTAGTGTATGTGCTGCCAAAGTGAGCACAGACTGGGTAATTTATAAAGAACAGAGATTTATTTCATACAGTCCTGGAAGCTGGAAAGTCCCAGAGCACGGCATCAACATGTGGCAAGGGCCTCCGAGCTGTGTCATCCCCTGGCAGACGATGGAAGGCAAGAGACAGGAGAGCATGCAAGAGGGTGCCAAACTAGCTTTTATAACAAGCTCACTTTTGTGATAACCCTCTCCCAGGACAATGACGTTAATCTGTTAATCATCTCTTAAAGTTCCCATCTTGCAACACTGTTGCATTAAGCTTCCAACACATGAACTTTGGGGGACACATTCAAACCATAGCAATGGGATACCTTTGTACCTTCCTCTCCATTTTGCCGTGAACCTAAAACTGTATCTATAGATATAACCTACACAAACAAAATCTCTTAAGGCCCTCCTTTAAAAAAAAAAAAAATTTTTTTTTTCTAGAGCAGTTTTAGGTTCATAGCAAAATGGAGAGGAAGGTACAGAGATTTCCCCTACACCCCCCGTGCCCCCACATGGCCTCCTTCATTACCTACATCTCTCACAGGAGTGGTACATTTGTTACAATTGATGAACCTACATTGACACATCCTTATCAACTCAAGTCCACAGTTTAATTAGGGCTCATTCTTGGTGCTGTACATTCTATGGGTTTGGACAAATTATAATGACATGTATCCACCATTATAGTATCATACAGAGTTTTTTCACTGCCCCAAATTCCTCTGTGCTCTTAGTCATCTCTCCCTCCTTCCTAACCCCTGGAAATCACTGATCTTTTCACTGTCTCCAAAGTTTTGCCTTTTCCAGAATGTCATGTAATTGGAATCAAAGAGTATGTAGCCTTTTCAGATTGGCTGCTTACAGTTAGTAATATCCACTGAAGTTTCCTCCCTGTTTTTTCATGGCTTGATAGTTCATTTTTTTTTAGTGCTGAATAATATTCCATTGCCTGGACGTACCACAGTTTATTTATTCATTCACCTACTGAAAGACATGTTGGTTGCTTCCAAGTTTTAGCAATTATGAATATAGCCGCTATAAACATGTGTGTGCAAGTTTTTGTGTGGACATATCTTCAGCTTCTTTGGATAAATACCAAGAAGCATGATTGATCAATCATATGGTAAGAGTATGTTTAGTCTTAAAAGAAACTGCCAAACTGTCTTCTAAAGTGGCTGTACCATTTTGCATTCCTACCAGTAATGAATGAGAGTTCCTGTTGCTCCATATCCTTGCCGGCATTTGGCTTGTCAGTGTTTTGGATTTTGGCCATTCTAATAGGCATGTAGTGGTATCCCATTATTGTTTTAATTTGTATTTCCCCGATGACATATGATGTGGAACACTTTTTACATGCTTCCTTGCCATCTGTATCTGCAAAGATCTTTGGCTCAATTTTAATTATTTTTTCTTATTGTTGAGTTTTAAGAATTCTTTGTATATTTTGGATAATACTCCTGTATCAGATAAGTCTTTTGCAAATTTTCTCCCAGTCTGTGACTTGTCTTTTCATTCTCTTGAGGGCCCTCAATTTTTAAGAGTGTAAAGGGGTCTTGTGTTGAAAAGTTTGAGAACCTCTGCTTTGTGGCATTTGAACAAACGTGGCTTTTGTTTCAAAGACACAGCAAGAGATGCGGAGGGAGAAGTGCATCCTGGGAACTCAACGTGATTAATCATGGGCGTGGTTGTTTAGGGTTTCACTGAATGATGAGTGTCACAGGTGCTCCTGTGTTCTTTAAGAATTGTGTGTGTGCGTGTGTCTGTGTCTCTGTGTGTGTGGTAATATGGGGCCCTCTACAGCACAAAGCCCATGGCAAAGACCCCTGTTTCCTGGGCCCAATGGCAGTACTGTAGAAGAGCAATAAAAATGAGAAAATTGGATGATTAGTGATACATATTAAGATTTGAACCCCAACAACAAAAATGGTGAAACACAACCATAAACACCTTTTCTTCCCTTTGCCCCCGTCAAAAAAAAAAAAAAAAAAAAAAAAAGGATTTATCTGAGGTGACATGAATAGGAAGAATCTGTTCCTTTCTGAATTGTATTAAGAGAAACACAATTTTAAAATGTAAAAGGATCACTTTCCTCCCACGTGGGCTCCTTTGGGAGCACTGAGTCCCAGGAATCTGAGATTCCATTTTTGTTTACTGAGAAAATTAACCAAATAAGAATTGGGCAGGATGCTAAAGGAGAAATATTCAAAGATTTCTTCAAAGAAATTTTCACATAAAAAGAACAAAATAAATGGAAAGACACACCATGTTCTTGGATTACAAATGGAACATTATTTAAAATGTCATTTCCCTCCAAATCACATTTTGGGTAAAATGCAATTCCAATCAAAATTTGAACATTCCCTGAACTAGCAACATATTATTTTAAAAATTGGGAATCTGTGATAACCTTATTTTTACTTTTTAAAACTTAGTTCATTTCCTTTTTTCCTTCTAGCATTTATATGCCCATATTGAAAGTACTTTTATATAGTTGTTGCTCCTGAACGGTGAATAACTTATGAATAAGGAAGGTGCCAAAACCAAGGATTTCCTACCTCCCGTCCCCTCCATTAACATTATTTCCTCTTCAACTTGATTTTAACATCCAAAATGTTCTCAAGGAGACCAGAACAGAATGTGGCAACAAGAGTCACCAAAGCATTGACCAAACTGAAGATGTCCATAGTTGTAGTAGTGTTAGACTTTCTTATGGTTGTGGACTCTAAACTAAATGGATGTTATTGTCCATCTGGTTTTTTGAGCAATTTCATTAGCATTGTGGATTTTAAGGGAGATAAGCTATGTTCTATAACAACTGGAGGTTCCATAAAGCCCAGAACTTAGGGTAATATTCTGTTGCGTGGAAATCATTAAAATATTTCAAGATGCAGAGAACTGGGCAGTTAGAACTTTGCAAGTAGAAACAAATGACAAGCATGGATAATTTTAATAAATAGATAAATCAGAGGGAAAATGACAAATTACAATTTTGACTTTATCTTGAGTCAAACCTATTATAAGATTGACAGATCTGACTTAAAAAAATTCTTTAGTATAACATAAATACAGAAAAGCACACAACTCAAGAAATTTCAACGAATTTTCACAAATTGAATGCACCTGTGTAACTACTATCAGATCAAGATACTACCTGTACACCAGCAATCTTCCTTGTGTCCCCTTCCAGTTGCTACATTGCACCCTCTTTCCCCCTCCACCCTCCAATGGTAACCACTATCCTCTTTTCTAACAGAAAAGATAGATCTTTGTTTTTGAACTTTATATAAGTGGAATCATAAAGTATTAACTCTTTTGTCTTCTACCTCCTTCATCATTACGCTGCATAATTTATGTTGCTGTGTGTATTTGTGGTTCATTCATTCTCATTGTAGAGTAGTATTATATTGTCTGATTATACCACAATGTATTCATTCATTCTATTGCAGGACATATGGATAGAATCCAGTTGTTTATGCTGGGTATAAACCTAGGACTGGAACTGTGGAGTCATATGCGTTTGTTTAGCTTTAGTAGATACTACCAAACAATTTTCCAAGGTGGTAGTACCAATTTATACTCCCACCAGCTGTATATGAGAGTTCTAGTTGCTCCAAATCCTTTCTAACACTTTACCTTTCCTGTCCTTTTCATTTTAGCCATTTTGATTGGTATGTAGTGATATCATTATGGTTGTAATATACATTTCTTTGATGACTAAAGAAATTGAATACCTTTAAAAATGTTTACTGGTCCTTTGGATAGTCTTTTATGAAATGCCTGTTCATATTATATGCCCATTTTATGATTGTGATTTTTCTTATTGATTTGTTGAAATTATATATTCTGGGTATGAGTCTTTTTTATTTACATATTAGAATGTCTTCTTTCACTCTGTGGCTTGCCTTTTAACTATCTTACTGGTGTGTCTGTGTATGTATGTATGTATTTATTTGTATTTCTTAGAGACAAAGTCTTGCTCTGTCACCCAGGTTGGGATGCAGGGGCACAACCATAGCTCACTGCAGCCTTAAACTCCTGGGCTCAAGCAATCCTCTTGCCTCAGCCTTCTGAGTAGCTATGATTACAGGTACACATCACCATGCCCAGTTAATTTTTTTTTTTTTTTGTAGAGATGGGGGTCTCCGTATGTTGCCCAGGCTGGTTTTGAACTCTGGGCCTTAAACAATCTTCCCGCTTCTGCCTACCAAAGTGCTGGGATTACAGGCATGAACCACTGCACCAGCCTGGTGTCTTTTGATGAATAAAAATTTGTACTTGTTTTACAATTTATCACATTTCTCCCCCTTTATGGTTAGTGTTTTTTGTGTCCTATTTAAGAAATCTTTGCATGTTCTAAGATCATAAAGCTATTCTCATTTTCTTCTAGAGGATTTATTGTTTTACCCATTACTTTCAAAATGTCTGTGTTGGGAGAGTTGTAAAAGTCAACATCGGCCCAAATTAAAGAGCTATTTTTGAAGAGCCAGTCACAGAGTATTGTGCTATTAAATCTGAAGTAGTTGAACAAGCAGCTCTCCAAAGCACGAATACTAGGGAAAGCAATTACATAACTCCCACTCTACTTCTGCAAAGTGTTCCTTACTAAATAGGCCATGTTGCAAGCTAGTCTGAAATTGGTTTAATTGCCATAGGACTGAAAAAAAAAAAAAAAAACACAGGGTGAGATTTTCCACACAAAGGGAAAAAATAAAGAAATTATCTGAAATAGAATATGAGTGTGGTGGGGTTTTTTTGGAGACAGAGTCTTGCTGTTGCCCTGGGTAGACTGCAGTGGCATCATTGTAGCTCACTGCAACCTCAAACTTCTCGGCTCAAGTGATCCTCTTGCCTAAGCCTCCCAAGTAGTTGGGACTACAGGCATGCACCACCATGCCTGGCTAATTTTTCTATTTTTAATAGAGATGGGGTCTCACTCTTGCTCAGGCGGGTCTCAAACTCCTGAGCTCAAGCAATCCTCCCACCTCCCAGGGTGCTAGGATTACAGGTGTGAGCCACTGTGCCTGGCCAGAATATGAGATTCTTTACCTCACATGCCTGGAAGTTCTTTGTCATAGAAATATTTCATGTTTCCAAGGCTAACTGCTCCACTAATGCCTCTGATACTATGACCTTGCTTCATCATTTATCTCCTCCTTCTTCAGCTTCAGTTTTTTGTCTGTACTGCATTTCCCTTTCAACTTACAAACAAGTTCAGTCTCCCCAATTCATCCTACAATGGAAACCCTCAACCACTTTCCTCATATATACTTCCATTGCTAAAGTTCAAAAAACAGTAGTCATATTTGCTGCCTCTACTTTCTCACTTCCCATTCCTTCTTCTTTTTTTTTTTGAGACAGAGTCTTGCTCTGTTGCCCTGGCTAGAGTGCCGTGGCATTAGCCTAGCTCACAGCAACCTCAAACTCCTGGGCTCAAGTGATCCTCTTGCCTCAACCTCCCTAGTAGCTGGGACTAAAGGCTTGTGTCACCATGCCCAGATAATTTCTTTCTATTTTTAGTAGACATGGGGTCTTGCTCTTGCTGAGGCTGCTCTCAAACTCCTGAGGCTCAAGCGATCCTCCTGCCTCGGCCTCCCAAAGTGCTAGGATTACAGGTGTGAGCTACCACACCCAGCCTAGTGAATCCATTTTTGATCTTCTCTAGCTAGGGGCAATTTTTCTTTATTAAATTGCCCTGTCACTTTATACCATGTGTAATTGTTATTTATGTACTCTGATGGATGGTTAGCATCTAAACACCAGAGACTTTGCCTCGTCATCTGAGTGTCTCATGGAGGCTAGTTATAGGGCCCTTACATAGGCTCCCTACATCATTGGTGTGTGTCTCAAGAGCCCATGTTTCAAAGTGAAAGTGCTAGAGACAGGCCAAGCCAACATACTAAGAGACCTAGTTTGTCCGTGTCTTCAGAAACTGGTAGTATAAGCTTCTCTAAATAAGGTATAAGTGTTGCTTGAGAAAGCTATTCATTTGTTTCATTAATTCATAAATTACTTTGTGAAAAAGTATGGGGGTGTGTGTAGAGCAGTTACTTTATGTCAGGGATTTTCACATGCACTATTTCTAAATCCCTACATTATGAGATGAACACTATTATTTTAAATGTATAGATAAGGGCTGGGTGAGGTGGCTCACGCCTATAATCCTAGCACTATGGGAGGCCAAGATGGGAGGATCGCCTGAGCTCAGGAGTTTGAGAGCAGCCTGAGCAAGAGCGAGACCCCATCTCTACTAAAAATAGAAAAAGGTTAGCTGGGTGTGGTGGCACATGCCTACAGTCCCAGCTACTTGGGAGGCTGAGGCAAGAGGATCACCTGAGCCCAGGAATTTGAGATTGCTGTGAGATAGGCTGACATCACAGCATTCTAGCCTGGAGGGCAGAGAGAGACTCTGTCTCAAAAAAATCAATCAATCAATCAAAAAAAAATTTACAGATAAGGAAATTAAGCCTCAGAGTGCCTTAGTGACTTATTCAGTATCATGGAGCTGGTGAGTGACAGAATCAGGACTTGAAAGCAGGTATGTGTGACTCTCAAACACAGGCTCTTTTCTATCTCATTATGCAACATACTCAGGTTTCTTGAGAAACAACTGCAGAAACCCTTGAATCATAACCTGCCACGACCAAGGGTCCTTGCCTCCAAATTTGTATTGACAATCCTTGAGGAACACAAACCAACTTGCCAAGTTTTATCTGCAGCACTAGGGAAACACCTGCTTTCCAGTAAAGCTAGGACCAGGGAAAGTTTCCAGAAGGGATAGAGAAAAGATGGTAGTTATGACTACATGAAAAGATAACGGAAGCTATACGCCTTACAGCTGGGAATCAGAAACATTAAAACAGATTGGAGGCTGGGCGAGGTGGCTCATACCTGTAATCACAGCTCTTTGGGAGCCTCAGGTGGGAGGATTGCTTGAGGTCAGGAGTTCAAGAGCATCCCAGACAATATAGAGAGAGCCCGTCTCTACAAAAATTTAAAAATTAGTTGGGTGTGGTGGCATGTGCTGTAGTTCCAATTACTTGGGAGCCCAAGGCAGGAGCATTGCTTCAGCCCAGGTGTTTGAGGCTGTAGTGAGCTACGACCTCACCACTGCACTCCAGCCTGGTTGAGAAAAGACGCTCTAGAGATCCATGATTTATTAAATGCGTAAAAAGTTTGGCAAGCCAGGGAGCTAGCGTGCCACAACTAAGCCTTTCCTCCCCTTAATTTACTTTTGCTCCAAGTAACTCAGATAATTATTTCTGGAAATGTTTCTTCACACTTTGATAAAATCCCCAGTTTAGGTGGAATCCACAGCCCAATATCCCTACTTTGTCCCTCTCTGTGCCATCTCAGCACTGAAGCAAGATTAATAGCCTACAAACAACTGAAAAAACTACCACCAAAAAATAAATTAAATAATATTTTTTGGTTCCTATCATTGTAGAGAAATTTTTCATGAAATTAATAATTTCCTCCCCATTACCAGGTTGATTTTCTGCAATTCAAAGGCTGGAGGATCTTTTTAGATCCTGCTAAGCTTGTAAAGTTGCCAAAAAAAAAAAAGTGTAGGTGGAGTGTTTATAGTCATTCGTGGCCCCTTTCCAGGTTTACTGGTCACTTTGACTGCAAAAGAACCATGTTTTTATTAGTTGTGGGTGTGTAGCTGTAGGAGTAACAGCAAAGAATTTCTATATTTTGAATAAATTCTGTTAACTGAACTCCCTTTCAATTTAATGAAATTCCTTTGTTATTGGTCCTAAAAATATTAAGTAGGACTTGAAATAGTCTGCCCTTCAAAACCTGGCAAGGCCAGGCACAGTAGCTCATCCCTGTAATCCTAGCACTTTCAGAGGCTGAGGCAGGAGGATCACTTGAGGTCAGGAGTTTGAGGTTGCAGTGAGTTATAATGATGCCACTGCACTCTAGCCCAGGCAGCAGATGAGACTGTCTGGAAAAAAAAAAAAAAAAAAGCTGATAGGTAAAAATCCAAACATTTGGTAACACTCTAATCCATCAGCAATGCTGTGGTGAAACATTTGGTACATGGAGGGCAGATTAATAATACTTATATGCCCTTCCACCAAGCAATTCCACCTCTGGGAAATGCAATGAGATATATTTAAATAGAAAAAAATGTTGCCTTTTCAGCATCAGTATAGAAAAGCGCAAGGTATTTTAAGTGCAAAGTGCAGAATGGTATGTATGGTATGCTCTCTTTTGTAAAAAAATGGAGAAAAATAAGAATATTTATTCTTACATGTATAGTATGAGAAAATGTGTACTTGGAATACACAAGAAAAAAAACAGAAGTTACCTCATAGGTGGTAATTGAATGGATGGGACAAGGATGATTTAAAAAAATTTTTCTGAATCAGTGAATGAACTATCCACATAATTTACAAAAACTGGCTGGAAGCTCTAATCAACCAACAATTATTACATGCCTCCTGTCTTAAAATAGAGTAACATATGGGCTAGATAGCCCAAATGCAACTTTAACTATGGAGTACAAAATGTAAGGTTGAATGAAATGGCTGTGCCTAACCAATTCCTGGAAATCAAAGTTCTTGGTGCCTTTGGGGAATTCTGAGATCAGTGATGTGGCCAAAGAATTTTACCTGCTTACTGGTGGTCTTCTCTAGAACTCAGGCAGCAAGGGTAGGCAGAGAGAGAAGGCACCATGCTCACTCAACTAATTTAGAATTCTTCAGTAGCCTATCTGCCAAAAATCCATGCATTACTCATCTGCAAATCTAAAAACATGTAGAAAGAAACCAGTAATTGTATTTGGAGAATTTTTATTTTCTTTAATGTCATAATGATATTTTAATAGTAAATAAATGATTTCAATAAACCTAGTAGGGAAAAGTCTTCCTCATCAATTATAGTGGATTATTCTAAATTTTGAGAAAAGGCATATGTTCATCACCAGCAGACATTATCTTCCATTCTAAGTTATTTTTTTTTCCTTTTCTTTTTTCTTCCCCCCCACTCCATTCTAAGTTTTAATGACCTTGATTGGCTTAACCATCTTAATTTTTCCCTTGAATTTCAGGTCACTAAAACTGCACTGTAAACCCAGTGAACAAAATTATATCACTCCAGTGTTTCCCAATGTGAAGGACCTATATCACTGGTGATATTCAAGTTGGGTTTAGGCAGCACACAAAGCAGTAAACACTGAATCATGTAGTGAGAAAGTTATTCCTGTTTCTCTTTCAAGCCTTCAGATTGAAAGCACTTGGCTGGGAAGAGTATCTAGCTAGAATTTAGTAACTGGTTTTGTTTTTATTACACTTTTACATTTTTCTTAATTTTTTTTTTTCTTATTGCCATAGGTTTACAACACAAATTTGTGTCTGAATTACTCACTCATAGAAGCACAAGACAGAGGAGTGCAGGTGTTGCTGCCAATGTTCCAGAAACTCCTTGGTCACAAAACATAAAAATCCAATGGTCTTTTCTCTGGGCTTATCTTTCCTCGACCCAAATTCTCCCCATGGCCTTCTGTAACAGACACTGGGCTCTCCAGGAACGGTGTAGTGCACAGAATAAACTGGAGTCCAACTGGTTTTAAATGCTTACTGTGTGTCTACACAGTCTACCAGGTGAGGCTAAAATAAGCTACCTTGGAATTTGAAAGGAATAAATGAGATAGCAAATGTAGAGCAGCCAGTACATGTTTAACAGATGCTCAATAAATGCTGATTTCCTCTCCTTCCTTTACCTTTCCTTCTCTGTCTTTCAGTACTTTATTTTTTTAATATATTCTCTCCTACTGATCTCCTTCACTCCCCTGGCTTTAATCATTACACTTTACACGTGTAACTTCTAATTTTCTATCACCAATTCTGATCTTTTATCAGGGTACTAAACCTTGGCTTTTGTGGCTGTTTAAAAGTTCTACATTGATATTCTAGCGTCCTCTTAAACTCAACAAATATAAAACAGAATTTATCTTTCTCCAAATCTGTTCCTCCTCCTCTTGGTTTTCTTGTTTCTTTCATGCTATTATCTCCATCACTCAGGCTCAAAATCTCAATCATCCTTAACTCCTTTCCCCTTTCCCATCACGTTGACTCAGAAATAAAAATTTTATATGGTATTTTGGTAGCTTGCAACGGGTTATAAACAAAACAATGTTTGTTTTATCACTCCCCCTTCTCCCCTCCTCAAGGATGAGAAAAGTTAGAAGACATGCCCAGGTGATTAGAACCCAGACTAAAAACCAGTTAAGACTTGAACTTGTGGCTCCTCACCCCAACCGTTATGCTCTTTCACCTTACCACATCACCTCCGGCTCTGCAATATCATTTGCATCTGTCTCTCCTCCTCCTCCTCCTCATCATTTGTCATCCCCATAATTTGGGCCTACCTTATCTTTCACATTTGTAATGCATTTACAGAAAAATTCGCTCGGTCAGGGAAGTAACAGTTCACAGTGTGTATCCAGTGTTGTCTAGGAGAGTTTTTTAAAATAACTTATTAGAAAAAAAACAAAACTCCAGCAAAAAAAATTTTAACCATGAAATATATAATACACATACTGACAAGTACACCCCCCCCTAAAAAAAAAACCCCACAGCTCAGTAAGTCAGAGTGAATACCCACATAACCTCCAGGTCTTAGTTCATGTTGCTACAGAGAGAGATCGGAGGCTGGTTAATTTAAAAAGAATAGTTTATTTGGCTTTCAGTTCTGCAGGCTGCTTCCATTCACGGCAAAAGGTGAAAGGGAACCGGCACATGCAGAGATCACATGGAGAGAGGAAGCAGGAGAGAAAGAAGACCAGGTGCCAGGCTCTTTTCAACATCCAGTTTTCACAAACCACGAGTGAAAACTCACTACCCTGAGGATGGCACCAAGCCATTAATGAGGGATTTGCACCCATGACCTAAACACCAGACCCCACCTCCAACACTGGGGATCAAATTTCAGTAAGACTTACTGGGGCCAAACACCTCTTGTTCCCTTCCAACCACTACCCCTTGCAAAACTATTTCTTTACTTTTCTTCATAGTTTTACTACTTAAACATATATCCCTAAATCTAGTTTGGTTTTGCCTGTTTTTTGAACTTTCAATTTTCCAGCGTGGTCATACCAAAACATATTTCCACCAACAGTGTACAGTGTCAGCTACTCCAACTTTTGACCATTTGACATTTTCTGAGTTTTCTAATTTAGCCATTCTGCTGGGTATGCAGCAGTATGACACTGAAGTTTTAATCTGCATTTCCCAATGATTAAAGAAGTTGAGTACCTTTATATGTTTACTGACCATATAGACACACTCTTTTGTGAAGTGACTGTTTAAGTTTCTCACCCATTTTTCTACTGGGCTATTTCTTATTGACTTGTGATAGTCTTTATAAATTCTAGATAGGAGCAAAGCAGACAAATTTCTATTGTAGAAGTGAATGCATTTGTCTGCTGTTGTTAGAGTACCCCTAACTCCCCTTACTCTGGCCCAAAATTCACAAATGAACATTCTGGGAGGTAATGTAGTCAACTATATGCATTCTATCTAAAACAGTGTACTGAGTCTTTGTGCCAGAAAATTTGCTAGATACTGGGCATATAATGGCAAAAAAAAAGTGATTAGGAACATTTTGGAATGAGACACCTATAGTAGAATCCTGCCTCTACCATTATGAGCTTGATGAATTTAGGCAAGTTATTTAATCTCTTTTAGCCTCAGTTTGCTCATTGGAAAAATGGGCTATTTTAGCTGGGCAGGTGGCTCCCACCTGTAATCCCAGCTTCTTGGGAGGATTGCTTGAGGCCAGGAGTTTTAAGTCCAGCCTGGGCAGCAGAGCAAGACCTTATCTCTATAAAAACAAACAAACAAACCTATTTTATAGAGTTGCGAGGATTAAATGAGACCAAAACCAACAAAAAACACCAGGCTTTGCAAAGTGGCTGACACACAGGAAACATTTAATAAATGGTAGCTATTACTAAATTTGGTGATTTCCATGTGGCCTTCTATGTATATGTGGAAGGAGAAAATGGTTAGATGTCCATTTTTCTCTTAATCATTGCAGTTCTCACTATAAAGTAAAAAAAAAGGAATTTGGATTTACATAAGCCTGTTTGGTTCTTCTGTTTCCCTTCATCTGTATGCCTCTACAGCAACACTTCAAAAATTACCTGTGATGACAGATCACAGATACTTTTCTAAAACATTATAAAAACTAGAAAAGGGATATAAAGAAAACAAGTACAAATACAATAATACAAGCCTCTAAATTTTTATAAGATTCACAGACATAAAATTAGTCTGTACATTGCTATAAATTCTTACTTTTACTTTCTGTAAATGCCTTGTCATCAACCAGTAACAAAGGGCTTGAAGAGTGGCAGTGGCTTGTGGACCATACTTTTGGTAGCACTGCTCTAAGAGCACTGAAAAATCAGACTTCTGAGTCCACAGGGCTGAAGTCCAAGCAATTGAAGGGGCTGGGTGCGGTGGCTCACGTCCGTAATCCTAGCACTCTGGGAGGCCAAGGCAGGATTGTTTGAGGTCAGGAGCTTGAGACCCACCTGAGCAAGAGCAAGACCCTGTCTCTACTAAAAACAGAAAAAATTAGCAGGGCATGGTGACACATGTCTGTAGTCCCAGCTACTCAGGAGGCTGAAGCAGGAAGATTGCTTGAGTCCAGGAATTTGAGGTTGCAGTGAGCTATGATGATGCCAGCCACTAATCTCTAGTCCAGACCACAGAGCAAGACTCTTGTCTTAAAACAAAAACAAAAAACAAAAAACAAAAACAGGCAATTGAAGGGTGGTTCTTGGTTCTAAGTCATCAGCTGGCCACCTAGTGGCCTCTTTCTAGCTGTGAGCACAATGTTGTGTCACTCCCTAGCTCAAAAACCATCCATTGTTCCCCTTGTGGGGGTCTGGAGGTGGTAAGCTCCCAGTACTTTAACCTGTCATCCAAGGCCTTCCAGAGCTGGTTCCAAACAACTTTTTAAGCCTGACTTTCTACTATTCTTTAGTCTACTAGACTGCACTGCCCAACATGGTAGCAACTAGTCTCACTTGAAATGTGGCAAGTAAAATGAGGCTAATTTAGAAATTGAATTTTTAATCTTTTTTTTTTTTTTTTTTGAGACAGAGTCTCACTCTGTTGCCCGGGCTAGAGTGAGTGCCGTGGTGTCAGCCTAGCTCACAGCAACCTCAAACTCCTGAGCTCAAGCGATCCTCCTGTCTCAGCCTCCCGAGTAGCTGGGACTACAGGCATGCGCCACCATGCCCGGCTAATTTTTTCTATATATATTTTTAGCTGTCCATATAATTTCTTTCTATTTTTAGTAGAGGTGGGGTCTCGCTCTTGCTCAGGCTGGTCTCGAACTCCTGAGCTCAAACGATCCGCCCACGCCCGGCCTGAATTTTTAATCTTAACTTTAATGACTTGGGTCTGTGAATCTACTTTTTCAACTGGAAATTTTATGAAATCAAGTATGGAGATATGTTTAAGTATAAAATACATACCAGATTTCAAACAGTAATGAAAAAAACACTTTTAAAGTATTTAATAGTTTTTAAATATTGATCACATATGAAATGATAGTATTTGGACATGCTGGGTTAAAGAAAAGACATTACTTTTATTTATTTATTTTTTTTGAGACAGAGAGTCTCTCTCTGTTGCCTGGGCTAGAGTGAGTGCCGTGGCATCAGCCTAGCTCACAACAACCTCAAACTCCTGGGCTTAAGCAATCCTACTGCCTCAGCCTCCCGAGTAGCTGGGACTACAGGCATGCGCCACCATGCCCGGCTAATTTTTTTCTATATATATACTTTTAGTTGGCCAGATAATTTCTTTCTATTTTTAGTAGAGATGGGGTCTCGCTCTTGCTCAGGCTGGTCTCGAACTCCTGACCTCGAGCGATCCACCCGCCTCGGCCTCCCAGAGTGCTAGGATTACAGGCGTGAGCCACCGCGCCCGGCCTAAAAGACATTATTGAAGCTAAAATTAATTTTACCTAGACAACCATAGCCAAAATCTAGGAATCCCTGTTGACTCTTCCTTTTCCCTAACTCTTCACATTTGATTCATAAGCCAGAGAGGGTAACTCTAAATCATAAAATATGTTTTGGATCCATCTGCTTTCTCCATCTTTACTCCTAGTCCATGTAACTCCATTCTTTAAAACTATTCAATGGCTTCCAGTGCACTTAACCTTATCAAGACTGCAGACTTCATCTACCATTCCTTCCCTTGCTCACTGGACTTCAGGCATGCTGGCCTCCTTGCGGTTTCCTAAACACAACAAACTCCTCACCTTAAGGTCTTGGCTCTACTATTCCCTCTTAACTCTTTCCTAGTCAGGTCTTAGTTCAGAGAATCCCAGTAAGATGGCCAGTAATGTCATCTCTGACCAACTACCAAAACTTTCTCCTTCGGAGAAACACTTTATCCAATCACCCTTTAATCTTCTTCATGAACTTACTATGAGATATTGTCCTTTGTTTCTGAAACTTGTTTATAGTCTGTTTCCCTCTAGAAATAGGAATGCTGTTTGTTTTGCTGCTGCTTTATCTATTTCAGTGTATAGAAGCATGGATGCTCTTCCAATAAGTGTTGAATGAAGAACATCTAATTGCTGACTAGACATATCTGCTTGGTTGGCTTACAGGCACTTCAAATTCTACATTATCAAAACAGAACCTTCTTCCTTCCCTAATGTATATTCTCTTCCCTTGTTTCTAATCTCAGTGAAAATATTACCATCCTCACAAATGCTCCACTAACACACTTGGGAATCGTTCCCTTATCTAGTCAATAAAATCTCCAAGCTCTCAATAACCACATTGGTCATTTTGTTCTCTATTAGCCACTACCTCAGTCCAAGTCATTAACCTCTCACACACTACTGTTTTCCTTGCTTTGGATTTTTGTGTAAGCGAGCTAAGATGCAAATTCAATTCTACAATGCTTCTACTTAAAATCTTTCAACAGTTTCCTCTTGGATCTCAGAAGCTAATTTCTGCACACGACATTCAAGACCTTCATCATTAGACCTCTAAAGGAGCACTTCTAAGTATCCTAAAACAGGACTGTCTTCTTCACCCAACAATCTCTGTAGTGTTTGCCTCCTAACCTTCGCACTTATTGCTTCCTCTTTCTAGAAGGCCTTCCCTAATTCCCTTATTAAAGCTAATTGCTTCTCCGGTCCCATTCCATTCCTTCCTCTTAGGTTAGTAAGGGGTTCCTCCTTTATGAGATTCTGCAGTATTCAGTTGTTTACCCTCATCATTCTACTGATAATGACTATTTACTTCTACATTCTACCGTTTAAGACCAACGGGGGGTAAGTAAGGACTCTGTAGCAATCCTTAGCTGAATGTTCAAGTAAATGATGTTACAAATAAACATGATATCAAAACTTCGACAAATGTTTATCAACTGAAGCAATGAAAATATTAAATCGAAAGAAAACAAGACTATGGCTCCTATGCCACTTATTTTTGTATCTTAGGCACAACACGTTTTTAAGTTACACAAAGACTACAAATCTTTACTACATCAATTATTACAAAAGGTAAGTGGAGAGAAGATTACTTATCTGACGCCACACAAAATCAGTGGGCAATATGGATTTCATTTAAGCTTGTCAGCTCTCCTGGATCAAACTCTTGGCGCTGTCTCAGATATTCCCAACTCCTAGATATAGGATGCCAAAGTTGTACGGTTAGTAGGTTGGGGAAAGATGGATGGGAAAGCCATTCCCAGGCTCTCCTGTTAAAAACAAACCAGCGTATTGACTTCCTTTTGCTACTTTCTTAATAAAGCACAACATCACAAAAATTTTGACATTCCAGTCACCGAAAACAGATCTCCACCTGAGGTGACAGAAATCCAAGGGAATTCAGTGAGTAGTTATTAAGGTCTATGAAGTATGAGGCACCATTAGAATGTTTAAAAAAAGAGCTACAGAAACATGTACATCTTCGTCATAAACCTACCCAGCTTATGCTAAATGGAGATGGAACATCTTCCGTTCCTCCCCTGGTACCTCAACAGCGTCTCCCGTCCAGTCTGCCTAGTTTGAATCTAAGGCCACTTTAAGGTAAATCCTAGCCTCCTGGCTGCCCTTCCGTCTCCCAGGATTCTGCTAGGCGGCTAAATGGGCAAGCTTAAGTTCCAAGGATTCCGCAGTCTCTGTCTTTTAAAAGTCAAGTCAGGGAGATACGAAGCTTAGCAAAAGCACATTACTTTCCGAACTCCTAGCCGCCACGGAAAGACGCGGGAAGGTTCTGCCGCGACCCGGCAGCTCAGCCGCGCACATGGCCGGCCGCAGCTCCCACCCCCGCTGCCGCGCAGGCGCCGGGCGAGCCGGGACTTGCGGTCGCCGAGAGCGGATCATTCCGCCGTTTTCTTTGTGTGGCTGAAGCACTAGAAATCGCATATTTTCCTCCCCGCTGTTAAAAAGAAAAATTAGACTCTCTCGCCCCTTTCTCCCGCCGGAATGGGGTTGCGAAGTGGGGGGGATGTGGGCTCCGTTGATGAGTGCAGAGGCGGAAAATCCTGGGGCAAGAGGCTGACTAGGGCCGGGCCGAAGAGGGATGCTGGGAGCTTTGACTCACTCGCACACCATGTGTCCTTCCGCGCGCAGCACGGGGGACTTTTCGGTGGGGATTTTGGGCGCCGACCAGACGCGGCATTTTCGGAAAATAGCGCCCTGTGCAGCTGAAGCGCTTTGTGTGTAGCGGGGCCGCGTCAGCCCGGCCGGGTACGAGGCGCCTCGGGTCCCCGAACCACCTCCTGCTGCCTCCCCGTTGCCGCTCCCGAAGCTTTTCCAGGTCAGTGCGGGTCTGTGTAGGGCCCTGTTACCACCGGATGTGGAAGTTGATCTCTTCGCTGGTAAAAAATAATTCCACTTCCCCCGGAACCCAGATCATCCCCGCGATTTCCTGTTTATTGCATTAAGGCGCCGGGTTTCCGGGGCTCCTGGCCCCGCTTATTCCGCGGGGGTCGACGGGGTCGGCCTGGGCGTCCTCTCCGCGCCGCCGCCGTGCTTTGTCCGCTGGGCACCCCGCTTCTGGGAGGGGCGGGCAGACATGGTGGCGGCCGCCGCCCCCTCCTCGGCCCCTGCATGCGGCGGCCTCCTGGCTACTCCCGGCCGGGGCAGGCCGGAGCCGCGGCTCTGGGTGGCGATGGGGTCGCACCGGGGCGGCGGGGGCTCTGTGATCGCCGGGAGGCGGGCGATGGGCGGGAGAAGGAGAGAGGCAGACGCGGCCCGGCCTCGGCCTCGGCCTCGGGCGCCGTCGGCCCCTTTGTCTGGGCGGCCTGACGGCCCCGCTGGGCTCTCCAGAGCAGGGAAGGGGCGGCCAGGAAGGCCGGCCCTGGGCGCACTGTGCTGCAGGGCCCGCGGGGCTGGAAGGCGCTCGGGCCGCGGCGGAAGCGGCTGGCCGGGATAGGGTTAACGGGAGAGCCCAGCCCGTCCCGCGCGGAGCCGCCACCGCGACAGCTTCAGCCGCGGGGACTAGAGTTTTGAGGGGGAGCAGCCTGCATTTCTGAATGCTCGGGACTTCTGCCCCAGAGACTTCGCCGCCGAGATCTGCGGGTGCACGGCTTCGGAAAAGAAGTTGAGAATTTTGCCAGGTCATCTCTGCCTGGGCACAGTTAATCAGTGTGTATTTAGTGTGTTTCGTTGAAGCTCTCCAACTGTGTTGAATCAGCGTGCTTATCCTCAACGGTGCATCGTGAAAACTGAAACCAAAGGAATGATATAGGCCTGCTTTGTGTGTTTTCCCACTTTAAGCTTGTTTTCAGTACACATACTCTTGTTTTAAACCTGATTGGACTGTAGCGAGCAGACATCTGTTCAAAGGAGGGGCAGAGACTACAGTACTTCTGAAGGGGGCTTGGTAATGTGGAAATATTTTAAGTTCTGTGTCCAGATTGGTTTGCCGTCTCCATTCAGGCAAGTTACTTTCTAAAGTACAGTTTATAACTGGCAAAAGTTTTGTTGTGGTCCATAAATGATCCCTGTAAAGTACTTTGCCATCTCACAGATGTACTCTTAATTTATTATGCAGAAGCTAGTGGTCACAAATTCTTTTTTGCAGATAGTTTATCTCACGGAAGGACCTACCGGCTTGGTTTAAATTTTTTTCTCATTGACATGCAACTGTCATCAGCTTTGGCACTTCCATTTTCAGGCTCAGATTTTGAGTTTAAGGAAACTAAAGAACGAGGTTATCTCATTTTCTTAATTTTTCTCTTTCTTTAAGTATTTTTCCAAAACAAAAGCCTGTGTTGACACAAATGACATGTTAGATAGCAGTGACATTGTCTTGCAATTTTGCAGATCTTTTTAATGTCTGGTGTAATAGAAGACACCTAGATTCTTAAGTCTACTTCTGCATTCAGTCTGCTGTGGTTATCACACCTTGTAACCTCTGGCAAACTCCACTGTAGACTCATAGTTTTGTTTGTTTTGTTTTAAACAGAAATGTGTTATTCCTGTCCTGCTTTCACCATAGAAGTCAAATCAGGATATTATGCAAGACATATTTTTAAGAATATGGATAAGATTGATTCCTATTCTTTTTTTCGTGGGCTAACTTTTTTAAAAATTGAGTTTAAGTGCGTAAACAACATCACAGATAAGGATTGCATAATCTGCATATGATCCTGGAGACTCAGGAACATTTGGAAATATTCTAAGTGGCTAACCTCAGTTTTTCATTCCAGTACATATTTTTATTTAATTGTTTTCCTCTAGAAATCCAGAGTGTTATGAAGGTACATATTTTTAATGGTGTACACAAGTAAAATGCAAATTCCACATTAGATGTGCTTGTGAAAATTTATGTGTAAATGCTATCTGTGAAGCTAGAACACTTTGAAAACACTGTAGGAGCTCCAGATTTAAAAGGAATCCTGCAGTGAAACCTTTGGTGAAACAAAGAATAGTTTGCATATGTGTCCCCTTAGAGCCCTCTGACTCTTTGAATTAATCTGGGTTTTCTAGGTTGGGGAACAATTATACTTTAATGTGTAAAAATTTAAGGTCATACTTACTTTAGTTTAATGGTTTTGACAGGAAGCTAAATTTGTTTCCAGTTGTTTCTGTGAACTCTAGTCTGTATCTGTCAGTCTATAGTTCTCTACTGTTCCATCAACAGGAAGCATCTGGTCGTTCTTCATGTAATTGTTAGAAAATGCCAGGTGTATTTTTAATGTTTGCTATTCAAATGAAAATAGACTGGATCTTGGTTGGTTTTACTTAATTTTTGTTTTTCCCCCCCTAGCATTTTTAAAGTTCTTTATAATGGGCCACAGCTCTTGTAGAATGGATTTTTTTTCCTCTTAAGTACTTTGTAAGTTAGAAATAGTAACAGGTAAAGCACACATGTCATGAGGAATTCAGAATCGTTACATGAAATTTTGAATCCTGAATTTATTTTTGAGAAAGCATGAGGCCTTTATCCAGTCTCCCTTTGAAAGAAACTTGAGTGTGAATGAACTCACCAATGGCCTCCATCTCTTCTCTTTCACTTTGCAAACATTAAAAAACAATCCCAAAGTCTTGATGTTCAGGGCAACTTAGTTTTCTGAGTATCATTTCTTTGGCCCCAAGTCTTTCCAAGTAGTAATCATAATGTTTCTATAGCACTAATATGTCTACTTTGGGACAGCTGTAATTTAGTATTATACTTAGGTTTTCTGAAGTTATTTGCTCCATCATGCTCTCTAGAAGGTAAATCTACTGCTAGGTGAGATTAGTGTTAGGGACTGTGTGTTTCCTCATAGTGTTGACAGCACTGCTCTGCACAGAGAAGATGCTTTGTTGTGATCAGCTGTCAGTTCAGTTGTTGGTAGGCTAGCGTACCTTTATTTGGATTGAGTATGTTCATGTATTAAGTGTAAAGGCTTAACCTTGAAGTGATTTTTCCACTAAAGATAAATCCATATGCAGGGCCATTGACATATTTGGAAGTAGAAATCTTAAAGCTCTTAGCTCTAGTTCTCTTACCTTTTAATGGGAATAATTGTAAAGACTGGCAGTTTGGGCCTCAAATCCTAATGCACAAATAGAGAATGTGGAAAAGACTTAATAGTTGTACATTTAATATGAATCAACACTATTGTGTAATTTTTTTTTTTAATTTTTTTTTTTTTTTGAGACAGAATCTCGCTCTGTTGCCTAGGCTAGAGTGCTGTGGTGTCAAGCTCACAGCAACCTCAAACTCCTGGGCTTGAGCAATCCTTCTGCCTCAGCCTCCCGAGTAGCTGGGACTACAGGCATGTGCCACCATGCCCGGCTATTTTCTATATATATTTTTAGCTGTCCAGATAATTTCTTTCTATTTTTAGTAGAGATGGAGGTCTGGCTCTTGATTAGGCTGGTCTCGAACTCCTGACCTTGAGCGATCCTCCCACCTTGGCCTCCCAGAGTGCTAGGATTCCAGGTATGAGCCACCGCACCTGGTCGTGTAAGTTTTTTAAAAAAGTAAATTTAAGTTGGTAGAACAGCATATAGAAAGAGCAAGTGTTAGCACCACTTTACTTTGTACTGGTTGTAATATACTTGGGATATCATGTCAGCTTTTTAGGTAGCAGGAGACCTTGTATCCATTCTCAGACTATGTGAGAACCACTTGGAGATCAAATTAAACACACGCACACATGCACGCTGAAGCTTAAGTAGGACCTGGGCTTCTATTTTTCTCAAGTTCCCAAGATGACAGACACCCAAGTTTCAAAGTCACTGTACTGTAGAGCATATATGGAGGACTTTGATCATGAGGGAAATGGAAATCAGGGGATGTTAAAAAAATGGGATGTCTGACTTAAAGAAGAGAAGCCTCTAAGAAATTGTAGCCCCTTTAAATATTTGGAGGTCTGTCACACAGAAGGATCAGGTTTGATTTTACCAGAAAGAATTAGGCTCTATGGGTAGAAGTTAGATGCAGATTTCAACTATCTTCCAAGAGAAATTTTCTCAAAACTGTGAAAATGGAATGGGTTGTTTTGGGTGATAGTCTATCTGTCTGCTGATGGTGTCCACACTGGGGATTCTAGAGTAGAGGAATTTACGTGCTCAAGGAAGGATTTGGGCTAGGTGTCTTCAAGTCCCCTACAAACTGAGATTTTATGAAATATGTCTAGGTTTGCAGGCACATAGTGGAAGAGCAAAGCTAATTGAGTGAAGCGAGCTGGTTGGCTTATGTGGATCATAGTTTTCACATTCTTGGATAAAGAGAAATGAATATTAAGTGAGAAGGCTATTTGATGAAGGGCTTTAATCCAAGCTGCACTTCTACAGACTCAGAAGCATTAAAAATAGGCATACCTTCTGATATGGAAATTCCCATTTAAAGGACATTATCTAGATGTAATAAAGATGTGTGTGAAGGTTTGGCTGTGAGCATACCAATTACAGCATTGTTGATAATAGAAGGTGTGTATTTAACCCCCACAGTAATCATATGAAGTGGGTAGTATTAATCTCCATTTTTTTTGGAAGAGAAAACAGGCATAGAGAAAAGAGGTTGCTTCCCCAAGGTAGCTGAGTTAGTGGTAGATAGAACTAGGAGGACTGGAATCCAGCCAGTGTGGCTCCAGAGCCAGTACTCTTGATCACTATGCTGGAAAATTGTAAACAATCTAAATGTTTCACAGTGATTGCTATAGCACATCCCTACTGTGTATTACTAGCAAGCCATTGGAATAATGTCATCAGAAGAATGTAAAGACATGAAGAGATTTCTTGGTGTGTGTAAGTGAAAAGAATAGGTTTAAAAACATGATTCTTCAGGGAGGAAAGCAAGGATAGGAAGAAAAATAAAAAAGCAAACAAAAACCACATGATTCCTTTTTGGTAAAAAAACCAAAAATATATTCATGTCTGGAAAGGTATGTGCCAAATTGTTAAGTGGTTATTCTGAATGGAGTTTTATAGGTGATTATTTTCTTTTTGCTTATCCAAATTTTCTAACTTCTACACTGAATATGAATTGTGTATTGTAATTAAAAAGATTAAGATGTTATTTTTTAATAAAAATTACAGATACTAGCATAAGCTGAGAAATTTGGATTTTATACTATGCATTTTATGCAAGTTGATTTGGGAATTACACATAAATGAGAATAAATGCATCAAGTGTGTTGTATTTTTTTTAAGTTTAATTCCTTGCCATTTTAGAAGTAATGTGTTAATATAGAGGAAAATATCAGTGACTCCCACCATAATCATAATCAGCTCTCTGTTTTGTTGTGTTTTATTCATCTTATGTGAGTCTAGCTCTGTTGCCCGCTAGAGTGCAGTGGTGTCACCATAGCTCACTGTGCCCTCAAATGCCTGGGCTCAAACAGTTCTGCCTCACGCAGCCTTCTGAGTAGCTGGGATTAAAGGCATGCATGCTACCATGCCCAGCTAATTTTTCATTTTTTATAGAGATCGAGTCTTGCTCTGGCTTAGCTCTTGCTTATGCTTGTCTCAAACTCCTGGTCTCAGGCAATCCGGCCTCCCAGAGTGCTAGGATTACAGGCATCGGCCACCATGCCTGGCCTTATGTGTAATATTTTAAAATATTGTGTTCATCCAAGTTAGTCACTATCTAGCTATGTGACTTTAGGCAATTTACTTAATCTCTCTGTGCCTCAGCTTCCTCCTTTATAAAGCGGGGATTATTATAATGCCTACCTTATGGTGGTTGGGAGGATTGAATAAGTTAGTACATATAAATTAATTAGAACAGTGCTTAACACATGATTAATAGCTCTATACATGTTAGCAATTATTATTATTATTATTATTATTTTTTTTTTTTTTGAGACAGAGTCTCGCTTTGTTGCCTGGGCCAGAGTGAGTGCCGTGGCGTCAGTCTAGCTCACAGCAACCTCAAACTCCTGGGCTTAAGCAATCCTACTGCCTCAGCCTCCCGAGTAGCTGGGACTACAGGCATGCGCCACCATGCCCGGCTAATTTTATCTATATATATTTTAGTTGGCCAGATAATTTCTTTCTATTTTTAGTAGAGACGGGGTCTCACTCTTGCTCAGGCTGGTCTCGAACTCCTGACCTTGAGCAATCCCACCCGCCTCAGCCTCCCAGAGTGCTAGGATTACAGGCGTGAGCCACCGCGCCCGGCCCATGTTAGCAATTATTATAGGATCACAGTCCACTGTTCAAAACCCTTGGGGTAATAGGCTTTGAGATTAAGAATATTTAGGGTATAGGCAAGGTAATAATCTTATATTACCTTTTAACAGAATCCCATGCCATACCACTGTTCAAACATTGCTATTTCTGCAGCAAAATGTATGAACATTTATGTTGAACAGGATTAAGAGCATAAACAGCTTCATATCAGTTCAGGTAAAGTTTTACCACCAACAATGAGTTATTTTGGGTTTCAGAACTTTTGGGTTTTGGAATTGGTAGATAAGGAACCTGTAGAACATTTACTCAGTTTTAAGTCCTATTTTAATATTAAAACATACATCTTTTCATGGTATTATATAGCTTTATAGTTCATGGTAAATTAAAATATAAAAATAATGAAAAATGTCCAACTCCATTGTTTTGGTTAAAAATATACTAAACCCACTCATACTGTAATTCTATTTTCAAAATATGCTAACTCCACTGATACTGTGATTCTCTTACATAATGTAGAATCTTCTAGAAGAGACTTGAGAGTTCTACCTAAATTAGCTTGTTTATGTCTCATTACCTTTGAAGGATAAGATACTTCTACTACGGTAGTTTACTACAGTAAAGATTCTAAAAAGGAGGTAGGTAGAGGCCACCATGATACCTCTCTTTAGCACACCCTTCTCATTCTGTATATGTGGACACTGAGGTGGACATAAAATTAATTATAGTACTGGACTTTGGGATTAAGTTGATTTCGCTCATGATGAAAGCTGTTGGATGTGTAGCCCCTTCTGATTCCAGTAATCCTTTCTTTTTTGGAGACACTCTCACTTTTACCCTGGGTAGAGAGCAGGGGCGTCATTGTAGTTCACAGCAACCTCAAACTCCTGGTCTCAAGCAATCCTCCTGCCACTGCCTCCCGAGTAGCTGGGACTACAGGTGTGAGCCACCATGCCCACCTTATTTTTTCTATTTTTAGTAGAGATGGGGTCTCACTCTTGCTCAGGCTGGTCTCCAACTCCTGAGCTTAAGCAATCCTCCCACTTCAGCCTCCCAGAATGCTGGGATTACAGGTGTGAGCCACCGCGCCTGGCCCCATATGTTGAAATCTTTTTTTTTTTTTGAGACAGAGTCTCACTCTGTTGCCCAGGCTAGAGTGAGTGCCGTGGCGTTAGCCTAGCTCACAGCAACCTCAAACTCCTGAGCTCAAGCAATCCTCCTGTCTCAGCCTCCCAAGTAGCTGGGACTACAGGCATGCACCACCATGCCCGGCTAATTTTTTCTATATATATTTTTAGCTATCCATATAATTTCTTTCTATTTTTAGTAGAGATGGGGTCTCGCTCTTGCTCAGGCTGGTCTCGAACTCCTGAGCTCAAACGATCCGCCCACCTCGGCCTCCCAGAGTGCTAGGATTACAGGCGTGAGCCACCGCGCCCGGCCTGTTGAAATCTTAACTTCCAAGATGATGGTAGTAGGAGGTAGGGGACTTTGGGAGGTGATTAGGTTATGTGGATGGAGCCCTTATGAATGAGATTAGTGCTCTTAATAAAGACGCCAGAGAGCTTGTTAGCCCCTTCCACCATGTGAAGTTACAGTGAAAAGACAGACTGCTGTGTAGAAAGGAGCTGGCCCTTACCAGACATCTAAACTGCCAATACCTTGTTCTTGGACTTCCCAGCCTCCAGAACTGTAAGAAATAATTTTCTGTTGTTTGTAAGCCACCCAGGTTATGGTATTTTGTTATAACAGCCCAAATGGGCAAAAACACTTAGCTTATTCCTGTGTATATTAGATAATAGCCTGCACTTTGACATTAGTCACTTTCATATTTTACTGGGCTCTTATTGTCAAATTTTTCTACCATCGATTTCTTCTGTTTTTCCTCACAGGTCACAGCATATTTATGGAGGAAGGTGAGTAATTATGAAGATTTCTTGGGCACTGTAAAGTTATGCTTAACAATTTCAAATGCGCCCTTGCTACTTATTGGCAATCATTTTATTCTCACTTTTCTGTTGTTTCGTATTCTTCTTCTTCTTTAACTTTTAGTAGATGCCATTGACTTCTACCAAAATGGAAAAATAGGGTATAAGGTTGTACATTTTTTTTTTCATTATCACTGGACAAGTCTCTGTAATTTCATCTTTTTTTGTAAATTGAGTGCAGTCTTCTTTTGCTTGGGAATCTTGCTGCCAGTTAACTTTTCATCTCTGGTCACATTGATCATTATCTGCCATGGTTTTTCCTCCCTACTTTCAAGTATGTACAGATTCTTATGTTTTGGAAGGAAAAAAATTAGTTTTGATGAACTGCTGCTACTGTTCTTTCTATCTACCGACTTCATTTCTCTTCCTTATTTCAGAATTTTTAAGAATTGAGTTACTGAGCAATTGCTGCCCTCAACTCTTTTACTACTACTTTCCTAACTTACTGCTATTTTGGAATATCATATTCAGACTGTTACTTCAAAGGACATACTTCTTGTCAATAATATTGACTTTATTCTGATTTTATTCAGCCAGTATATGTGTTACAGCCAATTTCCACTGAGGCTTCTTAACATTCTTTCTTTCCTTGGCCTTCACCTTAGCATGCCATCCTGGTTTTCCCTTTCTGACTACTACTTTTCTGTTTTCTTATTTGTGATCCTCTTACCACTGTCATTATTCCCATCAGTACTTGGCCCTCTGCTCCCTTCTTTTGGTCTTCTCTCAGAATGATGTCTTATATTCTGATGACTCCCAAATGTGTACTCTCCAGGTTTGTAGCTCCATCAGTTTATGGATGTTTCCATTGGAAGGCTCAAGGAATTTCTATCACTTTTAGATTTATAGCCTCCTACCTGCTCCTAGTTTTTGTTAGTTTCGTCATCATCATCATACTTAAATCTTGAATTTGTCTGATACATGCTTTTCCTTTCTTTCTTTCCTCCTCTCTCCCTCCCTCCCTCCCTCTCTCTCGCTCTCTCTGTCTTTCCTCTCCTCTCTGCTCTCTCCTCTCTCTCAGGGAGTCTTGCTCTGTTGCTGAGGCTGGAATGCAGTGGTGTAATCATTGCTCACTGCAGCCTTGAATTCCCAGGCTTAAGTGATTTTCCTCCCTAGCCTCCTGAGTAGCTAGGCCTACAGGCGTGCACCACCATGGCTGGCTAATTTTTTTTTTTTTTAAGAGACAGGGTCTTTCTGTGTTGCCCAGGCTGGTCTCGAACTCCTGGGCTCAAGCTGTTCTCCCACGTCAGCCTCCCAAGCGTTTATTTCTTATATCCCTCAATAAGCACAGTTTTTTGTTCTTTACTGGATCTTAGTTTGTTCTGGGATTCTGCATTGTTTATTATTTCCTATTATTTGCCCTTTTCAACTTTAGATTCTTCCCTGAATCCACTTTGCATATGGCTGCCAGAATAAAAACTTTTTTTGAACCCAATGCTACTAAACTATAAGCTTGAGGAGAGAACATGTACTATTAATCTTTGCCCTCTCCATTGTGCCAAGCCAAGTGAATTGGACCTGTGCTGAATAAATGTTTGAATGGATCACTGTTTGTTCAAAACCTTGAATGACTCCCAATTGTCCGCAGGATAAAGTCCAAATTCTACTGACTTTCAAACCTTTTCATATTACCTTCTCCTTCTTCAGCCTTATTTCTTACTACTTAAAATTATTAAGCTGGTGATTTTTGTGTAATATACCATGCTCAGACATAATCTCCTTGTATTCTTCCTTTCACTTGTCCTGTCAAAGTCTGTTAAGGAATGTTTGCCCTGTGCCAGACACTGTTCTAATCTCTGGCATTTTAGTAACTAACAACACAGGAGACAAAATCCCTGCTTTCTTGGAGCTGACATTTGTGGGGAGGGACACAGTAAAACAAGTATATGATGCTAAGTGGTAATGAGTACAATGAAAAGGAATAAAACTAGGTAAGGGAATAGAGTGGTGAGACGTGGCTGCTATTTTAGATGGTCTGTTCTCTTAGGGCATCCTGGAGTTTGGAGTAAGCCATGCAGTTGTCTAAGTGAAGAGCTTTCTAGGCAGAGGAGATAACATGTGCAAGACCCCAAGGTGGGAGAACATGTTTGGGTTGTTCGAAGAATTGCAAAGTGACTAAGGGGGAATGATAGATGAGCTGAAGGAGATAGTGGGGGGCCAGGTTATGCTTCAAATGTTAAGTCAATTGAAGAAACCTTCCTTGACTACTTCATCTTGTTTGTTAATGTAAACCTCTGAACCCATATAGCAACCATGGAAGTACCTTTCAAGTTATTTTTTATTGTGATTCACAATAGGAAACGTACTTTACTTGGTGATCATGTATGTACGTTGCTGTGTACATGTGTGTACACATGCATGCGTGTGTGTATATGATGGCTACATTTGATATATGCAGATATTTTTAAAAACATTGGCCTTAACCCACTGAAATGATTTCACAGTCTGTTAATGGGTTGTGCCCCCATTAACAGATAATGCTGAATAGAGTGGAATTGTTTAATTTAGCAAAAACCTATTAAGTGGTATGCTAGAAACTGCTAGATAGTAAAATACAGATAAGAATAAAATAAGCCCTGTTTGGCTTCCTGAGGCTTATGAGAGAGGAGAGCTTGTAAACAGATCATTTGTAATGTGGAATCCATATAATATTGGAAGTATGTTCAAGACATAGTGAGAAAATAGAGAAATGATTAATTCTTTTTTGCTGAGAAGGTCAAGGGAGGCTTGTTTAAGGAAGTATTGTCTCAGCTGGGTTTTGGAGGGAGAATAAGAATACTTGGTCAGGTAAATTAAGAGGAAGAGGAAGACTTCTTAGGCAGGGTGACTTATAAAGGAGTGGTATCATGAGACACAATAGCACACAAGGGTAATTATAGGTAACTCACTCTTGTTAGAGTATAAATCCAAGTGGGGGAATTTGAGTTGATGAGGCTGCGTTGAAGTACAGGTCACATCCTTAAAGGTCTGAAATGCACTGGAGTTGCCACTTATTTAATGATTATGCATATTAAGTGACAATAATGTAATGTATAGTCAGAATTACTTGTAGGAAGTTGCCACATGGGAAATAGAGATATCATCTTTTAATAAGTCCAGTACAGCTAGGTTTTTCCTCTGGTGTTGAAATATATCATCATTTCCTCAGTTGTGCCCTAGAGGAAGATGGCCTATGTTTATGAATTATGTTGTATCAAAAAACCTTTTAAAACATTAAACTCTTATACATTGCAATGAGAAGTTCATTCTGTAAGAAGCATTTGAGACCTGATACCTACTGAGGAATTGGGAAATTCGCATTTCAGGCTAATGCTGGGACTTATGTTTGTGAAATAGAATGGTGGGTGGCCAAACATACAAATCATTTCAAGTTAAATATACATATGGCCAGCCTGGGCAACATGGCGAGACCCTGTCTCTACAAAAAATAAAAAAATTAGCCAGGCATGGTGGCAATACTTCCGTAGTCCTAGCTCCTCTAGAGGTTGAGGCAGGAGGATCACTTGAGCCCAGCAGTTTGAGGTTGCAGTGAGCACTCTAGCCCAGGCAACAGAGCAAGACCGTGTCTCAAAGTAAGTAAAAATAAATAAATAAGGTTCAGTTCTACTGTATTGTATAGGTGATTGGAATACATGATTGTATGTGTTTTAGATTTGACCACAATTTAAGACTTTTACTTTATGACGGTTTTTAGCATATACAAATTTAAAACAGAATGGGGGGATATTTGCAACATATATAACAAACCAGAAGTATACATCATGTACTCCTACAAAGAGACAATGAAATGGAAAAATAGATAAAGGATACCAACAGTCAGTTTCAGAAGAGGTAACTTCTGTAAGTGGCCAACAAACATTTGATGAAGATATGCAATCTCAGTAATTTGGGAAAAGCATTTTTTCTCTTTTAGAGACAGGATCTCACTGTGTCACTCAGGCTGGAGTGCAGCAACTTGATCATAGGCCACTGTAACCTTGAATTTCTGGGCTCAAGGGATCCTCCTGCCTCAGCCTTCCAAGGTCCTGGGATTACAGTTGTGAGCCACTGCACCGGGCCAAGAGAAGCATATTAAAACAGAAAAGTGACATTTCTACCCATGATATAGGCAAAAAATGTAAATCCTTGGTAATATTAAGACTGGCTATATTGTGAGGAAATAATATTATGCACTACTGTTGTGAATATAAGTTGGTATAGCCAATTAGGGGGATGTAGTTGATGTGAGCAATTTGGTAGTATCTATTAATTTAAAATGTTTATTAAAGTCTATTTTCTGCAATAGAATAGGACTTGTATATGTGCATAAGGAGGCATGTACAAATATGTTTATTGTTGGCCGGGCGCGGTGGCTCACGCCTGTAATCCTAGCACTCTGGGAGGCCGAGGTGGGCGGATCGTTTGAGCTCAGGAGTTCGAGACCAGCCTGAGCAAGAGCGAGACCCCATCTCTACTAAAAATAGAAAGAAATTATATGGACAGCAAAAAATATATATAGAAAAAATTAGCCGGGCATGGTGGTGCATGCCTGTAGTCCCAGCTACTCGGGAGGCTGAGGCAGGAGGATCGCTTGAGCCCAGGAGTTTGAGGTTGCTGTGAGCTAGGCTGACGCCATGGCACTCACTCTAGCCCGGGCAACAGAGTGAGACTCTGTCTCAAAAAAAAAAAAAAAAAAAACAAAAAAAACAAATATGTTTATTGTAGCATTGTTTATAATAGTAAAAAACTGAAAAAATAAAAAATGGCCATAAATAGAGCAATGGCTAAATAAATTGGTATATTCATACTGTGGAATATCATATAGCAATTAAAAAAATAAGTTACATATACTATTGAGTGATACATTATAGAGCAGTATGTACAGTATGATAGCATTTATGTAAATAAGGAAAAACATCCTGAACAATACTGTATTTTGGAGGAGGGGTTATGTATATATGCATGCAAATGAAAAGAATGTGGTTTGGCAGGATAAATGCTAAACTAATAGTAGTACTTAACTCTTGAGTGGTGGGCAAGGATTGAGTTCTGGAAGTAGAGATAGGGAGAGATGATCAGATGGAACTTTAGCTTTTTCAGTAATTTTTAAAAATTTTAAATTATAATTGTTTTAAAGTTTTGTTAAAAATAACGATCAGCTTGACAACAGGATGGACAATGCTTGGGGAAAGGGAGACCAGTCCTACTTTATAGTGGCAAAGAGAATGGTGAAAAAAAGACTAATTTAAAAATGATATGAGGGCAATTTGGCAATATCTATCAAAATTACAATTATAGGCTGGGTGTGGTGGCTCACACCTGTAATCCCAGCACTCAGGGAGGCGGAGGCGGGAGGACTGCTTGAGGTCGGGAGTTCAAGACCAGCCTGAGCAAGAGCGAGACCCCATCTCTACTAAAAATAGAAAGAAATTAGCTGGACAACTAAAAATATATACATAAAAAAAAAATTAGCCGGGCATGGTGGCGCATGCCTGTAGTCCCAGCTACTCGGGAGGCTCAGGCAGTAGGATTGCTTGAGCCCGGGAGTTTGAGGTTGCTGTGAGCTAGGCTGACGCCACAGCACTCTAGCCCGGGCAACAGAGTGAGACTCTGTCTCAAAAAAAAAAAAAAAAATTGCAATTATATTTACTTTTGTCCTAGCAGTTCTACTTAAGGGAATTTATCCTAGAAATGTATGAAATGAAATGATACATCTACAAAGTTATTAACTGCAGTGTTGTTGGTATTATAATAGCATTACTGTCCAGCTAGAGGAGACTATAATAAACTAAGGCATATTTACACAATAGTATTTTTATGCAGTTGTATAAAAAAAATGAGGAAGCTCTTTATGAACTAATAGGAAAAGATCTCCAGGGTGTGTTGAGTAAGAAAAGCAACTGCAGAACAGTGTTTATGTAGTAATGCTATCTTTTGGTAATTATAGATTTACTGGAAGGACACCCATGAAACTGGTAAAGGTGATTACTTGTGGGCCGGGCGCGGTGGCTCACGCCTGTAATCCTAGCACTCTGGGAGGCCGAGGCGGGTGGATCGCTCAAGGTCAGGAGTTCGAGACCAGCCTGAGCGAGACCCCCGTCTCTACTAAAAAAATAGAAAGACATTATATGGACAACTAAAAATCTATATAGAAAAAATTAGCCGGGCATAGTGGCGCATGCCTGTAGTCCCAGCTACTCGGGAGGCTGAGGCAGTAGGATCGCTTAAGCCCAGGAGTCTGAGGTTGCTGTGAGCTAAGCTGATGCCACGGCACTCACTCTAGCCGGGGCAACAAAGTGAGACTCTGTCTCAACAACAACAACAAAAAAAGGTGATTACTTGTGGTTGGGGTATTTGTGGGGGTGTGGTATGAGGGAGGGGCACTGAGTAGTGTAAATGCTTCCCTCGGGGGTTTTCAATGGATACATTTCTGTTTGAATTTTTGAGCTATATGCAAGCATTGCCTATTAAAAAAAGAAATGAAGAGAAAAAGAGATGTGAAGTAGACCTCATAGGACTTGACAACCAATTATCTTAATCCATTTGGGGTGCTGTAACAAAATACCCTAAACTGAGTGGCTTATAAAAAACAGAAATTTGTTTCTAATAATTCTTCTCAAGGATGGGAAGTTAAAAATCAAGGTGCTGGCAGATTCTGTGTCTAGTGAGAGCAGCTGTCTGAAGTGTCTTTTATAAGGGCACTAATTCCATTCACGGAATTATGAATGGAACTGTAAGGTCTGTCCTTATGACCTAATCACCTTCCAAAGGCCCTGCCATCTGGTTTTTTTTTTTTGGAGACAGGGTCTTGCTCTGTCACCTAGGCTAGAGTACAGTGGCATTATATCATACATAGCTCACTGTAACCTTGAACTCCTGGACTCAAGTGGTTCTCCTGCCTCAGCTCCCAAGTAGCTAGGACTATAAGCATGTGCCGACATGCTTGGCTAATTTTTAAAAACCTTTTTATAGATGCAGGGTCTTGCTATATTGCCCAGGCTAGTCTCAAACTCTTGAGCTCAAACAGTCCTCCACAGCCTCCCAGAATGCTAGGATTACAGGCATGAGTCACCATGCTGGGCCAGCTGCATCGTCTGATATCAGCACCTTGGAGTTAGGATTTTAGTGTATGAATTTCAGTGCATGAATTTTCATGCATTCAGACCATTATACTAACTGTATGTATGTAGAAGATGAGGGTGAGGGAAGGGTTGAGTATAGTACCCACATTTCTAAAATGGGAGATAAAGAGAGTGATAGCATTATCAGGGAATGCAGGAGAAAGGTTAGGTTTTGGCATGTGCATGGGATATTCTGGACATGCTAACTGACAAGTTGGTAGTGTGTGTTGGTATAATTTATCTATGTTAGATATGGAATTCTTGAGCTTATCTCAAACATGAATATCAAATAGTCATCAATAAATATTTTTTGTCCTTAGAATTATAGATGTTTCTATTCTAGATTTTATGGAGAACAGTAATTCATAATTTTATAGTCATAATAGGGACACTGGTAACACAGGTAGAATGTAGATAAATAGAGAATGTAACATATGTCTGATAAATACGTAGCTTATGTGGGAAGTAGGAACTTAATTTATTAGCTTGGTTCCAGTTTTTTTTCCCATTTATTTTTTATTTGTATATATTCATGAGATATAAGTGTAATTTTGCTACATTGATATATTGTATTGTGATGAAGTTAGGGCCTTCTGTACATACATCACTGAAGCCACACACATTGTACCGACCAAGCAACTGGTTCCAATTTAATGACATCTTTTGGTATCTGCAATTCAAAGAAACAAAAATAGTTTTGAATAAGGAAGTGATCTTAGTTTGGGGTAGATGAGATTATACTGTAATATTTAAAAGTCTGGTTTAGGGAAGTTTACAATAGAACATATCCCTGGTTGTGTAGTGGTTAGGATTTGGAAAAAAAAAAAAAGGAAATAGAACATAAAAGTACTTTTTATGTAGTACATTTGGGAGTAACTGTATATAAGACAAAGAAGTTTAACCTAATGGAGACAAGGAATCACAACATTTTGTTGGGTGCTGCTTAAAACAAGCTCTTGCTATATATGGAATTAAAAAATTTTTTTGAATGAGTTATATTTCAGAATCTGATTTTTGAGGCCCTAATTTATTCCTACTACTTTTACCTGATTTTTATTTGGCTAGAGTCAAAAATAAAATAAAGGAGGAGCATAGATACAAGGCCCATACTTGTAGGACTTTTTAGCAGTTCTTTCCTGGGTTTATGTTAATAAGAATTTGGGTGTGGAATAGTAATGAAAAAGAAAAGTATTCTTGCTTGAGATTTAAAAATTTTAACCATTTTAGTTCTGAAGACATTTTACTGGCAAATTTTACTATTTAAAATGCTTTAAAAATTCAAATTATGTTATATATAGAATCTCATAACAGTTGGAGATGATCTTGTTTAAGAGAGTAAAAAGGGGCTGAGACCGGGCGAGGTGGCTCACGCCTGTAATCCTAGCACTCTGGGAGGCTGAGGTGGGCGGATCGTTTGAGCTCAGGAGTTCGAGACCAGCCTGAGCAAGAGCGAGACCCCATCTCTACTAAAAATAGAAAGAAATTATATGGACAGCTAAAATATATATATAGAAAAAATTAGCCGGGCATGGTGGTGCATGCCTGTAGTCCCAGCTACTTGGGAGGCTGAGACAGGAGGATCGCTTGAGCCCAGGAGTTTGAGGTTGCTGTGAGCTAGGCTGACGCCACGGCACTCACTCTAGCCTGGGCAACAGAGTGAGACTCTGTCTCAAAAAAAAAAAATTAAAAAAAAAAAGGGGGGGGGGCTGAAACTCTTACTGTTCTGTTTCCTCCTGCCTGTGCTTACCCCTTTCTTTACCTACTGCCCTTCTCAGTACTGAAGTCTTCTGGAGCGTTGGGAAACACAATTTGAGAAATGCTGGATTGGGCTGGGCTAGAGTTTGGGTTTGGATGGACTCTGACCTCTTATATATCATTGATCTGTCCAGTTGAGTGAAAATATGATAATAACACATTGTATAGAAGTTCACTTTAATTCAAGAAGCATTTAGTTCAGTGTAATCAGGAGTGATTTTTTGCCCCCAGGGACATTTTGCAATATGGACAGTCTTTTTTTTGGTGTGATAAAATGGAAATGGAGCAGTGTGCTACTGGTATCTAATGGGTAGAGGTCATGAGGGATTTTGTTAAATATGTTACAATGCACAGGACAATCCCCCGCAAAAAAGCGTTGTTGGGCCCATAATTTCAATAGTGCTGAGATAAGAAAGCCTTGGTTAATTGATTACCAAGTATGTGTGCACCACTGTTAAAAAGTAATTCTGGGGTCAAAAGATACTAAAAAGCAAGTCTTGGCTCTACCCACAAGAAGCTTATAACCTAGCCAAAGCATCTTAAACTTAACAAGTCTGGCCAAATTCTTTAACACTTGACCCACCCTATCTCAGTCTGCCATCTTCATCTCAGTAAATAATCCAACTTTTCACTAAGTTATTCAGACCAAAAACCTAGTTGTCATCTTTGACTCCTCTTTTTTTATACACCAACATCTAATACAGTTGACTCTTGACAACATAGGGGTTGGGACACTGACTCCCTTGCAGGTGACAATCTGCATATAACTTTTGACTCCCCTAGAACTTAGCTACTAATAGCCTACTGTTGACTGGAAGCCTTACTGACAACATAATCAGTTGATTAACACATATTTTGTATGCTATATGTATCGTATACTGTATTCTTACCATAATGTAAGCTAGAGAAGAGAAAATGTTAAGAAAATCATGAGGAAGAGAAAATACATTTACAGTACTGTACTGTATTTATCAATACCATAAGTTTATATTATCTGTTTACACGATGAATTAATTGTCTGAAACAGACAGCTGCAGCTGCAGACCTCAATCTGTGGTACATATCAAGCATTCAACTTTTTCTTGTAGCATCATGACTTTTCTCTGGGCAAGAAAAGTCTTTTCTCTTGGGAGCATTTCCAGCATCACTAGTGGCATTTCATGTGGGTCCCATAGTGTTATTGAAGGCTTATGATGTTGCACTAAACACAATGAAAAATACACAAGAAATTTCACAGATCACTTTTTATTGTTATATACAATTTACTGGAGAGACGAACTGCTCACATGGAGATGATTAGCGTCACTGTTTTAAGGATACTTGCAACTCAAGCTCACAAAATAGCCACAGGAGGTGGCTATGAAATTATTACAGTAGTACAGTGCTTATTACAGTTAATTTTATGCAGTTATGATTTAGTGGATCTTTATGTTTGTTTACATTTCCCTTTACTGTGAAAGGGGCTGTGTATGGTCTGCAAGAGTATGTGTGCGCACGCACGTTAAGTTTGAGAAATTTTAACTTTTTCAATTTTTTTTTTTTTTAGAGACAGGGTCTTGCTATGTTGCCCAGGTTGGGCTTGAATTCTTGGGCTTATATGGTTCTCCCACCTCAGCCTCCTGAGTAGCTGGGTCTACAGGCACACACCACTATGTCTGGAGAAATTTTAACTTTTTATAATAGATTTGTGGTGGTAAATCATAAAATAGGCTAGTATGTACATATATTTTATGTATTTGTGATATACCTAACTTCTTATTTTTTTATATTTCTAGGCTATATGGTTCATTTGTGAGATTTTTCAAATTGTTGCAAATCTCCCCTAAATTTTCCAATATATTTACTGAAAAAAAATCCATATATAAGTGGATTCATGCAGTTCAAACCTGTGTGGTTCAGGGGTCAAGTGTATGTCAGTTGGCTCTGCTCACAAATATATATTACATCTGGATAATAGTGACCTAGATTATTCAGAGCAGTCCCTTTAAAAAAAAAAAACAAAAAAACAACCAATTGAAAATGCTAAGATATGTAAAACACCACCTTAAGAACTTTCAAGAACTAGGAAGATAGAGGAATCTGGTAAGCCAAATTTGGGAAGAAAGCCTGAAGCAAGAGAGGTTAGCAGAATACCTGGAGAACTGAGACCACTTTTGCCTTGAGTATATTTGCTAATATCAAGAAATTTAGGTTTCTGTTCATCAGCCTTATGGGGTGAGGTAGGCAAATTAAGATACAGAGCCCACCTAACATGTGGACATTGAAATTATAAGACAGTCTTTCCTAATTAGGCTTGGACTCTATATGTTTACACTTGGGGGGTAACGATGAACCAGAACTAACCCCTGCCCCTTTTTCATCACCTACATCTCCGGCCAGATATCAAGGGACTTCAAGATGAGTTCTGTTGCCACTGAGCAGAGCAGGAAAAAAAAAAAAAAAAAGGAAAAGAAATAAGCAAACAAAAGTTTCTACAAAGCTGTGGCCATAGCCTAGGTGGGAAAGAGAACCTTGAGCCATGACTTAATTTAGGTTGGCTCCTGACTGTGCTCCCCAGGTGCTCCTCAGGTGTTTGGCAGAAGCAAATGCAAATGTTCTCTGGACAAAGGCTTCTTCATCATAGGCCTCCCCACAAATAATTTTTCAAGGAGTGTGACCAGCACATAGTCAAAGATAACCAGACATACAAGGAGGCAAGAAACTATGAGCAAGAACTAGCAGAAATAACAGACAGCAGAAAACATTTTCATAGACATCATATTAATATACTAGAATTAAAAGATACATGGTAAAACTTTGTTTACAGAAATAAATGACAAGCTTGCAGACAGGAAACTTTTTAAAAAAGTGGCGTTGATTTGAAAAAACCGAATACAGCTTCTAGAAATAAAAAATAGAGCAACTGGGTCAGGGCGTGGTAGCTGTAATCTCAGCACTTTGGGAGGTGAGGCAGGAGAATCATTTAAGGCCAGGAGTTCGAGACTAGCCTGAACAACATAGTGAGACCTCATCTCTACAACAAATAAAAAAAAAAAAATTAGTTGAGTGTGGGCATGCGTGTAGTCCCAGCTACTCAGGAGGCTGAGGCAGGTGAATTGCTTGAGCCCTGGAATTCGAGGCAACAGTGAGCTGTGATTGTACCACTGAACTACAGCTTTGGTAACAGAGCAAGACCCTTTCTCAAAAAACAAAACAAAACAAAAAAACAGTAACTGAATTAAAAACTTAATGATACCATTTGCAGCAGATTGGACACATCAGAAAAATTATCAAACTGGAATGTAAATGAGATGAGATTATCCAGAATGTAGCTTAGTGGAAGAAAAAAGATGGAAAACATAGAAGACAGGGTTAGGGATATGGGGATGGAGTGAGAAGGTCTTAATTGGAATTTCAGAAAAAGAAGAAGAGAGAATAAGGCATTTGAAGAGATGATGGCAATTTTTCAGGTCCAGTGAAAGATACCAACCAGAATTCAAGAATCCCAGTGAAGCCTAAATAGGATAAAAATAAGTCCGTACCCAAACACATCATAATCAAGTTGTAGAAAACTGTGACAGAGAAAAATCTTAGAAGTAACTGGAGAAAAAGAAAACCATGAAAGAAGCAAAAATTCGACTAACAGATGACTTCTCAACAGCAACAATGAAAGCCAATCTGGCAGTGAAATGATGCCTGCAAAATGAAGTGAAAGCTACCTACAACCTAGAATTTTATGCCCAGTGAAAATATATTTAAAGATTGATGGTGAAATAAAGGTATTTTTCAGACAAAAAAAAAAAATCCTGCCAAATTGGGAGCAAATATAATAAACCAAAGAAAGTAACCAAAATTATTTGTACCCAGTAATACCTTGAAATTAAAAAAGAAAAACCAAAACAACAACAAAAAAGATATTTTCAGATAAAACCAGCTTGTCACCAATATCTCACCCATGTAAGACAATTTAAAGCAGTATTGTTCAATAGAAGTTTCTGTGATGGTAGAAATGGTCTTTATCTGTGCTAATATTGTAGTCACAAGCCACCTAGGGCTATTGAGCACTTGAAATGTGGCTAATGTGACTGATGAACTGCATTTCCAGTTTTACTTAAATTAAATAGCCACATGCAACATATTGGACAGCACATTTCTAAAGGATATAGTTTGGGAAGAATGAAATTGATCCCAAACTGCAGGAATGAAATGTATGAAGTATAAATGAAAGATAAAGAAAATGATATATATTTGGAAAATGAGTATGGATTACATTAAACATGGTAAGTAAGAATGTCTAATGGTTAAAAACAAGGCAATAACAGAAATGGGATAGGTGAGGTTCTAGGTTCTAAGGTCTTTATTTTATCTAGAAGGGGGTAATTTTTAAAAATCTCTTTGTTATGGAAAAATTTAAATACAGAAAAAAATATAATGAATCTTCTTGTATTCATTACCCAGCTTCAACAATTATCTAACAATGACTAAACTGTTTTTTTTTTTTTTTTTTGAGACAGAGTCTTGCTCTGTTGCCCGGGCTAGAGTGAGTGCCATGGCGTCAGCCTAGCTCACAGCAACCTCAAACTCCTGGGCTTAAGCAATCCTACTGCCTCAGCCTCCCGAGTAGCTGGGACTACAGGCATGCGCCACCATGCCTGGCTAATTTTTTCTATATATATTTTTAGTTGGCTAGATAATTTCTTTCTATTTTTAGTAGAGATGGGGTCTCACTCTTGCTCAGGCTGGTCTCGAACTCCTGACCTCGAGTGATCCACCCGCCTCGGCCTCCCAGAGTGCTAGGATTACAGGCGTGAGCCACCTCGCCCGGCCCAGACTGTTTTTTATATGTACCCCCAATTATTTTAAAACAAGTCCTAAGTATAGGAATTTAAACTATAATACCAGTATTATATCCAGAAAAAAATCAACAATAATTAATATCATTACATACTTGGACAGTATTCACATTTCCCCAATTATCTCAAAAGATGATTTAAAAAAATTTACATTTGGTTTCTTCAAATTGGAATCCAAGCAGTCTACATATTGTACTTGGTTGATGTATTGCTTAGTTCTTTTAAAATCTATAGGTTTTTGGGGAAAGGGAGAATAAAGAATTTGATTAACTTTAGACTTTACTTTCTAAGAAAGGAGTCAGAGGAAAAGAAAAAGAAAAAAAAATAGACTTTACTGCATGGTGTAATTTATAGAGAACCAATAAAAGAACAGAAACAGAGGGTATAACTTCCAAATCAGTAGAGGAAATAAATAGAATGTTAAAAAAAGAATCAATCTAAAAGAAGGTTGCAAGAAAGGGGAGAAAAGAAACTGAACAGGGGACAGATGGAAAGCACAAAATATGATATTAGATTTAAACCTAGATATGTAGTAATTAGAGGTAAAAGGTCTCAGTGACCATGTAGGTGTCATCCCAGCCTGAGCTACCGTCAGCTCTTGCCTGGAATAATTTTCTAACTAGTACCTCTATTTCAATTCTTGCTTCTCTCTATGTATTACCTTATAATAACGAGAGTGGTCTTTTAAAAATATAAATCATGTCACAGTGATCTCCTGTTTAAAACATTCTGAACCTGGGTGTAGTGGCTCATGCCTGCAATCTCAACACTTTGGGAGGCCGAGGTGGGACCATCGGTTGAGCCCAGGAGTTTGAGACCAGCCCAGGAAAGATAGTGAGACCCTTTATAAGAAATAAAAAATTAGCTGAGTGTAGTGGCATGCACGTGTAATCCCAGGTACTGAGGAGGCTGAGGTGGAAGCCCAGGGATTCAAGACTGCAATGAGCTATAATTGTGCCATTGCACTCCAGCCTGGGCAACAGAGTAAGACCCTATCTCAAAATAAAATAATATAAAATAAAAACCTTATGTGCATGTAAGGTTCTACATGATCCAGCCCATTCATATCTCCATGATTGTATTTCCTGTTAAACTTCACTGTAGCTCAGGGCCCTTACACTTGCTGTTCCATCCTCTGGATCACACCTGTGTCATCAGAATTCTTAGTTCTAAGCACCTGAAACCACCTCTCGTTAATTTAGCAGAAAAGGAGTTTATCACAGGAAGAAACTGCTACCACTACCGTAGTTGGAATTTATTAATACTTCCACAATGGGTTCTACACACTTGCTGCTTTTTTTTGTGCACTATCTTATAAGTTAAAGTCCAGCACAGATGCTTCCCTGTTGGAGTGGAGGTCGTATGACTGTCCCTAGCTGCATGGGAAGCTGGTAAGGCAAATATTCAGAAGGTTTCTGCCTTCTTTCAAGACCCATATGGAGGGAATTCCCCAGGTGTATGAAGGTGTTCTGATGCTGAGCAACCAAAAGAATGATGTATTCATCGTGATTCTTCCTTTGGATCCTCTCTTGCTTTGCTTCTCCCTTTCATTCCTATTGCTACTCAACTGTCGCTGCCTCAAAGAGGCCTTTTCCTAATCACTTTCTCTAAAATGGCACTTACCCATCCCTAGTCTTCTACTCTGTTTCTTACTTACTTTATGCCTTACTTTTTCTTCATAACATTTGTTACCACCACCACCACTACCACTACTACTATTTATTTATTTACTTTATTGCCAAGTTCTCCCCCTAGAACATAAGCTCCTGGCTATTCATATGCTCAGTAAATGCGTGTTTAATGAGTGAAGGAGAAACATTAGGTTATGGTATAAAATGCTAAGAAAATTTAAAGGGAAGGATTATTGGAGAAGAGATCTTCTTGAAATGGACTTTGATTTGGAGAGAAGGGATGTAACCATTCTAAACTGGGAAAATAGTGTGAGGGGAGACATGGAGTCTGGAAAAAGGTGAGCACATATGGGATAAGGAAGGAGACTAGTTTAGAATGTAATGGCTGTCAGGGCCCTATATAAGTAGAAGTTGAGAAAAATGGATGAAGTGAATGTGTGAGATTGGGGCAATTGATAGAAGGACGAGAAATTGCAAGGTGATAGCTTTTGACTTCATTACTAGAGAATAAGAGATAACTAGTTGTTTTTTTTAATTAGGTGTGATGGCTCACACCTGTAGTCCCAGCTGCTTGGTAGGCTGAGGTGGGAGGATCGTTTGAGTACAGGAGTTTGAGACCAACCTGGGCAACATAGGGAGACTTTGCTTCAAAAAATTAATAAATAAGCTATGGTATTTTCATATAGCTGAGTACTATGCAGCTATAAAACAGAATGAGAAAAATCTCTGTGTAGTATTTTTCAGGACATAAAGTGGGAGAAAAAAGCAAAGTACAGAACTGTATGTATAATAAATATCTCTTGTGATTTAAGAAGTAGGGGGTGAGGCTGGAGAATAAGAATATAGGTCATTGGGCCGGGCGCAGTGGCTCACGCCTGTAATCCTAGCACTCTGGGAGGCTGAGGCGAGTGGATTGCTCAAGGTCAGGAGTTCGAGACCAGCCTGACCAACAGCGAGACCCCATCTCTACTAAAAATAGATAGAAATTATCTGGCCAACTAAAATATATATAGAAAAAAAATTAGCTGGGCATGGTGGCACATGCCTGTAGTCCCAGCTACTCGGGAGGCTGAGGCAGTAGGATTGCTTAAGCCCAGGAGTTTGAGGTTGCTGTGAGCTAGGCTGACACCACGGCACTCACTGTAGCCCGGGCAACAAAGCGAGACTCTGTCTCCAAAAAAAAAAAAAAAATATAGGTCATTAAATATGAAGTGTCCACTTTCGAATCAAAAGTGTAGGTTATTATATCTCAAACAAGAAGCAGTACAATTAATCAAAGTATGCACCTAAACTGTCTACACAGTTTTGCCCTCTTAATGGTAGCTTGTTTTGAAGAAGCCCGGAGAGCGAGTGGCAATGAAATCGCCAGAGGCATTTTCCACAGCTTGTTGAGAATTGAATATTTTTCCTTGCAAGAAGTGGTCCAAAGCCTGGAAGAAGTGGTAGTCAATTGGTGCAAGGTCTGGTGAATATGGTGATGACAGAGAGTTTCCAAGTCCAGCTTCGGTAGTTAGAGCAGCATTTGTGCAACATGTGGTCAAGCGTTGTCTTGCAAGAGGATTGGCCTGTCTCTGTTGACCAATCTCAGCTGCTTTGATCGCAGGCATCCTCATGATTTTGTCCAACTGGTTGCAGTAGACATCTGCTGTAATGGATTGACCAGGTTTCATGAACCTGTAATGGATAATAGCAATGCTGGACCACCAAACAGATACCAATAGCATTTTTTGGTGAATATTTGGTTTTGGACTGTATTTCAGCACTTTGTCTTTGTTTAACCATTGTGATTGTCAAAAAGAATCCATTTCATCACACGTAACAATACGGTGTAGAAATGGTTTGCCTTTATGTCATGACAAGGAAGAAAGGCAAACTTTGAGACGGTTTCTCTTCTGATGCTTGTTTAATTCATGCGGAACCCATCTATCCAGCGTCTTTACCTTGGTGATTTGTTTCAAATGGTCCAATATTGTTGGAATAGTAACATCAAACCTTGCTGCTAATTCACATATAGGTTGAGATAGATTCGCTTCCACTACAGATTTCAGCTCATCATTATTCACCTTGGTCTCAGGTCACCCACGTGGCTCATTTTCAAGATCAAAATCACCAGAATGGAGCTTCTCAAACCATCAGTGTACTGTGCGTACATTAGTCACATCCTTCCAAAACACTTCGTTGATATATCGAGCTGTCTGCGCAGGACTGGTTCCACAACGGAACTCATATTCAAAAATAGTATGAATTTTTGACTTATCCATGCTTTCACAAAAATTGCTCTAAAAAAATTTTTGAAAGATACTCATAAGCCAAACTGTGTATTTGAAAGACTGAGGACATACCTTGACAATAAACATAAAACAAGAAGTGTCGAAGTGAAATGTCAGAGATAGTAACTGTCAAACTTAGTATGTAAGGAAATCGGACATTTCATACTTAATAATCTAATACTTTATGTTGCAAAGAGAAAAACTGAAAAGATTAATCAGAAACTAATAAAATTGTCACCCTGTAGTGGAGGGTGGCTGGGAGAAAGGTATGAAGGAAACAGGAATGGAGGTGAGATTTCTGAATATACCTTTTAATTTAGCTTTGATGTTTGAATTATGTAGAATATTTTGTACATTAAAAAACTACAATAAAGTTGAAATTTTAAAAATCCTTAAAATTGAAAACACTTGAACAATTGAATGTATATCAAAATAGTTACTTAAATACATGGAGAAAAACACTATTTCAAGTGACTTGAGAGCTATACTAAATGGCATTTATGCTAAGGTCTAAAAGAACTGCAAAGAAATCTTAAACTTCATTTGTTTTATTGATTGTTGCAATCTGGGCACTTTTTTTATTTCTATTTTTTACTTTAGATAAAAATCATTAAAGAATAATTAGCCCAACTCAATGCATATTGATTTGGAAAACAAGATGTGAAAATTTTCTAGAAAAATATTCTTTAAAAATATAGACCCCTGTTTAGATTTGAAATCTAAACAGAGTAATATCCATGTTAGTGGATTAAAGAGGTTGTCACAAATAAAGTTCCAGGATCAAGTAGTTTATCAGGGAGATTCTACAGTCATTTTAAATAGCACATAATTCAATGCTTCTAACTCAGTTCAAGAACATTACAATAGAAGTACTGCTTTCAAATAAATTATGGAAATTAAATGGAACACTGGTACCCAAAACTTCCAAATGTACAAAATAGACTATTACAGAAAAATATCATTTCTGCCTACACATGGAAATATGTAAAATAAAATACTAGCAAACAAATTTTAATTGATCAGTAAAAACAATGTATAATAAAAAATGCAGTTTATCCCTGTAATTCTAGAGTGATTCAGCATTAAGAAATCCACTCATAGATTTCATTATTTTCATAGAGATAAACAAAACAGTCACATATTTGTGTTCATCGGTGAAAAAATGTCTATTTAGCAGAATTAGCATGCATTACTGTTAATTTGAAACCATCAAAATTATAAATTGATAGATCTTTTTTAAACTTGACAATACAGTCTTTTTCATATGCATAGAAAAGTGAGGAAGATCAACTGTTTTCAGAAACAATACTAAAAAGCACAACATTGCCTCTAGTATTCATTAAATTTGCATTGAGCTTTATCCAGGACAACTGAAAGTGGCATAAGATATCGCTAAAAGTATGTAAAACTCAATTTGCAGATAATATGATTATATACCTCGAAACACAAAGAAATTGGTAAAAAAAAAAAAAGACCTAATACAAAAAATAGTTCAATAAACTAATAAAACATAACACATGCACAAAAACCGTACCTCTCTATGTATAATTCTCAATTATTTATGGGTACAGTGTGAGGATACAAAGAAAAAGTATAATTTAAATTTTAAAAATTAAAACAAAATTACCTAGGAACAAATCTAATAAAAAAATGTGCAAAGTCTACATGAGCAAAATAATAAAACACTTTTGAAATATATGAAGACTTAAATAAATGGAAAGTCACATTATATTCTTGAATAGAAAAAACTAAATAATATAAAGAAGTCATCTATACTTAAGCTAACTTCATCATTTTATTTGATCTCATAATATATACTGTCACTTTTTTTAAAGCTAGCAATGATTTTGCAAAGTGCACATGGAAAAAGAAATATATAAGAATAGCCAAAATCCCTGAGAAAGAGATACAGTGAGGGTTTCTAGTTCTTTAAGAAATTAAAATTATTCTATAATTAAAGCAGTGTGGTATTGATACAAAAATAGGGAACAGACAGGGATAGTAGAAAATTCAGAAGTCTAACAAAGTGCATAAGATAAATCATGCTATAAAAACTACAGAGGAGGAGTCTTTATTAATTCTTGGTATTTCGGAACTGGATATTCCTATAAAAAAAGTAAAAAATGGATTTATTTTTATATGCTATGGTAAGATAAAAAACAAATAAAGGAGAAATGTAAATGGTAAAATATTGAAAACATATAAGTAGTAGGAAAAAATTGGTAAACATTTCTACAAGCTGTGAGAATAAATCTTTTAACTCAAAACAAAAAAGTTGGCTGGGCGCGGTGGCTCACACCTGTAATCCTAGCACTCTGGGAGGCCGAGGTGGGCGGATCGTTTGAGCTCAGGAGTTTGAGACCAGCCTGAGCAAGAGCGAGACCCCATTTCTACTAAAAATAGAAAGAAATTATATGGACAGCTAAAAATATATATAGAAAAAATTAGCCGGGCATGGTGATGCATGCCTGTAGTCCCAGCTACTTGGGAGGCTGAGACAGGAGGATCGCTTGAGCTCAGGAGTTTGAGGTTGCTGTGAGCTAGGCTGACGCCACGGCACTCACTCTAGCCTGGGCAACAGAGTGAGACTCTGTCTCAAAAAAAAAAAAAAAAAAAAAAGAAATTATCTGGACAACTAAAAATATATAGAAAAAATTAACTGGGCATGGTGGCGCATGCGTGTAGTCCCAGCTACTCAGGAGGCTGAGGCAGGAGGATTGCTTAAGTCTAGGAGTTTGAGGTTGCTGTGAGCTAGGCTGATGCCACGGCACTCTAGCCAGAGCAAAAGAGTGAGACTCTGTCTCAAAGAAAAAAAAAAAGAAAAATTGTACATTTGAATTGCCTTTTCAGTAGAAAATATATTATAGTTAATGAGGAATACCAAATAATAAATGTAGAAGGAATTAGAGCATTAGAAAGTCACAATTTGTTACAATAATTGATTTGGGCCAGGATCATTAATGGGTGCTAAACTGTTAGGAAAAAAAGTTTGGGACTTGGATATTCACATGGGACCAAAGTACGACTCCAAACCAAAGTTTACTAGTTAGGCTCAAGGTAAAACAATGCAACTTTATAGTGGAAAGTTAGGCTATCACTAACCTAGTTATTAATCTTAATATAATTAAAAATGAAACAAAAAATGTGCTTCCTCATGTGATTCAGTATCAAGTATATTGATACTGAAATTTTTTATCAAAAATTTTAAATCTGAATTTAATCACACTTTTAAGATTAACTTTTAGTTTATAAAACATAGGAGAGTTAAAGAAAAATTAAATGCTTTCTTGAAGAAGCAGTCAGAAAAATTCAGAGTGTGAACTGGCTATTCAACAGATCGGTGTCATGGGGGGAGAAAAGAAGGGGTCGGGTAAGTGGGAGAAAAGGAAGTTGTCCTAGAATAAAATTGATTTAGAAATAACCAAATGCAGTGTGTATAAGCTGTAAAGTGCATTTTCTTAGAAAGGAATAGGATAAAGCAAGATGACCAACTTTTAATTTAGAATGTAGGTGAAAATGGGCACAATGACATGCACTTGTAGTCCCAGCTACTGGGAAGGCTGAGGAAGGAGGGTCATTTGAGCCCAGGAGTTTGAGACAACCTAGGCAACAGAAGCAAGATCCTGTCTCTTTAAAAAAAAAGAAATAGAAAGTGGGTGATGGGTATATAGGGGTGTGTGTGTTTGACTATACACACATACATATATACAGTACATACATATACTTTTCTCTATTTGAAAATTTTTAAAATGAAAATTTAAATTTTTTTCTGTTGATGGACACAGGTTATTTGTAGTTTCTTTTTTTTTCTTTTACAAATAGTGTTTCTATAAACAATCTCATGTGTTACTTTCCTTGTTTATGTGTTTAAGAGTACACAAGAAGATAGGGTAGCTACATAGCAGTGGAATCCCTAGGTTAAAGGGTAGGCACATCTTTAATTCTACTAGATATTGATAAATTGCTTGTCATAATGGTTGCATTGATGGGGATTTTGAACAAAGGAATCATGAGATGTATGTGTTCCCTAGTACATGGTGAATTCTTTGAGGGCGAGTACTGTGTAGAGGCTCACATATGGAAATGTTTGGTTGAGTGAAATTGTATGTTAGGGTGATTGCCTGGCAGCAGGATGGAGAAACTAGAATTAGGTCAGCTGAGAGGCCATTGTGATGTTTAAAGTGTGAGGCAATGAGTAGATAAGACTAGGGGTAGTGGAGAGGGAAGGATGAATGTGAGAAATCTTGGGAAGAAAGGATAAAAATATGCGCATTCTTTTTGTTGGGCAGACTATTGATGGTTCATTGTTGTGACTTACAATAGCCAGCAGTTTCTTGGCTTCACTTTGTAGTAAGCAGGTAAGTTTTACTTTCCTGATTAATTCAAAGCCATCTACTGGCTAGTTCCAGTAGAGTTCTATCCTTATCTTGATCCTCTGCTAGCACTCTTTTCAAGCCTCAGTCTCTTCCTGGGATACATATGTGTGATTTAAAAGAAACTAGTAGTTGAATGGGGTAAAGGCACAGTAGGTTATAGAGATGAGGAGAATTTAGTAGAATCCATGGGTCCCTTCATTTCCAGATGAATTTGTGAAATCTTACAAGGATAAAAGCCTGTCCTCCTTTAGTTTTTAGAGGGAAAGCCTATCCAGAGTCATAACAGGGACAGTTCATCAGATGCAGTATTTTTTTTTTTTTTTTTTTTTTTTTGAGACAGAGTCTCACTCTGTTGCCCAGGCTAGAGTGAGTGCCGTGGCGTCAGCCTAGCTCACAGCAACCTCAAACTCCTGGGCTCAAGCGATCCTACTGCCTCAGCCTCCCGAGTAGCTGGGATTACAGGCATGCGCCACCATGCCCGGCTAGTTTTTTCTACATATATTTAGCTGTCTATATAATTTCTTTCTGTTTTTAGTAGAGATGGGGTCTCGCTCTTGCTCAGGCTGGTCTCGAACTCCTGAGCTCAAACGATCCGCCCACCTCGGCCTCCCAGAGTGCTAGGATTACAGGCGTGAGCCACCGCGCCCGGCCGAGATGCAGTATTTCTAAGGTACCCCTTAAATCTTATTTTAAAATGTAGCAACTTCTTGTGAGTTCTGAAGTTAGTGACTTAAAAGAAGTTTTGACTAATGGCTCTAGAACAGCTTTGTCCAATAGAAATACAAAGTAAGCCACACATTTAATTTAAAATTTTCTAGTAGCCACATTAGAAAAAAAAAAAAAACAGATGAAATTAGTTTTTTATAATTGATTTTTAGAGATGAAGTCTTGTTATGTTGCCCAGGCTGGAGGGTAGTGGCTATTCACAGGTGTGATCATAGTGCACTCCAGCCTTGAACTCAAGTAGTTCTTCACCTCAGCCTCCAGAGTAGCTAGGACTACAGGTGCATACCATCATGCCTGGCTATTTTTTTTTTTTTTTTTTTTTTGAGATAGGGTCTTGCCCTGTTGCCTAGGCTAGAGTGCAGTGGCATCATCAGAGCTCACTGCAACCTCAGACTCCTGGGCTCAAGTGATCCTCCTGCCTCAGCCCCCCAAGAATCTGGAAGGCATGTGCCACCATGCTTGGTTCATTTTTCTGGGGTTTTTTTTTTGTTTTTTTTTTTTTTTTTGTAGAGACAGAGTCTCACTATGTTGCTTAGGCTTAATTTTTTAACATTTTGTAGAGATGAGGATCTCAATATGTCACTCAAGCTGTTCTCAAACTCCTGGCCCCAAGCAATCCTCCTGTTTTAGCCTCCCAAAGCACTGGGATTACTGGTATGAGCCACTGCGCCTGGCCTTTTATAATTTAGCATATATACAGTACATATATATATATATATGCTTTTCTTTTCTTTTTTTTTTTTTTATACAGAGTCTCACTCTGTTGCCCAGGCTAGAGTGCCGTGGCATCAGCCTAGCTCACAGCAACTTCAAACTCCTGGGCTTAAGCAATCCTCCTGCCTCAGCCTCCCAAGTAGCTGGGACTACAGGCATGCGCCACCATGCCTGGCTAATTTTTTCTATGTATATTTTTAGTTGTCCACATAATTCCTTTCTATTTTTTTAGTAGAGGACAGGGTCTAGCTCTTGCTCAGGCAGGTTTCGAACTCCTGAGCTCAAACAATCCACCCTCCTCGGCCTCCCAGAGTGCTAGGATTACAGGCGTGAGCCACTGCGCCGGGCCTATACTTTCCTATATTGGAAAATTTTTAAAATGAAAGTTTAAATTTTTTTCTGTTGATGGACACTTAGGTTATTTGTAGTTTTTTTTTTTTTTCTTTTACAAATAGTGTTTCGGGCCGGGCGCAGTGGCTCACGCCTGTAATCCTAGCACTCTGGGAGGCTGAGGCGGGTGGATCGCTCGAGGTCAGGAGTTCGAGACCAGCCTGAGCAAGAGCGAGACCCCGTCTCTACTAAAAATAGAAAGAAATTATCTGGCTAACTAAAAATATATATAGAAAAAATTAGCCGGGCATGGTGGTGCATGCCTGTAGTCCCAGCTACTCGGGAGGCTGAGGCAGTAGGATCCCTTGAGCCCAGGAGTTTGAGGTTGCTGTGAGCTAGGCTGACGCCACAGCACTCACTCTAGCCCGGGCAGCAGAGCACGACTCTGTCTCAAAAAAAAGAAAAAAAAAATAGTGTTTCGATAAACAATCTCATACGTGTAACTTTCCTTGTTTATGTGTTTAATAGTACACAAGAAAGTAGGGTAGCTACATAGCAGTGGAATCCCTAGGCGAATCTAGCAATCCTACTTCTCAGAGTAATTTCTAGAAAAGTACTAAGTTGTATGTGTGTGTATTGTAGCAGTATTTGTAAAAATGAAAAAATTAAAACAGCTAAATAACATACTCATACTCCAGGTATTTGTTCCCCATTCCTGTAGTATAATAGTCTCCTATTTACTATAGCAAATTACCACAAACTTAGTGCCTTAAAACAACATAAATTTATTATTTTATGGTTCTAGAAGTCCAAAGACCTACAATTAAGATTTTGACAGGACTGTATTACTTCTGAAAGCTCTAGGGGAGAATCTGTTTTCATCCCCTTTCTAGCTTGTAAAGAATGCCTGCATTTCTTGGCTTGTGACCCCTTCTTCCATCTTCAACGCCAGCAGCAGAGTGTCTTAAAATCTCTCTGATCTCGGCTTCCTTCTCCCTGATTGTGACCCTCTGCTTCTGTTGTCAGGTCTCCTGTTCTGACCACCCTGCCTAACTCTTATAAGGACTCTTGTGATTACATTGGGCCCACCTGGATAATCCAGGATAATCCCATTTCAAGATCCTTAACTTGATCACATCGACAGATCACATCTACCTTTTGTCATGTAAGGCAGCTTATTCACAGGTTCTGGGAATTAGGATCTAGACATCTTTGGGGGAACATTCAGTTTACCACGCTCCGTAATACTGGGCAATTAGTAAAAAGAATGTTTAGATCTGTGTGTACTGACATAGAGGTCACTGATAAAACAGGGGGATTCCTGTTAAATTTTTTAAAAAAAGCAAATTGCAGAACAATATAATATGATCCATTTTTTGTGTGTTTTTTGAGTAACAAGAAGTAAGCATTGTGTATATGTGTGTTTCTATATGCATAGAAAAGATCTGAAAGGATGCACACTAAACATTTAAATAGTGATTACTTCTGGGGAGTAGGAATACGAGAAGGTGTGAGATGAATTTGAACGATTTAATTCTTATGTACAGTGAACGTGTGTTTGTTTATTGTAACCTTATTTTTATGAAAGTATACGTGCCATGAAAAAGTGAAAAATATAAGGCTTATGATGGAAACCCAACAGTCACTTGTGTCATTCCTTCCTACCCTAGAACCCTCTTTCCCAAAGCTCTCTATTTTATAAATCTTTTAGCTGTTCCTTTCCTTATTTCCCTCCGTATTTCTAAATAACAAGCATATGCTGTTTCTTGATTTTTCCATATTACATATCTTTTGACTCTTAAGAAGGTGAAGCTTCAGCTCTCTTAAACCACTTCTATGCATATTTTTCCTTGCCCTTCATCTTCTCAATAGAATTATACTGAAAATTTTGTTTGGATTAGTATTCAGTGATCATCACAACCCTGAAACTATTATTCTTAATCCACATCTATACCATAAAGGAAATGTAATTTATATCTGTAATCCCTACATCTCCTTTGTTGTATAGTTTTTTTTCTCTGAAAAATAAATTATCTAGTTTTTTGTTTTTTTATATCCATCAGTAACCCTTCCTAAACTCTCCACTGGAAGTTTTGCCTTCTTAGGAGACTTATCAGCCTTTCCTTACCTTGGAAACTTCCTTCCTGGGACCTCTCTTCTCTGGCTCCAGTCTGGGTTTGCTTTCTAGGTCTTTGGCATAGCTGCTGTCTTGGGGTCTCCCTTCAGTATTGTCTTGGGTACCCTCTTCTGTTCTACTGATACTGGCTTCTTTATTTCCTGAAGCCCTTGATTACTCATTCTGGTTTACTCCTGGTTTTGGTGGAGCACATCTTTTAGTGGTTTTCTGAAAAAGGGCATATGGGAGATACTTTTTTTTTAAAGATTATGTTTGAAAATGTCATATTTTTAAGCTTAAAAAAAGGGGAAAAAAAACCCCACCAGGTAAAAGGGGAATGGGGGAAATCCAAATATACCAGAGTTCATGTGATAATTTTTCTTTTCAAAGGAATTAAACAGGGAGAGACTAAGCTTAAATCCTTGGAGGACATTCTCCTTTACATCCCAGCAGATTCGCAGTGCTAATTTAGAACCCAAGAAGGGTTAAGAATATGGGTCTTATCTTCAGATCAAACTAGTGCTCCTTGGCAAATCTTTTTACTTTTCACTTGCTTCCCGTGCAATATGGAGACAAAAGCAATCTTGGTAAGGCCCTTCAGATAAAATGAGACAATATAGATAAAGACTCGGCAAAATGTTAGGGACTTTTTCATTTTTTTCCTTTTTGTTTTTTTTTAAAAGATGAGGTCTCGCTTGGTCACCCAGGCTGGAGTACAGTGGCACAATCATAGCTTACTGCAGCCTCAAACTCCTGGGCTCAAGTGATCCTCCTGCCTCAGTCTCCCAAGTAGCTGGGACTATAGGTACCCGCCACCATACCTGGCTAATTTTTAAACATTTGTTTAAAGACCGGGGTCTCACTACGTTGCCCAGGCTGGTGTTGAGTTCCTGGCCTCAAGTGATCCTCCTGACTCAGTCTTCCAAGCTGCTGGGACTATAGGTACCTGCCACCTTACCTGCTACTATTTAAACATTTAAAGACTGGGGTCTCACTGTGTTGCCCAGGCTGGTGTTGAGCTCCTGGCCTCAAGTGATCCTCCTGCCTCAGCCTCCCAAGTTGCCGGGATTACAGGTGTAAGTCACTGTGCATGGAAAAAAATTTTTAATTCATATTCTTTTTTAAGAGTGCTAGTAACCATTCACATGGAACTAGTACTTTACAGTTTTATAGAGAGTTTTCATGTCCAGTAGATGCTGTAATCCTCACAACAGCTCTATGAGCTATAAATTATAGATATTCAAAACAAAATAGACTTTAAGCTTTAAATTGTAATTATTGGTAGTAATTCCTGTTACCACTAGATGGCCCTCTGAGCATGTACTTTTGAGCAAAGGTAGCTAGTTTGTAGACATTTCGAAGTTTCCCTGTAGGTCTTACTTAAAATACATTTTAGTTGGAGTTAAAAAAATGGTTTGTATCAGATTGTGATAAACTTTTTAGAAATAGTAAAGAAAATCAAGATGGAATTTATTGTAGTGAGTTTTTTTTGTTTTCCTCTCAAGAAGAAAGGAGTATTAAACTAGATGGCAATTAGTGCCATATGCAATGTATTTTCAGTAAGTATTTTTAAGTCATTAAAATTTATTGAATTAAATTATGACGCTTCATTTGATTGGGGAAAACTAAATTGGACACACGAAAAAAGCAGCATGTTTTTATTGCTAAACTTTTAAATGATTTTATTAAAATCTAGTACTCTAATATATGGAGACTGAGCAGAGTAAATTAGGAACTCTACCTAGAGCTATGGTTCCCCTTGGCCAATTTTGTTGTGTTATTGCAACTGTGTTCCTCCATGAGTCAAAATCTATAATGTGTGTGGTTCCTAACAGGTGAGAATCAGAAGCGAAATTGCTACATTTTGGTATTTGCATTATTTAAAGTTTGCTAACTGTCTTGACAAGAAAATTAGAGCAGCTTTGATTTTGGTCTTGCTTGATCTCATGTATTTTCTTCCTTTGATTTTCAATCTTATTAGATCCATTGCTAACTTTTTTATAATAAATGTATTGCCCCTTCCAGCTTGAAATGAAAATCTTAAACATTACCTATCTGCATAACTTCAAAAATCATAATTTTTTTTTTTTTTGGAGACATACTTTCACTCTGTTGCCCTGGCTAGAGTGCTGTGGCGTCAGCCTAGCTCACAGCAACCTCAAACTCCTGGGCTCAAGCAATCCTTCTGCCTCAGCCTCCCGAGTAGCTGGGTCTGCAGGCATGTGCCACCATGCCCGGATAATTTTTTCTATATATTTTTAGTTGTCCAGATAATTTCTTTCTATTTTTTAGTAGAGACGGAGTCTCGCTCTTGCTCAGGCTGGTCTTGGACTCCTGACCCCGAGCGATCCTCCCACCTCGGCTTCCCAGAGTGCTAGGATTACAGGCGTGAGCCACCGAGCCCTACCTTCAAAATCATAATGTTTTGATTATAGTATAAAGGAGAAATAGGAGGGAAACAATTGATAATAAAATGTATTAAAATATGTTAGTTCTCAAGCAGGCTACATAAAATGACACAATGAGATAGTCAAAAGCTTGTGCCTGCACATAAAATAGCTGTGAATGTGATAGCTGAATAAGCTGGCTGACACAGTGTTATATTGGTGATACAGATACCAAAGTGGCACTGACTTTGGTGACATGATTGAATAAAACAAATAGACTCTTGGGTGGTCGCATTCTGGGGTATTTGGGGTACATTAACACTGTAGAAAAAATACATTTTGTTTACATGTTAGGTTCCATCCTTAGATATATTCAGTGAAACCATTGAAAATTATATAGAACATATGACAGTTCTTTGCCCTTTGGGATTGATTGTTCCTTCCATTGCTGGCCCTCTATTATCCCTGGCACTTACTTGCCTATTAAATGCTAGCAGAGCACCTTCAATCCCCAGAATGCCTCCATAAATATACAGAAGGCATTCTAGGTGGGCAGTGCTGCTGCCGTTAAGAACCACTGATTTTTTTATGTTGTTGTTTTGAGACAAGGTTTCATTTCTGTCTTCTAGGCTGGAGTGCAGTGGCACGATCATATAATCATAGGTCACTGCAGCTTCCAACTTCTGGGCTCAAACGATCCTCCTGCCTCAGCTTCCCAAGTAGCTGGGACTACAGGCACGCATGATACCATGCCAAGATAATTAAAAATGTTTTTTTGGTAGGGATTGGGTCTCACTATGTTGCCCAGACTGGTCTTCAATTCCTGGGCACAAGCGATCCTTCCACCTCGATTTCCCAAAGTGCTGGGGTTATGGGCACGAGCTGCCCCACCTGGCCAAGAACCACTGATTTCCAAGTATCCATTTACATTAATCTACTACACAGCTGTATTGCTCATGGAATTTTAAAACCAGAGTAACTTAAGTATCCTAGGTCCTTAACTGATATGTTTTGAATAGCTAAAATATAGTTGGAAAATTGTGGAGTAAGTTGATTTATTACTATGCTTCATTGTTTTATTGCAATTCTTGTATAAAGATCAGTAATTTGCTATTTTAAGTCTCTACTATCCTACATTTTCTTTTTTCCTCCCACTCTTCCTGTCTAGTAAGTCAGGAGTATTTAACTTTCCTTGATGTTATTATTTACTTAGTTGACAGTCACAGAATGTAATTTGCCCCTTTAAAAAACATGTTTTAAATTAGGAAGGTAATATGGTAACAGTACAGAAACTTTGTAAAGTGGAGGCAAAGTTTTCCGTAATCATACCATCCTAACTATTGTTAATATTTTTCAGTATTTTGTTCAGGTGCATACTTTGACATTCAAAAATTAGTTTTATGTCTTTTCACTTAACATGGCATAAATTTTTTGTTACTATATAGCTACAAAACTATTATGTTAAATTACTACATCTTGTATTATTACAATTTAACTGTTTTCCTACCTTTATTCTCTTTAAAAATGATTATATGTAATATGTAAGTATATGTGTATATATACATGTCTTTATTGATAGATCTATATCAATATATTTTTTCCTTTAGAATAGATGCTCAGAAGTGGGATCATTTATTGGATCAATAGGCTTGAACATTTTTTATTTTATTTATTTATTTATTTATTTATTTATTTTTGATACAGAGTCTCGCTCTCTTGCCCTGGCTAGAGTGCCGTGGCATCAGCCTAGCTCACAGCAACCTCAAACTCCTGGGTTCAAGCAATCCTCCTGTCTCAGCCTCCTGAGTAGCTGGGACTACAGGCATGTGCCACCATGCCCGGCTAATTTTTTTTTTTCTATATATATTTTTAGCTGTCCAAATCATCTCTTTCTATTTTTAGTAGAGACGGGGTCTCGTTCTTGCTCAGGCTGGCCTCAAACTCCTGACCTCAAGCGATCCTCCCACCTCGGCCTCCCAGGGTGCTAGGATTACAGGCGTGAGCCACCGCGCCCGGCCCATTTTTTTTTAATTTCTGTTAAATTTGCCAAATTGACTTAAAAAATAAAGCTGATCTATTTATATTGCTATCAGCATCTATGAAATCTTAATATAAGAAAGTATCAGTTTCACCTTATCCTTGACTGTATCCGGAATTACTTTAAAATTATTTACTTGACATTAATTTGAATATCAATAACACTGAATGTTTTTGCCCCGGTGAATTATTTCTCTTTTGTGAAATGTATGTCTTGTCTTTTGACTGCTGATATGTTGAGTTCTTGATGTTTATTTTTTTACCTTTTTATTTTAAGTTAGACCTTGTAAATAAGTAAAACGTTAATATTTCTTCCAGTCATTTTTGTGGTAAACATATTCCTGTGTTGTCTTTGATTTTATTTTGATTATTTAATGTGTTTATTTTTAATAATAGACATTTCCTATTTTAATGAGACTGAACAATTATCTACCCATAGAAGATAGTGCGTGATATTAAAGAACACAGTACAAGGATTCAAGAAATCAGGGTTCTGGAAAGAGATATTTATAATATTTATTATATTTGACAAAGGACTCATCTAGAATATATATAAGAACATTTACAAATCAATAAGCAAAAGACATGACAACCCAAATTCAAAATATGGGGAAAAGCCCTAAACTGGCACTTCATAAAAGATACCCAGATATCTAAACCATCTGGTGGTATGCGTACTGAATGAATGCAAACTGATTTTATATTACCTGTGGAAAACATATTTAAAAATGTATATAGTTGGAAAGATATATTTCATTGTAAACCCAGATTTATATGAAATTTTGGTCATCCAGAGTATAGACATTGTATTTGTTAGATCTTAGTGCTTTAAGTAGTATCTTGGGTTTCAGTGACTCCACTAAGGTATGAGAGAATGAGAGAAAAAAGGAAAGGATGTCAGAAATTCAAGGTGAAAATGTTGCAAGTGTCACAAGAAAAGCACATTTAAAAAAATCCACGTAAAACCCACAAATGCATGTGGTTATTTTTCTTATTCTTCACCATAGGATATAATATGAATTCTTTTCATCCTTCCAAATGAAACAACTCTAAGAAATTCTTTCCTCCCTTGTGATAAATGCCTGTTTTGGATGTGGGCATCTATCTCATTTAATTATTGTGCAAGCCTCTGAGTGTTAGTGTCTGTTCCTGACTATTCCTTCTATGCTTGGTTGTTCCCATCTTGCAGAATCTACTAAAAAATATAGTAATTTTAGCATAATTCCATGTACTTTCAGGGACATCTTTTCTTATAATTATCTCTTTTAAATTTCCTAACATCCCTTCTAATTATGTAGTACAGTTTATTTCTTCCCAGCAGAAATAACCTTTTCAAGTTCCATTTGCCAATTTGCTTCTCACACATATATTCCTCTCTCTTCCTTCATGAATGTAGGTTGAGTTTCCCTTATCTGAAATGCCTGCCTAGGACCAGAAGTGTTTCAGATTTTGGAATATTTGCTTTAATACTTACTGGTTCAGTATCCTTAATCTGAAAATCCAAAATCTGAAATGCTCCAACAAGCATTACCTTTGAGCATCATGTAGGTACTCAAAAAGTTTTGGATTTTGGATTTTTGGATTAGGGATACTCAGCCTATAATAGCTGTTCACAAAAGATATGGATATGCTAATCAACCTGTCATTCCTCTCTTTATGACTTATTTTCCCTTGACTACTCTTAAAAAGTATATAATTTTTTGAGACAAATTCATACCCCAGGCACATTTTTCTTATGTAAATCTCAAGGGTTCCATATCTTCTCTTCCCCATGAGCCTAAAGGTTCTACCTGTTTGCCTTTCCTTAGGTTACTGTATCACATTGGGTAGTCGTCCAGCTGGATAGTCTTTTTGGATTTGGAAACTTCTCAGAACTATCATCCCTTGAATTTGAACATCTTTGCTAATATTCAGATCTTTCTTTACCTAAGTTCTCCTGTCATGATCTTTTTCTGACACCTATTTCAGTATTATTCAAGAAAGATATACACACACACACACACACACATACACACATAGACCCCATCTTAGGCTACGACATTAGCCTTCTCCAATATCTTTGAAAGCATTCTCTTTAGCTTCTTATTGTGATACACAATCTATTCATAATACTGTTAGTCTCTCTTTCCAGTATTTTCATAGAATGTGAATTGTGCCCTTTTCTGGAAGAACTTAAATGTGCATTGCATGTACAAGTGTAGAAAATATTTATTTTAACATTCTTAACGTATTTATCATTGCAAAGAAAAAATTATGGTAGATTTAGTTTAATTTGTACCAGTAACAGAGGACAATATCTTGTACCTTATTTCCTTCTATGAAAAATTTTATTGCTGTAACTCCTCCAGTGAAAACAAATTAGTTGCCAGTTTAAAATCTTACAAGTTTTCCTCTGCTACTTACCTTTTCTATCTTTTACTAGCTATGTTTGGAAAATTCAAACTAACTCTTTTCTAGGTTAAAACTTAATGAGAAAGGAAAGTCTGTTCCAAAAATCCAAATATAAATTGCTTTTGTGTGATCTTTAGTTTTAGATTAAACATACCACAACCTTTTGAAGGGATAATTGAGAATTGACTTGTTAATAGAGACAGGCGAGGAAAAAAGTCATGCCGTAATATATAAGTGGAGATTTTAATGTTCAGTTCATCTATGTTTTGTTTAGATGTCCCTGGTAGATTTGGGAAAGAAGCTTTTAGAAGCGGCACGAGCGGGTCAAGATGATGAAGTTCGTATTTTGATGGCAAATGGAGCTCCTTTTACTACAGACTGGGTAAAGAATGATTTTAATATTGTGGGGTTTTTTCCTTCTAATTTTTGTTTTTCCAGATAAAAATTTAGTCAGTACTATGTTTATAAGTAGTTAAAAATTATTATTTTTTGAAATTTTGTTTATGATGTTAGAATTACAACTGTCTTTTAAATAGTTCATATTTTCTTTGATATTGACCAACCTTGTCCAAATATTCTGTCCACAAGAGAGTTTTTCTTTTACATTTTGAAATGCACTCATGTGGGATGAATATAAAATGCAGGGGCTTGGGATATAATTTAAAGATCTTATAAATTATACAGGTAGAATTTGTAATTCAGAAATTACAGGTAAGGATTAGAGTTAGTGTTATAACTGCTCCTAAAAAAAAAAAGTTTATATTTCAGTCAATCATTGTAAAACAATTGCAAACATGACCAAAGAGGAATAAAGGAATGGGAATGAATTCCTGATAACTATAGAAGGCAATTGTAGGAAACGAAAAAAACATAACTGTTTAATTCTGGGAGTAAACCAAAAGGTATGATCTTGAAGATATGGAGGGCTAAGAATCTGAATTAACCCTCCCACTGGTAACAACTAAAGATTCTGGATTTTTTTTTTTTTGAGACAGAGTCTCACTCTGTTGCCCCGGCTAGAGTGCCTTGGTGTCATCCTAGCTCACGGCAACCTCAAACTCCTGGGCTCAAGCAATCCTCCTGCCTCAGCCTCCCGAGTAGCTGGGACTATAGGCATGCGCCACCATGCCTGGCTGATTTTTTCTCTATATATTTTTAGTTGGCCAGATAATTTCTTTCTATTTTTAGTAAAGATGGAGTCTCGCTCTTGCTCAGGCTGTTCTCTAACTCCTAAGCTCAAACGATCTGCCCGCGTCAGCCTCCCAGAAGTGCTAGGATTACAGGCGTGAGCCACTGTGCCCGGCCTGGATTTATTTTATTATTATTTTTTTTAAGTGTTGCTGTGTTGCCCAGGCTGGTCTTGAACTCATGGGCTCAGGCAATCCTCTGCCTCAGCCTCCCAAGTAGATTGGACTGTAGATGCTCACCACTGCACTTGGCTTAAAAATTCTAGATTTTTGATTTTGTTGTTTTTGGCTTACTTGTCTCTTGTTCTTTTTTTATTTTTCATGAAAACAAATTTATTATGGAAAATTTCAAACATATGTAAATCCCTGTATACCCTTCGTCCAGCTTCAAAATTTATCAAATCATAGTGAATTATTTCCTCTATCACCCCATCTACTTTCTTTGTTCTGCATTTTTTTAAAGCAAATTCCAGGAGCCATATCATTTCATCCATAAATATTTCAGCATTTATCTTTTAAAGAAAAATACTTTTTGATTAAATACTTCAAAGAAATTCTTCTTAAGTTTACTGCTGAGTTAAAAAGAAATTATCAATCTGAAAAACTAAGTGAAGGCGGGAACCCAGACAAATTTTACCCTAAAGAATATCTGCTGAACTCAGATTTGCCTATTGATTTACCTACCTCACTGGCATGGGGTATTTAAAGACAAAGACCTGGGACTGCTCATGAAGAAAGAAGTCTGATAGGAGATTCCCTTCTCGTAATTCTGGAATTCTAAAGAGCTGTGCCTTCAGTGTGAAGGTAAACCTCAAATACCCCTTTCTTCCTCCTGTCTACTCCTACCCTGCCACCAGAGTACTGCAAAGAAAATGACCTGACCTGAACCACAGCACTGAATAGAAAGAGGAAAAAATTTGTTGGTGAGACTTGGGAATCACAAGGAATCTCTTACACATGTTTGCAGCCTGAACTCATACATACCTCTGTATTCTAAAAAACTGTAAACTGAGAAATGAATCTGAAGTGATCTCTGGTCTAGGGATTAGTTACCCCAGGTTCCTGGCAGAAACAATTCATATCCTTGCTGGAGGAACCTGCCTTCATCCCAGGCTTCATATCCACAAATGAAATTCCAAGGAAAATGAGCAGTCAATAAAACTAAACACACAAGCACAAGGCAGCTTGAACAATGACCTGCTGATACAACTGACAACAAAAGCAGACCTACAAGGACTTTAGATAAAATTTTAGAAACAACTAAAGAGAAAATTAGTAAACTGAAAGATAAGATATAAAAAAAAGATCCAGAGTGTAACACAGGCAAAAATGGATGGAAAATATAAAAGAGATGTTAAGAGTTGTGAAGGATAGTGTGAGAAAGTCTAACATACATCTAATTGTAGATCCACAAGAAGGAGAGAGAGAATAGGGATGAAATAATTTGAAGAGGTAATTGCTGAGAATTTTCCAGAACTGATGAAAGGTGGCAGCCCACAGATTTTAGTGGCCCAAGAAATCTGTAGCATGGTCAATTAAAAAATAATCCATATCTAGATACATCATAGTGATGTACATCAAGACAAAAAGATCTTAAGAAGGATTAGTATTCATAAAACATTAGGAGTTCCCATGGATAGATAATAAAAAGACAGACAAGGCAATAGAAGACTGGGCAAATGACTTGATATTCTACTTTACCAAAGAGAAAGTTTGAATGACCAATGAGCATGAAATTGGTCAAGTGCATTTATAATTGGGCAAATGCAAAGTATAATAAAATCATCAAATACTATTGTTTATCCACTAGATTAGCAAAAAGATGTCGGGCAGTACCAAGGCTTGGTGAGGAGATGGTGAAGTGGGGACTCTCAAATAGTTAGGGTGGAAGTGTGACTTTGGCATAATCATTTTGGAGGACAATTTGGCAATCCCTAGCAAATTTGAATGTGTGTATACCCTATGAAATAGCAGTTGAACTTCTAAGAATATTCTCAAGAGAAACTCTTATTCTTGTGCCTGAGACACATACAAGACTACTGTATTTAGCAGCAATATTATAAAAAATAATAAAAAACTGGAAATTATCCAAATGTTCATCAGTAGGTTGGTTAAATTAATTGTGGTTTATTCATTCAATGGAATATTGTAGAGCAAAGAAAATTAGCGAATTACCCTTATGTTCATTAACATGGGTGAATCTCAGGAACATAATGTTAAGCAAAAGGCTAATCACAGAAAAATGTGTGCAGTATGATTCTATTTAAATAAAATTCAACACAGGCAAAACCAAAGTATATTATTATTTTTTTTTTTTTTTGAGACAGAGTCTCACTTTGTTGCCCAGGCTAGAGTGAGTGCCGTGGCGTCAGCTTAGCTCACAGCAACCTCAAACTCCTGGGCTCAAGCGATCCTCCTGCCTCAGCCTCCCGAGTAGCTGGGACTACAGGCATGCGCCACTATGCCCGGCTAATTTTTCTATATATATATTTTTAGTTGTCCATATAATTTCTTTCTATTTTTAGTAGAGACGGGGTCTCACTCTTGCTCAGGCTGGTCTCGACAAAGTATATTATTTAGGGATACATAAGTGATACAAAGAAAAGGAAAATAATGTTTGTCACAAAATTCGGAATAGTAGTTACCTCTGGCAGTGATGGAGGGATCTGTGATTAGGGAGTAGCACACAAGAAGATTGTAAATTACTGGCAATATTTATTTCTAGACTGTGGTGTTGATTTCACAGATGTTTACCTTATTATTTTTCTTTAAACTACATATATGTATGTATATATATTTTGCATCAGCAACCAAAATGGGAAGGTCTCAAGAAGAAAAACAATACAAAGTCACATTGAATAAAACTCCTGGTTGCTAAACGGGCTATTGAGATACTTTCATTAAATATTAGAATTTAAGAATGTAGAAAGGGTGAGTTATAGAAAAATATGACAAAACATGGAGAAAGAAAGGATTCAAGAATCTTCTTTGATCTGTTGGAATGACCCTTTCTTAAAAACGTAAGGTTTTAACTCAGGCAAGGCAGGAAGGTTGCCTGAGCCCAGGAATTTGAGGCTGTAGTGCACCATGATCATACCTGCACTCTAGCCTGGGCAACATAGCAAGACCCCATCTCTAATTTAAAAAAAATATATATATATATGGTTTTTTATTAGTAATAAAATAATTAATCTCAAAGTAAATTGTTTCCAGTTTTACCATGTATTAAGAGCACATGCCTAGCTTTGTATTATAACTCTTACTTGGTGTGTTATTTCAGGCAAACTAATAACCTCTTTGTGCCTTAGGATCTTTTACTGCCAAGTGAGAATAGTAATAATAACTATGTTCTCAAGAGATTAAGTGAGATGATAATTGTTAGGGTCTTAGCATAGTGTGTTCTGTGGAAAGCATTTAAAAAACTTGCCGTTACTATAGTGGTGGTCTTAGCAAATTTCATGTTCTAATGAAATATTTTAGTTCTTTGGAGTATCAATGACTTGTCAGTCAGAGTTGTAGGGATTTTCTATGCCTCTATATGCATGTGAAGTAACTTCATTCTGAGTTTCACCTATTTAAAGTTATGCCTCTGATAAGACTCTTCCTTCACTCACGTCTTAGTACCTCCCCTGTGTATTGTAGATGTCAATTTAATGGCTAGACCAAGTGGAACCAATTTCAGAACTGGGTTTTGTTTTGGTTCTATCCTGACTCACCTTTGGCAAGTACACCTCAGATTTTTCCTTTGAAAAATGACTACTTTAACCCCTTTTAAAAAGATCACTGAGGGCCCAGGTGTGGTAGCTCATGCCTGTAATCCTGGCACTTTGGGAGGCCGAGGTGGGAGGATTGCTTGAGGCCAGGAGTTTGAGACCAGTCTAGCAAGAGTAAGACTCAGTCTCTACAAAAAAATAGAAAAATAAGCCAGGCATGGTGATTCGAGTCTGTAGTCCGAGCTACTAGGGAGGCTGAGGCAAGAGGATCACTTGAACCCAAGAATTTCAGTTTGCAGTGAGCTATGATGATGCCACTTCAGTCTAGCCTGGGTGACAGAGCAAGACTGTCTCTGGGGGGGGAAAAAATCCCCAAAAAATCAAAAAACAACAAACCAAAAACCACTGAGGTGCTTTAATTAACTTTCAAAGTCCCACAAAAGTTTTGATCCAATTAATATAAAAATTTATACTATTACATTTATTTGTTATGAATCTTATAGATAAAAACAAAGTTAATTTAGCAAGTTTTGTGTGATTGGTATGAAGAAAACATTCCAATACTCACAAACATTTCTCAAACCCTAATTATCTCTAATCCCTAAAGAAATTAATTTTGTTTTGGCTATTTATCTGATAAAATAAATTTATCTGATAAAAATAATGAAGAAAGTAAGTTTGAATTTAAAGAAATAATTGGCTTTTCTTCTTCACTGAAAAGTGTTTGGGGATTCTTGAAGGCTTCTATGAAAAGGCTGTGGTAAGCATAAATCAAGTCATTTCTTTTGAGTTACCATGTAAACAGGTAACATAAAGATAATCTGTTTTCTATGTAAATAGAAAACAGTACGTAGTAGTAGTATATTAAAAATAACAATAAATGTGGATTTTTTTTTCCTGTGGCATAGCTGGGAACTTCTCCACTTCATCTGGCAGCACAGTACGGGCATTATTCCACCACAGAGGTACTGCTCCGAGCGGGTGTAAGTAGGGATGCCAGAACCAAAGTGGACCGAACACCATTGCACATGGCAGCTTCTGAGGGCCATGCCAGCATAGTAGAGGTTTTGCTTAAGGTATGTGATTGTTTTTTGCACTTTGCTTTTGAAGGTAAGCCCCAAAGACTTTATGGTTTTATAAGAAAGAGAAGGGAACTAGCTTTATTGAATGCCTACCTAGTGTTTTACCTGTGGTATCTCATTTTTTGTGTATATCAGACCATTAAATGAAAATTATCTTAAAGTTTTCATTCCTGAGGTGAAAAAACTTCCTTTAGATATATTCTTAGTTAAGTCAAATAATTGATTTCTTAGACCTTGGTGTACCTTATGGTGAGGGACTACAGCTTTGTCCCAATACCGTCAAAAAGTTCATGAAAGGGATCATTAGGCCAGAATGATTAACAAACAAATTAACCAATAATATAAATGGGGATTTTTCTTTAATCATCTAAATGCCAAGAGTGATATAGAAAATTCTGAAGCATAGAGTAGTAGACATTATTCCTGATCCTTTTTATCCTAGCCTCTAGATCAGCCTATCTAAAAGAAATATAATGCAAACCATAAATGAAATTATATAATTAAATATGCTGTAATTCTAGATATCCTATTAACTACATTAAAAAAGTAAAGTTATTTTAATATTATGTTTTTTAACACACTATATACAAAGATTACCATTTCAACGTTCAATCAATATAAAATTGTTAATGAGATATTTTACATTTCTATTTTTCGGTAGCAAATCTTTGAATACCAGTTTGTATTTACATATACAGTACATCTCTATTCTGACTAGCTACATTTCAAGTGCTTAATAGCTACACGTGTCTAGTAGGTACCTTATTGGATAGTGTACCTCTAGATCGCTCTCTTTTCATTCCTTATATTGCACTGGTTTTGAAAGCAAAGGCTATTTTTGTGTCAATGAGGAAGTAAGGGACCAGCTCCCACGTAACATTAAAGAGGACTTTGCAGGAATGCTCATAGTTTCCTTTACTTCTTATGCCATTCTAGCCCTTCATGAATAGCTGGGTGACTGAGAAAGTAATTGCCTCATTCCTAAGAAATTAGAAGGAAAGCAGTTAGGAAAGTCATGTGATAGAGAAATGATTAAGTGACATAAATTGCTGGAATATATATTTAACACACAAAAGATTGAACATGTTATTCTTGCTTTAAAGCATAGGGACTAGTGTTTTCATATTTGGAATTCTTTATATACACTATTTCATATTTCAGTGATCTCTTATTTTGAAATGTTTTTGTAGCATGGTGCTGATGTCAACGCAAAGGACATGTTAAAGATGACAGCTCTGCATTGGGCCACAGAACACAATCATCAAGAGGTGGTGGAACTTTTAATCAAATATGGTGCTGATGTACACACACAAAGTAAATTTTGTAAAACTGCATTTGATATTTCAATAGACAATGGAAATGAAGATTTAGCAGAGATATTACAGGTAACTTGGCTTTTAATTTAAGAAAATAAATAAAAGGAAGCTTTATATGTCAATGGATCTCTGTTTTGTGGATGATTTAAACTATTGAGCTTGTAGCTTTCCATTTTGGACTTAGTTACTTTGGACAAGCCTTTTTTGCTTTCACTTCCTCTTTTGTTTATTACTGTTCATTTTCCTGATTGTAAGACCACAGCCTTTTTATGTAAGATTAGATAAGGTGATTCCTTCCTGTGTTTTAAGTTCCTGAATTCCCCTTCTAGACATTTTATTCTATGAATTATTTTTATTGCATTTTGGGGTACTAAATGGTTTTTCAAGTTCTATTATAAATTACTTTATAAAAATTTAAAATAATGTTTAGCAACCACAATAATGTCCCTTGAGTGAGTGATTTAATTTTTATCATTCTGATTTGTTTCTTTTATATTACAACATCCTCCAAAAAATCTGTTTGTGGACATAGTTGTTTCTGGCTTTGGGGCAAGTTTTTCTAGTAACCAACATTACTTCTCTTTTCTTCAGCTAAATGACATCATGTAAATTATCTTTATTTACTGTCTCTACTTGCCTATCTTCTTGTTCCCTTTCCCAGTAGAATTCTTTAAAGCCACCTGACTCCATTGAACTTCCTCGAGTTACTTAAAAATGTTTTATGTTCAGGAAAATCAACTTTACCCTGCCTCTTCCCATTCTTTTAGAAGTGTAGTTTGGGGGTTGGGGTTGAAGGTGGGAATAACTAGTTGAGAAGGCCATGCTTTATATATGTAGTATTATATATTGCTGAATGCAGTGGAGGAAATAATTTAAATAATTTAATTTCTGTAGCTACAGGGTAGTAGAATATCTTTTAATGTCTAATTTTTTTGTGTTCTATAAAAGGTTTTCAGATACCCATTTCTTCTCTCACAGGATTTTGCTACTTTGCCTAGGAGGGGGACTTAGGATGTAAATTCATACCTATGACTTAACCACTACACTTTCAGTAGACCATAGACAAATATTTCCATTTGTATTATACGATTCTTCTTAGAGAATGTTCCTTTATATGTGTGTTTGTGCAATAAGGAAAATTTGTGCTATATGTTCTGGTTATAATTCTGAAGACTTTGTGGTGATTTGTCCCTTAGATTGCTATGCAGAACCAAATCAACACAAACCCAGAGAGCCCTGACACTGTGACGATACATGCTGCAACACCACAGTTTATCATTGGACCTGGAGGGGTGGTGAACCTAACAGGTCTGGTATCTTCAGAAAATTCATCCAAGGCAACAGGTATTGAGATGCCTATAGGATAGCGGTTGGGATTTTATGCTTTAGTAGGTATTCATCCTTTTAAGAAAGGACTGTTGGAGAATAAGGGTAAGATTATATCAGCTACCTTGGTTTTCTTTGGTATAATTGGCAAAAAGAAATTTTTGTGAGACAAAACAATCTAAAGAAAGATGATATTGCAAAATATATTGCAGTATTACCTTTCAAAAACTAATGCTATCCAAGCTTCATTTAACAGTTGAATAAAATAGAACAGAATATCAGAAATACACATTAGATTAAGCTCCTCAGAAATTAAAATCTATTTTCTTTTTTCTTATAGATGAAACGGGTGTATCTGCTGTTCAGTTTGGAAACTCCTCTACATCAGTATTAGCTACGTTAGCTGCCTTAGCGGAAGCATCTGCTCCATTGTCCAATTCTTCAGAAACTCCAGGTTAGAAAAACAAGTCAAATGTGTATCTTAAAAGTCACAGATTCAAGTACTTACCCTTTTTAGCACCTTTGTAATTGCAGAAGCATATCAAAGAAAACAGATTTCACTGGTTGTTTCTCTTTGGTTAAATTTATAAATTTCTTTTCTTTAGTTAAATTACTTATCCCTGAAAATTAAATGGCCTTTCTTGACAGTCACTGGCAGTTCTGATGTTTAGACATTTGGCTCCATGAATTGGCCACACCAACTTCTCTAACTTCTTCTTTTGAAAATGTTATGGTCTAGTCTGAGAGAATTAGTAATTTCAATTGACTTTTATTGCATGTGACATACAATCTTCTGTGAACATAATAATTTTTCATTTTAATATGCTACATCATAGGGGAATCTTTTTGCAGATATTTTAAGAGCTTGAATTAAGTAAAAGTTCAGGTAAGTATGTGCCACCAATGTAAACAACTCAACTGAGATGTGTAATCAAATAAATATCTTCTCCCAAAGCTCAATTTGCACATACTCAGGCAAAGATAAATCTGACACACATTGTTTCTCTGACTCTTGGCTGTCCAGTTTCTTTTACCATCAGTTGTCAGATTCATTCTGATTCTAGAAATGTTTATGTATCTCTTTACAAGGCCTTATTAGGATCTGGAAAATACAGTAGTAGTACCTCCATTTTATGTGTGATGAAACTGAGGTTAGTGGAGGTTGAATAATTTTATCCAAGGTCACATGGCTGTTAAGTGTTAAAAGGAGAATTATGCTCAAAGTCTGACCGATTCCCAAGTTGTGTGTCTGTCACCACTATAATATACTGCCTCTCCTATGCAATTTCTTCAGGTGATGTGTGGGCTGGTCTCTTTTAGAATGTTTATAATTTGGTTTGTGATATTGGAATTATACAATATTGAAGCATTTGTGTAATTATCATTTTATCTTATATCAAACAAAAGGATCGCTATTTCCACTTTACTTCTGGGGTTTGTCTGTTTCTGTAGCTTTTTGTAGTAATAAGTAGTCTGTTGAAATAAGTGTTCTGCTACTGTCTTGCCCTGTTTAAATGATTGTAGACCAAAATATACTGTAAGAACCGTCAGTACATTAACTGTTATGGCAAGTTCTTTTCTTTTACCAGCCAAGTAGTAAAAGAAACATTTTTACTAGATACCAGATAACCAGAATGTAGCAGCAGATGGACTGCATTTTAAGTGGAAGCTGGCTGATTGGACATGGTCCTATATATAAAGGGAAAGCACTTGTAATAGTCTAGGGTACTAAGGCATTTCACTTTGAAATGATGGCTTTAAATAGCACCTTCAGGATTGCGTTAGGACCACCTTTGATATATAAAACAAATTTTAATGTTAGTCCAAAGAGAACCTCATAAAGTCTATTATTAATATAATGCTTTCATTGAGGAACCAAATAATACCTCTGTCTTTTCTTGATGTTACGAGCAAATGTAACTGTAGGTTGTCAATGCTTGATAATTAAAATATCTCGTTGAATTACTGTTGTTGTTCAGAGGAAAGATATTACTTTAGCTGGAGTTGCAGGTGAGTACAGTGGAGAAGGTCGTGTTGAATTGTGCCCTAAAGAGTGGGTTGGATTTAGATAGATAGGAACTCATTCCAAGTCATACCATTTTGGAAGTCATTTCCATTTTGAAAATCATTCCAAAATGAAGAGACAGAAAAGTAAAAGTTGCCTTTTGGGAATTGCAGTTACATTTTTTCTCATGAGAAAAACCACCACTATGTAGTACACTATTCATTAATAAACAGAGGCAGTCGTATTTTCATGTCTTTCTCCGAAAGCCTATAGGCCACTCTGATAGGTCAGAGAATCTTCCTAAAGGAAGAGACATTTAAACCAAAGATTAAGAAGAAATTAGATAAAAATTGGGGGAAGAACATTTTAGGAAGAGGGAAATGTGAAGCTTTTGAGGCAAGAAAGAGCTTGTCTTTTCAGGGGACACAGAGGCCAGTGTGGCTAAACCCAGTGAGGGGAAGAGTAACCCAAGGTGGTTGAAAGTAAGATTATGGAGGACTTTAAAATGATCACTTTGGGAGGCTTAGAAGAATGCTCTGGAAGGGAGTTTAGTTAGGAGTCTAATGTAATCAACCAGGGAAGAGACACTATAATGGTAGCATAAATTATGATTTGGCAAAGAGATAATAAGTGAATAGATTTGAGAGTTATTTGGGATGTAGAATTGGAGATTGTGATTGGTTAAGATGTGGCCTTACATCCATAGTGTAGTTATCTGGTCCTTTTAGAATACTCTTTCATAAAACTCTGCTTTGTAAGCTTTAGCCTTCAGTCCTGTATCAACTTTGCTTAGCTTTATTCTTCCTTGTGGCTCAGTTATATAATACCTTGATTAGCTTGACATCTATGCCACCCTTCTTTTTGTATTTAGAGCAGCTTTTGCTAATTGCTAATAAGATGGTTTTTCAAAAGGTGTAATACGTCTGGTAGCTGTTAACAATTTCTTCCTTTCTCCCTAATAGTGAAATTTGCACCAGGTCCCTTTTGCACATTGTTTTTTGGTCTGTTCCTAAAATAGGGTATTAAAACTGAATTGGGCCAGGCATAGTGGCTCACGCTTGTAATCCTAGCACTCTGGGAGGCCGAGGTGGGTGGATCACTCAAGGTCAGGAGTTCGAGACCAGCCTGAGCAAGAGCGAGACCCCGTCTCTACTAAAAATAGAAAGAAATTATCTGGCCAACTAAAATATAAATATATATATACATATATATATATATATATATATATATATATAAAATTAGCCAGGCGTGGTGGCGCATGCCTGTAGTCCCAGCTACTTGGGAGGCTGAGGCAGTAGGATCACTTAAGCCCAGGAGTTTGAGGTTGCTGTGAGCTAGGCTGACGCCACGGCACTCACTCTAGCCTGGGCAACTAAGCGAGACTCTGTCTCAAAAAACAAAAACAAAAACAAAAACAATAAAAACTGAATTGGCTCTAAAGGGTACTTACTGGGCCTTGTGAGATTGTTTTTGCTTTTTTGTTTTTAATTTCAGGTTCAATTACAGGCATGGTACCTTTGAAATGTTACTTTTCTTCAATAAGCATAGTTTCCATTTTATTGTTTAAATATTTCTATGTAGAATTTTGAGTCTTTTAGAATATTTCAAAGACAGTCTTCTTCCCTATCTTACTTCATTTTTATGGCATTATAATTCAAAAGTCATGTTGAATAAGAGACCTCACATATCTTCAAAGGTACTGCAGATTATTTAGGCTCTCTGTAAATATTGCAACTTGACTTTTTTTCCCCCCCAAAAGATTTAGGGGTATAAGTTTTTTGTTGTATAATGGTATCATCAGGGATTTTATTGTACCCCTAGCTCAAATAGTATAGATTGTCACCCGATAGGTAGTTTTTGATCCCTCATCCCCCACCTATCCTCTTTGACTTTTGAATTAGGTCAGTGAATATTTATGACATTACAGTTATTTTTTAATCCAGGGGTTTTTACAATTTTGAGTGTATATATTCTGATATTTTTTGATCAACCATCTTTTTAGAGTTTTTAGGTTTTCTCTTTTATTCTTTTGTGTTTCAACATTTTACTCTTGGGTTGTTCTTAGGGTTTCTGGGGGGGCACTTTGTCTTCTTACGTAATTGGTTTCCTTTTCATTTTTTCTTAAATACCTTGCCATAGCACAACTTAAAAAGAAAGCTTTTTAGATGAAAGGCAAGAACTGATTATTATTTTAATGACAGTTATTGCAAATAATGCAAAGATGAAAGTTTTTGAGTTGTGCCTTGATTGTGTGTGATCTCAGAAATTTCTTACATGTGATTATGCTTTAAAATATTTACTACCTGTAGTTAGTATTCAACCAGAGTGAACATTTCTTTTTCATATGGATTTTTAAAAAAAATATCAAAGCAATACTTAATGTTTTTGAAACCTTAGTAGTTCTATTGAATATATTACTATTGTATGCCCTACATTTCATTTTGTAATTATCTTTCTGAAATTTTTTTAAGTGCTTGATGATAAAACCTAATTATAGTTTAAGGCAAACAAAAATAATGAGAGAAATCAAAACATAAAAGTTATCTGCATTTTGAATATTCTGCAGGGTTTGTATTGTGATTCGTGATTACCAAATAACACAGGAGCAAAGTTGAAGCCAGGCCTCTTGCCATGAATACATCTTAAAAAGTGAAATCCCAGTATTTATCTTGTCTTTTTAAAAAAGAAGTTGGTATATTTATGGCCTCCCTGTCTTTAGTAAATCCTGTGATCGTCAGTATCCATGATGTCCTATCGTGAGTTGGTAGCAACTCAGTATGTTTCACAGCAACTGTGTTTCACAGCACCATCTCGATGGTGGCTTGATTTCAGTAGAGAATTGTTTTATTTAATTATACTTTTTGTAAAGTGTTGCCTCAACACATTAAAAAACATGTCCTTTAGAAGGCTGGGTATGGTAGCTCACACCTGTAATCCTAGCATTTTGGGGGGTTGAGGTGAGGGGATCACTTGAGGCCAGGGGTTTGAGACCAGCCTGAGCAAGAACAAGACCCCATCTCGGCCGGGCGCGGTGGCTCACGCCTGTAATCCTAGCACTCTGGGAGGCCGAGGTGGGTGGATCGCTCAAGGTCAGGAGTTTGAGACCAGCCTGAGCAAGAGCGAGACCCCGTCTCTACTAAAAATAGAAACAAATTATATGGACAACTAAAAATATATATATATAGAAAAATTAGCCGGGCATAGTGGCGCATGCCTGTAGTCCCAGCTACTCGGGAGGCTGAGGCAGGAGGATCGCTTGAGCCCAGGAGTTTGAGGTTGCTGTGAGCTAGGCTGACGCCACGGCACTCACTCTAGCCTGGGCAACAAAGTGAGACTCTGTCTCAAAAAAAAAAAAAAAAAAAAACCCATCTCTACAAAAAATAGAAAAATTAGCCAGGTATGGTGACATGTGCCTGTGGTCTCAGCTACTTGGGACACTGAGGCAGGAAGATTGCTTGAGCCCAGGAATTTTAGAAATAGTTTTTATGTTATTTCTTTTTTCTGAACTAGTTTTTTTTTTTTTTTTTTTTTTTTTTTTTATAAGAGACAGTATGTCACTCTGTTGCCTGGACTAGAGTGCAGTAGCACGATCATAGCTCACTGTAACCTTGAATTCCTAGGCTCAAGTGATCCTCCTGTCTCAACCTCCCAAATAGCTGGGACTACAGGTGTGCACCACCACACCTGGCTAATTTTTAAATTTTTTTGTAGAGATAGGGTCTTGCTATATTGCCTAGGCTGGTATCAAACTCCTGGCCTCAAGCAATCCTCACACCTTGGCCTCCCAACATGCTGGGAATACAGGTGTGAGCCACTGTTCTTGGCCTGAACTAGTCAGATTTTCAAATTTTTTTTTATGGTGACAGTTTTCAGACCTATAGAAAAATTAGACGATGAATTTGTACATCTTTCACCTGTATTCACCAGCTTTTAACATCTTCCCACACCCAAATGTTCTCATTCACACATAAACACACACGTGCACTTTTATTTTGCCAAGTTATCTGAAAGTAGGCTGCAGACATCATGATACTTCACCTTTAAGTATTGTGTCATGTATCTTCCAAGAACAAGGACTGCCTTCTACATATCCATAGCTCTGTTTTATTTTATAAAAACATCAACCGATTTAGTAACATTATCTGACATGTGGTCCATGTTCACATTTCCCCAGTTGTCCCCAAAATGTCCTTTATAGCTATTTGTTTTTCATCCAGGATCCAATTAGAGTTCCCATATTGTATTTGATTATTGTGTCTTCTTAGTCTCCTCTTATCCAGGATATTGCTACTGCCTCCCTTGTTCTTTATGACATTGAAATCTTTGTAGGGTCCAAGCTAGCTGTCTGCAGGACCACTCACATTCTGGATTCATTTGTTTTTTAATAGTTAGATTCAGGTCAGACATTTCTAGGAAGAACACCAGTGATATTTTGTAACTTGCCATTGCATCATCTCAGGAGGCACATTAATATCGCCCTATCCTGATAATGACCACTTGGTGAAATGGTGACTGCCAGGTCTTTACAGGTAGATTTTCCCTTTCATAACTAATAGTAGTCTTTGGTATGATATTTTGAGAACCCATTTGAATATCCTGCTTCCCCAAAACATTTCACCAGTGCTTTTAGCACCCACTAGTGATCCTTACTTGAATAAATTATTACATTAGGAGTTAATATTTCTTAGTATATTTATATATGTAATATTTCTTAATTTGTCATTCCTTTTACGTTATTCAGATGTCACTTTCTATCAAGATCTTTTCCCTTTCTCCCTTTCTCTCCTCTTTTATGAGGTATTATTATAGATATATTTTTAAAACTTTAGTGTTATAATTCACTATTATCATTATTCCTTTTGATACTTTTTCACCGAAGTCTAACATACATACAGAAAAGTTCATAGATGATAATTGTACCGATTGCGGAATCAACACAAAGTGGTCAGTCCTGTGCAAACATTACTCGGTTCATAAATGGAAGGTGGTATATGTTATTTTGTGTGTGATTGACATTACTCAGTATTTTTTGTCAGATTCATCCATGTTTTGCATATAGTCACTTTAATTGCTATGGAGTATTCCAATATATGACTCTATCATAATTTATTTACTATCAGTGAATATCTGGGTTGTTTCTAGTTTTTGACTATTATGAGTAAAGCTGTGATGAATATTCCTGTGCATGTCTTTTGGGATCAGTATCTGGGCATAGGAATACCTGTGGGAGAGGATTTTGGGAGTATTAACGTGTGATTTCTTTACCCAGGCAAGGCCAGAGGTGGTGCTTTTGGCTGCCAGAATCCTCTCGGAGACTCTCATAAATTATTAAGAGCATATTTGGGGATTTTATTTATGTAAATGTTAAAGTGTTATCTTTTTAATATCACATAGTACCAGATCTGCATGCTGCTTATTATCAAGGCAACCCTTGCTCACTCATCCAAAAAGGGAATACTGTTCATTCTGTGTATCAATTCATGTGTAAAATATAAATGGAATATAACTATATTCAAAATTATCTTTTGAATTATGGACTTCTATGAAGCATATATAGCCTTTGTCATGATCTTAGGAGATCTTATAAATTTTGTACCTCATAATGAAATGAAGAGAAATTGTTTATTTAATCACTCACATATAAAAATAGTTAGAACTCACTTATTGTAAATTATGAGACTTGTAGTCAACTGTTTATATAGTTGTTTGCACCACCACTGGAGACTGAGTTAAAAACCATGTAAAATTTTTCTGTGTGAGGAAGAAGCAGGACAGGCAAAAGTAGCAAAGTAAAAGTATTAAAAAATTTCTGTTTATACTGTTATATATGTTCACTGATTTTTACTTTTTTTTTTTTTTTTTCCAGTAGTTGCCACGGAGGAAGTGGTTACGGCAGAATCTGTGGATGGTGCAATTCAGCAAGTAGTGAGTTCTGGGGGTCAGCAAGTTATCACAATAGTTACAGATGGAATTCAGCTTGGAAATTTACACTCCATTCCCACCAGTGGCATAGGTCAGCCTATCATTGTGACCATGCCAGATGGACAACAAGGTTAGTAGTAGACGTTTGTATAAAGTTTGTGTTTATTTTTAATTCTCAGGAAATTGTGATATATTTTCCAAAGCATTTAGTTTTGCCTTGAATCATATTTTTGTAATCCTCTGCAAATAGCTTGCTTTCTCTGAGTACACACTAGGTGGAAAGAGAAATGGGCCCAAAAGTATTTTGGTTGAAAAAGGAACTTAGAGGCTGGGTGCAGTGGCTCATGCCTGTAGTACCAGCACTTTGGGAGGCTGAGACAGGAGGATCACTTGAGGCCAGGAGTTCAAGACCAGCCTGGGTATCATAGTGAGAACCCTGTCTTTACAAAAAATTAAAAAAGAAAAAGCCAGGCCTGGTGGCATGTGCTTATAATCCCAGGTACTTGGGAGGCTGAGGTAGGAGGATTGCTTGAGCCCAGGAGTTTGAGGTTACAATGAGCTATGATTGTACCACTACACTCTATCCTGGGCAATAGACTGAGACCCTGTCTCCCCCCCCAAAAAAAAGAAAAATTTGTAAATATGATATGAATGAAAAGAAAATACTTTAATTCTCAATATTTCTCATGTTTTAAATTACATTGTACTAAATAAATACTAGTTTTAATTTTTTAAAATTTCTGTTTATATTTAATAACTGACAGTAAGAGTTTTTCATGTTTTGACAAATATTTTTTAGCATAATGCTTTCAAGGTTCATGACAAAAAATTTTAAAGGCCATGGAACAGTTGTAATTCTCCTCATTGATGTTAAGATTGCTTTGCATGGTTTCAGCTTGCACAGTGACTTTTATTCCTATACTGCTGTGCAAAGCCAGGACAGCCTCTCTATATATTTACATTTATATAAAGAGCTACTAAAAACTGAGATAAAGTCCAACAGTCTAATAGGGAAACAAGCAAAGTTTATGAGCAGTATTCATAATGGTATGTTCATATAATGGAATATTAGGTACCTCAATAAAAGGAAGCTCTCTATGTACTGATATAAAATACTCTAAATATTTTGAGTGAAAACAACAGATGCAAAATAATATATCTATTGTATGTATGCTAGCTTTTGTGTAAGAAAGAAAAATAAGAATGTACATTTGTTTTAAAATAAATTAATATAAGAAAAATGTACAAGAAATAAATGATTATCTGTATTAGAAGGGTGTGCATGAGACCTCCCAAAATAGGCTTGTTAAAGATTTTGATTTTTGAGTCATATGAACGAATATATCATATACAATTTTAAAAAATCAGTAGGTACTTCAATAAGTAGATTATAATAAAAGCAAGGTGAAAAAGACAAATATGGGCATCCTCATAAAAAGCAAATCAGTGTTTTGGAATTATTATTTTGGAATATTTTTATTTTAGATGAGTAGCATCAATGATGTCAAGACTAGTTTTATTTCTACTAAGCCTATCTGAAAATGAAGCAATGCATACATTTTTTTCATTTTAGTATTAACAGTACCAGCAACGGACATTGCTGAAGAAACTGTGATAAGTGAAGAACCACCAGCTAAGAGACAATGTATCGAAATAATTGAAAACAGGGTGGAATCTGCAGAAATAGAAGTAAGGAGTCTTTTACCCGGTGTGTTTTGCTGCAGTCATCCAAAATAAATTCAATTTACTTTTTTTGGTCTTTTATATTTATTACTGACAGTATTGTTTCAAAACAGAATGAAAGTGCATAGTATTATGATTTTGTTTATTTCTTTTTTGCCTTATACATATAGCAAGCCTTTAATAAATAAATATTGAATGAATGAATGAGTGAGTGAAGAATTCGTTTGTAACAAAGTCTGTCATCTGATAACATTGAGATGTCTTTAGTTCTTCCATCCTTTATTTTCTGTTAAACTTAAAAACACACCATTCTCACAAGTCACTAAAGGAAAATACCACTGTATATATACTGACTAAAAATTTGTTTTTCTTTGAAAAATGAAATGCAAATGCCTAATTGTGCTAGGGGGTTCTCTTAAAAAAGGTTAATGTTCATCAAATGGGTTATTTTGTAAAAAGCAGTAGATAACTGCTTATTTCACTATTAAGTCTTTTAAGGAAAGTAAATTAATTAGACTGTTGATAGGATTCAACTTTTTTTGCCCTCTCCCAAAGTAGTTTGTAAGTGTAAACCAGTTTGTAGTGTCACAGTTTTTTTCTCATCTTACTATAAATAAAACTGTGTACCCTGAATTTTTTTTTTTAACTGAAAGCAGAGAAGTCAAAGTGTTCCCTGAATTTGATATTAACATGTATCAAATGAAAACAAAGTTATCCTTGAATAATTTTGGAGCACTGGACTTAAAGCGGGTTTGAATCCTGCCTCTTGCCCTATTCTTTGAGGCAAGATATCTGACCTTTTTGAGTTTCAGTTTTATTGTGTCTCAAATTAGAATTTAGAGTAATAATGTCCATTTTAGGGTTTTTATGAGAATTGAAAAACTCGGCACATTCATTTTTAATATTTATTATATCTAATATATGTATATAGTAAATTTGGTGAATATTTAGTAGTTCTTTATAAAGGTTCTTATTATAGAAAGGTGAAGATTTTTTAAAAAGTCACTAAAAGGCAACATAATTCCAATTAAAGAAAATTAGAAAATATCCCTCCCAAATTCATTTAAATATAAGACTAGTACTAATTATTTGGCCACAATTACAAATAATATATCATTGAGTTTAAAAGAATCTGATTCATGATGTAACCAGAATGTTTGGTAAAATCATGACTTTATTGATGGTGGGTTGTTTTATTTCTTTAAGATTTAAAGTAATATGCAGGATGTTGAAGTTCTTATTCAAAAACTATTTATTCCATTGAACAGAATCAGTATATTAATACTCTTTATTGCCTTTTTCTGATATGTCAGATCTTTTTTAGACATAAGGTCAAAAAATTTTGTCACGTACTTTGCTTTAACTATTTAATAAAACATTTTTAAGTTTCTTGAATGTTTATTAAATATAAACTTATTCAGTTGAACAAATTATATTTTTTAACCTATAAATGTGCAGCCTGCACCATTATTTACCTAATGACCAGTGAGCATTGTTGTTTCCCTCAAAGTTCAGCCTGATTCCCCTCTTACAGTCTTTGAGAAACCAGGGAAAATAATTGCAAATAACAGGGAAGTATGGATTGAGGTATGTAAATTAACTAGGACCAAGGAGATAGAATTTCAGGGAGATTGAGTTTTAGCTTGATATAAAGAATAGCGGTTTTTGTATGCTTTATTTTGTTTTTAGTAATTAGAGTTCTGGTAATGGAAATCTTATTCTCCATCACTGGAAATGTTCAAGCCAAGATTGCATGCATGATCTGTTAGGGCTATTACAGAGAAACCTTGACGCATACAGTGTAGTATAGATGGTAGAGATGGGCTGGAGATATAGAATGAAGAGATGACCTCCAGTGTTTTCATCAAACCAGGTAATCATTTCCTTATAATACATGAAATAATTCTTTTGAATTTATTTTCTTAGATAACTAGTACTCTTGGGGGCAGATTTTTATACTCCTTTCTAAGTGACAGGTTGGCCATTAACTTAAAAAGTTTCTTAAAAGCAGTGAGTCTTAACTGGGGCGATTTTAATCCTAGGGTACATTTGGCAATGTCTGGAAACATTTTTGGTTGTCATGACTAGTGGCATTCCACTGGCATTTAATGGGTAGAGGCCAGGTAGACATCCTACAATGCACAGGACAGCCCCACACAGTAAAGAACTATGTGGTTGAAAAATATCAATAATGCTGAGATTTAGAAACTTGCTCTAGGCTGGGCATGGTGGTTCATGCCTGTAATACTAGCATTCTGGGAGGCCTAGGCAGGAGGATCGCTTGAGGTCAGGATTGCAAGACCAGCCTGAGCAACAGCAAGACCCTGTCTCTACTAAAAATAGAAAAATTAGCCGGGCATCCTAGTGTGCGCCTGTGGACCGAGCTACTTGGGAGACTGAGGCAGGAGGATGGCTTGAGCCCAGGAGTTTGGGGTTGCTGTGAACTAGGCTGATGCCATGGCACTCTAGCCCAGGCAACAGAGCAAGACTCTGTCTCAAAAAAAAAAAAAAAAAAAAAAAATAGAAACTTGCTCTAAAGAAATTTAAAACTTAATTCATATAAAATCTAACATGTTTGGGTTTTCTCTGTGTGTCTGTGTCTGCAGTTACCATAGTGATTGTCTATAAAGAAGGTACTAAGAATTTATGTTTATAGAGTTTCTCAACTAACAATGGGGAGATTTACCAGTAATACCAGGAGAAATTAGTTTAAATTATAGGAAATTTATAGCAATATGGGAAATGAAATAGGTTTGTTTTTTGGAGGTGAAGTTATGAAGAAGACCAAATTGCAATAATGTATATAATTATTTTTTATGGGGATCTTCCCAGAAAACCTGCTAGACAAATTCTAAAACAGCTGTAACACTGCAACAATGTATATAAGTTTGTTACCACCCCTTGCTTGATATTATTGCATTGAAGATATTTTTGGAGAAAGTGTGCTACTTATAGATTTCTTCCATTAATAAACATTAGAATGTTCTGAATTTAAATTAATCTTTACATTTTTTGGGGGGAAGAAATGTTTTTAGTGCATTAGTAATAACAAGTAGTAACTTGGTTGTGTAAATTCAGGAAGTATCTTTACTTTTTATTTGCCATAGAGGTTAGGATAAATATGTTTATTAGTGAATTTTGTTTATTTTTAATGAAATATTGGTGTCCTTTAACTAGTGGTAGATTTGAGATCCTGAATGTTCTTTCAAAAATTGATTTCTGTAAACTTTATACAATGTTTTATTTGATAAAAATTTTTTTTGTTTTGGAGACAGAGTCTCGGTCTCTTGCCCAGGGTAGAGTGCCGTGGCGTCAGCCTAGCTCACAGCAACTTCAAACTCCTGGGCTTAAGAAATCCTACTGCCTCAGCCTCCCGAGTAGCTGGGACTACAGGCATGTGCCACCATGCCCGGCTAATTTTTTCTATATATTTTTAGTTGTCCGGTTAATTTCTTTCTATTTTTTAGTAGGGACGGGGTCTTGCTCTTGCTCAGGCTGGTCTTGAACTCCTGACCTGGAGCGATCCTCCTGCCTCGACCTCCCAGAGTGCTAGGATTATAGGGATGACTCACCGCGCCTGGCCTGATAAAAAAATTTTTCAAATCTGTTTTTCTTTTATTAATGGATGCCCTTCCTGATCTGCCACAGTTTAAAATTTTCTATAGTCATATCGCTTCTTGGTAAGTCTTTTCTATAGGGCAGGAGAAGGCAAAGTTTTTTTGTAAAGGGCCAGGTAGCAAATGTCTTTGGTTCTATGGACCATACAGTCTCTGTTGCAACTACTCAGTTCTGCCAGTTCAGTGGGGACGCAGCATATTAGAAATGAACGAGTGTGGCTATATTTCAATAAAACTTCATTAGTAACAACATATTTGTTATATTTGGTCCAGGGCAATTAGAAAAATTGCTGTTTACATACAAGCAAACAGTTCATCCCACCCACTTCGTTTTTCTAAAAAACATTTAGTGGTTAGGAATATGGGTCTGGAATCAGATTTCAGTTTGAACTTTATGATTTTCTGATTTTGGTCAAGTTATTTAACCATTCAAGGGTTGGCTTCCCTGTGAGTACAAAGGAGGAAATAATAATAGCACCTACACTGTAAGATTGTTGTGAGGATTAAATGAGAATGCATGTGAAGGACTAGTATAATGGCCGTTATATAGTAAATGCTCAGTAAATGTTGGTTGCTATTCTTCTTCTTCTAAAATTTATATTGAGGTATGGTAGAAGGTAAGTCACTATAACAGTTTTATGATTTATAATAGGTAAAGCAAAATATGAATATTAGAAAACTACATAGTAAGATGATAAAACTGTTAGAGATCATTGGTGTTAGTTGAAGCAAAATTCAAGAATCATATTTACAATTTAAAAAGCAAACTCAAATCTTTCCTTGCTCTATTATTTCATTGATTAATGTAATAGCGATATGTTGCTTGGGTTTAGAATTACATGGTAAGATAAATATCTTCCTTGTTGCTACCAAATCTTGATTATCATCAGGGTTTATTTTTCTTAGACTTCTTTAATGTTAGACTGTTAGGAGAAAAATACTATGTTTACTTATAAATGTCAAAATCTTTTTTATTGTAATTTTATTGCAAAAGATCACAGCCATAGGACTGGCATTTCTATTTAAATACATGTAAGTCTCAAATGTCAGTCTATTGCACTATTCATCTGTGAAACAACCAAATTACTATTTGCATTAAGGAAGTATCTTCCATGTAATATATGTTCAGTAAACATTTGACAAATAAATTTGGAAACAAAGGATCTATGAGTAAAACAAAAAGTGATATTTTCTACATTTCAGAGATTTTTATTTTCTTTGAAAAGTGAGATGGCAAAAAGATCTCTCCCCAAATACCGATATTCCTGAGAATTAAGTAAAAAATGAAAATACTTAAAATACTTAAATTTATAATATTAATCATGCCTTCAATCTTGAAGATGAAATGTATTCAAAGAGTAGTGCTAATGATCCTTATCTTTCAGATTTTACAGAATTAGCTAAAAAAGCAGTGTAAAATGAGTCTTTTATTTGGCCTAGTAGGCAGAAGGGAGCTGTCTTTTCATTTCTATTAAGATATGTTTCACTTCTTGAAATTAAAATATGCAATAAGGAAAATAGGATTAAACTGTTTTCACTGTTAGACTACGTCACTCAGTTTGCTTTCATCTTCTGTAATAATTGTGAGTCCCTTGCTGATCCTGTTGATAAATAGCTAATTCTAGAAGATGCTTTAGGGTTAATCTGTTCCAATATCTCCTACCAAATCAAGGCGAATTTTTGCTCATATTCAGAACTTTGACTACCAAAGGATCTTACTTCTCACACATGTATAAGATTTTAAAACACTTATGCATAGCTGTGAGTGCTCCTGCCAGAGGTGGGGTCTAGCTCCTGGGGAAGCAGCATCCAACTCCTACCCTCCACTCCCCACCCCTTCCATTGGTGTCTTCAAAGTCTTGCATAGTCCACAACCAGGGGACTGGCATTGATTGCTTACCAGAGGCTTGTCTTAGGTGTCCTTTCTGATTTGTTCATACATTGTCATCTTGCCTGGAGTTAGGGTAAGAAGAGTATGAGAAGAGGGTGGCAGGGGTGTAGGGAGATAGCAGGGTAGGATCTGGGCATTGCTGAAATTGAAGGTAAGGGACAATCCTTTCTTCTACTTTTATATTTTGTGTAATCGGAAAGTTTGGAGCCCACTTATATAATCAATCACACCCATATCTGGTGGACTCATGGGAAAAATAAATGTTGGATCTAGCTTCATTCCCAGTATGGAGAAGGGAGTGGGATCACAGGAAGGCAGGGGGATTATATATGCTCCTCCTTATGGGCCATGTGAATAGTGAAGGAGAGGAAATCTTTTGGTGCTCACAATGGACAAGAGTCAAGGAGGCCGTAGATATATAGGGAGAGACCCTCATACTGTCCTTCCCCAGCAGGCTGCCAACCCCTCACCTTTAGTTCCCTTGGGGCCAAGTGTCTTTCCCAGTGTAAACCTGGCCTTTCTTGTGATTTATAATCCTGCCCCCAGCCTCCACCCCACTAAGAGGTTCTGGGCATCTGTGATGAGGCTGCTTCATTCCTAAGACTATGGAAACTTGCCTTGAGCGTGGGTCTGTGCAGATTGAGCTTTTTGTCCATTTGCTTACTTAGAGGTATGGGAAAGGATTCTTTGAAATATTTTCTCATGTCATTTTTCCTGAGATAACTGAATAGGAGCAGAGTGAGGAAGAGGGGGAGGAGGATTTTCATTGGATTGGATTTGTATTTCAGCTCTCGATTTATTGAGGAATTTAATATGTATATTTTATACCTGTATAATTTAATGGATCACAGTAGAGAATTTAGTGTTTTATTGATTCGTAAAATAGTATAATTTAGGAAATACTAATCTAGTTCAGTACTCTTCATTTTAAAGGTAAGGTATCTTGCTGTCAGAGAGGAATATAGTTGTTTTTTTTTTTTTTGAGACAAAGAGTCTCACTCTGTTGCCCTGGCTAGAGTGCCGTGGCGTCAGCCTAGCTTACAGCAACCTCAAACTCCTGGGCTCAAGCGATCCTCCTGCCTCAGCCTCCCGAGTAGCTGGGACTACAGGCATGTGCCACCATGCCTGGCCAATTTTCTATATATTTTTAGTTGTCCAGCTAATTTTTTCTATATATTTTTAGTTGTCCGGTTAATTTCTTTCTATTTTTTAGTAGAGACGGGGTCTCACTCTTGCTCAGGCTGGTCTCGAACTCCTGACCTCAAGTGATTCGCCCGCCTCAGCCTCCCAGAGTGCTAGGATTACAGGCGTGAGCCACCGCGCCCAGCCAGGAATATAGTTTTAAAAGCAGCAATGTTAGAATTCTATAAACCCAATTCTGTACTGTGTGACCTTGGGAAAGCTACATCATCTCTAAGCACCATTTTTCTCATCTATGACGTGGACTTAATATGTATCTTAGAAGCTTATTGTTTGAAATCACCTTGTTTAATCATATAGTAGGTGCTCAGTAAATATTGTTTTATAATTATTAACTTTAGGTTAAAGAATCACAAATAGAGATATGAAGAGATGATTGTATATTTTTCTCTTAAAACTCTTCTCTAGTTTTTGTAGTACATATAAAAATATAAGTACCTAATTTGGGTTTATTCTATTTGCCTTATTTCTCATTAGGAAAATAATTTTCTTGAGGTCAGAAGCTAATCTATATTTCATAGTGTGGAGCACAAAATTAGGGGCTTAATTATTAGTGAATTTGTTGAAAAGGCAAGACGTCTAGAAAATTTCAGTGTGTGGCAACTTTTAGCTAGTACAATTTTTTTATTTGAAGGATGCATGCTTGTGTGTGTTAATAATGTATTTGTGCAAAAATTGAAAAAAAAACTTTTTTTTTAATTAGGAGAGAGAAGCTCTTCAGAAACAGCTGGATGAAGCAAATCGAGAAGCACAAAAGTATCGACAACAGCTTCTAAAGAAAGAACAGGAAGCAGAGGCTTACAGACAGAAATTAGAAGCTATGACTCGCCTTCAGACTAATAAAGAAGCTGTTTAATTGAAATGAACATGTAGTTTGATTTTACTTTTGGTCAAGAAAGAATACAATCTTGAACTGTACACAATAAAGGTACAGTCATGGGAATACAGGATAATAGAAGAGACTACAGATTGATAATTGGACTTAAGCCATGAGCTTTGAATTCTTGTAACATAAACTTTACTTTAGAAGTTGTGAAATGTATTTAAAACTGAATTCTGTAAATAGTTTTTGTTTTTTTTTACAGTTCCAAATAAGTTGATAAAGATTGTTGAAGAGATCCAAAAACACAAAAAGCCACTGTTTTTGTGAATTCTTTTTGATTTTAGTATGAACCTTAATTTCTCAGAAACAGAACAGTTTTAAGGGTGATCGTTGTCGATTAGACCAAATGTTATGTAATAATTATGGTGGACTGATGCTGGAATTACTCCTGTAGGTATAAACTTCTATATGAAGAGATTTCTCCCAGGAAATCTTTGTACAGCTTTAAGTTGTCTCAGATTCTCTGAAAACATTTTTTAGAAAGCGAAATTTTTATATTTGTTCAATTTCAGCTATACGCAAGTAGATTTACATGTATATGAAGCAAATATTTTTAAAACTTTCTGTTTGTACATATTCTGCATGTTTTATAATTTCAAAATGCATCACTTGCATAGGTATTTTTCCCACAAAGATGATGAAAGTTACCAGAAAAAAAAAAAAAAAAACCTCTTATTATTCTATAGGTCATTGAAACTAAGTAAGCTAGCAGCTGGTTTTATTGGAATGACAATGTTCTTGGAAGGAGCAGCTTACAAGATAACTTGAATTTGCAAAATCTACACTTTTTTCAAAATTTCATAGTGGGGACGTGAAACTGTATTCTGTGCCTTCCATCATGATTTCCACATGAAAGCACTTTAAGGCACTGGATTTTAAGATAATGTTTTTGGAAAACTCAATCCATTTGGGTTTCTGAAATATTTCATGGACTTATTCCCCCTCCCAGGAAATTATTCTTATGGAAAAAAATTGCTTTTGTATGTAGAACACGAACTTTTTGTACTACAGTGATGCTATAGATACGTCTAACATAACTTTTACTTTTCCCTGTGAAAGCTCAATGTCTGTGTTGTGACTTGCTCTCATCACAATATTGTTGAATTCCACAATGTATGAACATTAAACTCTGACAAACTGTTCTTTTTTTTGTAAAACATAACTTCAAACCCTTTTTTCTTGCTTTATTTTTTAATGTTTTATTGCTTTATGAAAATGTTTAACCCTAAAACCCCTCTAGATTACCTATACTGTATAAAGAAGCAATTACCCTTAAAACTGTACTCTGGTCTACTTTTCTATTTTACAATTAAATATCTTTTCCACATATGTTCAGTGTAGACTTATGTTTTGACTACATGTTATTCATACATTGAAAATTTTACACTACTGTGTATTTGAGCCATATTCCACCATATGAAGATATTTTATACTCTTCACACTGTGACTTTAAAATTCCCAAAATAACTTCTTGGGAATCTGTTAGTTCTCTCACTGGAATTACCAGTATAACTAATGTAATAAAGGGATGTGTGGACTATCAGGCTGATAGTTGCTATTTGGAAACTCTTAAAAAGGTTTTGGGGCAAATTTAAGACCTCTATAAGGAAGAGGAAAAAAATCTTTTTCAATTTTCCACTGACTTTAACATATATTTTCAATTATCTAAAACTACGTTTAAAAATACCAGTCCAAGTCCGGGTGTAGTGGTTCATGCCTGTAATCCTATCACTTTGGGAGGCCTAGGCAGGAGGATTGCTTGAGTTCGGGAGTTTGAGTCCAGCCTGAGCAACATAGCTAGACCCCTGTCACTGCAAAAAAATAGAAAAATTAGCCAGGCCTGGTGGAGTGTGCCTGTAGTCCTAGCTACTTGGAGGCTGAGGCAAGAGGATGGCTTGAGCCTGGGAGTTTGAGGCTGCAGTGAGCTATGGTCAGGCCACTGCACTCTAGCCCAGGCAACAGGGTGAGACTCTGTCTCAAAAGAAAAAGTATTACAGGCCATATTTGCAATAGCATGAAGCTACTTTTTCTGCAGTCTTGAAAAGTCAAAAGAGAATGTCTGGTTTTGATTATTTTAGCACACTAATTTTTTATGTTAGGCACGGTGGAAGCAATCAGTGTTGCAGTGAATTGGGCCAATGTGTTCATCCCAGAGTGCAGCCATTGTAGAGTTTTGCTTCCAGACCAGGCTGGCCCTGAAAAGCCTGGAGAGACAGTGTTGGAAACAAGCTTCTGACAGCTAATTTAAGCCTTCTTTGACTTTGACTTCCAGTCTCCTGTTCTGCTAGATAAAGTTCTGGTAACAACAGCTGGCATAGATGGGGGGAAAATAATTAGTACTTAAAGGGATTAAGTCTATGATAGCATCAGGTACTTTGGGTGAAGTTAACTTTTTTCAGAGTCATTGTTATATTGGACTTATATAATTTCTCAGTCATTTATAACTCATTCACTGTTCTGTAAAATCAATACTTAGGTAAGGGCTGGGCGAGGTGGCTCACATCTGTAATCCTGGCACTGTGGGAGGCCAAAGCAGGAGGATTGCTTGAGCTCAGGAGTTCAAGACCGGCCTGACCAAGAGTGAGACCCTGTCTCTACTAAAAATAGAAACATAAAATTAGCCAGGTGTGGTGGTGTGCACCTGTGGTCCCCGCTACTTGGGAGGCTGAGGCAGAAGGATTGCTTGAGCCCAGGAGTTTGAGGTGCTGTGAGCTAGGCTGACGCCACGGCACTCTAGCCTGGGCAACAGAGTGAGACTCTGTCTCAAAAAAAAAAAAAAGACAATACTTAAGTAAGAATGTATAATTGATGTTTAAAATGATTTTTTTTTTCCCTTTAGCTTCTTTCACACTGTTTTGGGGTGGGCTAGAAAAGCTTTGCATTCTAGTCATTCTTAATGATGTTCTGAGTGGAGGATTAAAAGAACTGACAAAAAAGAATATGAAATAAAATTTCCAGAAATCCACACTTAATGTGTTTCCACTACATAGTGATGGATTTGTGGTTAGCAGTCAGTCATCTGGTTGCCACGTAAATGGTTGCTTATTTCCACTTACGTATGAACAAACACCTTCTAGAGCAGCTTTTCTCAACTAGGGTTCTGCGAGAGAATCAAGCCATTAAGTATTAGGGCCTAATGAATTAATTGCTTTCCTATCCATCTAGAATGGTCCTTGTGTGCTAGCTAGACACTGAACTCATTGGGCGTCTTGATTGCCTAATTACTTCATTCAGTTTTGACACTTCCTGTGTACAGTTGCTGGAGCTCAAGGATTAGAGATTCTAGGCTGAATCTGTGACGCTTTCAGAAAGCTTCATCTGAGAAGTAGTATCTGCAGGGACTGTGCTTCTCAACTAATTTTCATTCATTGTTATTTATATCTCACCTTAATTGCATCCCAAAAGGACCTGTGATGGCATTTTTTCATTGGCTTTTAGGAATTATTTCCTTATGTCGATCTTTCATGGTATGAATGGCAGAATAGTTATTCTTTTACTCTGCCACTGGATTTCTCTATTTCTTTATGGTGGTGGAAGGTTGGGAGTTGGAGAGTTTTCTTTTGTGACATTCAATAGGAGAAAATTAAAGAGAGAAGGGAAGAAATGGAAAATTTCATGCAATGAAGACTAAACAGATGGTCCCTGATTTACAATGGTTTGATTTATGATCTTTCGACTTTACAATGGGTTTATGAGTGTATTAAATGCATTTTCCACTTCCAATATTTTCTACTTAGGATGGGTTTATCAAGACATAACCCTATCATAAGTCAAAGAGCATCTGTACCTGTTCATAATAAAAAGGCCTGTGTACAAATATGTTTATCCAAAACATACTGCTAATGAAAATCTATGCCAGTGTTTTTAACATGATCATTTATGTTACTTATTGAAAGTTAGACGAGACCCCTGCTCATAACAGGACTTGATGAGCTGATAGAAATATTCATGGGTGTTTTATTCTGATGTGACTGATTTTTTCTGTATTACTCTATACACAGTTTTTTCCTGATAAAATCTAAAGAGTTTATTTGTACTTTAATACCAGAAAGACCTTGAGAGCTGACTCAAATAAAATACAGCAAGCCTTTTCAGATAAAATCACAAACAATTGTAGGAACCTGTATGTCCATATGGATGGATTCCCAAGGTATTAGCACTCAGGCTTATATAGCAAATAGAAAAAAAATTTTTCCATTCACCTGGATTCTGTTGAATAAATAACTCCTCCGTCATGTCACATCAACTTAGGAATGGACTAACTAATAGACTTGTTATTTCATTAAATAGTATTTACTGTACTTGGATTTCATTATAGATAACTAGTTTGCTGTAGTTTTGAATGATGTCTGCTATTTGCTTTCTCTATGTTAGATGATGCACATGGATTGTTTGACGTAAGCTCTCCAAATCCATTTTCAGGTTATTCTGTGTAAGCTATTATGGAAACATAGTATCATCATTGGAAATATATTTATGGTTCCAATGCAAAATTTTTATATCAATATTTTATGACTTATTAAAACCATATTCCAAATATATACATATGTAGATAGTCTTATATCTCTGATCATCTTGATACCCTGAGCCCCTTTAAAAATTTCACTAATGATAATCAAATATTGAATATAATTTGGATAAAATTTCCAGGGGCTCTTTCTTCTTAAATAATAATATTATTATTATTATTATTTGAGACAGAGTCTCGCTCTGTTGCCGGGGCTAGAGTGACATTGCATCAGCCTAAATCACAGCAACCTCAAACTCCTGGGCTCAAGTGATCCTCCTGCCTCAGCCTCCCAAGTAGCTGGGACTGCAGGTGCTCACCACCACACCTGGCTAATTTGTTTCCATTTTTAGTTGCCTGGCTAATTTCTTTCTATTTTTAGTAGAGATGGGGTCTCACTCTTGCCGAGGCTGGTCTTGAACTTCAGAGCTCAAGCGATCCTCCCATTTTGGCCTCCAAGAGTGCTAGGATTACAGGCGTGAGCCACCACGCCCAGCCTGTATAAATATTATAATAACTCCCCCAAAAAACTACCATTTGCTTTCTGGAAAAATTTTGACTCAGTTTCTGAGATTCTGTCTACCATGCTTTATGAATTATTTACTCAGTTTTTTATTTAAATAGTTTTGGTCTCATGTGCATGGTTCATATGTAATATGTTTTCTACATATATATACTATTATCTAATACAATTTCAATCTTACTATTGATGGATTACATGGATTGTAACTTTGAATTTTATGGATTATTTAAATGCCTTCTTGATTTTTCCATAAGAAAATAATTTTCTTATACATATTTTTGTGTGCCAGTTAAAAGTCAGTAGAGCATTTTTTTTTGTTTGTTTGTTTTTTTGTTTTTTGTTTTTGAGACAGGGGTCTCACTCTGTTGCCCCCACTAGAGTGCAGTGGTTTGGTCATAGCTCACTGCAACCTCTAACTCCTGGGATCAAGCAATCCTCCTGTCTCAGTCTCCCAAGTACCTGGGACTACTAGAGTGTGCCACCACACCTGGCTAATTTTTCTATTTTTTTGCAGAGATAGGGTCCCACTCTTTTTTTTTGTTGTTGTTGAGACAGAGTCTCACTTTGTTGCCCAGGCTAGAGTGAGTGCGGTGGCGTCAGCTTAGCTCACAGCAACCTCAGACTCCTCGGCTTAAGCGATCCTACTGCCTCAGCCTCCCGAGTAGCTGGGACTACAGGCATGCGCCACTATGCCCGGCTAATTTTTTCTCTATAGATTTTTAGTTGTCCATATAATTTCTTTCTATTTTTAGTAGAGACGGTGTCTTGCTCTTGCTCAGGCTGGTCTCGAACTCCTGACCTCGAGCGATCCACCTGCCTCGGCCTCCCAGAGTGCTAGGATTACCCACCGGCCCCGGCCTGGGTCCCACTCTTGCTCAGGCTGGTCTTGAACTCCTTGCCTCAAGCAATCCTCCCGTCTTGGCCTCCCAAGTACTAGGATTACAGGCATGAGCCACTGAGCCCAGCCAAGCATTCATATTTGTATTACTATTTTTTATGATTATTCTAGACTTACCATCTTCATCATAATCTCAAAAATTAAGTTTAAATTGAATTCACTTATTATTTTGCTATAGGAAAATATCATATATTAAGAAAGCCTATACTTGAGTGAAACTATAGTCTCTCATTTTTTAAAAATCCTTGGTTTGCCAGAGGACTGACTCTACTTCCAAACATTTCTACCCAGTGTCATAGAGAATTCTGGCATCAAACACTGAAACTTATTATGAAGTATGTTTATTATCTTGTTAGGTATAATTTAATACTCAAGTTTTTTTTTTGTTTTGCTTTAATGAAAACTTGTAAACATAAAGAAGACCATAGAGAACAATACAACAAACATCCATGTACCTACCACCCAAATTTAACAAAAGGTACATTTTATAATGTATGCTTTTTCAGATAATTAGTGAAGATTTGATTTTCACTCTTAGCATTTTCAAAAGATGTAGATACTACCTATTAATAATATGATTTGTTTTTAATTCTTGTTCTTTTGATATTTTATTGTGTGTTTTGAATTTTATTTGAAAAGACAATGAATGGATTGTGGCACATGATGTTTAGGAAAGTGGGAGCATTTAGCAGAGCCTCCAAAAATTAGAATTCCACTAGCCCTGGGTCCTTAAGATCTGGCGTCTTAAGAGTCAGAAATAGCAGATTTGAGAGAGGCAGCTTGGTGTGTTGGAAGGAACATGAGTACTGGATCAGATAGTCTTGGGTTCAAATGCTGGCCTCTTCAATTCTTATTTGTGTAATTTTAGCCAACCATTTCTCAAGGATGAGGTAGAAGATAGCTTTAGGCATAGTGCTCAGTACATAGCAAATGTTCTTAAATATATTTTGAGGAAATATGTCATGAGGCAGAACTCTATTAAAGGTATGTAAAGGGCAGTCATCCAAGCCCCACGCTCTTCGTTTTGCCAAAAATGTGTAAATTTTCTCCTGTTCTAAGGTAGTGTTCCTTAACTCTATTAGTATGCTGCCCTTCCCAAGTGAGCTCTTAGGGCTGATTAATCTTTGTACAGCTGGTTCCTTCCCGGTGGATGCTGCACTTCCTTTTCCCTCGCATCAGTTAGTCTCTCTTAGACTGAACCTAGTTCACCTGTGTATCCAGTCCTTATTCAGGGGGCAGAAATATCATTACTATGGTTACAAAAATCCCCTTTCAATACATGGTTGAAGATGAAACCAATTCCTCAGTTCTAAGCAGTTCCTTGGATGGTCTACTCCCTGTCTTAAGCCCTTGTAAATCCCTCCGGTTTTCTTTTTGTCTCCTGCCCACCTCTTTTTTGAGACAGGTGTCTCACTATGTTACCCAGGCTGATCTCAAACTCCTGGGCTCAAGTGATCCTCCAGCCTCAGATTCTCAAGTAGCTGGGATTACAGGTGTGAGCCACTGCATGGTGTGCTCTTGTTTTCTTGGTGACGATAGCCCCATTTCATTTCTAGTTTACATGTCCCTCATTTATCAGGCAAACATAGTACTTCTTTGCAGAGTCTGTCAGTGAAGTTAGAGTCTTTATTTCTGTTGTTATCTGGATTCAAGGTACACCCCACTAACTTCACTAACTTTTTTTCCTAAATTCCGTTAAAAACTGGTAGATGGACCAGATATGGAAGACTTCACATCTCAATTCTTCTAAGGAGAACTCAATAAAATATTCCAAACAGGCTGGGCACGGTGGCTCACACATGTAATCCTAGCACTCTGGGAGGCCAAGGTGGGTGGATCGTTTGAGCTCAGGAGTTCGAGACCAGCCTGAGCAAGAGCAAGACCCCGTCTCTACTAAAAGTAGAAAGAAATTAGCTAGACAACTAAAAACATATATAGAAAAAACTAGCCGGGCATGGTGGCACACGCCTGTGGTCCCAGCTACTTGGGAGGCTGAGGCAGGAGAATTGCTTGACCCCAGGAGTTTGAGGTTGCTGTGAGCTAGGCTGACTCCACGGCACTCTAGCCCAGGCAGCAGAGTGAGAGACTCCGTCTCAAAAACTAAACCAAAACAAACAAACAAACAAACAAACAAAAATTCCAAACAGCTAATTGTATAAAAGTAAAAAATTATTACTAGAACTTTTAATTATTTTATTCAGTCTATTTGACATCTCTTAAAAGAGGGAGGAACAGAACTCACTGTCCCCATGTATGGAGAGATGAGGAAACACTGTTATAAACACTTAATCTTTCTTGATGGCATTTGGTAAAACAGATCGAAAGTCTTTGACCCAGCAATTCTACTTTCGGAAATTTATTTTAAGGAAATAACTAAGAATGTAAAATTGGTCTATCTCTTACTAATAGCAAAATAATTAAACAACAACAAAAAAGCCCCACAAATGTCTAATACAGGGGTTGGTTGAAGAGACTACAGTACAGTATAATTCATGTGATAGAAAACTATGCAGCCATTAAAATGGTTAAACGGGTCCTTTTCCTGAAGTACAAGATGATTAAATTTTTAAGAAGTTTATGAGTGTGAGGCGTGTGTTTGCAGTGTGTACAGAGAGGGAGTTTTGAGCGGGGTGGTACAATGCGAGTCTGAGCGTGCTAAGTGGGAAGGTGGGGAGGAGGAGTGTGAGTATGGACGGGGGCCGGGGGGTGGGGAATAAAGTGTGAGAACTCTAAATGGAAACTTGTTTGAAGGCTTAACGTGACATAACAGCCTTGCACTGTTATCTCAAAATTAACTCGCTTAGTGATCCTAGTGTCGAGGCTTGACACATCCTCTGCAGGCTGATGCCTGCCAAACCTACATTCCCAGCCCAGGCCTCCTTCCACGAACCCCAGATGCATCCAACTGCTTACTAGACGGTTCCAACTACACATCTAACCGACGTCTGGAACTCGACATGCTCAAAACTGAACTCCTATTCCTCTCAAAACCTTCTGCTCTTGTAGTCACCCCCTTTGGGGCAACTGGTAACTCCGTCCTTCCTGGTACTTGGGCCCCGAGCTATAAAAAGTCATCCTTGACTCCTTTCTTTCTTTTGTATTGCACATCCAAACCATTTGCCAATCTTGTTCATTTTACTTTCATGTCTGGAATCTGATCACTTCCCACCGGTCCGTTAGTACCATCGCCATCTCTTGTCCAGTTAATCACAATAGCTTCCCGTCTGGTCTTCCTCACTCTTTGCTCCCCAAAAGGTCAGCCAGAGTGACACCTTCAAGAATGAAGTCTGATCAAGTCACTCCTCTGTTCAAATCCTTCCTGGCTCCCCATCCTACCCAGCGTGAATGTTAAAGTGCTGATGATGTCGTGAAAGGCCCCACCTGACGTGACCACCCCTCCCATTACTGTTCTGGCCCACTGGCTCCTATTCTCTTGTTCCGTCTCTTAACTCCTGGCAGTTGCCTGGAGGAACTGTCTTGCTGTTCTCAAACTCCTCTCTGATTGCGGTGGCTTTGCATGACCTGTCCCCTCTCTCGAGCACTTTTTCTCAGATATACCTAAGGCTTTTTCTCTCAGCTCCTTCAGAATTTTCCTCAAATGTCACCTTTTCTGAGGTGAGGTCTCTTCTGACATACCCCCTTTGTATGCTCCCCTCCCCCACCTTTTCTCTTCTCACTGCCCGTGTCCCAGGAGCACCTGCCCCACGTGGCACTGTGACAACCAAGTGTCTCCAGATTTTGCCAAACGTCCTCTAAGCAAGCTACCAGGAATGTCTTGTTATGACTAACAAGATGCTTTATCTACCCAGGAAAAACGGTCCACGGGGCATCCACAGAGCTGACTTGGTGCCTGGCCGCAGGGTCATGGCTCTGTGGACGAACTGAGGCTACCTCCGCCAGGGCCCATGACCCAGGAACACGCCGGTTAGGGACGCAGGCTCCAGCAGAAGAGATGCGGCTGTTGGGTTGCGTGTGAGTCAGCGATAATTCTGCGTAGGGAAGAAAGAAGCCTGACGTTACAATGTTATAAAAACAAAATCTACAGGAACATCCTTCAGCTGCTCTCTGCTGTCCTCAGTTCCGAAACTAGGAACAGGGAGGCTGGATGAGACTGTCTACTCAACAGCGGGAGCACAGGGACAACACTGGGAGATTAGGGAGGGGGTTGGTGTTGATTGAATGCTTAGATCCCCAGGGAAGGATGTAAGTTTAATAAACAGCATTTCTAGGTGGCGCTGGTTATGGGAGAGAATAACATGGTGAAGCAGTGAGAACAAGCATGCTAGTCATCACGTGTAAGTGGAAGGAATTAGGGGGACGGGCGACTTGCTGTTGCATTTTAAGCAAATAGCGATGGAAACTGATTGGCAGCTGTGGAATCCTCTCCTCATCCCTTTTCCCCAACTGGTTTTCCACCGTAGCTTCCCCCCTGCTCCACCCTGAAGCTAAAGAAGAGTAAAAACGCAAATGTCCCCATGTCACTCTCCTGCTTAAAACCATAAACGTGTCAGTGATTTCCCGTTGCCCTTTGGGCAAGTTTAAACTATTTTGAATGGTCCTTCAAGTTTTGTGCCTTCCTACCTCTCCAGTTTTACCTGTCACCTGGCTCCCTGCTGCTCTCTGCTGCAGCCTTACCTGGGCACAAGCTCTTCCCTCCAATCGGTTTTCACGCCCTCCTTCCCTCACCTTTTGTTCAAAGGGAAACTTCAGGTTTATAAGACGTAATACATTTGGTATAGCCAGACTGGTGTATCAGCTTACAGGTACAAAACAAGCCAGATTAATATTTTTTCTTTTAAAAAATTGCGCGTACGTATGTATAGTTTAACACTCAGCTTAAGAAATAGATTTCTAACCTTTCAGAAGCAACCCCCACCTCAAGAATGAGCTTCTCTCTGAGTCTACTGAGAGAATCATTTCTTTGCTTTTCCTTATAGTTTTACCACCTGTATGTTGTTTCTAAGCAATAGTTTTGTCTACTTTTAATGTTTTTTGAGAATGGAACTGTTCTTTTGTGACTTGCTTATTGTGCTCAACATCACGTTCGAGATTTGCCCATGTTGTTGCTCATGCCTCTGGCTCAATTTTACTGCTGTATACGGTATCACATTGTGTGACTATTCCACCAGGTACCCATTCTAGTGTTGTGGATTTAAAATTTCCCGGTTTATGGCTACCACGAACAGTGCTACTATGAATATTTTCGTGCCTGTTGCTGTGCATATGAATGTTAATAACTGCCCACATTAGAGTGATTTAAGTTCCATCCTCCTTAATCAACACCCCCAATCCAGTCTTTAACTGATGCCCCCTCTTCAGCCCCTGAAAGTGTTTTTGGAACTCCCCCAGAATATGCTACAGGTTCATATTCCACAAATCTCTGCCTATTGTCACTCGCCACCTGCTGCTTCAAACCACTGGCCTCAGCCTGCTTGGGGCCTGCTGCTTTAGATAACAGCCTGTAGTCGGTTTGGGGGCCACATCTTCTTGCAGGCTGCTCTTCCCTCTTCCTCTCAGCAGGCCCTTCCCTGTGTTAGCCCAGCTAAAATCAAGCTGTAACTTGTGTAACAAGATCTTCCTGGAGGCTTGGGGTTTCAGAAGAAAAGTACGGTCCGGGGAGAGTTGAAGGGTGGGGGAGTGAGAGTTTTCATTGCTATCAGATGTGGCCCCAGTCGCACCTAAACTATCAGGGAGGCCTGTGGCACTGCCCCTCCCTCCAGGCCCCAGCCTGGCAGCTCTTGACCTGAGCCAGGGTCAATCCACCTCCCTGCCTTGGGAGCATGTCCTTTGAGCAAGTCTTGCAGCTGACAACCTCTGCAACCTAGGGAGGGAACGTGTCCACCCCTGCTCTTGTCTAAGGCTTATCTCCCTAAATCCTAATTTCCTTTCTTACAGAGAGTTTCCATTTCAGTCGGAGATAAGCTCGCTCCCTACTCCCAGGGGTGGACTTCCCTCCTCCAGGGCAATTCCATCCAATAGTCCAGGTACCTCCAGATTTCCCAAAGTCTGGTTGCTCAGTCTCCAAAATACCGATCTGGACCCAGGCCAGTCCGGGTCCTTTCCCCGTGTTTCCCTCCCGTGCAGCTGGAGCTGAGTCTGCTCTGGTCGCTGCCCTCCTGCTCCTGCAGTCTCCGGGGGCCTCCACTCTCTGCTCCAACTTTCCCTCCGGACTCAGGGCAATTCCTTGAATGTCAGCCATCCCCAAGAGCAAATCAGCTCTACCTAGGCATTTGGAGTCTAAACCCAGACATAGACAGGAGGATTTCTTTCTTTCTTGTTTATTTTATTTTTTTAGAGACAGGGTCTCACCCTGTCACCCAGGCTTCAGGGAAGTGGCGTGATCATAGCTCACTGCAACCTGGAACTCCTAGGCTCAAGCAATCCTCCTACCTTAGCCATCCAAATAGCTGGGACTATGGGCCACCATGCTCGGTGGATTTAATTTTTAGTAGGTCATAAATTCTCATGGGTAAAGTAAAAAATAAAGTTATAAAAAGGCATCTGTGAAAAGTGCCACTCCCCTTCAGGCATCATCTGCTCAATTACTATTCCAGATAACTACCATTATTAGTTACTTACTGAAAATTTCAGTGTTTCTTCTTGCACATAAAAGCAAATATAAACTGGGTACTGTGCTCACACCTGTAATCCCAGCACTTTGGGAGGCCAAGGTGGGAGGATCACTTGAGACTAGGAGTTTGAGACCAGCCTGGGCAACATAACAAGACACCCTTCTTTACAAAAAATTAAAAAAAAAAATTAGCCAGGCATGGTGGTGCGTACCTGTAGTCCCTACTAGGCAGGCTGAGGAGGGAGGATCACCTGAGCCCAGGAATTCAAGACTGCAGTGAGCTATGGTTGTACCACTGCACTCCAGCCTGGATGACAGAGCAAGATCCTATCTCTAAAAAAAAAAAAAAAGAAAGAAAGAAAGGAAAAAAAAAAAAGAAAAAAACAAGCAAATACTATATTCTATTTTTCTCCCTCCCCCCCCCTTTTTTTTAAACACAAAAGGCACATCGTATACACAGTGGTTTGTACCTTGCATTTTTGTTAATGTATCTCGGAGCATACTTCTTTTGTACATCTGCACTGTGTGGATGTATCATATTGTCATCAGTTCCCTAGTGATGGACGTTTGGGTTGTTTCTAGTTTTTTGCTATTACAAACAGTGTTGCAAAGAATTACCTTGCACACACACCATTTCACTCAGGTGAAAGAATATCCTGAAGTGGAAGAGCTGGATCAAAAGGCATGTACATTTGCAGTTTTGATAGAAATTTTTAGAATGTACTGCCACCATCATTACATGAGAGCTTTTATTTCCCTACAGTCTTGTCCACAGAGTGCATTATCAAACTTGGTGTGTTTTTTTTTTTTTTTTTTTTTAGACAGAGTCTTGCTCTGTTGCCTGGGCTAGAGTGCTGTGGCGTCAGCCTAACTCACAGCAACCTCAAACTCCTGGGCTCAAGCAATCCTTCTGCCTTAGCCTCCCAAGTAGCTGGGACTACAGGCATGCACCACCATGCCCAGCTAATTTTTCTATATATATTTTTAGTTGTCTAGCTAATTTCTTTCTATTGTTAGTAGAGACAGGGTCTTGCTCTTGCTCAGGCTGGACTCGAACTCCTGACCTCAAGTGATCCTCTCCCCTCGGCCTCCCAGAGTGCTAGGATTACAGGCGTGAGCCACCGCACCCGGCCGGGTTTTTTGTTATTCTGATAAATAAAAAATTGTAGTTCAGTGTAGATTTAAATTGATCTTCTCCATTATGAGTTTCATATTTCCCTTTGTGTTAATTTTTCTCAGTATCCTTTGCCCATTTTAATATTAAAGTGCTAGTCTTTTTTCTTCTTGATTTGAAATTCTTCATATATTAGACAAATTAGCTTGCTTTTTACTATGAGTTGCAAATATTTTGTCTCAATTTGCCATTTATCTTTTGATTTTCCTCATGGTTTTTTTTTTTAATGTGATTGAATTTACAGTTTCTGGCTTTTGAGTCATAGTTATAAATATATTTTTCACTCTGAGGTTGCCCAGGAAAGCTCCTAAATTTTCTTCATGTAATTTTAATCTTTCTTTTTTTTTAAACAGCTCTATTGGAGTATAATTGACATATAAAAAATTTCACATATTTAATGTATACAATTTGATGAGTTTGGACATATGCATACATGAAACCATCTATTATTTTTGTTGTGGTGACAGTTTCATGTAATTTTATGCTTTTTTAAACATTTAAATCTTTTACTTCTTTGGAATTTATCCAGGTGCATGGTGTGAAGAATGGATCCAACTTATATTTCTTTCCAGAAGGCTACCCCTTGTTCTAGCACAGTTTGTTAAATGGCTCACCTTTTCCTTCTGCTCTGAGATGCTATCTTTATTATATGCTAAATTCCTGCACCTACTTAAATTTATTTATTCCTTTCATTTATTTTCATACACCAGTATCTCATTGTTTTAATAATTGAAGCTTTATAATATATTTTAATACCTTCTATGTTAGAACAGAACCTTCATGTTACTCTTCTTTTACAGACTTATCCTCATTATTCTAGTTTGTTTATTTTTCCTCATGAACTTTAAAAGTAGGTACTAAATTCCAAAAACAGAACACCCAAAAAGCCCATTGATGTTTTCACTGGGATTGTGCTAAATTTATAAATTAACTTAGGGAAACTTGTTATCTTTGTGACATTGTGTCTTACTCTCCAAGAACATGGTATGCCTTTCCACTTGTATGGGTCTTCTATTATATTGTTTAGTGGCCATAAAAAAAAATCTGTCTATTATGTTCAAGGAAATAAAAGTGAAGACTAAAAAATTTGGCAAAGAGTTGAAAACTATAAAAAGAGAACCAAATGAAAATTCTACGATTAAAAGAAAATACTACTATAGATATTAAGAAATCAGTTAGTGGGTTTATCATATTAGATACATTTGAAGAGATAACAAAAAATAGGTCAGAAAAAAAATTTCCGAACAAACTTAGAGAAACAACAAGATGGAAAATAAAGAATATAATATAGTATATATGTACAGAAAATAAAGTTAAAAATTTTACTATAGACAGAACTGTATTTGCAGAAGAATAGAAGAGAGATAATGTAGAAGAAGCACCAATTGAGGAGAAAATAGCTGATACTTTTCCATTTACAGTGGCTGACTTGGTGCTTGGCACTTTTTTATTGATACATAATTATGAGGTATATGTGATATTGATACTTGCATTCAATGTATAATGATCAAATCAGGGTATCTAGGATAACCATCATCTCAAACATTTACCTTTGTATTTGGAACCTTTCAAATTTCTTCTAGCCATCTTGAAATATACGATATTGTTAAATTGTGGCTCTACGTTGCTAATGAATACTAGAACTTACTCCTTCTATCTAACTGTATGTTTGTACCAATCAAGCTACCTCTCTTCACTTCCTCCCCCACCATACCCTTCCCAACCTCTGGTAACTAGCATTCTAGTTATTACCTCCATGAGATCCAATTTTTTAGCTTCCATATCATTGTCAATATTATTATTTTTCCTACCCTGGCTCGAATAAAGATCTATTGGCAATATCACTGGAGTCCAAATCCTCTAGGCTATTTTTTTCACCAAAGACCTTAATGTAAGGCTGGTGGCAGGCACCCCTCCCTTCCCTAATAAAAAAGAAGAAGCCCAGGAGACCTTCCAAGGACAATACCTGCAAGGCCCAGCTAAGTTAAAGGACAACCACACCTAGATGGTTACCCTGATAAGAGTCTCGGTTCCTAAAGTCCACACATACCACCGGCACCTCCTATTTCTCAATACCTGCCCTAAAACTGCAAGGGACAATTCCTTGTTCTCCCCACCATAAATCTTCCTGCCAAAGAAACCCCTACCCCCATCCCTAAAAACATATATAAACCCACTCAGACTTCTGGGCGATGTGACTTTTCGGGTCTCTCTCTCTCTCTCTCTCCGGGGACCCAAAAGTCTCGCCTGGGTCCCTCTCTTGGGACTTGTTACCCTCACCCAGGAGGGCCCCAATAAAGCCTCTTTACTTATCCCTTTCAACTCTGCTCGTCTTTCTTTCTCTGGCGCCGGCCAATCCAAAAAACCTTACACTTATATTCCAGGGGCATTCTCTTTTCTTTCTTACATCAATAGCTTTATTGAGATATAATTTCCATACTCTTAAAATTGCCTTGTTTAAAAGTGTACAGTTCAATGGCCTTTAACATATTCAGAGTTGTGGAACTATCACCATAATCAATTTTAGAACATTTTCATCATCCTCCTCCCCCCCTGCAAAAAAAACCTGTTCCCCTTTAGCCATCAACTTTCAACTCCCTACCGACCCCTGACCCCTGGTAACCACTAATCTACTTTCTCTCTATATAGATTTGACTATTCTTGATATTTCATATAAATGGAATCATATAATATGTGGTCCTCTATGTTTTCAAGTTCATCCATCACACTTCATTCCTTTTTATAATGGAATACTGTTCTGTTGTATGGCTATACCACATTTTATTTATTGAGTCATCTGTTGATGGACATTTGAATTGTTTCTACTTTTTGTCTATTATGATAATGCTGCTATGAACATTCATGTATAAGTTTTTGTGTCAACATAAGTTGTCATTTTCCTTGGACGGATCCCTAGGAGTGGAATTGTTGGGTCATAAAGGAACTCTATGCTTAGCCTTTTGAGGAACTTCTAGATTATTTTCCAAAATGGCTGCACCATTTTGTATTTCCACCAGTAAAGGAAGAGGGTTCTAATTTTTCCACATCCTTACCAATGCTTGTAATTATCTGCCTTTTTTATTATAGTCATCCTAGTGTATATGAAGTGGTATCTCATTGTATTTTTCTTCAGTAGCAATTAAAAAGAAAATTTTTATTTTGAAATAGTTATAAACTCACAAGAAGTTGTACAAGTGGTACAAGGAGTTTGTGAATCACTCACTTAGCTTCTCTGTAAAGGAAAAAACAAACAATATTTTAATCTCTGCTCACACACAGAACACAGAACACTTCTGTGAACACATATGTGTGGTTTTCCCCCACACATATCTGGTCACAAGCAATTCTCCAGTGGACATCAACTGGGTAACCTATTATTCTATTCAATTCTGATGCTATCTACCTGGAGATAGTGTCAGAGCCCAAAGGGGGAGGGCCCAGTCCCACAAGGCTGCCCTCCACTTCAGACGCCAGTTGCAAGTAGCAGGTTGTCACTTACGTTTCTGACTGATGGGCTGCACACCAGGATTCCCACAGCCTCCTCCTTGGAGTCCATTAATTTGCTAGGATGGCTCACAGAACTCAGGGAAACATTTACTTAACATTTACCAGCTTATTTTAGAGGATATAATAAAGGATACAGTTGGACAGACAGATGAAGAGAGGATTAGGGTTGTGTGTGGGCAGGGGCACAGAGCTTCCATGCCCACCTCCCTCCCCATACCTCCTTGTGTTCAGCTCCTCAAATCTTTTTTTTTTTTTTTGAGACAGAGTCTCACTCTGTTGCCCAGGCTAGAGTGAGTGCTGTGGCATCAGCCTAGCTCACAGCAACCTCAAACTCCTGAGCTCAAGCGATCCTCCTGCCTTGGCCTCCCAGAATGCTAAGATTACAGGCATTAGCCACGGTGCCCGGCCGGCTCCTCAAATCTTGTTCAAGAGTTTTTATAGAGCTTGACCTCCAGCCCTTCCCACCCCCCCATCCCTCCCCAGAGGTCAGTGGATGGGGCTGAAAGTTTCAATCCTCTATCACCTGGTCTATCTAGTGACCAGCCCCATCCAGAGGCTATGTAGGGAGCCCCACCCTTAGTCACCTCATTAGCATAAACTCAGCTGTGATCAAAAGAGGCTCATTATGAATAACAAAAGACACTCCTATCATTCAACAAATTTTAGGTGCTCTATGACTGGAAATGGGGACAAAGATCAATGTATTTTATATTATATCGCATTTTCCAAATGGGAACATTGTACATAACTATAGTACAATATCAAATTCAGAAAATTAACACTAGTACAATACTTTTAATTAGGCCTAATTCAAATTTTACCAGTTTTACAATGCACTCTGTTATGGACCGAATGTTTGTGTCCCCCCCAAATTCATATGTTGAAACCATAACCCTCAATGTAATGGTATCAGCAAATAGGACCTTTGGGAAGTGATGAGATTTAGATGGGGTCATGAGGGTGGAACATCCATGATGGGATTAGTATCCTTATAAGAAGTAGAAGCAGCCAGGGGTGCTCTCTCTCTTCTCTATGAGAAAATACGGGAAGAGGGGAGCCATCTGCAAACCAGGAGGAAGGCTCTCTCTAGACTAAATCTGCCGGCATCTTGGTCTTGAACTTCCCAGCCTCCAGAATCATGAGAAATAAATGTCCATTGTTTAAACCTGCGGTCCCCAACCCCCAGGCCATCAGCAGTACTGTTAGGAAGCCTGCCACCTGAGCTCCGCAATCCCCCCTGCCCCCCGCCACTGCCTGCCCAAACTGGCTAAGCCCAAACACATTCATTTGTGTGTTTGTGTATAATTGTATGCAATTCTGTCCTATATATAGGTTTGTGTAACCACAACCACAATCAAGGTACCCACTTGTTCCATCAGCACCAAGGAATTCCCTCATGCTATGCCATATAGTTACATCCATCTCCCCATTAACATCTTTAAATGAGCAACCACTTCTTTATTTTTCTTCTCTATAATTGTGTTTATCCTGATACTTACATAAATGGGACCATTTGAGATTGGCTTTTTTCACTCAGCAAATACCTTGAGATCAATTTAAGTTGTTGCACATATCAATAATTCTTTCATTTCATTGCTGAGTAGTATTTCATTGTATGGATGTACTCCAGATTGTCTACCCATGAAAAGCATGGGGTATTTCCAGTTAAGGGTATTATAGATAAGGCTGCTGTGAACATTTATGTTCAGGTTTTTGTGTGAACATAAGTGTTCATTTTTCTGGGATAAATACCCAAGAGTGTAATTGCTGGTTTGTATAGTAAGTACATGTTTAGTCTTCTAAGAAACTGACAAACTATTTTCTAGAGTGGCTATACCATTTTACATTCCCATCAACAATGTATGAGAGATCCAGTTTCCCCACATTTTTGTCAGCATTTGGTATTATCATTTTTTATTTTAGCCATTCTAATAGACACATGGTGGTACCTCATCATGATGTGAATTTGCATCTCCCTAATAGGTCATAATGTTGAATATCTTTTCATGAGCTTATTTGCCATTTGTATATATTCTTTGGTGAGTAGCAATTTAGGTTTTTTTCTAAATATACTCTTACACATTTCTTATTTTTCATAATTTTTTTCTTGTTGTAATTAGGGTCTTTTAAAATTGATATCTTCCAGTTACTTATTGTTGTATATATAAAAACTTAATTTTAAACCACACTACCTTATTAAATTTTCTTAGCTTTGTAGATGTTAAAGACTTTTAATTAGGGGATGTCATGATCAGATTTGTGTTTTTGAAAACATCACTCTGGTTATTACTTTGAAAACATCACTCTGATTTTGAAAACATCACTAGAGAATAGATTGAAGGAGACCAGGAGTGGCTGTGGGAAGGTCAGTTATTAATAGAAGGCTCCTGCATTAGGTGAATGGCAGTGGTGGCTTGGACCAGAATAGGGTGGTAGCCATGGAAATGTGGAGAACGTGAGAGATTTATTTTGAAAATAGAACTGGATCTGGACAGATTGAATTAGGCAGGGAGTGGGGGGAAATGAAAGGGAAAGAAGAGTCCAGGTGTATGCCGTGAGCATTTGGATGGATGGATGAATGGGTGGATGGATGGATGGGAGATAATGAACTGAGATGGGGAAGACGAAAAAGAGGAACAGATTTTTGGGGAAGGACATAAATTTAGTTTTGCAACACGTTAAGTTTGAGCTGCCTGAGAGCCATGCAGGGGATTTGTCAGGTAAGCAATTGGATATAAGATTTTGAAGCTCAGAAGACAGGGAGGGTCTCATGCTGTAAATTTGACGTGGGGTTTAAACCTAGATGGATATCACATAGGTAACCTTTAATGCCACAGAAATGGAAAGGCCACCCAGGAAGAAAGAGGAAAGGAGGGCAGTGCCAACACTGAAGGGCTGGGTGGAGGAGACAGACGGCCAGAGAGGCAGCGAGAAGACCATGAGGGGCGGCATCTGGAAGCCGAGAGAACCTGTGTCTCAAGGACGAAGTCGTAATAATCAAATGCCGTGGAGTGGACAAGAGAGATGACCGAAAACAGATAAACAAAAAGTCTATTGTATTTGGCAACTTGAAAGTGTTCGATCCCCTTTTACTCTGAAATGAAGTCCCAAGAGAGGCTCTTCCCCTCCCTGCACTGGTTTCTGCTTGTCCCTTTACACCCCCCTCCACTTTAAGTGCTAAAAGCAATTAATTCCGGGTGATGTTTTAATTTCTATTCTTTCTTGCTTATCTATATTTTCTCCTTCCCTACAACAATAAGTAGTATGTAATAATAAAAAGAATCCATTGTGTTCCATGATAACATCTGCCTGTTCCTGAGCACAGGGGGCATCGCTATGAGTGCCTGTCCCCCCGTCTCTGCTGCTGATAAAGAAGCAGTGGCGAGGATAATACTAATAATTTCTGCTACTTATTCCGCATACCCTTGGCCTTGCTCTGGGCTGCTGAGCTGGGAGCTGCGTCTGAGGCCGGGGCTCTGTTGTCAGAATTCTGGGTGAGGGCTGTTCATTGCATCTCCCTGGAGGCTGCCACCAGGCTTGCGTTGCTAAGTGCACTGTTTAATTTAGAAGCGTCTTTTATCTTGGCTCTCTTGACCAGTCAAAGTTGTGGTCACTGTTTTCAGCAATGACTGGGGAAAGAAGGGGTGGAATTAATTAAACCTAGAGGAAGGGACTTTGAAGGGTGGAGCTAAGGTTCACAGAGGAGAAGAAGCCTTTAAATAAAGGGCCCCCACCGGCTGCCAGGGAGTGTGCAGGACTGGCCAGCGGGGAGCTGGGCTGCTCCGCGTGCCACTGCCTTCTGAGCCTTCTGAGCCTTCTGCGGCCTCCCACCTCCTGCCGTCTGTCTGTGAGAGGCAGCCCGAGCCCAGGGGAGATGATGGAGCCTGAGGAGTACAGACGGAGAGGTAAGCATTCCTGACCCTTTTCCCTCTTGCCACCTGCAGGAACAGCTGCTGGTGGGTGGCCCGTAGATTTCAGGCTGTCATTTGACTGGAGCATCAGAATTGTCTTCTGAGAGTTGGCTTCGGCAACGTTTTCTCTGTGAAAGGAATGCGGGATCAGAGTATAAAACTTCCCTCCACCTTTCTTTCGCTCTCCCTCTCACATACCCACCACATCCTCACTACCACGTCTCACTTTTCCTCTCTACTCCACAACATAGAAGATTTGGATTCCTGAGCACTAAGAGGAAAGAAAGGGATTATTCATATTCTGAAATAGAAAAAAATGTTCTAAGTGTTCTGTAGTCACTGCAAAATCTTCTCTCTTTCGCTCTCTCTTTAAACATTCTCTCTGTGTGAATCTGTCAGTAGTGTTCTTTCACTGAGTCACTCACTCCATAACTATTTAGCAAGTGCCTCCTATGTACCGAGCAAAACAAGAATGGTTATCCTCTTTTCAGGCAGGGCTCTCCTTAGAAAGGAAGTAGGTAGTTGCTTAAAAAAGAATCTTCAATGTCTTTATCTTTATAATTTTTTATATCTTCATCTCCACTAGTAGGTCACAGTGCCTGAAATTCCTTTGCTGCAAGGTATTGTGCTATGTTAAAATCCAACTTTTCCTCTCTCTCCTCCATGGAGAGAGAACTCACTGAGGCCTTTACACTTCAGGGTGTGTTAGCCTATTCCATTGCTTTCCAAAGGCACATTTAGCTGAGAGCAGGTCCCCATGGGCATTGATCCTCTGAGTGGATCACAAATATGTTTAATGCTGTCCCTGGACAAGTGGAGGGCTAGGTCCAGAGCTCTCAGGTATCTGGTGGATGCTGCTGGGGTCCCGAGAGCCGCTGGGCTGGAGGAAGTTTGGAGGGGAGCAGACAGAAGAGAGAAGGGTGTGGAAATCTACCTTCATCTCCCCAGTTTTGTCTGAGGCTGGTTCTTGTTTGTAAGAAAGTTACATGAACTAACTTCATGAACTAATTCAGAGGCAGGAAATTGGGTTTCCTCTCCTCTTAGGGAAGAAGAGCCCAGGGAGTACTAAGGAATGATTATGGATATTCAGAGAGGCACACAGACATATACACATACAAACATACACACACACACACACACACACACACACACAAAGGGAGAGAAACAACGAGAGAGACTGAGAGAGAGCGAGAGACAGGCATTGAAGATGGAGATCTGAAAGAATAATTCGCAGTGGCTTCAGTGTATTCTACTTGGCTATTTTCCTTCCTTATTCATTTGTTCATTCACTTGATCAAATTTTTGAGCATCTAAAAATTGTTCTAAACACTGAGGTATTGATGGAGGCAGCGGGGAGAGAGAGAAGGTTATTAGGATGTGGTGCCGCATTGCCCTGGGGTTTCGGGCTAGTGCAGGGGTGCTTGTTCTGGACCCATGGTTGTGCTTTATGGATTCTATGAACCTCAGAAATTAAACATAAAGTTTTTTGTGTGTGGAAGCCTATGGTTCTAATCAGATTCTTGAAGAAGTCCATGAGTCCAAAAAAGTTGAGGGATTACTGATCCAAGGGGAATGGTGAACAAACAGATTTTTTGTCCTTTATCAGAAGTGAGCATGGAAATTTGCCACCTGTGCTAATGAATACAGGGTATGTATGACAATTTTTAGATATAAAGGCTACGGAGTTTCTACTGAGCCTGTAAAGTAACGAATTACTAGATGTTCTGTTTCTGAGAAGAAAAGAAAGGCAGGAGAGACCATCAAGATTGATGTGGATAAGGGAAGGAGGAAGGAAAAGAAATATTCTACTCTGGTGCTAGAATTTTGTGCTTTGGAGATTGTCCATCGTGTTCGTTTGCTCATTCACACACTCCCTCCGTCATTCATTCAATCCTTCACTCCTTCTTTTTATTTTGGAGACAAGGTTGAGCCAGGGATCAGCTCCTCCCTCGGCCCACGAATCCACTTCCTTCTTTACCAAGGCTCTTCGCCTAGACCTGAGAGGGACAGGCACAGATTTTTGGCCAGGCCCAGCCAGAGAACATGAGCCTGGTTTCTCTGCCTCCCTTCCAGGGAGAGAGATGGTGGATTACATCTGCCAGTACCTGAGCACTGTGCGGGACAGACGTGTCACTCCGGATGTGCAGCCTGGCTACCTGCGAGCCTGGCTGCCTGACAGCGCTCCCGAGGAACCCGACAGCTGGGACAGCATCTTCGGGGACATTGAGCGGATCATCATGCCTGGGGTGAGACACAGAGACCACAAGGGTGGTTTTGGATCTCGGGCACAGAAGGGAGGGTGGTGGCCTGAAGGAAGGCATGCTTTGGGTCAGCTGGGATGACGATGCCTCCTTCAGCCCCTTGGCCACCAACACGCGGCCCGTGTTCCAGGCATGTGGAGGGCAGGGCTCTGACTGGAATTAGATTCTGGTGCCAGGGCCGGCCTGTAGAGGTCAGTGGGGAGCTGGCGGGGAAGAACGACTGCACCCCGGGGTGTACTCTGGCAGCAGTGTGGAAATCTAATGGGACGGGCCAAGATATGAACGCTTTGTCTGAGGGGAAAGGGCAACTCTGGAGATAGCGCCTGAACCCTGATGGGCGGAGCCAGGGAGGGACCCTCCGACGCAGCATCTGAGGCCAAAGGGGAGGAAGGAAGGGCGCACACAAGCTCTGAGGGCACCGTGGGTTGGCCCAGGAAGCTGCGTGGGCCTCGTCAGCACCCTCCCTTCTCCTGTGTGAGGCGGGAACGGTGTCCTTACCAAGGGCAGGTCTGGTGAACGAGCTGCGTTTCAGGAGCAGGAAGGGGCTTTCCCTGAATTAGGGATACTCTCAGTGACAGAGGGTGCAGCCTGGGAACACAGCTGGTGGGGCCAGGAAACAGCCGGAAGCCGGTTGATGCCTGGGGCTTGAGCTGGAAGCCGCCTCGATAGGTGGGGCTGACATCCCTGGCCACCAGGGGTGAGGCGCTCCGCCAAGGCGCTTGAGTTAAAATTGCACCAATTCCCTTCCCATGGAGGGGCTCCCTGCTGTGTGCCCGGCGCTGTACTAGCCACGCTACACCATAGCTCGTTCAATCTTCACAGTGACTGTGCTTCACAGATGAGGAAACTCAGGCTCAGAGAAGTTCATTGTCTTGTCCAAAGTCACAGAACTAGTACCTGGCAGATCCAGGATTTCAGTCCAGGCCAGTCTTACTCCCAAGGCTCTGCTGTTTCTCCTGCACTCTGTTACCTCTCCCTGCGAGTGCCTGAGTGTGGCTCGGCTGTGCCCAGGCCCCTACCACACCGGCCTCCTCACTCTCCCCACTGGGGCATTTGTGCTCTGAACCACGTGTGTCTAGAGGCTCTTCCTGAGGCTGACTTGAGATCTGCCTCCATTATCCCCAAAGAACCTTGGACTTACCTGGGACAGAAATATGCCTGGAGGCAGGGGTGAGAAAATGTCCAAACTCAGAAAGTGACGGCAAGTTTGTACCAAGCCAAGTACTCATCTCTGACCACTCAGCCTGTTTCACAAGCATGTTTCGAAAATTTCAATGTCAGCAAAGCTTTACCAAGGAGGCTAGATCCCTGATAAGATTATCTGGTGGATTCCATTCTGTAAAATGTAATCTGCCGAGGGGCTAACTGTAATCTGGGAGTGAGGCCGAGAGCAACTGTCAGAAGAGCTGGAAACAAGCTGATTCATTTGACCCAGAGGAATTCCAGCAGTTGCGGGGGCGTGTGGTCCAGGAGGCTCATTTCTGGGCAGAGAGGTCTGTTTTTGATAAGGGCTTCCTGTGGCTTATCTTACATTATTTATCTTACACGAACAGACAATTGCCTCCTGATAGGGCCAGGAGTTGGAAGTCCTTCTCTGGGGTTTCCAAAATACTGTCACCAAGCGCAGTGATAGTGAGGGTCCAATCTTCCATCTCATCTCACAGGCCACACCAGCCTCTGGCGGCTGGCCTGAGAGCAGTTGGCCCTTTGCTTTCCCCTTTTGGTCAGTGCCTCCTTGAAAACTGGATTAATTTTTCCCTTCCTGCTACTTCCTAGACACTAAGAGGAGGAAAACTCTCTTTCCCCTTTAATTCCAACCCTGGTTAGAAAACCCTCATTTGCTTTTCATGAGGGAAACAGAGCAGCCCAATGGGAGGAGGCAGGACCCCATCCTGCTTGGGCCTTTGGGTTCCTGTCTAGGCACTGTCTTCTGTCCCTATGAGGTGTGTGTGACCACAGGGATGAGTCCTCGCTCTGCCAGGCCCCAGATAAAACAGAGATAATAGTAGAAACTACTTCATAGGGTGCTGTGAAAATTAAGAGAAAGCATGGAAAGAGGAAGATATTATTACTTACCACGTCTTCTGTTTGGTGGAAATCGGAGGAAGAGATTTGATTCTCTCAGAGTCAAGTCAGGATATGCGAAGTGTCTGTCCCCACACAATTAGTTTATGGTTAACATTAGTGCTTTACATTTGGCAAATTTACTTGTCCATATACCCCCCACACACAGCAACCCTAGGAGGCAGAATTTATTTTATGATGAGAAACTGGGGTTAGAGAGGTGCAGGAGATGATCCTGCTTTTATGGAGTCTGAAGTGTATACACATTTTGAAACTTCCTTTAAGGAAAAAAAAAAAAAAAGAAAGAAGAATAAATCTCAAAAGGGACCCATGCAAACATGGCACCTTGGAGCTTAAGTTCATTAGCTTCATGGTAAATCAATCGACAAGGTCACATAGCTGATTGGGGGTAGAGGTAGGACTGGAACCTGTGTCCTTGGACTTAGATCTTGTGCTCCTTCTGTTATACATGCTGTTCAGGACATGGTCCTTGCTCTTGGAGGACTGTAAGCATTTGTGCACACAGAATAACAGGATGATGCATTAAGATGTTATCTAATGAGTTCTCAGTGGAGTGAAACATCCAGAATTCGAGTGTTCCATGGGCTCAGGGAGGGATCAAAGGGGCTGCAGGAGCTGGGGAAGGGTTCATGGAGAAAATGAATATTTAGTAGCATTCTAAGAATCAACAGGTTTTGGAGGGTCATGTCTTTATAGGGAGTGCCTTCCCGTTAGGGGACACAGCAATGCTCAAAGACATGAATGTAGAAATGAACAGGACATACTTTTGCAGAGCAGTGAGATAAGGAGAGATTAGATAATCAGTGAGGCAGATGAGCCACTGGGGATGCTTCTGACCCTCCCTGTCTGCCCAGCTCCTCTTTACATCCGGTTTTGATTGTGGGCTCGGAAGTTAGCCTGGAGGTTGGCCTCGGAAGTGGCCTCTCACATGCTTGGGCTGGCCCCTCCTCCTGCCCTCTCCTCTCCTCCCTCCATCCCTCGGGGAAGCTGAGGACAGCTTTGAGCCCACATGGAGCCTCTGCAGGAGCTTCATGCCCAGAGAACACAGTGCTCCATCAAACAAAATGTGCTTCTTGCAAGAAACTGGATGAGAAAAGCAATCTGCTCTTCTGGAGCAATTAGGGTGCCTGCCCTTCCTTTTACTACTGTGCAGGGGTGGCCTGAGGGATAAGCACTGGGGGCTAATTCAAGCACCACCCAGAATCCCACGAACTTATGACTGCAGTGAATGTCCTTTTGCATATTTTCTTCTGGACTTTGCATACATGCAAAGGCTCCACTGGTGAGCTAGCTTAGGATAGGAGCCAGGTGGGTGGAAAGAACACCAATGAACATGTTCTATTTTCATGGAGTTGTGTCACCGTGTTGCCCCACCTCCAGAGTGGCGCTTCCCCTTGCCAGAGAGGGTGTCTGGGGGAGGAAGACCTCCTGGAAGTGCCTCCTGGTGCCAACTGTGTGCATGCTCTGCCTCCAGGTGGTACATTGGCAGAGCCCCCATATGCATGCCTACTACCCGGCCCTCACCTCTTGGCCATCCCTGTTGGGAGACATGCTGGCTGATGCCATCAACTGCTTGGGGTTCACCTGGGTGAGTAGCAACGGCTGTAACTACTGGCAATGGGGGACGTAGCAGGGAGTAACATCCTAGGGCAGACATATTTTGTCCTGGTCTCTGAACAGGGTTCCAGGATAAATATTAACAATGGCTACATTCTTTAAGCTTAAGCCTTATATTAATTATCTCATATAATCCTTTAACCCTATGGAATCTCGAGTATTGTAGGTGAGGAAATTGAGGCTTAAGTAACTTATCTCCCCAATATCACACAGCTTAAACAGACACAGATGGGATTTGGACCCAGATCTGGTTATTGGTAGTTAGGACCCTAGCTAAGCACTTTGATACCTGTTGGGTCACTACTTTCCCTGTGTACTCGTCTTTGAGTAGCTAGAGATATGTCCTAAGAATTCCCATAATAACTCCTCAAGCACCAATCAGCTTTAAATTGTGCTAAATCTTTCTAGAACATCTTTATATTTTAAGCCTGAACTCTCATAGAGTGTGTGTGTTGGGGCGGTGGGTGGGGGAGGGCATGTGGGTGATATTACTATCTTTTCCAGGAAGGAGTACTTTCTTTCTTAGTCCTAAAACCTCTCCCTGGTCTTTAGAGTGTTTCTCAGATGGGTATTTTAGGGACTTGAGGAGCCAAATCCAAGCCCATCATTTCTAGGGTTCTTTCTCCATAGAGCCTTGGAAGATTCACCTCATTGAGGGCAGCATGAATCCAAAGCCCCATATCTTTCCTCTTTCTGGTTTGGCAGAGGGTGGGGTGGGAGTGGGACACAGGGCCTGACACTGATCCCTTCTCCGGGGAGGCTTCTGTTGTTGCCATCAGGGCCAGGTGAGGGCCAGGGCAGAGACAGGTGTGTTTCTTGGGCTAGTGGGGGCATTTCGGCACCCTGGAGCTGTGCAGATGAAGTTCCTTTCCCTCTTTCAGGCTTCTAGCCCTGCGTGCACAGAGCTGGAGATGAACGTCATGGACTGGCTGGCGAAAATGCTGGGCCTCCCAGAGCACTTCCTGCACCACCATCCCGGCAGCCAGGGGGGAGGCGTCCTGCAGGTACCTCCATTGGCAAAGCTCCACCTAGCACGGGGGCTAAGTGGTGAAAGATAAGCCAAACCCTAACCTGGGAATTCTCCTGCTCTCCACGGAGTTTCCCCATGTTACCCACACCACGGTCACCCACGCCACCATCATCGCTACCACGATGGACTCCATGGCCCCGACACCACCGTCATCGCCTCTTCCACCTCCCTCACGGCCACTGCTCCACCGCAGCTTCCGCTTCATTTACACTTGCTGCTGCCACCTCGCTTTTCCTCTCTTATCTTTGAAAGAGATTAAAAAGTCAACACTTGATCACATTTCCAGTATTACTTGATTCAGGCTTATTAGTTTAAAATCTGACAACTGCCCTCATGGGTTTGTCCCATTTTATACCACATGGTAAGAGGGGAAAAGAGGAGACAAGGGGAGGGCTTCTCTCCCTCCCACTCGGTCCAGGAGATCCTTATCGGTGAGAGCAATGAACAGGATAAAGCCAGCAATTGTATCCTCTGGCTCTGTCTTTTGGATACCTGTCAAATGATGGTTCTTAAAATATTTCATTTTCTCAAGAGTAAAGCCACAGAGTGGAGCTTTCTTGGTGGCCCCCATAGACCATGCATGTCTCTAGGTGCTTTTGCCTCTATAAAACCTTGATATTCATGAGGGTTTGTTCTGAGACCTTTGAGAATCCTCAGATTCTTGAATTTTACTGTAACATATAATTTTCCTGGTTTTATAATCTATAAGATAGAGATAATAATATTTCCTTCAAAGAGTGGATGTGAGGATTAAATGAATTATTCTATTAGATAAAAATAGCCACACGGCCCTGCGAATGGGAAGTAGGCTGGGCCCACTTGCTGGCTGAATGACTCCTTCTCTCACTGCAGCCTTACAGCAAGATTAAAATCTGCACCTTACAAGAAAGACAAATTGCTGCAAGCTGGGGACCTTCTGGCTTGTTAGCAAACAGTTGCAACTTCAGATATTATATTGGGAAGAACACGCCAAATATCTACTGTGCACGATCTTGCTGATTATCTGAAGAGCCTTGCAGCTAAATAGTATCATCCCCAGTGCTTGAGATAAGAGCACCGAAGCTCAGAGAGATTAACTAGCTTGTCCTAGGTCAGATAGCTGGTAAGGGGAGGAATGAGGATTCAAACCCAGGCCTTTTTAAATCCAAATCATGCTTTCTCCTGTACTCAACAGCATGTGAACTTGAGTTAGTCACATAACCTCTCTGTGCATCCCTATCCTCATCTTAGTGTGACAAGAATCACAACTGTCTCAGAGGGGTTGTGAAGAACAAGCAGGATGACAGGAAGTGTTTTGTGAACCATGATGTCATGCAGATGAAAGGTGGTACTATTATTATTATCATCATGTGTGGCTTTCTTGTTATGGAGTGATTTCCAGCCACTGACTGTCTGTGGATCTGGTCCATACACCTGTTCATGACAGTGTCTGCCAGGCTTCTGAGCAGAATTCTATCAGCCGTAGGTCACCTGAAGATTTCAAGAAGCAAAGACACCGAGACTGAGTGAATCAATGATGAGAAACCATGAAGACTCCTGTGTCCTGCTGGGGTGGCCTGCAGGATTTCCACAATCATGGCCAGAGCAAAATCCCATCCGCCCCTTGTTTGGATAATCTATACTTCCATCCTGGGAGGCAGTTAAAGAGGTGCTCTCCATTTTATAGATGGAAAAGGGTCTTCCCGAGGGGCAATAAGGTCAAGGAGCCATTGACAACAAGGAGCCTCAAGGTCACAGGAGCCATTGACAACAAAACTGAGGCCAAAGTCCCCAACCTCTCACATAGGCCAGGATCCTCTCTCTGGGATGTGCCTGTGGAATCAAACTCCATTTCCACACCTAATAAATTGAGAGTTCTTTTAAATAAGGCTTCCAGGGGGAGCAAACTCACATCCATGAGGGACAATCTCTTTTTGGTTTCTGAGGCCTCTCTAATAGAGATGTTGGTATTATGTGCAAACTTGTTTTCACAATGCAGAATGGGTATGTGAGTTGGGGAGGAAAGAGGGCCCCTTAGGCAGGAGCTGTGTACTTCATTAGGTAGATAACTGTCTCTCTCTCTCTCTCTCTCTCTCTCTCACACACACACACACACACACACACAGGGAACTATGAAACCTGGGGAAATTTGGCAAGAGAACACAGAGTGGCTGCCATTGGTAATCCTTTGTAATCCTTTTCCACTGCAGAGCACAGTGAGTGAATCCACCTTGATTGCCCTGCTGGCAGCAAGGAAGAACAAAATCCTGGAAATGAAAAAGTCTGAGCCCGATGCTGAGGAGTCCTCGCTGAACGCCCGCCTCATCGCCTATGCCTCTGACCAGGTGAGTGGGCCGGCACGGGACAGACCTTCAGGTGGGCACTTGGCTTCTGCAGTCTTAGTCCTTGAGCAGTTTCCTTCCAGGCATGGCTATGCTGGGGCTCCGGGCAGCTCAGGCCGGGCAGGTCGTCCCCAGGAGCTGCAGGCGAAGACAAACTCCCAACACCTGCCTTTGATTCCCTCAGCCTCCTGCTTCAGCAGTTTCTGGGGAGTGTTCATTCCAGTGTGGCTCTTTGCTAACAGGTTTCTGTGACCTTTTTAGGCTCACTCCTCAGTGGAGAAGGCTGGTTTGATTTCCCTTGTGAAGATGAAATTTCTGCCTGTGGATGACAATTTCTCACTCCGAGGGGAAGCTCTTCAGAAAGCCATTGAGGAAGACAAGCGGCAGGGCTTGGTGCCTGTCTTTGTAAGTCAGAATGTGTGCCTCAGTTTAGGATGATAGGACTTGGATGTGAGGAAGGAAATTTGGCAGAATTCAGGTGAGTAACGTGTTGCAAACAAAAGCAGAAAGGTCCTCAAATACAATGTTGTATAAGTTATGAGTTGCTATCCATTGGTGTGTTATGAAATAAATTTTGTGGGTCATAACCAGTATTAAAAAGAAGTAGAATAGAAAATATCAGTGCATTCATATAGCCAGAGTATGTATTGTTTTGTGAAACCTTTTTTTTTTTTTAAATACACATGTATACATTTACTAGGTTGCTATATAAAATGTCTTTCTTATTGTAGGTCATGGTAAAATACAGTGTAAAATACACACTGTTCTAGTGGGATGGGTGGGATCTTTTTTTAGGCCAAATGTGTCACATGAACCCACCCTCCGATGTTAACTTGCCATTTTTTCCTCTAGGTCTGTGCAACACTAGGGACCACTGGGGTCTGTGCGTTCGACTGCCTGTCCGAACTGGGCCCCATCTGTAAGTATCTGCCCTGTCTGGCTGGGAAGACAAGGAATACATTTTTAAATGTTTCCTAGAGCAAGAAGCTGAAACCAGCTCTGTGGAATTATGCTCACCCCTCTTTGGTCAATGTGGAGATAAGGGAGGAAACACCCAAGGTCAGGAGGGCCTTTCCCAGGCATCGCAGGACACTGCTTTCCCCAGTGGTGTCACACGGGCTGCAGCCATCCTACCTTGCATCCTGTCCTAGGACGCAACAGTGGGAGAGCCTTTGGCTTTCTCATCTCTCTTGTATGTCGAACACTGCTTAAAGCAGGCTATATCCAAAATACAGGGTGAACGAGGCACTATGAAATATTTCCTAGTCTAGCTTCAGAAAAGGAAAAAGGCAGGAGAGGAGAAATCGTGGGAAAGGTAAAAGCAGAGAAGAAACCCCAATGGGACTGTTTAATCCCCAAGCAAGAAACACGAGGAAAGAGAAACACCTTCCCTCTACCTTTTGCATTGGAGGCACTAACATTGCTCTCTGGGCTGGTGGGAAGTTGGTTTCCGTGCCAGGATGCTGTAGGTTGAGGCCAAGAGGGTGTCGGCCCTGTGCCCAGTGAGACAAAAAGGCCATGGGGGACGCCGTAGGCTTTCCCGTCAGCAGGTAGCGGTGCCCACTTCCTCACTGACACCCCTTCCTCCGTCTCCACACCCTCCACGCCTACTTAGGCAAAGCACATCGCCCTCCCCCAGCTATTCCTGGGGAAGCCCACCACCCAGCTTGGCCAGGGGAGAGACGCCTTCCCCCTTTTATGCCTCCCCTCCAGTCAGGTGACATTTGCCTCTTCAGGTGCCCGCGAGGGGCTGTGGCTCCACATCGATGCTGCTTACGCAGGCACTGCCTTCCTGTGCCCCGAGTTCCGGGGCTTTCTGAAGGGCATCGAGTTCGCCGACTCCTTCACCTTCAATCCCTCCAAGTGGATGATGGTGCACTTTGACTGTACCGCGTTCTGGTGAGTGTGGCGGCCGGGCTCCCAGCTCGTGGGAAAGCCTTGCTTCCTCTGGAGAGACCTCAGCCCCTAACGCCTGTCTGGAAACCCCCAGGGTCCGGGACAAGTACAAGCTGCAGCAGACCTTCAGCGTGGACCCCGTCTACCTCAGGCACGCCAACTCGGGCGCCGCCACCGACTTCATGGTGAGTGGCCAGGGACGGGCAGCCTGGCGGCATCTGGCCCCCAGGACCTCCTGTCTGCTGGCTCCCTTCAGACGGCGGCACGCCATGAGCTCATCCCGTACACCTGGGTTTCAAATTGTGCCCGAATATATAGAATGCAACCCAGAAAACAGTTAAAAACCCTAGAAAATGAGACCAACCTTTGAGGCAGCGTGCACATTTCCTGAATATTTTGTGGCATTTTTTTTTTTTTATTCCCAGAAATGTTCTCTCTACCACAGGTGGATCAGTTCCCTCTGGGTGGGGGAACCTTTGGGTGATCTTTTCTGCTTGCTACCCAGCAACAGGGTAGGGTGGAGAACTTCCTGGGTGGGAAAGAAGCTCCTTGTTTAAATCGCTTTTGCCTTTTTGTCCCCGACAGAGGCACCGTGGGCAGCTCTGTGGTAGTGTTGGGGTCCCTGAGGGAGGTTCTGGACACCTCCAAGCACGGCCGGCCTTCCTGGCTGCACCTCGACTCTCTCCATCCCACATTCCCAGTCCGTGCTATGTCTCGGGGAAACACGTTCTTCAGAGTTACGCCTCCGTTTGAAGATGAGCCCTCCCTTTAATTGTAGCGGAGACAGAATGTAAACACGTGTATTACATATAGCATGGCCCACGGGAGGTAGTGGGGCAGAGTAAGCCAAGCGTGGTTTGTGATTCCATATATCAGGGCCCTTCGGGAAACTTATTGGACCTCTCGGAGCCTTGGCTTGCTCATCTGTAAAATGGGAATAGTGGCACCAATTCATAGAGGTTTGTGAGGCTTAAATGGGAATGTACGTGTAGGTCCTTTGGCATGATAACTGTATGGCCAGTAACTTCTGCCATAAATGGTGGGCAGAATATTCCTAAAAGCTCTTTGAAGCTGCAGAGATTTGCTATAGCAAAGTGGTTAAGCATGTAGGTGCTAGAGCCAGATGGCCTGCTTTGAATTCCTGCTCCTCCATTTACTGACTTGTGTGGCCTTGGGCAAATAACTTAAACTCCGTGTCTAGATTTCCTCATTTGCAAAATGAGGATGATAACAGCAGTTTTGGTTTCTTAGGCTTGCTGTGAGGATGAAACGAATTAGTACACTGAAGGGCTGAGGGCAACGCCTGACCCCTGAGAGAGTTCTTTGTGAAGAGATGGTTTTGTCTTGTCTCCTTGGACAACTGGAGTGTCTCGCCCTTTTAATCCTAAAATAATAGCTCCGTCATCACTTGATTATATTGGTCATTTTCCCTTGGACCAGCTCACTCTCTCTTCAGATTTTTGAGGCTTTTTGATTGGCGTTGCAGACAGCGAGCCTTGGGGCTCCCGGGTGGTGGGGGAAGACCCTCTGGGGGCAAATGAAGATAGAAGAATAATGGTTCTTTAATTGCCATTGCCCTTTCAGAACATATTTTTAATTAAAAATTTAAAAAATTTCACAAGCAGCCCAGGGGACAGATTTTTTAGGGATAACCGTAGGTTTCTTTCTTGAGCAAGAAATGATGCCCATTCTCCTATTAGTGTATTTGGATCATCTTAACCTAAGAGCATCGTCTTTATTTACCCTTGCCCATTTTGAATTTCATGTTACTTTTTTATTCATTTATCACGGTGTCTCAGATCTTCCTGTGGTTCATTCCCATTTGTTTAGAGATTTTATAGTGCCCTCTCTCTGCCAGATAACTTACAAAAATATGAAATTAAACTTTTCCCAGCACTGGTCTAGGGGAATCCTACTATTTTTATTTCTACATTCAGAAGGATGCTACTTTATGCTTATCCTTCCTCCATCTCTAATCTTATGCATTTAATTTTCAAGTCTTTGTCACGATCCTGGGGTCCTCATAGTTGCTCTGGGATATGCCAGTCTCTTTTTCACCCAGGTGGCTACAGCTTTAAATAGAAGCTCCGCCCTACTCTGAGATGAGCCAGAAATTGAACAGCATCTCCTGAGTTGGTGTGCTTAATCCCTGGGCTCCTGGAATCACCTACAATCAGGGCTAGATTCTCTGCCGCTAGAGAAGCTCCCCTCCCTCTCCTCTCACAGTACAGAGAGCATCAGTGGATGGGGTGATGTGTTGCCCTTGGCAGCGGAGCCCTGCAAAACCTTGAAAGGACACAGAGGAGGCTGAGGATGTCTCACGTTAAAGAGCCCTATCAGCTTTTATAAGTCCAAATTTCCTGATCCAACAGAAAATGTTGGCTAGAGCCACTCTGCTGAGTCAGCATGGATTGGTTTTGGAATAGTGACAGGAAAAGGAGCAAGCGGGAATAAAATTATGAAGAAATAAAAATAAAATCATCTCTGCCTCTCCCTGTTTATTTGTTGGTGAAATAAAGTCGCCAATTGGCTATAACCATTTGGAAACAGGAACATTTTTAGAGACGACGCCTATCATCCATTCATTATTCTCCCAGAGTGTCCATTTGATAAGAGGTAGAGTTGACGCTTTCCCTGTTACAGAGATTTTGTCCTGTTTCCAGATTTTTGTTTTTGTTATTTTAAGAGAACAGGGTCTTGTTCTGTGACCCAGGCTGGAGTGCAGTGGTGTCATAATAGCTCACTGCAGCCTCAAACTCCTGGGCTCAAGCAATCCTCCTGCCTCAGCCTCCCGAGTAGCTGGGACTATAGGTATACCTCACCACCCCTGGCTAATTTTTAAAATTTTTTGTAGAGATGGGGTCTCGCTATATTGCCTGGGATGGTTTCTAACTTCTGGCCTTAAGCTATTCTCCTGCCTCTTGCTGGCAGGTGTGAGCCACTGCACCCAGCCCCATTTCCAGGTTTTGATGCCCTCTGCTGGCAAACAAAAGTCCCCAACCTGGTCTTCAGCACCACAGTTTTGCTCAGAAATCAAAGGCTTAGTACATTTATACAGGGAAAATGTCCATCAACAAAGGGATAATGTCCCAACTGTGCCTGGCGCAGGAGGCAGGAGCCTGGTGAAGGAAAATGACGTTTGTGAGCATTTGGCAATCCTGTAGATGGGCAGATAAAATACTTGCACTCCAAGGGGCAAAGAGTTATTTTTAGTTGAATTGTGGTAGACAGTCGAGGGGTCACTAGAAACCACTTCACTGATTAGAATAACTGCAAATGTTTTCCAAATGTTTTGCTTTATTTTCAGATCTGAAAAATCAGTTTAAAATTGGTTTGGAAATTTTCAGATCTGTGGTGACTGAAATCTCGAACTTTAAGCTCTGTTGAATTTGTGTCTAACGAAGTGTCAGTTTTAGTCTAACAGAGGCAGAAATTCGGATGCTCATTTGAAATCTGAAAGCTGGACTGATGCCTCTGAGGTCACAGGAATCTCACAGGAAAAAGGACAAGGCAGTGAAATGAAATAAGGATCATCTTGGTTTTAGACAGAAATACTACCGTGAGTTGTAGCTCACATTTTTAAATCATTTACATAGCCAACACTTACTGACAGCCTCTTCCGGGGCTCTTTGCATCTGTTGTTCTTGCCCCACGTCCTTGGGAAGTCCTGTCTGTTCTCCACCTGACGGACTGGGGAGCCAGTGTAGTGCCCTGCCCAAGGTCACGCAGCCAGTAAGTGGCAGAGCTGGAGGACAAACCCGGGTCTGTGGGGCTCCAGCATCCGAGTTCTAACCACTATACTTTACATTTTGGGGTGAATCAAAATAGGACTTTATTTTCTGCTACTCAAGGAAACTGAGTTCTTTTAGAAAAAAAATGTATTGCCCCTATCTTGAATTTCTGGGCTGGGATGAAACATTTAAAGCAGCTTTTAAAGCAAAGTGCCCTTCTCATTGGTTCAGGGTAATGGACTTGGTTTCCCCTCGCACTGCTTTTGGACAAAGGACTATTGGCCACTTTCATCAGAGATTTGGTCACAGCCTTTGGGTAACTTGCCTTGGCTTGCTCCTTAGCAACAGCTCCAGGAGTCATGGTAACACCATTTATCCCTGGAGGGCTGGGCAGGCGATGGATAATGCCCAGGAGTGCCCAGGAAATGGGGCGCCTTGTCTCTAACCATGGGTACTGTTTTTGTTTGTTTCTAGCACTGGCAGATCCCACTGAGCCGGCGGTTTCGCTCTATTAAACTCTGGTTCGTGATTCGGTCCTTCGGGGTGAAGAACCTTCAAGCGCATGTCAGACATGTATGTAGTGGTGCACACGGTGGGGCTGAAGCTGCATTACTTTGTTTTCTCATGGGGACGAAGGCTGGTTTCTGCTTTGCAGATCTGCCCAGGAGACCTGTGGTGGCTCAGGTGTCCGGGCCTGTGCGTGGCCTCCTGGGGCTTGATTGTTCAGGGTGGCCACCTCTTCGCTACCTGGAGGAACACTGAGCGCAACCTGGCCCCGAGGGCTGGCTGGTGTCTGTCCTCTGCTGCGTATCTCACCATTCTGCTTGCTGTCATTGAGCACTGGGGAGTGGTGGCCCGAGAGCCTGGTTTGCAGAGAGAGAAAGAGAACATAAATCGAAGAGCGGTATATGTGGCCAGGGTAGGATCATATCTTTTAAGGAATCACCCCGATTGTCACAGCTGGCTGAACATTTTAATCACTATTATGGCTATGCCTGAAACTTAGCTCTCCTGGCTTGGACAGGTTGACCTACCAAGTCTGGAACAAACCTTCCTGAATTGTGTCAACAGGTATTTGTGGAAGGCCTATTCGGTACAATTTATTTCAATTCAATTCAGGATCTACCAAAGCATTGTGCTAGGAGAGGGACGCAGAGATAAATGAGACAGGCACAGGCCATCTCCATTGTTCTTCATGGAGGAGGTGGGGCTTATTTAAGAACTTCGGGCTGGGCTAGGTGGCTCACGCCTGTAATTCTAGCACTCTGGGAGGCTGAGGTGGGAGGATTGCTTGAGGTCAGGGGTTCAAGACCAGCCTCAGCAAGAGCGAGACCCTGTCTCTACTAAAAATAGAAAAATTAGCCGGGCGTCGTGGTGCACACCTATAGTCCCAGCTACTTGGGAGGGGGAGGCAGGAGGATGGCTTGAACCCAGGAATTTGAGGTTGCTGTGAGATAGGCTAGAGTGCCGTGGCAACAGAGTGAGACTCTGTCTCAAAAATAAATAAAAAAATAAATAAAAAATAAAAAGAACTTCAGCCAGCAGCATTTTTCTTTCATTTCTATAAGAGCCTACATGGAAGACAAAGCCACTGATAAAAGCAGCAGGGAAAACCCAATGAGCTGTCCTTTCTTACCATGTGTGTGACTTTCCCCTTTCACCTTTCCTCTAGGGAAATTCCTTCTTCATTAAACAAACACGAGACAATGAAGTGGCTGAAGCAGTAACTATGACTCATTTTGATGTTGGTAGTTTTACATTTATAATCACCAATGGATGTTTGCCCGATAAGCAGCTGTCACCCAGTGTATTGAGGGACTTGAGGCACTTTATGCTCTTTCAAGATCCTCATGGCAGTGGGTAGGGAATGGGTGGTGCAGGTTACAGGTAATAAGGAAAATCCTGTTGCTTACAACTTAGGACTGGATGGGCAGAGTGCAGACGCTGGCCAACCTTCCTTAACGCTGCCTTTTGAGAGTCAAATTGATACAGGAAAGTTGACACCAAAACTGAGATCTGGTTGAAGGCTATGCGGGTTCTTGGCTTTGCACGAGAAAGAATTTAAGCATAAGCTGACAGAGTAAGGCAACAGCAAGTTTTATTGTGATACAAAGGGGAAAAAAAAAGAAAAAGAAAAGTGGCTGCCCCATAGGCAGGGCAGTGGCTCTCAGAGCAATAGAGAGTAGCACCTTGTGGGGTTCAGGGATTTTATTTTATACCTTCTATTTATTACGTTAAGCAGAGGGAGGATTATTCAAGAGTTCTGGGAAAGGGGTGGGGAGTTCATGGAACTGAGTTTCCCTCCCTTGTCTAAACCATATGGTTTAACTTCTGGGCGTTGCCATGGCGTTTGTAAACTGGTGGTGCTGGTGGGAGTTTCTTTTAGTATGCTAATACATTACAAGCAGGATATAATGAGCAGTGAGGGTAACCTGAGGTTGTTTTTCGTGGCCACTTGGGTTCCCCCTGGTTTTGGCTGGTTTCTCTGCCATCTCTTGCTTTATCAGAGACTTTGGTTCAGGGCTTATGACTCTATGTTGAACAAGGCTTTCTGGTTCCCTGTCTCATTCCCCCCTCAGAGAATATACTCCTCTTTAATCTTAAGGGGTTATAGAAGGATGGAGGTCTGTCTTTTCTAACTGTTTCCTGTTCATTTTATGGGCATAGGCCCTGCCTAGTATTGGAGGAATAAACATTTCTGGATGTCTGGCCTAAGGGACCCAAAGGCAGGGTGTTTCACGCACTGGATTAGCCGCTGAGATGGGCTGGAAGCCCTCTGTCAATATTACTTTAAATTGTAGTTGTTGCAACCTGGAAGACACAAACTTTATAAGAAGATTAAACAAGCAAGGACCAATAATAAAATTGTCATTAAAGGCCCTAATTGGGGCAGAAACTAGGTAACAGATGATAAAAACCCTTGTATTGAGTCTCAGATAGTTTCCACTGAGGTGGCACCTTGACTAAAACTGTGTAGCCATTTAGCCAGGCTTATATATTTTAAAAATCTTTTTCTATTTCTCCATTGGCATTGACATAAGTACAGTAAGTTTTATTGATTATTGTACAAACACTACCTTGTTTAGCCAATAAATAATCTAAGGCTATTTGTTTATCTATTATTATATTGGCTACAGAATCTAGGGAATTCTTAAACTTAGTTAAAGCATCTCTAGAAATCTGGGCCAGAATTTCTAGTTGGGTAGACAAGCTTCTTATGGTGACTTTATGATAAATAAAACCTCTCTAAGGGGTGGCCATTCTAATAACGGCTCTTATCTTAGCCATAAGAAGACTAATGGCCCTTCCCAATGAGAGGTATTTTTGTTTGTTTATAGTGAAACAAATCACGCAGGTGTAGTAGTATCATCATGTGTTGTCATGCAACTCATGCTATGTTAATGATAGTACAATTTTTATTAGGTGGGGATTTTAATATTATAATTAGCTGAAGGGCACTAAGGGACAACCAAAGTAGTTTTAAAGCAGGCAGGGTTGGTTTGAGCCTGCTATTTTAAGGCAAGAAACTGTTGAGGCACCCAAGAAAGTGCTGGGCACTTTTTCTGAGCCCAGTAGTTATCTTGGTACCTGCCTAGTCTGCTGTGTTACAATTTTGTGGAGCACTCTAGGCTAGCACAATGTTTTTGTTATGTGGTGGGGAACTTGCATTTTTTTCTTCGATCTACCCTGGTTTTTAGCTGCTACAATCTTTTTGCCCATTCTTTTGCAATGTTTTTTGAGTGGTGAATGAGGGGACATTATATCTATGAATTTTACATTGACTTATATTTTATGTCAGTAACTCATGTCTACAAGTCATATCTATAATATAGGCAACAGTAACAAAAGTAGGTGTTAAATATAATCATTATGCCAATTAGCAAAATATAGCTCTAATGTGTAGGCAAAGAGTGCAACCATTCAGAAAAAGAATCAAAGACTCCTAATTTTTTATGTTATTGATCTGGGCATCTAAATGATTTAAAGCATCAGTAACATTATTTTTTAAATCTGGAATATATGTGTAACAGGTGGTTTTCGCTAAGGCACTGGTCTCACCCTGTGTTGTAGTGAGTATATCTAGGGCCATTCTATTTTGTATAACTATTTTTTTTTATTTGGGTAGTTTCTTGGCTTAAGAGGAACATAGTATTTTTTGTGTGGTTTAGTGTTTTAGCTGTGAATTGGGCCAGAGAAGTAATTTGGGTGAGAGCATTTAATGCTCCTGCCCCAGGGACTAGAATATTTAGGGGTCATTTTTACAACTTGGGGAAACAAGCTCTCAAGGCCTTTATATTATCAAGTACTGTGGGCAGAGTTTTATGTATAATTCCTGGCAGGGAGGGCCGCGTTGTGGTATATCTCTAACTGTGGGGGAGGTATGGCCACAAGTGTGTGCTGCACAGCCATCCAGCCCCCAAAGGTGGAATATAAGCTCCAGCTCTTATGAAGCAGTTTTGTTTTTCATCTGGTCAGATGTCCACTCTCTGACAACGTGGATATATGTTGAAGTGAGTAGCCATCCTACCAGCCAGGAGTGTGTGGGGTAATTTGTAGTAGGATTATGTCTTTTTATACCTAAGGGGGCATTTTGGTATAACATGGTTTCCATGTTTAGCCATTGCCTATGTTAATCCATCCCAAATTGATGTGTGTTGGCGGTGTGCAATGTTTACGTGTTGTCTCACCATTGTGAAGACACGTCTTTTAGTTTTTCCAACAATCGGCAGGTGGGAGGTGTAGGTAGTTTTTGCCAGTGATGAGTGGTGGACTTGATGTCACCCATGTGAGCAGAGTTGTTGTTTTCCAGGGAGCTCATCTAGTCACTCCACTTTCATTTAGGGCAGCACATTCTATGGCATCCCTTTCCCACTGGACAAGGGTAGATGTCACCAAACCCAATAGCCAGGCTGGCTATTGACCACTATTATTGTTGTGGCACAGTCTAAAAGACCCTGCCATTTGCCATGGATAGTAGGAACAATAGCCTATGGGTGTACACATAGGTGTTTAGAAGGAACTCTAAAGGGCTAATCTATTCCCTGTAACATTATTATTGATGTGTTTTCTCTTATAGGCCCTATTAGGGCAGCCGTTATAGGCGCTGAGCCTGGCCTACCATATCACACATGGCTTCCCTCCCCGGGAACAGGCATGATAGCCAATTGATAAGTTTTTGGCCTTATCTGTGCCATTTCTATTGTAATGGCTCTAGCTGGGATTGGTGTCTTTGTATGATGGCATCACAGGCTTTCAGACTTCTGTCAAGGAGCACAGTTGGGGTCACTTCACCTTTAGCCCCCTTTATGGTTCCCTCTGGCACCATAAAGCCAAGCTATCATGGAGGTTCCTTGTAACTCAATTTTAGGTCCATGTAGCTATCGCTGTGCCTCAGGTCTGTTGAAGTGCTCAGGAGCATGACTTGGCCATGTGTTTAAGGGGCATGGCATGGTGTCTCAGACATACTCTGAGAGTCTGTGGGGCCTGCTTTATAGGCCTTGCCCACAACTCGTAAGGGGGATGCCATGTGTGGTAGTGGGTGACCCACTGAAAACCTGTATAGCCCCCGGAGATTCTTAGACAGGGCCTTAAGGAGCTGTCCTTGGACAGTGCACAGACGTGAGTTTTTAACAGACTATTTTTTAATTAGACCTGCCCCTGCTGAATTATATGGCAGGTGAAATCTCTAGTCTATGTTCTATTCTGTTGTCCATTTTTGAATGTCATGTCCTGTGAAATGGGAACCTTGGTCATTATCAATTTTTTAAAACCCTTTAGGCAACATAAGAGCAAAACTCAAAACACCAAAGGCAAGGTTACAAAAGTAACTTATCTATAAGCATTGAGAATCTTGGTTTTAGTTGCAGACTTGTAGGAATTTTGTTATACAAAACATAATCATTTAGCCTAAGGATTCAGAGACTTTTGTATCCAAATTTTTTTGTGGTCCTTTTAAAGAATTAGTCATGTTTTAGACAAAAAGCTTATAAATCATGTCTAGTTCTGATAATGACAGGAAAAAGAAGTTTACAGATAGCTAAACATTTAAATTTTCTAGCAACAAATTTATATTAATTTAGATAGAAGCAAAATTTTTTTTGTTGTTTTTGTGTTTTCTGGTTTTTTTTAAGATAGGGTCTCACTCTGTTGCCGGGCTAGAGTGCAGTGGCATCATCATAGCTCACAGCAACCTCAAACTCCTGGGCTCAAACAATCCTCCTGCCTCAGCCTCCCGAGTAGCTGGGACTACAGGCATGCACCACCACGCCTGGCTAATTTTTTCTATTTTTAGTAGAGACAGGGATCTCGCTCTTGCTCTGGCTGGTCTCAAACTCCTGAGCTCAAGTGATCCTCCAGCCTTGGCCTCCCAGAATGCTAGTATTATAGATGTGAGCTACCACGCCCGGCCAAGAGCATTAGTTTCATGGCCTTTAGCTAACCTGATTCTAGGTCTTGAGATGTTTTAATTGGTACTCATGTTGATTTAAGAAAAATTTACTCAGAAAGATATCAAAGCTGGCAGGACAGGTGGTAGAAATGGGCCTGGAGGGAAGGAGATACAGGGGGGAATCATGACAAAATTAGAAAATGAATGACAAAGTATAAAGCAGCTAGAAAACAATTAGAAGGATGCTTTTGCTGGCAGAGAGCCTTAGGACACGCAAATGAAAATTTCCTGGGCCAGTGAGCGGAGACCATCTGAAGCTGACCATGCAGTAGAGAGAGAAGGGGGCTCTGAGTGAGGTTTGTAGCAACCTGTTTCATCATGGTCAAAAGTCGAGGTCAGCTAGATCCCTTGCCTTCTCTTGAAGTAGAGTAGCAAATGCGAGAACTAGCTGATAGAATTACTTAGCAAATATTTTATTGAGATCCTTCCGGATGCTTGGAGAAATTTTAAAAAAATGAAAGAAAAGGCAAGTCCTGCCCTTGCTTAGTTAATAATCATAGGTTAAAAACAAAAAGCAAAAAAAAAAAACAAAATAGGAAATTTTAAAAGATGATATAAAACTTTAGGGAAAGATTAATATGATAGAAATCCTTAAAATTTTTTATTGTGATAAAATGTACATGTTTTATACATATATTTATGTTATGTGAAATATGTATAACAGAACATGTAGTATTTTAATCATTGTCAAGTGTGCAGTTCAGCGGCATTAAGTATACTCACAACGTTGTGTGTATTGCGATGGCCACTATTTCCAAAACTTTTTCATCACCTCAAGCAGGAACTCTGTACTCATTAAGCAGGTGCAAAGCCTTTTCCTCATGGTAGGCGGGGATGATATGTAAATGTATATTCTCTGTGGAATGTCAGAAAAAAGTGGGCAAAAGGGCATTTGAGGTCCAGGGTGAGAAGGGGATTAAGAGGCATGTGAAACATGCCCCTTAGACGGGGCAGGACTGTCGCTGGCCCATAGGGTGCGTCGGGAAGATGCGGCCTGAACAAGGCACGTGGCTGGGATTGCAGAGCAGGGGCGGGGTTTTGGCTGTCCCTTGCTCCCTTGGCCAGTCAAGGAGCCGTGAAACCAGGATATGAGCCCAGGTTGCCTGGACTGCAAGACACCTACCTTCTAGGTTCTGGGGCTGAGTTGAAAGAAGGCCCTGGGACAAGTTCTCGAAGAGGATTTGATTTGACAGTTAACAGGGAGTTGTTGGAAGTTTTCCAGTTTGGAACATGGGCAAAATGAAATGGAGAAGATAATGAGGCAGAAGCCACTCAGGTCTCTAGGACTGAAAGGTGTTGCTGGCTTAAAACCTTTTGGCAGTGTGAAAGTTTATGCACAGTTTGTCCCTTGCCTGATTATTAACCTCGGTTCTCTCTCTGATGCAATTCCAGGGTACTGAAATGGCTAAATATTTTGAATCTCTGGTCAGAAATGACCCTTTCTTTGAAATTCCTGCCAAGAGGCACCTGGGCCTGGTCGTTTTTCGTCTAAAGGTAATGCCATCTCCACCGCCTCCTGGGAGTGATGTTATTTGGTGTTTCAGAACGGGTGATTGTTGAGCCTCTTGGAAACATAAATGCTGGGCTTCTGGGGACGCTGACGGGGGCTGCGATGTGGACTTCACTTCTCTTTGTCCTCCAAACAGGGTCCTAACTGTCTCACAGAAAGTGTGTTAAAGGAAGTAGCCAAAGCTGGCCATCTCTTCCTCATCCCGGCCACTGTCCAGGACAAGCTGATCATCCGTTTCACTGTGACGTCCCAGTTTACCACCAGGGATGATATCCTGAGGGACTGGGATCTCATTCGAGATGCTGCCACTCTCGTCCTGAGTCAGCACTGCACCTCCCAGCCCAGCCCGCAGGTCGGGAAGCTCCTCCCCCAAATCAGGGGCTGCAGCGCCTTGGCCAGTGGAGTGTCCCTTCAGTGTGTCAACGAGGCAGGAGACGACCCAGCCCAGGCCAGGAAGATCATCAAGCAGCCTCAGCGTGCGGGAGCCAGTCCCATACGGAGGGAAAACGGCTGCCATCTCGAAAGCCTGCTGGACCCACTTGACGACTGCTTTTCAGAAGAGGCCCCGGATACCACTAAACACAAGCTGTCCTCCTTCCTGTTCAGTTACCTGTCCGTGCAGCACAAGAAGAAGACGGTGCGCTCCCTCAGTTGCAACAGCGTGCCCGTGAGTGCGCAGAAGCCACTGCCCACGGATGGCTCTGCGAAGAGTGGGGGCTCCTCCCGGGTCAGAATCTTTTCCAGGTTTCCAGAGGAGATGATGCTGCTGAAGAAAAGTGCCTTCAAAAAACTAATCAAGTTCTACAGCGTCCCCAGCTTTCCTGAATGCAGCTCCCAGTGTGGGCTCCAGCTGCCCTGCTGCCCCCTGCAGGCCATGGTGTAGACCAGGGATCCTGAGCCAGAGCCCGAGGACGTGCTCCCGGGAGTCTGGGTACTCCTCAAAATTGAGTGCCGAGTCTGTGTGCTTATGTGTATGTGCATTTTTCTTGGGGGAGAGTCCATAATTTTTATCAGATTCTCATTGGGGGTCTTGACCCACAATTGGATACATGCGGAGAGTTGAAGCCAGCGTGATCTAGAAGGTTCCAGCAGGCAAGGTCAGAGAGAAAGGGCTGAGGGTAGTGTATTGACAGGCAGCTTCTGTGGTTCAGCTTGTGACGTGAAATGTAATATAGAAATAAATTGTGCTTGTCTCTGAAACAAAACATATCCTGTGTCACTTACTTGGCCAGTGAAACGTGGATTCACTAACCCATCCAGGCGCCTAAGCTCATGCACCTTATTTAAGAGACTCTGCTTTTCAGGATGCTGAAGATTTGCACTTGGCTGTGAGAAAATGGGTTTGGAGGTGCTCTTGGTAGTGGATACGGCAGGCAGCTTGTATTTATAAGTGTCAGTGATGAGTCAGGCGCCGTGGCTCACAGTTTATAAACGAGGAAACCAAGGCCCAGGGCACACAGCTGTGATAGGCAGACCGAGGTCTCCCTGCCGTCAGCGACGCCCATGCTGCTCCCGCCACCCAGCACTGTACAAGGTGGGACTTGGTTAGGCGCTCACGGCCCAGCGGGCCCCTCTGGTCCTCCAGGACATTTAAATGTTTCCTTTCTAGGTTTGGAACTTGTGCATCATTTCCCCCTTTTTCTGGACCCTGTAGTCAAACAAAAGGTTTGCTCCTAGGCAGCTTGCCCATGGTTAGTTAGAGGCCAAAAACAACAACAACAACAAATCATTTTCTTCCCATTTCGGATGGCACTTTTATAGGGAATGGCTCTGAAGTTGATTGATATGAGCAGTATTAAAAATAAACGAAGCTGGACTCTAGTTAAAGTGGTAAGGATAGATTTCATCAGTAATATACTATAGCAATAGGGAAAAGGGTCCAGTGTGAACTGAACTCCACTTGGATTTGTGCAAAGGTGACTGGGTGTTTTAAAGGGAGAATGGGGGACTAGGGAGGGGGGCCAGCAGGGACTTAGCAGAGTCAGGAAAGTGAAAAATGACAAAAAGCAGAAAGTGTTCCTGTGAATCCACCCTGGGTTTGTTAACTGGTGCTTATCAAAGTGAGGTTCCTGCCCTCCCACAGAGATTAGGAGTCAGGGGCCTCATCTTCAGTGTTATCAGGAACAAACAGTAAATTTTTTGGCAGCCTTGAGTTTTCTCAAGGCCCCACTTTAAGCGGGGCTGGGTCATCTTAGGGATGTGGCCTTGAGCTGTTAGAAACTGTGTTCTTGTTTGTTCAAGTCTTTATAGGCCACGGTTGAGGCCTAGTTGAGAAGAGAGCTCAGAGGAAACTGGCTAGAGGTTTGTTGAGGAGAGAATCTGTCAAGAGTTCAAAACTTGCCCCTTGTTCTCTACCAGTGATCCCTGAACTTGCTGCACACTAGCATCACCTGGAAGTCTTAAAAACATACTCCCAGAAATCTTTCTTTTTTTTTTTTTTTTTGAGACAGGGTCTTGCTCTGTTGTCCAGGCTGGAGTGCAGTGGTGTTATCATAGCTCACTGTAACCTCAAACTCCTGGGCTCAGGTGATCCTCTTGCCTCAGCCTTCCAAGTAGCTGAGACTACAGGCACTCGCCACCATGCCAATAATTTAAAAAATTTTTTGTAGAGGCTGGGTGTGGTGGCCCATGCCTGTAATCCTAGCACTCCGGGAGGCCAAGGCCGGAGGATTCCTTGAGGTCAGGAGTTTGAGACCAGCCTAAGCAAGAGTGAGACCCCTGTTTCTACTAATAATAAAAAAAAATTAGCCAGACATCATGGTGTGCACCTGTAGTCCCAGCTACTCAGGAGGCTGAGTCAGAGGATTACTTGAGACCAGGAGTCTGAGGTTGCTGTGAGCTAGGCTGATGCCATGGCACTCTACTCAGGGCAACAAAGTGAGACCTCTGTCTCAAAAAAATAAAAATTTTTGTTTTGTAGAGATGGGGATCTCACTCTGTTACTCAGGCTGGTCTCAAACTCCTCGCCTCAAGTGATCCTCCTGTCCTGGCCTCCCAAAGTGCTGAGATTACAGGCATGGGCCACCGTAATGGGCCTAAGATCTGACTCTAATTGGAATGGGGTGGGCCTGGATCGTGGGCTTTTTGACAGCTCCCAGGTGCAGCAACGTCTGGTAACCACTGTTTTAGATTCACTTGCTGCTCAAAGAGGTGTGTGTGGGCCAGAAGTGCTGGCATCCCCTAGTGATTCCCACGTGCAGTAAAGCTCGAGAAGCACTGCTCTAAGCCAGTGATCCCCGGACTGAGCCTGCGTCAGAATCACCAGGAGGGCTTGTTAAAACACAGATTTCTGAGTCCACTCCCAGAGTTTCTGATTCAGTAGGTCTGGGCTGGGGCCCCAGAATTTGCACATCTAACAAGTTCCCAGGTGACGCAGATGCTGCTGGTCCAGGGACCACACTCAGAACTTCTGGTGTACGAAGCTGTTCCCTTCCTACTGTAAGTGCTGGGCCAGGGCTTAGTGAAGCCAATGAGCTGTGTGACTTCAAGCATGTCACTTAACCTCAGGCTTCAGTTTTTTCTTGTATCAAATAAAGAGGTTTGACTAGATACTCTCTAGGATTGCTTTTAGTCTTGCTACCGCAAATCACAATACACGTGTGTGTATCTAGTAAATAGATATAAGCTGTTAATCGATGGGAACTTCCAAGAACAATGGCAGGCTTAAGATGACAAAGGACTTCTCGATGCTGGGCCTTTCCTGGGGACTGCACTTTGAACCACTACAGATCTAAGAGTGGAGCCTCAGTTAGTAAGAGATAATCCGGCTCTGAGGAGCTGAGTTACACTAACTAAGCACCCGTGATGTGTAACTCAGGATGCTTTTCCCTTATGTCAGTGGTTCCCCAAATGTGACCTCCCGACCCACAGCAGCCGCCTCACCTGGCAATTTGTTAGAAATGCAAACTCCAATTCCAAATCTAGGGGTGGGATCCACTGAGCACATCTCTTGGTCCATAGCAGGCATCCACTTAACGCATGTAGGGTGGGTATATAGACAAGCAACACTTATAACAAATGATCTCTTAGTATGGGTCACTGCAGCTGGACTTGAACTCCTGGGCTCAAGCGGTCCCCCACCTCAGCCTCCCCAGTAGCTGGGACTATAGGCGTGTACCACCACACCAGGCTAATCTTATCCACTTGCATACTGATTCTCATTAGCTTCCATTTCAGATGCCGACACTTCCTGGTTTTGTCCCCAAGTTATTTTGGTGCCTATAGCATCCTATCTATCCATTGATTACAAATTTCCAAACAATACATTTGAAACCAAAGAGCTGTTGATCTATTGAATGATTTACATGGTTATCAATTTATATATTTTTTTAAAATCCATTTGTACTTTCAAATGAAGATGACTTGTGCAGATATTTCTATGGGCACAATTTCTGACCCTTTTATAAGAGAAAAATCAGTCTTTACAGTTCATTGTCCCTCACAGGTGATGGATTCATTTTGTTTACGTACATGCAAACCCAGGAGTTGAAGATACTGTGCTGGTGCCTCCATCCATCACAGGGGAGCTGTAGCACCTGGCCAGCATCAGGGAGGAGTGGGGAAGTGGGAGGCTGAAGAAGCCATCAGGCTGGGAGGGAGGACAAAGGTTTCTAACTGGAATCTGAAGCATGGGTCAGAGGCTGTCAGGGCCAAGCAGGCTCTGGTTAATGGAACACTAATGTTCTTGTTGACAGTGTAAGTGCTGACTTTTCACCCAAGAAGATATCCCTTGTTACACAGAATGATGACACTGGTTTAACATAATCTCTGCTGATGACCTGACTCACTTTGACAAGATTCTATGTAACACAATTGCACAACAGACTCAATAAAAAAGGCTATGTTGTCTCCCATTACTTGGGTTCAGATTCTCGCTGGGAGATCAATAAAGCAAAAGCAGAGAGAATTTTGCAAAAATTCCCAAGTACTGACCCACAAGCAATAATCAATATAAATTATTTCTGGGTTTTTTTTGTTTTGTTTTTTAGAGACAAGATCTCGATCTGTCACCCGGGCTGGAGTGCAGAGGTGTGATCATAGCTCACTGTGGCCTTGAACTCCTGGACTCAAGTGATCCTCCTGCCTCGGCCTCCTAAAGTGCTGGGATTATTGATGTGAGCCACCATGCCCAGCTAATTTTTATATTTTTTATCTTGCTATGTTGCCCAGGCTGGTCTTGAACTCCTGGCCTCAAGTGATCCTCCTGCTTCGGCCTACCAAAGTGCTGGGATTATTGCTGTGAACCACCGAGTCTAAATTATTGGCAAAATTCACAAAGATGCAGCATATCCAGTTTTCCTTGGGCTATCCTCAAGTCCTTTATGCATATTAAGTGCTCAGGAAATGTTTGTTAGGCATGAGTAGGGCAGGGATTCTGGTGATGATTCCTTTATTTATTTATTATTTCAGAATATTGTGGAGGTACAAACACTTTAGTTATATAAATTGTCTTTGCACCACCTGAGTCAGAGCTACAAGTGTGCCTGTTCCCCAGACAGTGCTCACTGCACCTGTTAGGTGTGAGTTTACCCATGATGATTCCTTTTAGATGTCACCTAAAGGAGTGGAGAGGGTTAAAAAAAATTGCTGTATCTTCAAATGTACAGTGGGATAAAAGAAAAAGAAAAACAATTTCTAGTACGTATTGGGGCTGGGGGTGGTGACACCTCTTGTACATCATTGAAATTCCCTAGATATGTTTGCCTGGGGCCTTATGGGGACTAAATTGGGGGAAACTGGGGCTCCTTACCAGCTCCTGTTATCTGAGGATGTCCCCTAGGGAAGAAAACTCCACTAGGGAAACTTCCAGGGAGGCTGGGGTGAACTTGGGTCACCCTTTCTGGATGTGGACTCAGTGACCATGATGCTCCCGTGGTCTAGGACAAGCTGTAGGGGAGGAACATGTCATCTTAAGTGCCGCTGCCAAGGACCTGCTCCTGGAACCCTGTTGCAGCCCATACATGCAGAGGTGAAAGAATTATACCCAGGCAGGGAGGCAGCTGAAATAAGAAGAAAGAGCTCCTCAGAATTTCCCAAAGCCTCCCGTGCCATGCCAAAGACCCCCCCGGTCCTGGAATAGACTCCACAGTGGGGAGACCGGCTGTGGAGTGAAACCAGCTCCCGTCTGAGGAGTGTGGGGCATTTGCGTGTGGGACTGGGCGTGCTAATCAGAGAGCTGGGACTTTTCTGGTTCACAGATGCATTTTGTCTGGGATGCATGGAAGTTTCAAAAATTTTGAGACTTCAGATTTTAAAAAATTGGGAGATTGACATGAATATCTCGATTTCTGTTTTCTGAATAATCAGAAGATCCCAGCAGTACCTGATCTGTATTCCCACATGACAATACTCAGCTGACGGAAGCTTAGTAGCTGTCCCATTTGCCACGTTCATTTGTGATCTGCTTCTCTTATCCACATTACCTGTGTGAATCCTGAGGACACTTGAGTTTGCAACCCTTGATGTAGATAAAACATGTATTGAAATCAACTTCTTTATTGAGGAATTTATTGAACTCTGATGTCATAGACTTAGGTTCCTGAGGACTATAGATGGCATTTTCACCTGTTCAGTGATGCTGTCTGTACGCAGTGGGTGAGAGGGTTGCCTTACAGTGGAGCTGGATTTCCACTGGGTTGTCCATTGCTGATTCGCCCCTCACCCCACCTTCCCCCTCTCTACCATTTTTACCTAGAATGTCATTATCATTATGAATGAGACCCCCGTGAAAAGTTACCAATGAGGCCATCAGGCTTTGGAGTAACTGACACAGGCTTTTCATTCAGAATGAAGTCAGGAAAGAACACAAGAGACAGTGCCATCTCATGTTGGTGTTCATCTATTTTATTATGTATTTTAAAAAATAATGCCCTCCCTCCAACCAGCTCCATTTGCAAATACAAACAGTAGGTGCACATTGAAAAATAATTAAGTCTTTTCACTTGCAAAGGTTCAGGTGTAATTAAAAAAAGTCTCCCCTTATTGGTATGCATAATTTCCTAAGCAAAAATTATACCTCACAATCTTCAAACAAATTAAAGTTGAATTATATCACATGGCTATACTAGGTCCATTCATTTTCTTTCTGGGAATATTGAGTTACCCTCTTGGGAATATTCAGAGTTTCACAGTGTTAGCACTTATGGCATTATAAATGTCCTCAGTCATGGGCACATACATTTTTGCTGTGTCATCCAAGAAATATAAAGGATCTTTGATGACGGTGGGGTTAAAACCCTCCGCCACCAGGGTCACTTTGCGGTGTTTAAAAGTTCCAGTAATCTCAATGGTGTCCTGAAAAACATCAAATAATCCACATTGCAGTTATGTTTTGCAACAGATTAGGGAGCCGGGCAAAGGGAAGGGGTTGGGTATGGGAATTTGGCAACTCGTTGGCATCCCTGGCTCCTGTGAGAGCTGTGAAGTGAAAAGTTGGACTCTTGAACATTTTTTTCAGCCAGGTGTGGTGGCTCACACCTGTAATCCTAGCACTCTGGGAAGCCGAGGCGGAAGGATCACTTGAGGTCAGGAGCTTGAGACCAGACTGAGCAAGAGGGAGACCCCCATCTTCATATAAAAAACAAAAACTTAAAAAATTTTTTTTCCATGTAAAAAATTTACAATTTTTTTGCATACATAGGACGGACATAAAAATTATTTTTAAATTGACAGATAACAGTGTATGTTTTTTTTATCGTGTACAACATGATGTTTTAAAGTACATATACTTTGTGGACTGGCTAAATCTAGCTAATTAACAAATGGATTACCTCACGTAGCTGTCATTTTTGTGGTAGGAGTCAATAACATCTACTCTCTTTACATTTTCCAGCGAAGTGAACATTTTCTACGATAACCACAAATCCTGTTTTCAGAGTCTCCACTAGGGGGCCCTTTGCGAAGTATTTTTTTATTCCCTTAAAGCTTCAGGATCACCTTTGGGGAGAAAGGAGCTGCTAACAGTGAAAAATTTATTATTGACTTCTAGTCATTTAATCCATGTTTTTAGAATTAAATTGTCAATAGCAATTGTAACAATAAGAACATCAACAAGTAAGATTTTCACGAACCAAGTGCAGGGTTTTGCCCAGGTTTTGCATTAACTGCCTTGTGAGTTGTATTTAACTCACGCTAGTTTTGAGCCTGAGGCCTTGTGAAGCATATGTAACTCACATGTCTCTTTACCTTGGGAGCTGCATGAACTATTTTTCAAGTTGCATATAACTCATGCACAGAAAACAATAAAAAATAAATTTTTCATTAAATTAAAAGGATTGTTTTGTTTTTGAAGTTTTGATTCTATTTTCATCATAATATACCATGGCCCCAAGGAATATTTTTTTTTTTATTGTAGCAGTCAATGTGTTAATTTCTTTTCTTTTTTTTTTTTTTGAGACAACATCTCACTCTGTTGCCCAGATTAGAGACACTGGCATCCTCATAGGTCACTGCAACCTCAAGCTTCTGGGCTCAAGTGATCTTCTTGCCTCAGCCTCCTGAGTAGCTGGGACTAGAGGAGTGTGCCACCACACCCAGATAATTTTTCTATTTTTTTGTAGAGATGGGGGTGGGGGGAGTCTCTCTCTTGCTCAGGCTGGTCTCGAACTCCTGGCTTCAAATGATCCTCCTGCCATGGGCTCCCAAAGTGCTAGGATTATAGATGTGAGCTACCTCGCCCGGCCAATTAATATGCTAATTAAAGTATCTGAGGATACTTCATTTTCATGTCCCTTCACCACCTGGTTGCAGAGCAAATGTCAGTACTTTATGAACATCAATAAAAATAGCCCTATATACACAACAATATCTGGAATCCTGAGACTTTTTTCTCAAGTCTTCAGCTAAAGAGTCATAGAGCTCAAAGTCGAAAAGTTAGTTAAGTTTTGGATACTTCCACCTGGCTAATGAAGCCAACTTAAATTTCACACCATATAGAAGTGTAGGCTGTCAGCGGATTTTTCCATTCTTTAAAACTGAAAACAACAAATAGGAGGGTCAGAGCATTTCTATTTGAAGTGTCTGTCACACCTCATGGAACACGGACTTTGCAAGTTATTTGCTAAAACTGCTGCTGGATGAATTGGCCTGTCAATTTAGGGAGAAAGGGCTTAGGATTGGATTTCTGCTAGCTATATTTTCTGGTATGTATGCTTCCTTACTGATCCATGACAGGGCTTTCTGAGCTTCCTGGAAAGGGTAGTGAAAATTTGGCAAATGTGGTCACGCTGGGAGAAACGGACATGTTTCCTAAGAGGCGGGGAACTCCAAGAGAGAAGATAATTGAACTTAATAACAAGAGATCTCACCTGTATTCTTAGAAAACGTGGCCTTGCATAAGTAGGCAGATAATCAGCAACGTGCTGGAAGAGTTTCTTTCCATCAAATTCATGGTTTTCTTTCATCTTGATGGAGGCCATGCCAATTCGGCCTTCATGACCTACAAATAAAGGGAGCAAAAATTACATGTGTTGTAGCTATTTATTTATGATGCTTTGCTGGTTCAAAGAACTGTGGATCAAGACAACATTATAGCATAGTTGAAATTTTTGTTTCAAATACATGTTAAAGTTATTCTAACGTGAATGTACTAATCGTAACAATAATAGCTATACATTGATTGAATCTTTATTATATGCCAGGCTCTATACTATGTGTGTTTTATGGAATATCTCATTTAACCCTCACAACAACCTCACGAGGAGGTACAAATGTTATCTCCATTTTACAGATGAAGAAACCGAGGCTTAAAGACATTGAGAGACTTATTCATGGACACAGGGCAAATACTAGGCAGGGTCAGAAATTGAATCCAGGCCGGCCGGCTCCGGACCCTGTGCTGGTAATCATTATCCTTTTCCTCAGCAGCCTGTATGAGAACATCTGAGTGGGAAACAGGTTGAACTGATGACTAAAGATTTTTTTTTTTATACTTCAGTGAAAAGTCCTTGCTTCGCTGTCATGAATAATGGAACAGGGTGTTCTTTAGGTTGCAATGTCAGGTCTGTTATGCTCCCAGGCACAAACACCACCTTTGAGACTGACTTATTTAATCAAGGTTCATAATAGCTTTGCCCGTCTGCATTTCAGAGGCTGTGGGACTGGGGGTGCAGAGGTCAGCGGTTTTGTGCCCTCCCATGGATGTCCATCTGTCCTGAGACCATGTGCTCGCCACAAAGAAAACACATCCTGACAGCAGGGCCGTGAGTGGAGAGAAGTTCAGAACATCTCCACTGTTTTCGTGTGGGGACAGTGGTAACTAGGTATTAATATATCTTCCACCTGATCCAGCAGGGCCAGCGGGAGTCCAGGTCTACTTCCCTGATCTGCTTAGCTGTAACTGGAGAGCGGGAAGGAGCCTCCCTTGGTCACCTGGGCCCCAGCTTTCGAAATCTCTCCCATGGTGATTGTGTGTTTGCCTATGGCACTAAGGAAGGCAAAACACAAAAGGAAAAAAAAAATACCCCCTCGTTTGGTTTGCCTCTTATCTGAAGGAGAGAGGTAGGGCGCTGGACCCCCTTTCTTCAGGGGTCCCTGGCACCTATCTCAGGATCTCAAATGTCTCCAATAAGGTCCTTTTAGAAGTAAGGCAGGGGCTCCTGGAACAGATATCTCTGCACTGACTGGCCCCTTGCTTCTTGCTCTGGCAGCAGCAATGCCTGACTTGGGGCAAATGGGCCTGTTGGTTCTTGGCTGCTGCCCGAGTCTGAGGTTAGTTTGGGACTAGTTCAGCTCCGGGGGTAAGGTTCAAGCCTACAGCAGTTCTGGACTGAGTCTAAAGATCAATTCTGGCTTGGGATTCTTTAGAGCTGCACTATCCAATATGGCAGCCACTGGTTATTTGTGGGTATTAAAACTGAAATTAATTATAATTAAATAAAATGAAAATCCTTAGTTGCACTAGCCACATTCCAAGTGCTCAACAGCTACACGGTGGCTATTGGATACCATAATGGACAGTGCAGATATAGCACATTTTCATTATTGCAGAAAGTTCTGGGAATGAAAAGTTTTAGAGACTAGTTGGGCAGTTCTGGTATGATACCTAGAAACAGTCAGTTCCACTCTAGGTCCAAACCTAGAAGTTCCCTCTTGGTCCAAAGCTGAGATCTGTGAAGGCCTTGCTTAGAATCACCCGGGGTGGGCTGATATCTCATTTTAGAAAGGCTTGTTGCATTTCTAGGCTGGAATGGGGCTGGCCTCTGCAAGATGGGAGGCCAGACGGCATCGAGTGTGGCACTGAGAGTCACAGAATCTGAAAGTTTAGAATTTATCTCTAATCTTTCACTGCTGCAAGAAATCTCCTAGGATTCCAGGTCACTTCTAGCCTCTCCTTACATACCCCAGCTGGTGCGGCATTTCCTACCCCAGAAGACAAGACCGTTTAACTGGTGATCCCTCTGGTTTCAGGGGAGTTCTCAGGCTAAAAATCTGCTCCCTGGTTATTTCAATCTGGTTTTAGTTCTGGTCACTGGAGCAGCACAAAACCCACCTGCTCCTTGTCCTTGCCTGACTGTCTGCCAACCACTGGAAGACCATTAGCCTCCTCTTCTTTGTTCTAGATCAGTGGCTCCCAAACCTTACTGGTTATTAGACTGACTTGGGAATTAAAAAAAGACATGCAGATTCTGAGTCCCAAACCCCAGAGGATCTTGATCCATAAGATCTGGGCTTTAAAAAGTTTCTCAGGTGATTCTGATAATTGGCCAACTTTTTGTAACCTTCTTAGACTTTAGTGTTGTTTTTTTAAATTGTGGTAAATAACACAAAATTCATCATTTTACCCATTTTAAAGTGTACAATTCTGTGGCATTTAGTACATTCACAATGTTGTACAATCATCACCGGTATCTTTTTTTTTTTTTTAGACAGAGTCTTGCTCTGTCCCTGGGCTAGAGTGCAGTGGCGTCAGCCTAGCTCACAGCAACCTCAAACTCCTGGGCTCAAGCGATCCTCCTGCCTCAGCCTCTCTGAGTGCTAGGATTACAGGCATGAGCCACTGTGCCCAGCCTGACATCTATAATTAATAAGATTTATTGTCACAGCAACCCTCATGTATATATTTGATAAATATATGTTTAGTATTGATGTAATTAAAATGAATTCGTTCTCCTGACAATCTTAACTGCAGGTCTAGTATCATCTCTAATTTTAGTGATTTGCCTGTAGTCAAATAGCCAGCAGGTGTTACAGCCAGGACTCAGCGTCAGATCTCGGCCCTCCACTCTGCTGGCAGAAGCACATCTGCAGATGAGGTGGTGGGTTACAACACTCTTTATCATGATTTTGAAACTTATAGGGGGGTGAACTGGAGTTGAGAAACTTTAAAAACAAGAGGCTGGGCCTGGGCATGGTGGCTCACGCCTGTAATCCTAGCACTCTGGGAGGCTGAGGCGGGAGCATTGCTTCAGCTCAGGAGTTCGAGACCAGCCTGAGCAACAGTGAGATCACGTCCCTACTAAAGATAGAACACATTAGCCAGGTGTGGTGGTGCATGCCTGTAGTCCCAGCTACTCAGGAGGCTGAGGAAGCAGGATTGCTTGAGCCCAAGAGTTTGATGTTACAGTGAGCTGTGAGGACACCACTGCACTCTACCCAGGACGACAGAGTGAGATTGTCTAAAAAAAAAAAAAAAAAAAAAAAAAGGAGGCTGTATAAAATCAGCCCCTTCCCAGTTTTTTCTCCTGGTAACTGCACTTGCTCTTATTGATACCTCCTAGTTCAGAGGCCAAGACACTACTTCCCAGCTCTCAAGCATGATATAACTTTTCTTAGGTGTGCCAAACACAGCATGGGACCCTGTACTTCCGAGACTTAGTTTGCCTGAGAGCCCAAGAACAGCTGGGAGCTGAACCACAGAGGAAAGCCACGTTCAGATGTACTGAGCTGGCTGCTGTAATGGAACATAAGTCAGACATAAGCTCCTTACTCCCTGGTGACTGAAAGTGTTGTTTAATTCTCTGGCTGGCGGGAGAAAATAATGACAAACTTTGCCCTGGGATTAAAATTATGTTCAGTTACTGTGTGGGTTTAGGCAGAGATTTATATCTTGTGTATACCTGGCACAGACACTCCATACACATTCACTTCTTGGACAAAATCAACCAGTCCTACTATATCAGCGACTTCAGTGGTGGCCACGTTTTCCCCTTTCCACCTGGAAGAAAAGGCAAGGTAAGCAGAGGTCACTGGTGGCTTCTGGCCCAGATTGTAACGACAAAGAGCAGGTATTTCCTTCAGACCTCTGCAGGGTAGCTGACCTTGTCTTCCCCATCTTGGCCCCCTAAACCCCCAACTTAGTTATGGGTGGGGTATCCTGCTTGAGATATAAAAGACAAAGTTATATACCTAGATAATGAAATAGGGAATTTTATTTTATTTTATTTTAGAGACAGGCTCTCGCTCTGTTTCCTGTGCTGCAGTGCTGTGGTGTGACCACAGCTTGCTGCAGCTGTGAACTCCTGGGCTCAAGTGATCCTCCTACCTCAGCCTCCCAAGTAGCTGGGACCACAGGTGCATGCCACCACACCAGGCTAATTAAAAATAATTTTTTTTTGAGATGGGGTCTCGCTATATTGCCCAGGCTGGCCTCAAGTTCTGGTCTCAAGTGATCCTCCTGCCTTGGCCTCCTGAAGTGCTGGGATTATAGGTGTGAGCTACTGCACCCAGCAAAAATGTAGAATTTTAGTCTTGTCACATGAAACATGATACACAGAAGGATGTTGTTCTAATGTTAAAATACAGCCTTGGCTAAGAAAGGCACTGAAAATCAGATATAAGTCTCAACTTTTGGCTGTGTTTAGACCTCTCACTTTTCTCATTGATTAATTTAAGTTGCTATTTTTTTTAAATTCAGTTAATTAAGTTCTGTGTAATGGAATTTCATATTTGTATTTCAGGGTCTCAGGGCAAAAAGCAAGCTTTTGATTAAAAAGGAAAAAAAATCGTACATTAGTTGCAGGGAGATTATACTGTTAAGGCCCAACTAGGTGCTATTTTTCACTTAATAAAGAGTTCAATTTTGTTTTACATAAATACTTTAGATCTCCCAGAAGTATCTTCTTAATGACCTGAAGGTGGCATAAAATAATGACATGGAGCCTGAGTCACACAATATTAGAGATGGAAGGGCCCTTGAGGATCACTGAGACCCTCATTTCATGTGTGAAAGAACTAGATCCAGAGTAGATACCTGCCTTGGTAACACTGCTGGCCGGGGGCACAGGGCAGCCTGGTTCTCCTCATTCAACCCCGAGAGATCTACCTACTGCAGTCAGACAACTTCCCTCCCTTCCTCATTCAGTCATGGAAAAAGTAATTATGTGTGTCAGGCACTGTGCTAGGCGCTGGGGGTGAGCAGGGAAACCTCCCTCAGGGGTTTACATACAATGGAAGCTGTGTCAGGAGGCTGGAGGACTGCGCTATCGTTAAGAATTAATTCCGTGGTCTGTTAGAAAGACTTTCAAGCTTCCTAGTGCTGACCTGGGGGTTCTGTGGGAAAGTAGCTGGCTGGGGATGGAGGGAGGGGAGGGACTCCGAACCCCTCACCTCCTCTTCAACCAGATCAGCGCCACATTAATTTGCACTGGATTTTATCTGAAGAAAAGCCCCATGACTGGAAACTGTGTGAATATCCCTGGCTGTCCTAAGAGTGACCAGTAGTAACACAGGACAAACATGAGGAGTTAAAAGGACGTCAGTCTCCAGAATTCTGACACAGGTTTCCTGCCTTGCTCTCATCTGGGGTTGCTCAGCCGAGTTAACTGCACTGCAGAGCGACACTGCACACGCTTCACTCCTTGTTCTCTCGGAACACAGAAGGCTGAACCGACACGCTAAAGAGACAGAAGGGAACGAAACACCATAACCAAAGTGGAATGCGATTCCAAATTAGGAGGAAGCTGAACTGTACATGTGTTTTCTTTTGGCTAAATAATTTAGAGAAACCCACCGGAATGTATCGCCAACTCTGTCGTGGAAGTAGATGAAATTTTCACGGTCAATCATTAAGAGATCTCCACTGTTGAAATACAGGTCTCCTTTCTTAAAGACATCTCTCAGTTTTTTCTTCTCTGTCTGAGTCTTTCCCCCAGCATAGCCACTGAATGGTGTAAATTGTGTGATTTTGCAAACCAGGAGTCCAACTTCACCTAAGACAGAGGAAAGTAAATTATTATTTTATGTGCTAGAGGTAAGCATATTTATGTATCAACCTATTCTTTTTTATTTATTTTATTTTTTTTATGGAACGCTTCACGAATTTGCCCATCATCCTTGCACAGGGGCCATGCTAATCTTCTCTGTATCGTTCCAATTTTAGTATATGTGCTGCCGAAGCGAGCACTGTATCAACCTATTCTTAAAACTGATGCCATACAACCCACTAGCAATAAGCTGGCTGTAGAAAGTATCATTTTCCATGCATATGTACATATGAGTTATATATATGTTAATATATATGGATCATATACACATATATACACCACACGCATACACATTATTTTATATGGCCACGCATCTGTAATTCTTTTAATGTGAATATTTTACTGAATAATGACTTACGCACAATTAGACAAAGGCACAGTAGTGAAAGCTTACAGGTAAAAACCACCTAAAACTAAGTATGGTTTTGCAACCATACTTACATATCCCTTCCCACAAAACACTGCGTAAGCAAGAAGTTGTTAAGCTAGGTTTAAAACTATAATTGTGTTACATGTAGTGGTAAATTAGCACCTTTTGGAATTTCTGTTATTTCTGAGGATACTGAAGTCCCTACCTTTCCTCACTCTGATAAATTTTACCACGTGGCAATAATGTTAGTCCTCAAATGTCTTTTGGTCAAGAGAAGAAAGGGCACAGGTTAATTGAACAAAAGTCCACTGTACCTTTAGGAACTCTAACGCAATATCCATTTTCATCACGGACAGGTTCATCTTTCTCCACATCATATTTAATCAGGTCATAAGTTACGACTTTCTGGCAAAATTAAAATATTATCATTTTGAGTACACATCTTTTATAATATTTTTTATTGTGGTATAACATACCTACAGTACATAAAGTACACATATCTTAAGTGTGCAAGCTGGTGAAATTTTGCATTTGTATGCACCCATGTAACTACCACCCAGATCAAGATACAAAACATGGGCATGGTGGCTCACGCCTGTAATCCTAGCATTGTGGGTGTCTGAGGCGGGAGGATCCCTTGAGGTCAGGAGTTCAAGATGAGCCTGAGCAAAAGTGAGAACCTGTCTCTACTAAAATAGAAAAATTTAGCCATGAGTAGTGGTGCATTGTGCCTGTAGTCCCAGCTACTCTGGAGGCTGAGGCAGGAGGATCACTTGAACCCAGGAGTTTGAGGTTGCTGTGAGCTAGGATGATGCCACGGCACTGTAGTCTGGGCAACAGAGAGAGACTGTCTCAAAAAAAAAAAAAAAAAAAGATATAAAACATTTTCATTTCACCTAAAGTCTCTTCCTGCTCCTTTCTATGAAGTTAGTTTAACTACTATTCTGACTTTTATCACTGTCAATTAATCTTAAACCTCAAAAAAGTGAAATAAATGTATGCCTTTGTGTCTGTTTCTTTCACTCAATATGTCTGTGATATTCATTCATCCACGTGGGTATTCTTATTAATGGTTTATTTTTTATTGTCATGCAAATTTCCCTTGTATAAACATACCATAACTTATTGATCTATTCTCCTGTTAATGGGTATTTGGATTGTTTCTAGTTTTGGACTATTATAAATAAAGCTGTTATAAACATTCTTGTACATGTCTTTTGGTGGATATATCACAAATGAGTTTTTAAAATCTTATATAACCTTGCCACTATTAGATGTTTCACATTTCCAGGGAAATGTTATCCAACATATTTAAGAATCAAAGGCATAATAATTTCATGCCCATAACTATAACATTATTAAAATTTGGTCATATTTAATATAATTCAATGGCATAAAGATTTAAATTCTGATAATTCAGTAAGAACAATAAGTATATTGCTATCTCTATTGGCAGAAAATGCAAACATGATAGTATTTGGATGTAATTATTAGCCATGATTACTGTGTCCACTGCAAGTTTATATTTAAGTCAATGTGATAAAGCAATCAATCACATGCTTTAGTATTAGCAGCTTATTAAAAAGCAAGTGACATTTATGGTCAACAAATGTAGATCTTATTTATTTGCAAGAATGTCAAAAATTTCTGGGTGGTAACTCGTGCTTCTATCCACAACAATTTTTTTCTCAATGGGGTTTTGCTTAAAGTATAAAAACTGACAATAAAACATGGCAGTCAATGGATAAGAAAGCAAAGAACTAGTAACACACACTACCAGCTGACCCTCTCAGTGGGGGAGTAGGAAATGGAGTCTGTCTGGAGCAATGCTGCCCAGTGGAGTTTTCTGCGATGATGGAAATGTTCTACATTTGCACTGCTCAACATGCCAGTCACTAACCACAAGTGGCTAGTGTGACTAAGGAACTGAATTTAAACTTTTATTCACATAGTTTAAAATAGCCACATGTAGCTAGTAGCTAGTGTTTGGACAGTGCAGGTCTGGAGGGCAGTGGAGGGACCTCTGTAGCGTAGGTTTGGCTGTCATCGTCAGAGAAATTCCTTAGACTGAGGAACATCTTGAGATCAGGCTAGAATATAAGAAATGGAATGACAATTATCATTACACCTAACAATTATCCAAGGCTGTTATATGACAGGCACTGGGCTACAGCCTCTAAGGGCTTTTTCATAAAGTTATTTAATTTAATCCTTTCAACAATCCCTTTCTCTTCTAGAGTGTAGGCTAGACACTGGCCTCAATATTTTCTCTTTTTGTCTCTGTTTTACAGATGATGAAATTGAGGCCTAAGGAACACAAGTTACTTGCCCAAGGTCACTCAGCTAGTATGTGGAGGTGCTGAGATTTGCTCTCCAGAGCCAGGGCTCTTGTGCACACTGATTTCAGTCCTCTGTACTCTGCTGGCTGTCCCTGAGGACATAGGTTGCCTGGGAGTTCCAGTGTGGCTGTTCCATGACCAGGCAGGATGAGCTGCCCAGAGACCACAGTGACTTGTCATGTCAATGGAGGCTCAGCATTTGCTCAATACTCCTGGAATTTTGCAGAATAGTTCATTATCTGGAATACTGACTGCCTGAGCACACAAATACAACAGATTGTCCAGAGACCTCAAGCAATATAATGACAGGGAAGAGACTCCTATGTGAGCTGGCTTAAATATAAGAAATATCTTTCTGGTGGAATTATTAGGTAAACATGAATGTTCAGCAGATCCTAGAACTGGGATGCCCGGGGGCCCCACCTCAGAACAACTGAATCCCCTGGGGCCCTGCATCTATGCATATAAAAAGCTTCCCAGGTGATTGTGATGCACAGCACAATTAAAGGGAAATACACTTTACGGTGTGCCATAAACTTAGGGAACTTGTAACCTTCAGGTGTTTTATCATGTACAAGTATAAATGGCAACAGAAAGACTTCATATAAATTGCAGATGTCAAAGGCACCAAGCATTGTTATTAGTAGAAACTGAGATGTTTTTAATTGGAGGATCCTGATTTTTTGAGGTCATTGTCACGGAGAGTGAGGAAAACCTCTTGGTGATACGGATGGGACATATCTCTGATGCTGCCTGAGTTCTGATAATGACATACCTTTTAAGAAATCTCTGCATTCTGAAAACCAGCTACCTATGCTCTCATTTTTCAATGTACTTACTCTCTGTAGGTAGTTGACTCTTCCAATAGCACCTATTTTTCTCGTGTAATTCAAAAATCCAATATTGCCTTCAGTGGCAGCATAGAACTCGTAAATGTGAACATCCCCAAACCTCTTGATGAATTGCCTCCACACATCTGCTCGTAAGCCATTGCCCACCGCCATTCTCACTTTATGGTCGCGATCGTTCGGTTTCTGTGGCAGGGGGAGAAGAATGGACCAACCTGAAACATCTCTGGAGCCTGAACTTATATATTAATACTTGTCTTTATTTTTTACATGTTTAATTTATATTAACAGTTGCCTTTATTTTACTACATACATATGTTGGTTACAAATTCCCCTCAGTGCCTGACTTTCCTGCCACCCGAACACATTGTCCCCTCTCCCTCTAACACAAGGAGTATGGTCTGACAGGTGGAACTCTGAGTTCATCACCAAAAAGCTTGGATTTTCCCATTTTGATTTTTAAGGAGCAAGGTGAGAAAATCTGACAGAACCAGGTGATGCCAACATCTAATCCATATCCAATCTAAAGTTACAATAATGCATTAATAGTTTTCTTGATGGGGCTGGTGAGTATCAGAGAATTTCCAGAAAGGAGGAGCCAACATGGGAAAGGTCTGTCAGAGATGGACACAATCTGCTTCTAGGAGGACCCTGGGCAGCGTCTCTCATGCTGAGCCAATGATTTTCACTTGATAATGGAGAAGAAAACTGGGAACACAGGCCAAAGGGGGGTGGGGGGAGGGAGAGAGAGAGAGACAGAGAGGGAAGGAGGGAGGGGAGGACCACTTCTTTCTTTCTTCTTGTTTTTTTTTTTTTTTTTTTTTTTTTTTGAGACAGGTCTCACTATGTTGCAGAGGCTGTCTTAAACTCCTGATCTTCCCACCTCTTCCTACCTCACCCATCTGGTAGTATAGGCCCTGCGCCAGCCTGAGAACCATTGTCTACAAAGTCATTAAAAAGCACTAATGTCTGCCCCGGTGCGGGGGCTCACGCTTGTAATCCTAGCACTCTGGGAGGCTGAGGCGGGAGGATCACTCGACGTCAGGAGTTCGAGACCAGCTCTGAGCAAGAGTGAGACCCCCGTCTCTACTAAAAATAGAAAGAAATTAGCTGGACAACTAAAATTATGTAAAAAATTAGCTGGGCATGGTGGCACATGCCTGTAGTCCCAGCCTAGCTTGAGCCCAGGAGTTTGAGGTTGCTGTGAGTTACGCTGACCCCACGGCACTCTAGCCTGAGCAACAGAGCGAGACTCTATCTCAAACAAAAAGAAAAAAATAATAATGTCCCGGCCTCGAGGGACTAGAGAGAAGAATCTTGATATGCCCTCATTTAACAAGGAGACCCAGTGGTCGCAAGACCAGTTAGAGCTGAACTAAGGCAAAAAAACTGGCCTCATGGGTTGGGAAGGGGAAGAGGAGGAGGAAGCTGGCTCCCAGTGGCCTCAGGTGGCCAGGGTGGAATATGCTTTGCTATAAATAAAAATCACAAAGGAAAATCTGTTTGGGGCATAATGACTGAAAGGCATCTCTCCTGGGTCAGCACGAGAGGTGGGGCTTGGACCAGGCCATCTTCCATTCAACCAAACTCATTTACAAGGCCCCCATGGATATGTCCAAACCAATGGTGGTTTCAACGATATTTTATATTAATCAGGCAATTTATGTCCCCTTAGGAAATCACAGCCTGGCAGGAGAGACAGGTAAATAAATAGGTATAATTTTATCGGGCAAATTCTGTTACTCTATGACCTTTATTCTAACGGAGAACAGAATGAAATGGGGTAAAAGGGCTACAGTCACCAGGGCTCTCCTCTCAGATCACATGTGAATTTCTTTGATCCAACAGCAACTGCTTAAATTAGAGCATTTTCTACATTATTTCCTACACTGTGAAATCACTGTGGAGTGATTTGGGAATGACAGCTCCTGTTGGAAAAGAACTGTTTGAAGCCAGAAGCTGGCAGTTCTCTATAAGGAGGAGGGCCTTTGCATGGCAGTTTAAAACCACAGAGCAATAAACTCTGAATTGGTTTCCACGCAGGAGCAGATAAGGGGCCAGTGAGGCGGCAACTATACATTTCATTTTTAAGTAGCTTGTTGGCCAAACTGAGGTGGCGAAGCTCTTTCAGGAGTCCTACCCAGAGGGCAGACACTGGCCACTGGCACAAACGGGACCTTTGAGCCATCTTTCTGAGCAGGAGATGTGTAGAGAGACCGGGGCCGAATGCCAGTGGCTCTTAACCAGGGAGTCTGCAAGAGTCACCCGAGAAACCTTTTGAACCTGCATGAGCCCTAGACATTTCCCCTGGGTAGGAATCTATCCTCTTAATCAGCTCCCTTGATTCACAGGTCAGCAAATCTATTCCCCTTTGGAATTACCAAGTACCTATAAGTAGGGAGACCGTATTCTAGGGTGCCAGGGTGAGTCCTGGCTATGCCTGTTGTCCTGGCATGCTTATCACCTCGCATTACCTTTCGCCCTCAGGTGTCCCCATGTGGATGATAAGCTGTAGTGTTATCCTGCCCGTGAGGCACTATTCTCCTCAGTAATGACTGTCAGTTTTCAGAGACCACCCCTGCCCCCTCCACCCCCACTGGCCCTCCAAGAATAGTAAAATAATACAAATATCTGAAGAATACTTACTTTCGCTTAAAAATAATCATCTGACCTGAGTGCTGACCTGCTCCCAGGCCAGCACAAGAAGCTCTGAAGCAGCATTCCTGTATGTAAACCCAAGACCTTCCTTATCCCACGTGCAGCCCACGATCAACCCTCCTTCTGCCCACTTACTTTATTTCCTTGTCTAATGGGGGGTGAACACCTGTCTCCCTCATTAGATGGTAAACTCCTTTGAGGCCAGCTAGACCTCTATATCATCCCCAGTGCTTGGATCCATGTTTTGCATGTAGCATAACCCCTGAAGTAAAATAAATAACCCCCACCAAGAAACCCTCAATTTTCCCACTCAACAGCTAGTGGGGACATCAGCACACAGGCAGGGCTTAGGGTGCTGGAGGTCGCAGATGCTCTGGGTGTGTGAGAAGCTGGCCAGCCTCACAGGTGCAGCTGTCACCTGTGGGTGGCAGGTAGCTGGGCTCCTAATCACAACACCATGGGCTCAGTTTTCACCATACAACTGAGGGATCTTGTTACACCAGCAAAAGGGATTAGAGCCCTGGGCTGGAAATGTTTACGCACACAAATGGGAGACCCTGGAGCCTTCTAAGATGTCTGGTTCCCAACTAAGCTTTTGTTCACCCGTGGCTGAAAGTAGAATAAGACTCGAGTTTTCCTTTCCCATAGGGAAAACAGTGTTTCTCCATCACCAAAGCTACTCCTCAGAGGAACTGATTTTTAGGTCAAGGGTCACCTGCTCATTTTCTTTAACAAGGATATAACCTTCTCCTCCACATTTGAGCTAAGGTGTGACATGCAAACACACCTGGGGGACTTAAATCCGCACTAGGATTAAATGACCGATGAGGAATGAGAGGTCAGGGTGTCCAGGGAGGAATGTAGGGTGCCAGGCACTTAAGCAGAAAGCTTCCACAGAGGATTTCTCCATGCATCAGGCATTTGGTCTGTGTTATCTTAAGTTTCTAAAGAACCCTAACAAAATGTGATAGCTAATAAAGTATTTGCCTTATATTACAATTGAGGAAATAGAGGCTTGGGAAGCTTAAAATAATGTGCCCAAGATCACAAAGGTAGCAAATATAATAGTTGCTCCAAAATTCAAGTCCAAATCTATGTGACTTCAGAGCTCTTTTCCTTAATTAAAAAAAAAAAAAAAAAAAGCAAAAAAGAGAGAGTTGACACACATACATAAATTAAGAGTCAAATAGTACTGAAAGGCTCTTAAATGCTGTGTTCATTTCACTTGTCTGTCCCCACCTTTGTCTCAGCTTGCCACACAGAGGCGGACACTTTTAACTCTAGTAGCTGTTTCTTCTGATCTTCGTATTTCTAAGTGAAATGCTTATTCTGTTATCTCTTGATTCAACAATGTTAGATTTCTTATTGTGTTAGGTGAGGATTAAGCTCTCTCTCATTTTTCCAGTATCACAGTTTTTGGTTACGTCAATATTCAGAGCTCACATTATTTTGCCCATGATACACCACCTACGAGCCAAGTAATATACTATGAACAAATTCTTGCACACACTTTTTTTTCCCCTGGAATTAATTGTTTCCCTGCCCATTTGCTTTATTTTCTTTGTGTCTATTTGTTAAGTCTTTTCTTACCTTCCAATAGCCTCTAAATAAAATCTTCCTCATAGTGAACTCTATCAGATGATATAATTTCTTTTTTCTCCATTATGTTTCTTTCTTTCTGTCCCAACCTGGACTAGTTTCTTGCTAGGCCTGAAGATTCCCTTTGTCTCTCTTTCCTGGATCCTGTGTCTTCCTCTCTTTTTTCACTCTCTTGTTTTGGATGGAACATTTTCTCTAGTAACTTCCTGAAGGGAAATATATGAGACGTAAGTTTTTTTTTTTTTTTTGAGAATTTGAATGTCTGAAAATATTCTTATTGTACACCTGATTGATAATTTGGCTGGATATATAATTCTAGATGGGAAATTTTGAAAGTGCCACTGTGTTCTGCAGCTTGCGGTGCTGCTATTGACAAGTCAAATGTCATTCTTATAGAATCATCTCTCTTTCTCTTTTTTTGGTAGTCTTAAATTCCATCATGGCGTAATTTTTTTTCCTCCATTAATTTTACTAGGAACTCCATTGGTCCTTATCATCTGTCCTTCAGTCCTGGGATGTTTTCTTTCGTTCTTTCTTTCTTTTTTTTTTTTGAGACACAGTCTCACTCTGTTGCCTGGGCTAGAGTGCTGTGGCGTCAGCCTCACTCACAGCAACCTCAAACTCCTGGGCTCAAGAGATCCTCTTGCCTCAGCCGAGTAGTTGGGACTACAGATATGCGCCACCATGCCTGGCTAACTTTTTCTATATATTTTTAGTTGTCCAGCTAATTTCTTTCTATTTTTTTAGTAGAGACAGGGTCTCGCTCTTGCTCAGGCTGGTCTTGAACTCCTGAGCTCAAATGATCCTCCCGCCTCAGCCTCCCAGAGTGCTAGGATTACAGGCGTGAGCCACCACGCCCGGCCAGTCCTGGGATGTTTTCTTGTATTATTTCTTTGATAATTTCCTCCTCTCCATTTTCTCTATTTTCTTTTCCTATAAAACATATATTGGACCGCTTTAGTTGATCTCTAATTTTCTTATCTAGTCCCTCCCAATGTCCATCAATCTATCTTTTTGTTAAACTTTCTTTTTTTTTTTTTTTGAGACAGAGTCTCACTTTGTTGCCCAGGCTAGAGTGAGTGCTGTGGCGTCAGCCTAGCTCACAGCAACCTCAAACTCCTGGACTCAAGCGATCCTCCTGCCTCAGCCTCCCGAGTAGCTGGGACTACAGGCATGCGCCACTATGCCCGGCTAATTTTTCTATATATATATTTTTAGTTGTCCATATAATTTCTTTCTATTTTTAGTAGAGACGGGGTCTCGCTCTTGCTCAGGCTGATCTCGAACTCCTGACCTTGAGCGATCCACCCGCCTCGGCCTCCCAGAGTGCTAGGATTACAGGCACGAGCCACCGTGCCCGGCCTGTTAAACTTTCTGTAAGATTTCTCAGTTTTATCTTTCAATCTTTCTATGAATTACAGATTTTTAAAAATTTTCAGGTCTTATGCATTTTATTTTTTGTAAAACACCTCTCTTGTTTTATATAGTATCTTCTTTAATCTTTCCAGGGATATTAATTATAGGTTTTTGGAGGTTTTTCTCCTGTTCTTTGAATTGATGTTTCTTATTTTCTTTTGATGATCCCTCCTGTTGGAGGTTTTCCTCAGGTGCCTGGTGATCCTTGATGTCTGTTCCTATTCAATAATAAAGCCACAAAAAGATGTCTGAGCAGTCCTGTGTGTAGCAGGGGCTACTGCCAGGTGGGCTGCACCGTTGGGTGATGAGGCAGTAAGCCAATGTCTGATTTCCTTTCTGGAAAAGTTAGGTCTTCCTAAGAATGACCCTATTTTATTCTCCTGCCTGCAAGCATAAACTCAGTACTGGAGTCCCAAAAGCTGTGCAGGGGAGAGGAGCTGGGGTTCTCCCTGGCCAGTATGTAGATATTTACTCAATCTCTGTTTCTAGTGTCTCACCCCTGCCTTTCTCCATTCTTGGGGTCCTTGAGGTCAAAGCTTCTTTAGTTCTCCTCCAGAGAATAAACTTCCTGTTGCCTGTGGGGTGAGGGAGAGGAACAGCAGGTCTAGCTACTCCTCAGACAGATTTTCAAACAATCTTGTTTTCAAGTCTGACACCTCATCTTGCCCTTAGTTGAGTATTCAGTGCCTTCAATTTCTCAGCATTCAGGAAGTCAACTGGCTTCCTTCTTCTTGGCCCTGCTTCTTAAGTTTCACCTTCCTTAGCCCTTCTAGGTCATCTTCATTGCTCAGCTTTCTTTACTATGTAGTTCGTGGTTGTAATGTCTCTTCGTTTCTTAGATGATGGAGCTTTCCTTGTCTTCCTTGTTTTTGGGTGACTTCTAAGAGTTGAAAGGGCAGGAGGTCTTTACCACCTTAGGAAAACTCTAGACTTAATAACTAACATGTTACAACTTCTGCCTGGAAGAGGGCCCACCTGTCTGCTTTACAGAAGAGGCCTGTCTCCTTCCAGTGTATTTTCCCCACTGCAGCCATTGACCATTTAGCCAATGGTTTAAAAATGCCACCTGTCACATCACTCTCACACTTCAGGTCCTTTAGTCGTGATGTGTCCTGTTCACATTTAAGTCTCAGCATAAAGCCCTTGCCATGTGGCCCTGCCAATAAGTCTCACCTTCTGCCACAGTGCTTATGGCTCCCAGTGTGCCAGGTGACTTTGTTCCAGTGCACACATCCTGTTCCAGCTAGCCAGAAGCCCTTCTTCACTTGCCTGGCTGGAGAACTCCGCAGTCTTCAAAACTTACCTTCTTTGGCAAACCTTCCTGATCCTATGCTCCTTCCCTCTTTCTCCTCGCCTGTCCCCCATGTCAACCCCCAGTCAAATTTGTCACTCTCCACCCTATGCTGCTTCACACCCATCATTCTCTTTTCTACCAGCCTGAAAGTGATGCAGAGATGGAAATTTTAGGCGGGGAGGGACCACAGAGATTATTGAATTTCAAAGGGAAGACCGGAAACATTAGGGAGGTAAGTAGAGTCTATTCAGCCCTTTCAGGGTTCTGGTCTATCTTATTTCCCCTTGCAAATGCCAGGACTTTTATGTGTGGTCCCTGGAACTCTCTTCTAGTTCCCTCTCCTCCTCCTCCCACTCTGGTCACACTCTCAGCAGGCAGCATAAAGCCTCCTTTAGTCCCCGTGCTATAGGAAAGAAACTCTCAGCTTTAGGAATATCTTGCTCCAACAAGTAAGTTTTCCTAAATGACATTGTTTTTTAGGTAACTACACAAACAAAATAGGAGCTGACAACTGCACACTGCCAGAAATGAACCAGAATGTTCTTTCATTATAAACAGGTGCTCTGAAAGCAAAGGCTCAAATACAACATGGGATGACAGGCAAAATGGATAAAGAATATTCACCATAATACTGTAAAAATCACCTAAGTCAATAGCTTTGCTATCCAACCCCCCACTCACCCTCAGATGAGAGTGATGAACTAATTTGAATATCTTTTCTTATTTCTTCCTTTGTGTATGGGGGGCAGAATTTTCATTGATTCATTCGATAAATATGTATGGGGCACCTACTATGAGTGACATACTGTTAGGCATAGAAAATAATGATATAATGATAATGATAAGAATGGCTACCATTTGTTGAGCATTTACTAAGTGCCAGGTATTTTGCTATGTACTTTACATACATCATCTCATATTGTCTTCATAGACCCCCTGTGAGGTAGATCTGTCATTTCCCCTGTTGGCTGATGGGAAGCTGAGATTTAGAGAGGTTAACTCTTCTGCTCAAATGGCAGAGTTAGGATTCAGGCTTATTGACTCCTGAGTCCTGGCTCATAAGCACTGCTTTAAGTACCTGGAGCCAAACGTGAACCACTGGCTGGGAGCACTCCTTCACTGTCCTCTGCCCTACCAAAGCAGCTACTGAACACGGTTAAGAACAGGGAGGAGAAGCATAGTGGCCTCTGCCTCCCAACACTGGCCCCGGATCCTCTTGGGGAGCTGTGACATGTCTATGGATGGGCGACAGCTGCTTCAGCTGCGTGGCTAAGGCAGAAGTTGCTTCCCTGAGATCCAGTGCTTGGGGGCTGTGGGTGGTGTTCACCCCTCCAGGGACAGCTCATTCTTCTAGGCAGGTCTAAGGGTGAGAAACCTCCTGATTACATTGATCCAGAGCCTTCCACCATTCACTCTGGTTTTTATCCACTTTTCTATGAAAAGTCCTTTTGCTATAATCTTTATTTAAGCTCCATAGAATCTGGGCTTCCTATGATGACCTATGATTAAAAAAAAAAAATCTTTAACTGGAGGATTTTTGGAGATAATTTTGATCATTTATTACAATTCTTATAAGTATTTTCCAGACAGAAGTCAGGGGCGGGGAAGCAATGGCAAACAGGAACTCCAGATCTATTTCTAGATTAGGGGTCACTGTGACTGTATACCAAATCATAGTGTATTTTGAAGGTGTAGAACCCCAAACTGTCTTTGTTTTCCAGCATTTGAGATAACATTACAAAAAAGGTAGAAGAGAGTATGTGTGTGTGTGTGCTTGTGTGAGCCTGAAGACAGCTATACCCAAACATGTTTATTTTCCTCCAGTCCAAAGGAGGCTCCCTTTAGACCTAATAGAAGCAACACACACTCCCCAAGGAGACTTCTAACTGATGAGGGGGTGCCTTTAAGGTAGAGAAGAAAAGCCAAGCGGAAGGGCCCCATATGGATTTCTGGGTTTTAATAGAGAGGCACGCAACCTTGAGGACCAGGTGGAATACTAATATAAAAAAAATTCAATAATGACATTAACAGAAACGGCTGTGGAAAAGGTCCCAACCCAGCTCACGTAAAATTATGTCCCTCATGAATCTGTTGAATCTGCCAAAAAATCAGAATAATATGTGCTAAGCCTGAACATTTTGGGGGAAATATATTACCTCCCTCAACTCAATTACACATTTTTCAGGGGCAAGAAATGAGAGGTTCATTCATCAAAATTTGCAGATGCCTATGGTGCGCCAGTTACAGGTCTTGGTGCTGCCGATCGGGCAGCGGACAGAGCCCCTGTTTGTATGAGACTTGCGTTTAAGGGGGTGGGGCGGATAGTCATCACATACACCTGTACTGTGTCAGGAGTGACAAGTTCCAAGAAAAGCAGTGACGGGGGGATAGCAAAGGGCAGGTGGCATGTTTGATAATTAGCAGGAGGAGTCTCTAACGAGGCGGCATCTGGGCCAAGACTGAGTGAAATGAGGGGAGAGAGTCCTGGGGAAAGAGCGTCTTACACTTCTCTCTATGGTACACAGCAGCCAGTACATAAGTTGAACAAAATTGCGTATCAGTAGCAATTTATCAACGTAGTGATCCTTTGAGTTTGTTTTGTGTTGATTGAATGGATTAAAAGGAATTAGAATCTGGTGAGTTTACTACATTACCTAGTTCAGTGGTTCTCAACTAGGGTAGAATGTGCCTGACAAGGGACATTTGGCAATGTCTGGAGACATTTTGATCACCATGACCTGGGGAGGGGGAAGATTACTGCTGGCATCTTGTGGGTAAAGGCCAAAGATGCTGCCAAGCATTCTACAATGCACAGAATAAGTCCATACGGCAAAGAATTAACGAGCCCAAAATGACAGCAATGCCAATATTGAGAAATCCTGATCTGGTACCAAAGCCAGCCACCAGATCGTTGATGAGCTCTTGAGAACCCTATCAAGATAGCTGGACATCTGCAAACAGGGCAGATCCATGGCCCTTGGAGTTACCTTGGGGTGTCTGTTCCCAGCTTGGTGACAGACTTGGTTGGTTAATTTCAAAGTCACATGGGGACTTATTCATTAAAGAACATAAGTTTCCTGCACGCTTTTAATATAAGAGAGGCCAAGAAGACAAGACGCGGTCCCTGCCATCAAAGATGCTGCAGCCTGGGGATGTGAGGCATGAAGACAAACACCTGCAATGTGGCAAGGGCTGGAAGAGGGTAGAAATAAAATGATGTACCGGAAAGGGGTAATGACTTTTGTTGGAGTGACCCAAATAAATTTAACATATGAGGTATCATTTGCACTGGGCTTGATGATGGGTTTTAGTAAACAGAGAGGGAAATGGAAGTTATATTAGGTAGAAAGTCAGATGTAAAAAAGGTAAAAACGCAGGGAATAATAATAATAACTGCCATTTAGTAAGCCCCCTCTATGGAGCAGATGTAGTGCCAAGCACTTTATCATGATAAACAATTGTAATCTAAACTCAAAGCTGATATACATAAATCTGCTGAAGGCTGGCATCATCCAAAGTGACTTGAATTTCCATCTTATCCATTTCAAAATGATATTAAAATATGGAAAGTGTTTACCTGGGGTGAGTTGCATAAATACCGAAGCAGTTCACCAATATACTGAATGACAGTGGCATTGTATTTTCTGCAGTCATCCCAAAATTGGCTGGCTGAGAATTTAGCCCTCAAGGCAACAGTAGCACCTACAGAGAAAGCATAGAGGGTGTCAATAAAGAAATGATACAGTTGGGAAGTTAGCAGGTGATGGCTAAGGAGTGCGAGGTTGTCTTCTGGGTTAATTAAAATGTTCTAAATTTGATTATTATGATGGTTGCACAGTCCTGTGAACACACCAAAAGCCATTTAATTGTACACTTTAAGTGAATTAATTGAATTATATCTCAATAAAGTTGTTTTAAAAAAAAGCTACAAAAACTCCCCCAATTACATTTCTCATCTTTGAAAGGCAGAAATTTAAAAAATAAATTACATTCACAAACAAGTATTGAATACCTATTATATTCAATGCAAAAAAATGAGTAAGGCATTGTTTTGTCCTACAAGGGCTTCCAACCTACGGAGAAGACACAAAAAAGTCATTCTAATAAAAGTCAGCTTGCAGTAAGAGGTTCAAATGAGGCACTAAGGAGGAGAGAGAGAGAGAGAAAGAGGGATATTAATTCTGCTTGGAGGCAAGGGCTGAGAAAGGGTAGAAATAAAATGATGTAGTGGAAAGGGGTAATGACTTTTGTTGGAGTGACCCAAATAAATTTAACATATGAGGTATCAGTTGCACTGGGCTTTGACAATGGGTTTTAGTAAACAGAGAAGGAAATGGAAGTTATATTAGGAAGAGGGAGGATCTGAGTTCAGCCTTGAAAAATGCATATGGAGAGAGATAAAGACCTAAAATATTTTAAAGAAGTTTCATTCTTGAGATACTGAACAGTTATATCATTATATTATTAGATAAGCAGGGTGAGAAAATGTAAGTTATTTTAGATACTTGCTTGCAATGTGTAAGCCAAATACCTTTGTTATTAATGCAAACTTAAACTCTTTTCCTAGCAGACAGGAAAGTAGCTAAATTTTATATTACTTTTCCCTGTGAGTAGATGTGAACGTGCACTGGCCTCTGAAGCCTTGTTGAGAGAAAACGCTTACCAGTCATGATACATCCATGTATGCCAACCAGAAGTGCAGCACTATGGTATATGGGAAGAGTGACATACATGACATCATCTTTCTTCAACCCGGCTGCTAGAGTAATGCCGGTTGCGATCCATATGCGGTAATGATTGATCATGGCAGCTTTGGGGAGACCTTTGCAAAGATACAAGAGAAGGCATGAGTGAACCAAGGTTGGCCATTTACAGTTTGCGGGGGAGATCTAGCTTAGGAAGCTTCATCTTCCTGTGCTTAGAGAGTTGCATAGGGAAGGGTCATGACCGGTTAGACCAGGAGTTGGCAAATTTTTCCTATAAAAGACCAAAAGGTAAATGTTTTAGGCTTTGTGGGTCATACAGTCTCTGTTGCAATGACTCAACTCTGTTTTGTGGCTGAAAGCAGCCATACACATACATAAAGGAAGGAGTGTGGCTATGTTTTATTTACAAAAATAGGTAGGAGACTATATTTGGCCCACAGGCTATAGTTTGTTGACTCGTGAGTTAGAAATTATTACAGTGATAATCTGAAAAGGAAGAGAAAGGAATGAACATCTACTGAATTTCTGTCCTGTGTCTATCATTTTTTAAGACACTTTCAAAATTTCATTTAATTTTCATAACAAATTTATGAAACATATAATTATATTCTCCAATCCACAGATGAGAAGGCTGATATGCAGACAGATTAAACCCATTCAATCACCTTCCCTCATAACCACTTTTATTAATTTCTTATGTACTATTCTAGAGTTTCTTTATACAAATACAACCACATGTGAACATTTGCTCATATGCTCTTGCCTTTTCCATTACAAAAATATACACACTATTCTGCATGGTTTTTTTTTCCTCTTACCACTTAACAATGTTTCTTGGGGACCTGTCTGTGTTTGTACATGGAGATTTGCCTCACTTATTCATTTATTTATTCTCTTTCTCTCAGCTGCCCAAAGTCCTTTGTATGAGTGTATTATACTTTATTTACACTATTTGCTATTACAAATGATGTTGTGGTGAATAACTTTGTCCATACGGCAGTTCACCTAGGAATGCCACTACGTCTCTTGCATAAATTCACTGAAGTGAGATTGTGGGTCAAAAGGTATGTCTTTGTAATTTAGACAGATAACTGCCACATTGCCAGTCATAAGGCCTGTCTCCATTTACTTTCCTGTCAGCAATACTTACGTTTGCCTGCTTCCTCATAGCCTTGCCAACCTGTGCTCTCAAATGTTGGGATGTATGCCAATTTAAAAGGTGAAAAATGGTACCTCTGTATAGTTTTATGCATTTGCATTTTCTTAACCAGAATTTACATACGTGTTTGTAAGACTTTCTACTGCAAGTGTATACTGACATTATTTTCCATGGCAGATCAGTTCAGTTGGGTAGGGCGTGAAGTCATGCCAAGGTGAGCTAAGAGTTTAAGACCTGAGTGGGTAAGTAGGCTTTGTGAAGAGGAAGGCAGATCTCTGTAGACTCACATTTTTCAATACTTGATGGTACCCTTTGCCAGATATTGCCCAAATAGAAGCAATTTGTTATAAAGCAAAGAACGATGGCCAGCAAACTACCATCATTGTAAACACAATTCAAAATTCATTTTCTTTGACAGTGGGCCACTGGCATTGTTAGTATTAATGCCCCATTCTACACTAATATTAAGAAATAGAAGAAAGCATCCATGTATCCATCATGGAAAATAATTATTCGAATAGTGAATGCTCTGAATTACATTTTTCAAAAAGAAATGCCCATCTTTGTAGCTTTGAAACACTTCTAGAACTTTCCTAAATTAAGATCTTGTATTAATGAAGATATAAGAATATTTGGTAACTATTGTATAATTTTGTACGAATGATTTCCTTTGAGGAACAGGAAAAACATTTTGTTCTCCAGTTACTTAAATGAGCTTTTAAAATTAATATTTATAAGAGTAACTTGGCAAATATTTTATTCAGAGAAAAGGGAAAAAATAAAATAAACATCAATCTAGTTGTCTTCTAGTTAAATATAAATTCTGAATTATGAGATTAAATCAGAGTGTTCATTCTTTTTTCCTCCCTAAAATGGGTTTTATATTTGATTGCCAAAACATGCATTATAAAGAAGTTCCGTACTTGTCTATCCAGTATTAAAACTAGAAGTGTCCATCGCTAACAAAGGGCTCACTTTATCTGAATTGTTTCCCAAATCAAAGTTTACAATATAATTTTACCATTCTAGTAAGAAATGAGGATAAAAGTTCCATATATTAATATTAAGGTAGTATCTGTATGCAGTGGAAGCAATTGGTGAATTGTGTCTTCCCACCTTCCTGTTGGCATGGCAATATATAACTTTTGACAAACAAAAAAATGATGGACGTTATGCTTTCGGCACCAGCTTTAATGTCATTCCTCGCTTCTCTTCCTCATTTACTTAAAGAAAATATTTAGCAAAAGTGACTATATGAAGGGAACCTGACATTCAGGTTAAACTCAGGTCCAGGGACTGAGAGATCAGAGGGGTGCTGAGGGCCTATAGGCTGCTGTTGAGATAAAAGGCTCAAAGGAACTTTTAGCCTTATCTGTAATGTTGATTATTTTACAAGGAGAATGTATGTATTACCAGCTTAAATTAAAATTTTAATCAAAAGAGATAAATGACTCATATATTCAATTTCCCAATATTAATAATCAGCATGCTGGGGCTAGCTTCCTGCCCCTCTATAAATATATCCCTCAGGCTTCATATTAATATTATTACATTTTGGCTTTCTCTGGCCGACAATAGGCAGACACTAAATATCTGCTACATGAATAAGCCAGGAGGTATTGGGGCAGACCTGTCAATTATCTGAGCTGTGGAATCTGAGCCTATAAGGTGAAACCTGACACTTCTATTTCTTCTCTTGGGAAGTTCTTAACCTCTCTAAGTGTCGTTTTCTGAATCTGTAAAATGGGAGTAAGAATAGTACCCATCTCAAGAGTGGTGGGAAAATTATATAAACAAATGCTGTAAAGCTCTTTGAAGAATATCTAGTATATACTACCCTTAATATTGTTTGTTCCATTTAGCAGTGTTCCAATAACACTGTTAATTGGCAGTGCTTTTTCAGAGGCTCATAATATAATGGTGCAGCTTATAGTTGAAGGCTACAGATGTGATGAAATACAGTATTTTAGGCCGTATGCTAGAGCCATCCTACATCCACAGCACCAAATAGTGCAAAGTCCATATTGCATGGGAAGATAGTAGTGAAAACATTTATATAAACATAACCCCATTATTGTCCACTGGTCTTCTCCAGTGTTCTATTTACAATTGATTACATATTATATTAGTATATAGACTCTGTATATAATCAAAATACAAGAAGCATTAAAAAAAATTCCAACAACCCATTTAGTGTCAAATCTCATCCATCATCGTAACCATTTTTGTAGTTTTTGGTTAACCTCTTTACCTGTTCTATACTAACTGGGGGAAAATATGAATAGCTTTGAGAAACCCAAATGGGATCGTATGCTATGAAATAAGATCAGTTCCCACAGGCAAAGAGCTAAATCCTCTGAGGTATTAGTTACCTGATAAGTTTTGCCAAAGAAAGAGAAGATTTGAAAAAGTATGCCAACATTTAACTCCTTTAGCATAGGTCCATTTCTTTGCAAATCCTCTCTTTATTTTTACCTGTGGTTCCAGAAGTATAAATGTATAAGGCAGGAGTGGAAAAAGTGACTTCAGACCTCCACGATTCTGGGACAGGTTCAGTTGACGCTTCATCCACTTTGTCTAGCAAAGAGTCAACACCATCCGTGTTAGAAGTTCTGCTCACATAACAGACGGACACACCATCTTTTTTCAGGCTTGGCAATACCTCTTCAATGGCTGCTTGTAGTTCTTAATTTAATAAGAGAAAAAATTCAAACAAACTAAATTAGTCCATTAAAGTTTTGGATAAAGTGTTTCAATAAGCTTTATTGATAATTTTGTTTTCAGCATTTTTTTTTTTTTGCTAAAATGTGTAGACATGACAAGTGATGCTTATAGTTATGTATTTTTAAATGTGAAAGTTGCTACATTTGAAAAAAAAATCACAAGATTCAATATTTGAGAGAAAGTTGGGTTTTGATGGTTTCACAAGCACAGCAGATTGTTGACTGAAATCTGTGTTTCTTATGGCAAGTGCAAACCAGTGGACATATGGGAAAAACCAAGAAACATGACTGTATAACTGATATGTATCTTAAAATACTCCGGAAATGAATTTAGTTATTGCTTATATGTGCCCCACAGGACCAGCAATTAAAATATAAAAAAAAAAGAAAAGAAAATTTTAAGGAAGGAAAAGAGAAATGAAAAAAAGGGAGTCATGTTAACTAATAAAGATGACAGAAGCCAACTTTATATAACAAGTTTTTTTAAACTTCAATATCAAGTAGTTTTCTAGGAAAGTTTAGCTGATCTGAGAAATAAGCTAAATTTTATGAACATATTCTCTGGTCTGAGAAAAAAAGGAATGATTAATTTAGAGCAGTGTTTTTTAACCTGTGGGTCACAATACAGTAGCAGATTGTTAAAATCATTTAAAGTGAGCAACATTTTAAAAAATTAAACTAGAATGAAATAGCAATTTTCAAGCACATCACACACAGTAAGTGGTTAAGCATTGTTTTTCAAAAATTTTGTTTCAGTTATGTGGGTGTGTGGGTACTGAGTCACACACAAATGTATTTCTTACTGGGCTAAGGTCAAAAATTTTAAAGGCACTTACTTAATATTGCAAACTGCATTTGATGTTTGCTACTTGGATTTTTGTGCCCGTTAGCCATAAAATGAGACTGCTTTTAAGCTTACTTGTCTTGAATTGTGATAACTGAAGTGAATATACTTATTCTTATTAGGAAGGTGACTCAATATCCCAGGGAATTACCTTGGGGAGGCTATATCTAATTCATCTTATATGCTTTGTTTATCAGGTGTTTGTGTATGATGTCTCCACCAAGATAAGGAATATCACTGCAGTAGATGCATTAAAAATGTTAAAATTTTTAACCCAAAGACTCATGCACCTGGTAAAAATAAATCAAATGGCACAAAGAGGTTTATAATGAAAATCAGCAAGCCCTTACCACAGTCCTCCTCACATCTAAAGCTGCTGCCTAGAGGCAGCCACTTCCAATTGTTTTAGCTGTTCGTTCTGGCAATCACCCCTCCATCACCAGAAAAGGTGCATTTCCTGCTCCTTCTTGGCCTATCAATTTGAATCCCCACTCCCATTTTACCCTGTCCGCTCCCAACAGTTATTATCTTCACTTTATATTGTCTGGGTTCATAGCATTTACATCTATTCTGAGAATATGATTCTGCCTTCCCAGCGTGGTCTATGGGTTGGCTCTAGAAAACCAATCATCACAATTGACCTGCCTATGGCTTTGTAAATATTATTCACTGCAGAACCAAGTAACACGCTATAATTGTATTTTCTTTTTTGAAAAGTTATCTCTTGGAGTTTCTGGTTGGCTATTATTCCTTAATGTGCTACTGGCCTCAATTCTTTCTTCAACCCTATCAGATTAATTTTTATGGCCCCACCACCTTTGTTCTCCTCCTCTACTGTTTTATTTCTTCTGTTTCCTCTCCAGTCCTTCAGCAACAGTAAAACATTACTGTTGTAGAAACTGGGGTGGTAGCATCTACTCCCTTGCCCGTTGGCTTAGGTCCTCATTATTTCCTACCTAGATTATTGCTCTAGCTTCCTGACCAATCTCCTTGCCTCTAATCTCTTCCGCTTCCAATCTATCAGCTTCACTATTGCCTCACTTCTTGTTGCCACCCCGTTTAAAATCCTTCAGTGGCTGCTCATCCCTTGAGATAGAATCCACTCTCCTCATTTGGGAGGTCCTGAGGTCTTCACATCTCACCCCTGCTGGCCTTTCTGATGTCATCACCTACTATCTACCTCTTGCCTCATTCCTCTAACTGCACCGATCTATTAATATGAGAAATCTCTGAATGTAATTGTATGCTTACATCTCATCACCTTTGTCCAGGTAGTCTCATCTGCTTGGAATAGCCTCCCACTCCCTGGTCACCAGGAAAACTTCTGCTTATCCTTCAAGACTCAGCCTAGGGGACACCTCCCTTCTGTCAACTTCCTTCCCTCTGCAAAGTTAGCTGCTCCCTTCTCCGGCTCCCACAGGAGCCTACAGATAGTCTTATCGAGGTATTTAGTACACAGTATGCCATGGTTCAATTTTTTTTCTCCTCTATTAGTGAAATCTTTGAGAGTAAGGGATCATAACTGAATCACCTGTGCACTCCCAACACTAGACTAAAATGCTCAATAAATGCCTATGAGTGAAAGAATCTGCACAAAGTATTATATGAGTGTGGAAGAGACAGAGGAATAAGCTAAAGCTGTTGATTTAAAGGATTCATATCTTACAATACTGTGAGTTGATAAACCTTTAAAAAATAGAAAGTAAAATAATTTCTGTGACACAGGTATGCCTTACATACAAGTAAGGGCCCAGAGAGGTAAATTAAAAAACTACTACTGCTACTTAAAGAATGAAGAAATCTGTTTCTTCCTTCCTCCCGCCAAGACTTAGGCTATAGAGTCCAACAATCTGTTCATAAGCTACCTGGACTCATTCTTCTTCCCTCCCAACATTAATTCAACATCTATTTAAACAGTGCTCCCTATGTGCCAGTCAGGGTTCTGAGCACTGGAAACAACAGTGAGCAAAACAGACACTGTCCCTATGTTCCTAGAGCCTAGGTCTAATGGGGAGGAAACAAACAAACAAAAAATCAATTAAAATAAGGCGATGCAAGTGTCACAAAAGGGGAAGGAGGAGATGTTTTGAGAGCACATGGGGGGTGCCCAAAGACAACCCAGAGGAAGTGCCATCTAAACCGAGACGTGAAAGATGAGCAGGACTTGGCGAGAGGAAGATCAACCGACACGGACTGAGCCTGTGTCTGGCAGTGGGAACCGCTCGTGCAAAGCCCAGAGACAACACGGTGTGGTGCCAACATGACTAAAAGAGGCTAAGCTGACTGGAAGGAGGAGTGAGAGGACAATAAGGTTGGGAGAGTAGGTAGAGACAAGGTCTCAGAGGGCCTGGCTTAAGTCAGGCAAGCGGACTGCAGGGGGCAAGGCCAGAGGTGGGGAGATCAGCTGGTAGATGACACTTGTCTACACTACGGTAGCAGCGGTGGGTGGAGAGAAGTGGATGCACCTAAGAGATATTTGGGAGGTAGAATAGATAGGACTTGGTAACAGTCTTATTTTTTTTTTCCACCTGCAGTAACACTTAGGTAACAGTCTTAACAAAAGGAAAATGGTAGGTCAAAAGGGACTTTAAGTTTTTCTGAACTTTTAAATGTACCCAGGTATTTGTTATGTATTTAAAATTAATAACAGTAATAATAAAAATAAAAGGCAATGTAATTAAGCAGGTGTCATGCTTGATTATGGTTCAAGCAACTTAGCATCATGTGTATTTCATTCATGTTCCCAGTTGGTCCTCTGCAGTCATTTAGTTTGTGATCCCTGACCTTTTACAAACATCATCGCATCCGAGGGAAGGCCACTGCCCCTGCCCAACACAATTTCCTCTAGGCTGGTGGTGTAGAATTTGTTATTTGGGCAGACTTGAGGTTCCAGTGGTTGCCAACCACATTGGGATATACTACGGCAGACTTTCTTCCCTTAAGTTAAAGAAATTGATACAAAAACTGAAATTTGAAAGGAAATTCTAGATGTGAATGCTGCCTGTCAACTATCCAGCTGATATTTAATGGCTTGTCGTTCTTTTCTTGAGTCGTTTATAGATATGATTGGGGCTACATGTTTTCTCCTTTATATATAATTTTTTTTTTTTTTTTGTAATTCTTATTGTAAAGCCTGCTCACCTTAGTGGCAGCCAACCAGGACATAGGAGCTCCAATAATCGTTTTTGTGAAAAGAAGGTTGGGTTATCTGAGCCTCTGAGATGCGTGTGCAGGAGTGCTCTTGGGAACAGGACCTGCGAGGCTGCAGGGGAAGCAGATTGGGAGGGGGAGAAGTTGAACTGCGATGCAGGTACAACAGGGGTCTCCTTTTGTGGATCCTCTGATACTAGGGGGACTCTGGACCTGGGATGGCCCTCAGGGTTGATCCAAATTAAAGGAGGTGGGCTGTGCCTTTACACCTGCCCTTCAACCAGTCAATGGACCCAGGCTGGGGTGGTGGTGCTTGACCTTGGGCAAAGCAGCTCTCTTCAACCAAGGCAAGTCCTGAAAAGGGTCCCAGCTGAGAGCGGGATGAGTCCCTCTGTCCTAAAGGGGGGATCTGGGCAGCACATCACAGCATCTACCCACCTTTCTCCCTACTAATAACAAAGACTAAAAATTTTCATTTGTATAGAACAGTTTGTATAGTAGCTTTACATATATGATTCACACAATTTTCACAACAATCTGTGATGTAGATACCAGGAACCCAGTTTCTACACGTGATAACAGAGGCTCAGCAAGCCAATGTATGAAAAGTCACATACAAAATGAAAAGAATTATACTGGGCTTCTGGGATTCTCACGTCCCTGTACCAGCCATGCAGGTTAAGTTTTGGTGAAGTGTTTTACTTTTTGGCAGAGGCTGTCTGTTGGCCTTCTGCTCAGTGTTTGTTCAAGTGTGTGGGTCTGCCTTTAAAGAGTGATTTGGACAACCTCTTGTTCATTTTCTTGATAAGGAGCATAACCTGAAGCTTTACTAAAAGCTTGGGTATGAGAAATTGTAGTCACAGAAAGTTGGCTGAAGGGTGCAGAGATCTATCAGTTCCTCATTTGTCTAGTTTTAAACTGAGAATTGAAGTAAACCCCCAGAGAAAGCAATATACACTTGGGTGATGGAAAATCGAGTGATTACAACATTACCACCCTCCCCACCACCACCATGGAGTCTGTCTTGTTGAAATAAAATTAAAAAAAAAAAAATCAAGGCCAGGCGCAGTGACTCACACCTGTAATCCTAGCACTCTGGGAGGCCGAGGCGGGAGGATCGCTCGAGGTCAGGAGTCCGAGACCAGCCTGAGCAAGAGCGAGACCCTGTCTCTACTAAAAGTAGAAAGAAATGATCTGGACAGCTAAAAATATATAGAAAAATTAGCCGGGAATGGTGGCGCATGCCTGTAGTCCCAGCTACTCGGGAGGCTGAGGCAGAAGGATTGCTTAAGCCCAGGAGTTTGAGGTTGCTGTGAGCTAGGCTGATGCCACAGCATTCTAGTCAGGGCAAAAGAGCGAGCCTCTGTCTCAAAAAAAAAATAAAAATAAAAATTAAAAAAAAAAATAAAAAAATCAAGGTAGTATATACCAAATCCCCCACACCCCAACCTTTTTTTTGAAAAAGGAAGAGAAATTTCTGAATAAACAGGCCCATCCCTGGAAAGCAGGGAGAGTGGGTGCTTGGGTGGTGAACTGAATCAATCTTTATCACAAAGGTGCTGAGGTGCTACTGGCTAGACCTGCTGCTTTCCAGTAGGGAAAACATTCAGTCTAGGAGCTTGTTCTGCTACTACATTGCCTTACCCTGTGGGTAACTGACTGAGATAGTTAAACAAAACATCCCAGACATGTTTACCAATAAGGGCAGATCTGAAAGGGAGGCAGTGAAAGGAAAGGTGCTCTGATCAAAATTTCAGGATGCCTGTGAAATGGTTGCTTAATGAACAAGTCAGGATTGAAGGTTTATCTTTTTTTTTCATTCAGGGAAGCAACTGAAACACAAACTGGTGCTAACGCAGCCCCTGGAGACAGTCTGAAAATAGTTCTTGAAATGCCATTTGTTACTGTGATTTTGCATCTCTGTCACTGGCAGTTTGGATTTGTATTTTGCACAGCAACACAATGTGTATTAGAACACTCCTGACAGAGACATGCACACGTTCCCCTTCCTCCCCATACAAAACAAATCACCCTGAGGTCAGAAAGACGTTTAATTAAAGTTAAGTTCCACCAGGAATAAGCAAAAATTAAACAAGGAAACACAGCTTCATCTTACATATATGTAATTAAGTAATAATTTACTTGATATTATTTTTCATTTCATTTCTTTTAGTTAAAGTTCTTGCTTATGTGAACTGTTGCTTTCTGAATAGCCCTGGAATCAAAGGTTAACCCTTATCATGGGGTTACCAGGTCACACCAGGCCTTACACAGTTGTTATTGTTCGATATCTGTAAGCAACCATGTCACCTGTCTACCGACTGTCTACTTCCCTATTTCTCAGAGGCTGGGGGCAGGTCCTTTTCAAATATTGGCCATTTACACTCTCTATGCAGAATAATCTGAATTCTATACTTCTCCTCCAGATTCAATAACATTAACAGCTGATTCACGGTTTATTTTGTTTTTACCTCTTCATTCCCTTCTTGTTTCTCAATAAAATGAACTGTATTTCCACATAAACTAGCAAAATGTCAGTCTGTTCTTGAATGGAAATGACAACCATTCCCCTTGCAACCTTTAGCGATAAGCTGGCAAGAAGAAAAATTTTAGAAAATATCTTTAAGCTAGCTCTCCATTGGGATCTTCAGCTACTAGGCTAGGAAACCCAGCCCTGGGATATATTACTCATTTGGTGTCTGCATTTCCATCCTTGTAGAAATTTCTTCACCATCCTATCCATAGATCCTTTCCAGCCCACACTGAGCTCATCACCTGCTCCCTCTGTGCACTGAGACCCAAAGAGAGCATGTCTCTCCTACGGTCCACTGCCAGAAGCTGGACACAGTGATTGGGTAGGAGGACCATTGGGAGGTAAGCAAATCTGTGATAGGGTAAGGCTGGGCCTGGGGGAGATTGAGTTTAAATAAATTTTCTGACATCAGGCTATATTTGATTTTGCTACATTATTTTTCAGGCCCTCATGCCCAACCCAATGGCTCTTAAGCATCAGGGAAGAAAGCCTGTTACAAGCAACCAGAATGGTGGAATTCATTAATTCAACATGTAACTCAACATTAACTCAAACATGTATTGAGTGCCTACTATCTGCTAGGTATTACTACAGCATTATTCAAAGATATATGAGAGGATTCTAAGCCTCTGAAACAATCAAAGTGCACTGAAGCAACTCATGTAAGTTACTCCTTGGGCAGCCCAGAGAGGTGACGAGTGGAAATTAGATTATCTTTATGTCTTGATTCTGGACTGAAGTTGGCATTAGAAAATTATCTCCTTCCATGGAAGTGAGGCCAGTGCTGTTGGCTATTCTTAGGATTCTCTGAGTCCCTATTTTCTCTACATCAGTGTCCCTCTAGGAAACAGTTTTAAAAAATGGCCATTATTTAAGTCTCACCTGCTGTTGTTCTTGCACAGTAAAACTCTTTAATGAAGCATTTCACTGTGCTATGGGACCTGATCAAAACTGCCTCTGGTGTTCCTTTTGCCTGGAATGGCCCCTCCCCAACTGCACTTGTCCAGCTCAATTGGCAATGCCCCCAAGAAGCCTTCTTTTGCCCTCTGCTTGCTTTTCCCACAGCAATTTGTAGCTCTCCAAACATACTTAGCACATTCTCCTGGGCTTCATAATCATTTGTATATGTGGTTTAGTTCTTTTACTGGACTGTAAAATCCTTAAACTAATTCATCTTCTCTTCTCTCCAACCCATCATGGCAACTAACTTGTACCTTGACGGGACTCCTAACCTCAAAAGCTTGTATGACAAGAGTTATCCTTGGTCCCAATGCTAGTTTTATACTGAAGTTCTCCTGTTTTAGAGCTTTCAATGATGTAATATCTTTGAGAGCTACTGGAAGCATTTTCTTTTAGCACATTGTTTAAAAGAGATCCAATTTCATTCTTTTGCGACCTTGCAAAACCAGATCAAAGGTAATTTAGAACATTTTACCCTTTACCCAGATACTCTCTGGGCCTCAGGCTTGTACTAGAGAGTATCTTTAACTGTTACTAACACCTTGTACAAAAGTATTATCTACACCGTGGGAACTACGCATGGTTATGTTGAGCCAGGCAGTACAGACTTGACCAGTGAGCTGATAAAAGAGCCCTCAGAAGACCTGGGTTATCTTTCCAGCAGAAGAGCTAGTTTAATGATGATCTTAATGCTAGTAAAAACGGAAAAAGAGCAAATTTACTATTTCGGGTCTCTTCTGGATGTTTTTATAAAATATTTCCCATGTTGTGTGAAATTAAATATGCTTTCCTATTTCACCCATATTCTATGTTTGAGAAGTTGCGTGAAAAACTACTGGCCCATCCAGTTGGCTTCGAATAACTACAAGACTGATACAGGTTCATATGGTTGAAGGCAATTTTTCCATGTGATTACTTAGGTCATACCCTGCCATGGAAAATGAACCTAAAATGTACAGCAGAGAGAAAATCATATTCTCTGGGAGACAGTGTTTCTGTTTGATTCAGAGAAGTGGTTGTGAATCTTGACTTTCTGTAAGTATAGTAAATTCAGAAGGAATAATTAGGCACTGAAATTCCTGATAGTATTAAGCCCTGTTAAGCTTTATGGAGCGACCCCAAAAGTAATGACAACTGGATCAATCCTCATGATAAATGCCACTATGCTGGTCCTTTACATATACTCCAGAATTTGACAGACAATTGGAGCTCAAGAACTCTTGCTAGCCCACAAACCCTGCAGCTGAAATTTAAAGTACAGAATCAAACTCACCTTTATGTACCATGTTCATATGGTGTGATAGAATAAAAAGTGCCCCGGAAGTGAGTAAAAAATCTGTTTCTACTTTTCTGTTACTAACTACCAATAAGACCCTGGGCAATTCATATCCGTCCCCTGCCCCCCACCTTGGGCCTTTGTTCAGCTATAAAACAAGTGGAAACTAGGCTGATTGTTTCTCAAAGCCTAATCCTCAGACCATTTGGTTCAAAATCATCTGGGGTTGGGGTGGGGCTTGTTACAAAAACACACATTCCCAGGCACCACCAGTCCTACTGAACTGGTGTTTTGGGGGATGGGGCTCAGAAGTCTGTTTTTCAAAATAAGATTCCCAGGTGGTTCTTATGTTTATTAAAATTTCTTTTCGAGACATTTTTAAAAAATATAACACACTCATTAAAGTTAGAGGATTATAGGATCCCTAAGATCCCTTCCAACTCTAAAGAATTCTAAGAATCAGTCCATTCAACACATTTCCACATGAGCATATTTAATACACATGCAACTTTGGACTCTGTGTTTCTTTCTTTGCAGTAATTATTTCAGACCAAGTGTGATTCTACTTTGTATCTCAGTGATTTAGAAAAACTGAATGTTTTCCAAATGTGTTCCCTCCCTCTGAGGTCAGTTTACTGTCCAGAGAGTGCCACAGGAAAGCCTAGTTTGAGTTTGATATGAATATAGGAATTTCAGTATATTCTCCACATAAACACAGTGCTCTATGGCAGAGGACTGTTGTCTGAAGTGGGGAAGAGAGTATCTGGCTGTATTTCTGACTTTATTACAAAACCAAACTCTATTATAATCATTTAATCCTGAACTTTTTTGGGAATAAAACTCCAAGCCTTGTGACCTCCTTGCCAGGGGGCCTGGGATACTAAAGAGATAAACAGAATTTAAATGCTTCCTGAAGTGGTACAAAGATCACCATGTTAATAATTTCCATCTAAGTAAGCTGATAAAGTAATGGGTTTAAGAGAGTCTCCCAGTTATTAATATTAACTAGTGGAATTGTCTCTTTTCTCAGGCAACTAGAAATTGTTAAAAACTTTCTTGAAAGGATCATCGCCAAACAATTTAGCTGCCTATAAGCTTGTCTTTCTGCTTTTAAACTTTTATACAAAACCTATTTTTTTGGACATTTTTTGCACTATTTATTTTATGCCACATGAAACAGGTGTGTAAGTTGTCTGTTTTCTCACAAGCGAATCGACATTTCATCTTTCTGTGAAACTAGGCAACTTGCTTAGCTTGCCTCAGTTTCCCCAGCTCTGAAAGGAAGGGGTAGAGCAGATGGATGCTTGATCTCTTCCAGCTCTAACACCTTACATCCATGTGGAGGAAGATAGCATGATGTTGGAAAGACCATGGGCTTTGAAGTTGAACAGACCTAGGTTGGAATTTTAAGCCTTAGTTTTCTCAACTGTATAATGGGGGTGGAGGAGAGTAATATATTATCTTTCAAGGTAATAAAAGCATTCAGCATAGGGCTTGGCACAGAAAGGCCTTCCAGAAAGGTGAGCTTTCTTGGCTCCCTAGGTCCCTACCCTGTCACCTAGGTCTTTCAGCCCACATCTGGTTAGGCCTCCTCTTACTGAGAAAAGTAACCCCTGGTCCATATTCAAGTGCAGAGACAAGCTCTGTGGGAAGAGAAAACCATAAGCCCTGTAGGTAACACATTCTCTGGTTCTTCCTGGCCTGGTCACCACTTCAGCATAGCATTTCAGGTCTAGTTGAAATGTGGCGGGAGGTAACCATAGTACTGAAGGGGTCACAGTTGATATAGGTGCAATAGGGACACACAGGAGCGCTGCAGCATATCTCCAAGTCTTCTCTCTGGGGATCAGGTGGGGTCACCTTCTCTATGCAGTGTGAAGCCAGAGATGCTAACAGCACTTGAGATTTGGAAGCAACACTGAAGACTGCCTCATTACAGAGGAGGAAACCAAGGCACAGAGAGGGGAAATGACTTTCCCATGATCATGCAGTCAATTAGTCAGCAAAGGTGAAAACAGTCCCTCTGGATCCATTAGAGTTCACACTCAAGACACTGCATTTTAGTGCAAATGTTGTTAAGTATTGGTTAAGAGCTTGGGCTTTGGAGGTAGAGAGCCCTGGTTATCCACCAGCTCTGTGACCTGGGCAAGAAGCTTCACCTCTCCGGGCTTCAGTGATTTCATCTATACAAGTAACCCCTACCAGTTGTGAGGATTGGAAGCACCGCTGTATGTGCTTAACACAGCGCCTAGCGCGAAATCAGCTTCCACAACGTGTACTTCTAAATGATCATTATTTAGCGTTTCAAGGAAACATTGCCAACCCCTCTCTCTACACCTGCAGTCCCGATCCGAACCTCCTTCTGCACCCCCCACCCCCCACGTTGCTGCTGGTTTGCTAACGCGCGAAGAAGCCCCAGTGCCAGAGCGAAGCCGTCCCGGGGGCTCACCTGGCGAGGCCAGCAGCATCTTTGCTCCGGAGCATTGGAAGCAGTGCAACAGGGACTTCGAACGGATGTTGCTGTTGAGGCAAGCCATGGCACAGCCCAGCTTGACCAGCCCCAGCCACAGCCACACGTAGGCCGGCTCATTACCCATAAAGATCGCCACACAGTCTCCCTGGCGCAGGCCGAAGTGGTCGTGCAGCGCCCGGGCCACCTGGTTGCTGCGCCGGTCCACCTGCAGGTAGCTGAGCGTCTCGTCGCCGAAGAGCAGGAAAGGCTTGTGCGGAGTCTGGCGTGCTTTTTCCAGGAAGACCTCCAGGATGGTGCGCACCGGCCGCCGGTGCCTAAAGCTGCGCGCCCGCCGGGTCAGACTGACCGCCCGCAGGAAGAAGCCTATGTCCTGTAAGAAGTAGGGGCAGCAGACGTTCAGCAACAACGGCAGGAGCAGCAGCCCCGCCAAAGCGGCGTAGATGGCCGGCAGCATGACGGCTGCCGGGCCCTCTGTCCCAGCGAGGGCAGAGGGCGCACTTTGGGCGTGCAGTGTGGCGGCGAGGAGGGCTCCACGTGGACGGCTGGCGAGCTGCTCGGGGGCGCACGGCGGAGGGACGCCGGGTTCGCGGCGAGGCTGGGGCACAACTGAGAGCTTCGGGCAGAGAGCTCTGGGGCAGGTGCAATTGCGTGTGGCTGCCGCCGGCGCCGGGCGGGACCGGCCGGCTAAGCCCGCCCCCTCGTGGGGCACAGCTACCTGCGCTCCCAGCGCGCCCCTGCAGTCCTCCCCGCCGGGCAGGCGGCTGTGCGGCTCGCCGTGGCTCCCGCCACCGTTCCGCCCGAGTCTGGAGGTCTGGGGTCAAGGCTGGACTCTCCTGCGTTGTGTGCGAAGTTTTTACCTCTTGGAGCCCCGGTTTCCTTAAATGGTGACGATAAGACGCACTTAGCGGACGTTCAGAAGATTAAAGGAGATAATGCCAACGTGGAGCTACTGTTATTTGTTGTTATCACTGACAGAGTGGCTTATGGAGATGGCTTGTTATTATCGATAAAGGGCCTTATAAATGTTAAGACAGTCCTATTATTTATTAATAGCGGGCACCAGGTGCCACTTCCAAACCAGAATCCCATTTCTCCTTTCTGGTCCCAAGGGCTTTCCACCTAGTCTCCCTTTGTTTTTCAGATTTGCTTCCCCTCCCAACCCCAGCCCGACTGCCAGGTGGTCTCCTGTGGCGAAGGATTCAAGGTTGAATGAAAGCGCCAGCGACGGTCAGGTCCAGCTTGTCCCAACCCTCGCTGGGTGGGTGATAGTCTAGTCGGCCCCCCCTGGCTTGGTGAGCCCTGATTTCTCCAGAAGGACTGCCACGCATCGCCACGTGATATCAGGCTCCGGTATTACTCTGATGTTTTAATATTTTGTTCTGTTAAATGTTGAAAGTTCGCTAGTATTGCGGGCACAGTGCAGCACAGATTTACTAAGTGGCTCTGTCAGAGAGTAGTACAACACAGAACAAATTAAGCAAATGTTACTGGCATTTCTCAAAAGCCATTTTTTCTAGAGGAAGTGTGATCCTTTCTTTTAATTTTCCTTAGTGCTCCTTCTGTGCAAAGTGAACACTCATTACTTGCCGCTGAGGAGGGTCAGGATCTAAGCAAAGCAGCGTTTTACTTTCTTTCATGCTCTCCTGTCCTGTGCTCATCTGTCTTCGCATTCTTATAACCGGAAATAATGAAGGCTCACTCCTTCCAGACACTCTCTGCCAGGGGCTTCCCTGTATTATATTTTGGGGGCCTCAGTTCTATAAAGGTGGCACTTTCATGCTCATTTACAGACAAGAAAGGGAAGTTTAGAGAGGCGAATTGAGATAGCTATTAATAGTAAGTAATGAATTTACTTTTGGTTTTGGAACTGGTGTCTGGTCCCAGGGACCCAACTCTTAGCTTATTCTTAGGTGCTCTCTTAGCAACTATGTCATGCTGCCTTCCTGTTCTCTAGGTTTCTGTACATGTCTTTTTTTCTTCCACAATTTAAAAGACTCATACCGCCCCTTTTATTGACCGCCTCTTTTTGTTCCTGGTCGTGCAACCCTTTCTCTTTTCCTGACTTTCTCATTGCTGATCCAACTACTACTAGTGACTGGTTGCATCATTTCCCTGGGGATGAGATGGGGGCCTTCTTCATCCCTAAGGAGAAGACAGCAGTGTTAACCAAAGTAGGGGGCACAACAGAAACCATTCTGGTGTACACTTCTTTCATGTTGAAGCTCAGAACCAGCCCTTCCTTTTCCATCCCGGTGCCACCCTCATCCACTGACGGCTAGTCACTTCAGTGTAGCTTCCTAGACTCCACTACTTTTTCCCCCTTAAAGAGCTACTCTCTATCCAGAGTGCGAGGTTCTCACAAAGGCCCACTTTTGTTTCTCTTACTCCGAGGATCACTTTAACCTTGTGTATCAACAATCTTTCAGTTGCAAATAAAAGAAGACCATTTTGTGAAAAATTTCAGGGCATTTTTAAAAAAGTAGGGTTTGGGGAGAGGGCAGGGGAGAAGAAACAAATTTAGGGAAGAAAAAATTAGCAAATGTCTATAATATATACCTTGGAACTCTTTGTCCTAATGATTCCAGCTTTGAATTTGGATCCACCTTTTGTTCTACCACCAGGTTAATAGTTCTCTTAGTCTGTTTAGGCTGCTATAACAAATACTATGAACTGGGTAGCTTATCAACCACAAAAATTTATTTCTCACAGTTCTGGAGGCTGGGAAGTCCAAGATCAAGGTGCTGGCAGACGTGATGTCTGGTAAAGGCCTATGTTCTCATAGATGGTACCCTAACTCTGTATAAAGGGCAAATGACCTCCCTGGGGTCTATTTTATAAGGGCACTAATCCCATTGATGAGGGCTCTGCCCCATGATCTAATCACCTCCCCAAAGCCCCCCACTTCTTAATACTATCACCTTGGGGGTTAGGATTGCCACATGAATTTTAGGAGGATATGAACATTCAAACCGTAGCAATAGTCTACCTGGAAATATTGCCATCCTCTATATCTCCACTGCTCAATTATCTTTAGTGACTCCCCTTTGCTTCTCATCTTCTTCCACCCATGGCACCTATGGATAATTATTATATTTGTACAGCATACTCAAATATACCTGGCCTAGAGCTAACCAGATGTCCTGGCTCCTGGCTGGCTCCCTTGAAGTGTGATTAGTAGCTTAGCACATTGCCTGCCCATTCTTGGCACATCTGTTGGAAAGCTCTCTGGTCCAGAAAATAAAATTCAAACTTTATTTTCTGGCTCTTCTGAATCTGACTCAAACTTTCATTCACTCAATTAACAAATATTTATTGAGTTTCTATTATTAGCAGAACATCATCAGGCACTAAATATTTAAAAGTGGACCCAAACGTAACACTTTGTGTGTGTTATCTGGTCTACACACTCCTAAAAATGCCCTGCACATTCCTCTTTCTATAGGCTTGTCCTTGCCACTTTCTACCCCTGAACTTTCTGCCCCTCTGAATCTCAACTCTCCTTTAAGGCAATGGTTCTTGGATTCCTGGATTTCTCAGTCTAGTTGTATTTCAAAACAAAGTTAGGGATTCAAGAAAGGTACCAACTTTTTAATTTTTCAAGTAAAAACAACCCCCACGACTGTATATTTTCATTATTATTTTAAAAAAGAATGAAATTTTTGGCACTTAAAAAAAGTACACCTGAATTGTACAGTTTAAAATGGTCAAAATGCTTATGTTTTTGTTACGTATATTTTACCATAATTTAAAAAACCCAAAAGAATAGCCCTTTTCAAGAAAGGATGAAGACAATGCTATACCAGCACATAAAAAAGATGGAAATTAGACTATTTTTGAATGCAGATGGGGGGGAGGGGATGCGTGTATATCTACATAATGAGTGAGATGTGCACTGTCTGGGGAATGGACACGCTTGAAGCTCTGACTGTGGGGGTGGGGGAGCATGGGCAATATACATAACCTAAACTTTTGTACCCCCATAATATGCTGAAATAAAAAAAATAAATAAAAGGAAACATTTATGTAAGGTTTCTTTGAAGTAGCCGGCGCCAGAGAAAGAAAGACAAGCAGAGTTGAAAGGGATAAGTAAAGAGGCTTTATTGGAGCGCTTCCGGGTGGGGGTAACGAGTCCCCAAGAGAGGGACCCAGGCGAGCCTCACAGTCCCATGAGTGGAACTAGAGAAGCCGCCCTGCCCAGAAGTCTGAGTGGGTTTATATACATTTTTTAGGGATGGGGGATGGGAGCTTCTTTGGGCAAGAGATGTTGGCGCCGAGGAGTGAGGAATTTCTTTGTTTCAGCTTCAGGGTGGGTATTCAGGAATAGGAGGGGCTTCTTTTTCATTAGGGAAGGGAGGGGTGCCTGCCACCGGCCTTACATTCCGGCCTTTTAGTGATAATAGGGTGCTGTGGTCTTTCTGGCTACTTCCTGCTTTTGAGGGGCATAGTGGGGGCTATGGGCTGGAGTCGGCTGGTGGAGGGGGTGACTGGAGGGGGAGAGTAGGGGTGAAGAAGCATCTGGTTTACTGCTACTCTGGATAATTCCTGCAGGCGGCATTGGAGAAACTGAGCCAGAGAAGTCAGTTGTCTCTGCAGGGAAGTTAGTGAAGCGCACGTGGTTTCCAGGGATAGCTGTAGGCGATCTGCAAAGTCTTGGGGAGAAATGACACTGTGGCCCAGGGCGCCTCCTGCAAGTCTTGAGGCTTATAGAGTTAATTGAGGGACGACCATGACAGGGAAACAAGGACCCAGGGTGGATGTATTGATGCAGTGGGTAAGTGTTCCATTGTACCAGAAGAACTGTCCCGGAGCAGAAGAGGTGGTCGTGGTCACAATATGGCTAGTAAGACAGCGCCTATGAAGTTGTAGGTTGGGGTCATTGAGGATGGTGAGAAAGCATATGTGATCCATATAAGGTTGGCCTGTGGGCTCAGGTTCCCATAGGGGAACTCAAGTGAGTGGAGTGGAGCATGAGGGACCTGATGAGGGAGTCTTTTAGGGGTTAGAAAAGTTTAGGGGAACAGCAGCCAGTAGGGGGTTGCTGACGGGAGGCACAGAGGAAACAGTGGGAGACATTAGAGATTATTTTAGAGGAGTTTAGGAAGGCGACGGTATGTTGAATAACATTTAGTCAGGAGGTAAGAGGGGGATGTTTAGGGTGGGAGGAAAGTTGTCCTGCTAGAGTTTGTTCTGCTTCCAGAATACTGATAGATATTTGAACCTGTGTCTGGTGGGCCAGGACGTATTCACGGCTGACGTGAATAGTCGCTGAAGGGTAATAGTCGTGTATTTTTCAGTATACTTTGCCTGTGATTTTAATTTTTTAACACTGGTCTCAAGGGTTGAGGATATCTGTGTGAGAGATATCTGAGTCGGTCTCTGGAGGCTGAGGTAGATATCTGTCCGGGTGGGCCAGGAGACGTTGCCTGGCGAGGGAGAGATATGGGAGATAGGAGGCCAAAGGTGGGCGCTGGGCTGGAAGATGGTGGTTAATGAGAAAAGGCCAGCCATACATGAATTCAAAAGGGCTAAGGTAGGTAGGATGTCGAGGGGCTGCCCTGATCCAGGTGAGAGCTAAGGATAAAAGGTCAAGCCATGGTTGGTGGGTCTCAATAATGAGTTTGGTGAGGTGGTCTTTAATGAATTTGTTAGCCCTTTCGACCTTTTCTGAGGACCAAGGCCTGTAGGAAACATGAAGTTTTCACTCGACATTGAGAGCCTCACAGACCTGATGAATAACCTTAGAAACAAAAGCAGGGCCATTGTCAGACTGAATGGAGGAAGGAAGGCCGAAGCATGGGATAATTTTAGTAATGAGAGTGGAGGCAACAACAGCAGCAGTTTCATTGGCAGTGGGAAAGACTTTAACCCACCCCATAAAGGTATTTAACTGTTAAAAGATATTTGAAACGCCTGTGAGGTGGCATATGGGTGAAATAGACCTGCCAGTCTTGTCCAGGGAGGTGACCATGCATCTGGTGGGTGGATATAGGGGGTTTGAAGCCCCCTTGAGGGTTAACAGAGGCACAGATGTCACAGTTCAAGCAAATAGTTTTGATGAGAGAATATAGGGCAAGGTGTGAAAATAGAGGCTGTAAGAGGTGGAAGAGGCCCTTAGTTCCAATACGAAGTGAAGAGTGGACCTGGCCAACGAGTTCCAGGGCCTGTGCCTTAGGGAGAGCCAGCTTGCTGTCTTTTAGAAGGACCCACCCTTCGGTGGTGGTTGATCCCCCTTGGGTGAGAAGGCTGTCATGCTCCTCTGGAGTGTAGCGAGGCTGGAGGGAAGGAATGAAAAGGAAAAGAAGAGGAGCTGGACTAGGATGTTTTGGGGATGTTAGACTACGGGCGACAGTATTAGCATAGTTGTTTCCCTTAGTGACAAGGGACCCATCCGTCTGGTGTCCCTTGCAGTGTATGATAGCTAATTGGGTGGGTAACTGAAGGGCCTCGAGGAGACTGGAGATAAGGGTGGCGTTAATAACAGGGAGTCCTTGGTAGAGAGAAAGCCCCATTCTCTCCATATGGCAGCATGGCAGTGAGCTGTTATAAACATATATTTGGAGTCCGTGTAAATATTTATATTCCTGCCTTGGGCTAGATGTAAGGCTCAGGTGAGAGCAATGAGTTCTGCCTTTTGGGAGGTGGTGCCCTCTGGAAGATGGGAGGCTTCTATTACCTGAGAGGCAGAGACAATGGCATAGGCTGCCCAGCGTTTGTCGTCCTCACCGTGACAGAGCTGTCATCAACAAAGAAAGTTAAGTCCACTGTAGGAAGTGGCTTGTCTGACAGATCGAGTTTAGGGGTAGTGGAGGCTTTAACCATTTCTGAGTAGGAGTGTGAAGACAGGGTTAGGCAGGGAATGGGGAGCAGAGTGGCAGGGTTTAGAGTTGGGGACTGTGATAAAGTAATGGTGGGATTTTCAATAAACAAGAGATGGAATTCCTGTAGTCTAGACGGAGTGAGGAGGGCTTAAGAGCGGTGAGTTAGAAGGTCCTGTAAGCGGTGGGTGGAGAAGACATGTAAGTTCTGTCCCAGGGAGAGTTTGAGGGCCTCCTTGGTGAGAGTAGTGGCCGCTGTTAAGGCGCGGAGACAGGGTGGTCAGCCATGGACCATGGTGTCCAGCTGTTTGGATAAGTAGGCTACTGGGGTGGAAATGGAGTAAGTCCCAGAGGTTGGGTGAGGACACCAAGGGCCAGGCCCTGGCACTCATTTTTGTAGAGGTTAAAGGGTTTTTCAGGATGAGGGAGTCTTAGAGGGGGTGCTTGTAGGAGAGAGTTGCGAAGTTTTAGGAACGTGTGGCAGACAGCCTGAGGGTTTAACAGAGGGCCAGCAGAAGCATCACGTGCTGCCTCATAGAGGGGTTTGGCAAGGAGAGAAAAGTTGGGGATCCAGTGTCGGAAGAAACCAATAAACCCAAGGAAGGATGGAATTTGTTCCGCAGTGATAGGAGGCTGGAGGTGGTGGAGGGCCTGCCGGTGATCAACAGTGAGATGACAGGAAGTGGAGGTGAGACTAAGTCCAAGGTAAGTGACAGTAGGCTTAGACAGCTGAGCTTTGGAAGGGGACATCCAGTAACCCTTAGAGGCAAGGAAGTTGAGTAGAGAGGCAGTTTGTGTGCGGCTGTCGGAGTATGAGGGGCTGCAGAGTAATAAATCATCCACATATTGGAGGACAGTGCTTGGTTGTAAGGGGCATTGAAGAAGATCGTGGGCAAGAGCCTGACCAAAGAGGTGGGGGCTGTCCCTGAACCCCTGGGGCAGGACAGTCTAAGTGAGTTGTCGAGACACGTTCGTGTCAGGATCTTCCCATGTAAAGGCAAAGAGATTGTGGCAGGCTGGGTCTAAAGGAATGGTAAAGAAAGCATTTTTGAGGTCCAGGACAGAAAAGTGGGTGGTGAAGGGTGGAATATGAGAGAATAAAGTGTAGGGATTAGGCACCACAGGGTGTATGGGGACAACTGCCTCATTAGTGAGTCTGAGGTCTTGGACTAGCCGGTAGGAGTCATTTGGCTTTCTTACCGGGAGAATGGGTGTGTTATAGGGAGAGTCGGTTGGAATTAAAAGTTTTTTTGTGCAGAAGACGTTCTATTATGGGTTTTAGACCTCTGCGGTGGGTTGGTGAAATAGGGAACTGTGGCCAGGAAGGGAAGAATGAGAGGTCTTTGAGTCAAATGAGGACGGGGGTGTGGTGTGTGGCCACCACTGGGTGGAAGTGTCCCAAACCTGGGGGTCTACGAGTTCTGGTGGGAGGGGGTATGTAGGACTCAGTAGAGCAGGAGAGGCTGTGAGTGGAGCTGAGGAATCTGGAGAGAGAAGGAGGGTGGAAGTTCCAGAGGAAAACTGGAGGGCGGTGCCCAGCTTGGTTAGTAAGTCTTTTCCCAATAGTGGAGCGGGACAGGAGGGCATGATAAGGAAGGAATGGGTGATGGGACGGTCACCTATCAGGCAGGTTCGGGGACCGGTGGTGGGGGGTTGAGAGGGATTGCCGTCAATACCCACGACCGACACCTGGGAAGGATAAGTAGGGTCTGAAAAGGAAGGCAGGACAGAGTAGGTAGCCCCCGTGTCAACCAGAAAGGACACTGCCTTACCCGCTACCTTGATTGTTACCCTGGGCTCGGTGAGGGTGATGCGGTCGTTGAGTCAGGGCCTCTTCAGTCTTTGGCAGCCAGACCCAAAGCTGCCATCGGCAGGTCTAGGGATGGAAGGACTGACCCTCCAGACTTCTGTCCCAAGGGGCAGTCACTTTTCCAGTGTCCCTCTTTACCACATGCCGGGCAAGGCTTGGTGGGTTGACGTGACTGTGGGCACCACTTGGCCCAGTGGCCTTCCTTACCGCACTTGAAGCAGGTGCCTGGTGGAGCGTGGCTGGTCGCCTTAGACGAGGTCGATGGTTTCGCAGGTTCCACCGGCCTCAGGGCTGCAAACAAGGCTTGGGCCTGTAGGTGTGCCTTTTGCTGGACAGGGGGCTCCCTTTGGGTCTCTGCGTGTTCATCTCGGGAATTGAAGACTTTAAATGCCATATTTACCAGGTCTCGGATGGGGCCTGAGGGCCCTCCTCTGCCTTTCTTGTTTCTTTTTGATGTCAGGGGAGGACGGAGTAATAAAGTGAGTTGTAAGGAGAGTAGTCCCTGTGGGGGAGGTAGGATCTAGGCAGGTATATTGGATAAGGGCGTCTGTAAGGCAGCTGAGAAAGGCCGCGGGGTTTTTGTCTGTTCTTTGAGTGATTTTCCTGAGTTTATTATAATTTACAGCACGGTGGGTGGCGGCCTGGAGGCCGGCAAGGACACACTGCAACAGGTGGTGCCTCTGCTGCCCAGTTTTCATCAGTAGTAAGGGCACAGGACAGTATGATAAAAATATCATGCCAGGTAAGGTCATATGCCTGTGTCAAGTAATGGAATTTTTTGGTGTAGGCTGTAGGGTCATTAGAAAACGAACCTAGGCGTTTTTTAATCTGAGAAAGGTCAGAAAGGGAGAAGGGAGCATGTACCCGTACATGCCCTTCGGCGCCTGCCACCTCCCATAACGGACAGAGGAGGGGCTGGTCTGAGGGGTTTGCGTGGGAGCGAGTGTGCCGGCTGACTGGAGACGTCGGGGGCAAGTGGCTGGGTGGTGTGGGAGGATGGGCGGGTGCCTGTGGGTATGGTGGAGGTCGAGTGGAGGGGGAGGGCTGAGGGAGTCGGGTGGATCGGAGAAAGCAGAAGGGGCGTCTGAACAGACGTCCGGTGGAGAGTTAGAGGGAGAAGAGGCGGAGGGGGGTGGGGGATCCAGCACAAGGAGGACTTGTGCGGGGTGGCAGGTCAGACAGAGAGAAGGACGGGAGCACAAACAGAAAAAGGCTTGGACATATGGGATCTCCAACCATTTGCCATTCCTGCGACAAAATTTATCAAGGTCTTGCAGAATATTGAAATTGAAAGTCCCATTTTCAGGCCATTGGGAGTCATTGTCCAATTTATACATTGGCCAGGCAGTGTTGCAGTAAAGAATGAGGCACTTGGGCTGGATGCCTAAATCCAGGGCCTTCAGATTGGCCAGCAGACACCCCAGGGGCATCTCGCGGGGAATTTTGGTCACCCATGTCACCTCAACCTGGATGGGGAAACAGCCAGGAACAGTATCCTGGCTATGGAGGCAGCAAAAGTCTGGGGGGACGTCTCCGCCCCGAGACTAGAGTGCCAGTACAGAAAGGGGTGAGAGGAATTCAGGCATCCCCGAATAGCCTCAGCCTCTGGAACAGGGGAGCTTCTGAAGTGGGCCCACGGTTTAACGGACAGGGAACAGCTTCCCGGAGGGAACGGAGGCTCCTGGGGGATCCGAGTTGGGATAACATAGGGTGACTCACCCAGGCCGAGGTCATCAAGCAGGGACTCCAAGGCAGTCAGAAGAGGTCCCAGTCCAGACTGTGAGAGTTGGCGGAGGGGGTGGTGCAGCCAAAGCCCCAGAGCAGGCCGGTGCAGCCAAACGCCCCTCCCGGGTTCCGGCACCAAATGTAAGGTTTTAAGACTGGAGTCCAGGGGAGGGGCGGTGCAGCTGAAAGTTAAAGTACCCTCCTGGGTTTCAGCACCAAATGTAAGGTTTCTTTGAAGTAGCCGGCACCAGAGAAAGAAAGACAAGCAGAGTTGAAAGGGATAAGTAAAGAGGCTTTATTGGAGCGCTCCCGGGTGGGGGTAACGAGTCCCCAAGAGAGGGACCCAGGCGAGCCTCACAGTCCCATGAGTGGAACTAGAGAAGCCACCCTGCCCAGAAGTCTGAGTGGGTTTATATACATTTTGGGGGGATGGGGGATGGGAGCTTCTTTGGCCAGGAGATGTTGGAGCCGAGGAGTGAGGAATTTCTTTGTTTCAGCTTCAGGGTGGGTATTCAGGAATAGGAGGGGCTTCTTTTTCATTAGGGAAGGGAGGGATGCCTGCCACCAGCCTTACAATTTACTCTCCAAAAAAAAAAAATTCAAGGCTATTTGGAGATTTTGTTTTTCTTATACAATCCAGCGAGTCCTAGCTAAAATATAAACATTGAAAATTTAACACTAAACTCATTTGAAACTGAAAAAAGTTATTTTAAAACTAAACTGCTTTATCCAAAATTTTGGTCCACAGCCTTTATTAGACTATCTATTGGGGCAAATAAAATTTAGCCATGTGAATAGGCCTCATTTTTTTTTGAAATATAATTTGGACCCAACTGTTTTTAATAAACTAGTGAGTTTATATTACAATCTCATGACTAAAATTCTAAACGAGAGCTTTAAGATCTGTGTGTGTGTGTGTTGGTGTATCTATGCATATGAACATGTACTATGTTGTATGTTGTGTCTACATGGTAATTCGGCATAGTTGGTTAGAAACTCCTTAAGAAATTCTGTTCAAATTGGTTTAGATAAATGAGTCATATAAAATATATACAAATTAACCCAAACGCCTTTTAGTTCATGTAACTTAAGTAAATCTTTAATAAATAATCTGATTTAAGGATTGTTGGTAAAATAAAAATAGAAATGTCTTCAAGATTGTAAATTTACTTGTTTGCTTGGGTTACTGGTTATACAGTTTTATATTTGTCTTTGCTAGATTTTTTTTTTTTTTTAATATAGAGATAGGGTCTTCCTGTGTCACCCAGGCTGAAACTCCTGGGCTCAAGTGATCCTTCTGCCCCAGCTTCCCAAAGAGCTGGGATTACAGATGTGAGCCACTGTACTCAGCTAATTTTAAAATTTTTTATAGAGATAGGGTCTTGCTTTTTTGCTCAGGCTTATCTCGATATCCTGGGCTCAAGTGATCCTCCCACCTTGGCCTCACAAAGTGCTGGGATTACAGGCATGAATCATCTTTGCTAGATGTTATAAGGTGTTAAGGTTTGCTACAAACATTATAAAACTATATACCCAGCCTAAAACAATGATATTTGTGCAATTCTTTGATAAATAAGACTAATTAAACATTATTGGTTTAATGAAAACAACTGTGTATTCTGAGTTATTGGCAAAATACCCATATATTTAAATTTAAGGTTCTTACTTAGGTGAACACCTGGTATTCACAGGCTATAACAGAGAAATAATTTGAAATTATGACCAGCTTTGTCTAACAGCTCAGTTTTTATAGAAAGACTAAATATATTTAGGTTTATTAATATACATTAAAAATTATGTTATGGAAAACATGTTTCTGAAAATTATAAATTGTCCTCATCTATGAAATACTGATATGTAATATGAAGTTCAAAATTGATTAATAAAAATTAAGGTTACTGAGAGTTAAAATTCTAATTAATATATAATTCTGGCCAGGCATGGTGGCTCACACTTGTAATGCTAGCACTCTGGGAGGCTGAGGCGGCAGGATTGCTCGAGGTCAGGAGTTCGAGACCAGCCTGAGCAAGAGTGAGACCCCATCTCTACTAAAAAAGTAGAAAGAAATGACCTGGACAGTTAAAAATATATATAGAAAAAAATTAGCTGGGCAGAGTGGCACATGCCTGTAGTCCCAGCTACTTGGGAGGCTGAGGCAGGAGGATTGCTTAAGCCCAAGAGTTTGAGGCTGCTGTGAGCTAGGCTGACACCATGGCACTCTAGCCTGGGCAACCGAGTGAGACTCTGTCTCAAAAAAATAAAATAAAATAAAATAAAATAAAATAAAATAAATGTATATGTATAATTCTGTATACAGTGTACGAAAAATGCACTTTTAATGAAAAAAACTATAAGAAAGATCTAAAAATATGTTTTTTTATTGAGAAAAAAGAATAATTTTATCTAACTTAAATGTTATTTAAGGGTAGTTTCCTAATATGGGTTTAGGAATGAAATAAAAATAAGATAGAGGCTGGATGCAGTGGCTCACATCTGTAATCTCAGCACTTTCAGAGGCTGAGGCAGGAGGATTGCTTCAGGTCAGGAGTTTGAGACCAGCCTGGGCACAAAGGAACACCCAATCTCTCTAACAAACAAACAAACAGACAAACAAAAAACTAGCTGGATGTGGTGGCTTGCACATATAGTCCTACAGTCCTAGCTACTTATGAGGCTGTAGTGAGAGGATCACTTAAGCCCAGGAGTTTGAGGCTACAGTGAGTTATGATCACGCCAATGTATTCTAGCCTGGGTCACAGAGCAAGGCTCTCTCTAAGTGAATGAATGAATGAATGAATGAATAAATAAATAAATAAAACAAGATAGACAAGAACCAGTAAATAGGAAGAGAGAGTACCCTTTCATCAGGGTTAACTTCTGGGTTATCTAAATGGGCTTTCCATAAGGGGAAGCAATCACACTGCAGGAGGTTTTCTTTATTTTTTTGTAACTGACTTAATTAAAACAAGAATGTACTTTTTATCAAGATAATTTCCTGTGTTGTCTTTATTAGGTTTTTGATTACTTAGGTAAAGTGAGCTTTGAAAAGGTTAAGGTTTTTTAAATCCACTTAACTTTCTATATATTTTTTTGAAGTCTTTTGATTATTACTCTGGTGAGATGAATGACTATTATTTCGTAGTGACCTGTGATGCTATTTTGATAAAATGTTTTAAATGTTGTGACATCTTTGGCAAGCTTCCCGGGATCAAATTCTAATTTATATCTTTTTGACTTAGAATTAACTTTAGGATTTTCCGTTGGACCCTTGGAGAGCCTCAAAGAATGTGTTTCTCATTTTGCAGAGATACTAAATAATTAGGCTTAATTGGTAAATTATATGGAAAACATTGTCAAATGAAGTGATGCTAGACCATTTTTTAGTTACATTTATGGATATATTATTGATATCAATGTTCCAAAATTGTATAAAAATCTTAGAAATATGTCATCAGTTATAATTCTGGATATTATGTTGTATGCCACAAAAATAACTAAATGTCCTTGTCAATTGCTGATTATATGAACTTCTATCAGATTTTTAATAGTGGCTATTCTAATTTTTCGTCATCCAGAGTTATTGTTTTGAATTCTTCTGTAAAAGTATTTGCAGTCAGATTCATGGAAGAGATTTTTCTAATAACTTTAAGATTAATGGGCTAAATAAAATTTTTTCAAAACTCTAATGAAGAAACTGATGGGTTTATAAAACTGTTAATCAAGATCAAGCAGAACAAAAATTAATTAGGTGAGATTAAATAACTGAGGAAGATAATGTTTTTATGACTTTTATTTAATATTATTTGTTCTTTATGTAAATGTTTTGTTTTGCAGATTTAAGGAAATTTTCTCTTTTAAGCTATCTAAAATTTACAACAATTTTGTAAGATATGCTTTTGTGTACAAAGATGGAAGCATTTGCTTTTTCTTCCTACTTGATTCCTCCAAATATCAGAAATTATTCATGAGTTTTCTTAAGGCGATATGGTTATTTGCATAAGTCTAATAAAAATCTGCTCTCTCTTTATAGCAGGATACAATTGGAAACCTTGGTTATATTACCACAGCTTTGACTGAAATATCATATTTGAGTATGTGCATAGAGTCCCTGGCTCTAAGGGTTCCTAGCTTTATAGTGAGTAAAGTTGTCACTTTTTGCCTAGCCCAGGAATCTTAAGACTATGGGTAAAAATCTAAGATCTGCCTTGGTTTGGCTTCCCAGCCTCAAGAAGTTTTTAAATCTGAGATTCCTACGTGATCAATGCACAGTAAAAAAGCTATGTTTCTAAAGAAAAGCTATAATGCACCTGTCATTAGATTGTAGCTTTGTGCATTATTTTCAAGTTCTTGTTGTCTGCCCATACTCTACAATAGACTGAATTCTTCTATATTCCTCCAACCCAACTGTCTTCCATGGAATTACTAAAAATGGGAACTGCTCTCTTCCTGAAGTCCTATAAGCTGAAACTGGATAAATTTTAAGGAAAAAGTCTTACACCTGATGTATGGGCCACACAAAAATTAAACTAAACCACCCAACATTATAACCAGAGACATGCAAGCTGCAAACCAGGACAAGAAGTTGACGTTTCCATGCTGTAGACAGTTTTTCTGAAGACATTGGAACAAAACTCCTTGTCATTATGAGACTCTTGCCCCTCTTGATGTCTACCTTTTTCACTGGACAGACAGTGGTCATTTGATTTATTAAATTGGTTGCCTTTAAACCTAGGTTTACATCTCAAAACCATTATGCAAACCGGGATTATCATATTACTATTAATTTTACTTTATTTTCCCATTTTAAATTTTGCTTTTATTACTTTTAAATTTTTGCAGAGGTATAACTCTTAACAGAATAATGCTGGCCCAGAACTTTGAGATGATAGCAAACACTTATGAAACAGACAAAATTAAATTTAATAATGGACTCCAGGTAGACTTAGCCTGAGAGCCCTCCCTTCAAACCTCTCTTGTTGCTCAAGTGTGGATAAAAGTGTTTTGACACTGACTCTTAGCTGCCAATCACTCCCTCCAACATGGGACCAGCCTAGTAACTGAGGCACATCAAAACCTAACAAGATAATTGATCAGTGATGCATTCGGAGAAAGAGCTTGATTAAAAAGGGGAAATGTGTAAGTTCTCTGAATCGAAATAGAGTCATTTGTGTTAAAAAAAAAAAAAAAAAAAAAAAAACCACACAAACACACTCACAACACAGAGGAGGGGCAAGATGGCGGACGGGAAAAGCCGCCAGCCAGAGTGTCTCTGCAAGAAAGACAGATTTTAGAAGAAAGTAAAAAAAAAAATAAACAGGCAGACAAACACAGATCAGATGAGGGTCGGAAGGAAGGGTGCCGGAAAATACAGGAGACTCCACGGGAAGAAGTTGCCGAGAATTGGAAGGAGAAAGGCCCCCAAGAGGCTTGGAGACCAGCGACAAGGGTAGGTAAAGTGGTTAAATTTCCCCTCCCTTGCATCTCCGACTGCTGGTGGGCTCCTGAGCGCTTAGAGAGACCTGTCAACACCAGCCCAGAGACAGCCGCTGCCAGTGAGCAGTGAGCCTCTGGCGGACAGGGCACTGGGCTTCCAGCTCCCTCAGGGCACCTCCCGGCCTGCAGACCCCAGCCGATGGGCAGGCGCCATATTGCTTCATTTTCCCCTTTCCCTTCCCTGCCCGAAGCTGCTGAGAGACACTTTAGCCACCACCTGGCGGCATCTGTAGGGAATGGGACCTTTCTTTTTGGGGCCCTACAGTGGACTGAGGGGTACTCAGACTGTGAGCTCCCTACCTGCCAGCCCTCCCAGGTGCCGCTTGCCTGGTGACTCCAGCAGAGCGGGGCAAATCCTGAGGCTGAGAGACATTGATCCAGCTTGGACACCCTGGGGGTGATTTGAGACCAGCACTCCTCTCCCTGGCAGGGTCAGGGATTTATCTCCAGGGCCCAGGGAACAGGCCTGCAGAACAGATCCCTTATACCCAGGTCTCGAATGCATTGCTCCAGGGCACAGAAGGGATATTTGTGAACGATCCTACTGAGGTGTGTGTGCCTTCAGGGGCGGATCAGCATGCTTGAGGAGCAACCCTCCTCCCACAAGGGAGAACTGTGAAACACTGAGGAAGGAAACAGCAGAGGATGTAAACAGGTGGAAAACCATACGATGCTCATGGGTTGGCAGAATCAACATTGTTAAAATGTCTGTGCTACCCAAAGTGATACACAGATTCAATGCAATCCTTATTAAAATGCCAACATCATTTTTCACATATCTAGAAAAAATAATTCTACACTTTGTATGGCACCAGAGAAGACCCTGTATAGCAAAAACAATCTTAAGCAAAAAGAAAAAATTGGGAGGCATAAATTTACCAGACTTCAAGCTAGACTACAAGACTATAGTAACTAAAACAGCATGGTATTGGCACAAGAACAGAGACATAGACCATGGAACTGAACTGAGAACCCAGATATAAAACCATCCTCATATAGCCATTTAATCTTTGACAAAGCAGACAAAAACATACACTGGGGAAAAGAATCCTTATTCAATAAATGGTGCTGGGAAAACTGGATAGCCACATGTAGAAGACCGAAACAGGATCCATACTTTTCACTTCTCACAAAAATCAGCTCACAGTGGATAAGAGACTTAAACCTAAGGCATGAAACTATAAGAATTCTAGAAGAAAATGTGGGAAAAACTCTTTGTAGACATTGGCCTAGGGAAGAATTTATGAAGAAGACCCCAAAGGCAATCACAGCAACAACAAAAATAAATAAATGGGACCTGATCAAATTAGAAAGCTCTACACAGCCAAGGAAACTATCACGAGAGCAAACAAACAGACTACAGAATGGGAGAAAATATTCTCATGTTACACATCCGATAAAGGACTGATAACTAGAATCTATATAGAACTCAGGAAAATCACCAAGAAAAAAATCAAACAACCCTATCAGAAAGTGGGCAAAGGACATGAACAGAAACTTTTCAAAAGAAGATAGACTAATGGCTAATAAACATAGGAAAAAATGCTCAACATCTCTAATCATCAGGGAAATGCAAATCAAAACCACAATGAAATATCACTTATCTCCAGTGGGAATGGCCTTTATCAAAAAGTCCCAAAACAATAAATGTTGGCGTTGATGTGGAGAGATAGGAACACTCAGACACTGCTGGTGGAACTGCAAACTAGTACAACTTCTGTGGAAAGTAATATGGAGATACCTCAAAGAGATACAAGTAGAACTATCATTTGATCCAGCAATCCCATTAGTGGGCATCTACCCAAAAGAACAAAAGACATTCTATAAAAAAGACATCTGCACTAGAATGTTTATAGCAGCAAAATTCACAATTGCAAAAATGTGGAAACAACCCAAGTGCTCATAAATACATGAGTGGATTAATAAAATGTAGTATGTATATATATGTATATATATACACACATCATGGAGTTCTACTCAGCCACTAAAAACAATGGTGATATAGCACCTCTTGTATTATCCTGGATAGAGCTGGAACCCATTCTACTAATTGAAATATTTCAAGAATGGAAAAACAAGCACCACATGTACTCACCATCAAATTGATATTAACTGATCAACACTTAAGTGCATATATAGTAATAACATTCATTTGGTGTCGGGCAGATGGGAGGGGGAGGAGGGGATGTGTATATACACACCTAATGGGTGCAGTGCACACTGTCTGGGGGATGGACACACTTGAACCTCTGACTTGGTTGGGGCAAGGGCAATATACATAATCTAAACATTTGTACCCCTGTAATATGCTGAAATAAAAAAAATTAAAAATAGTAGGGGAAAAGGTACTAAAATATAAAGCTTTTTCCTTCCTCAAAACAAAACAAACCAACCCTAACAGGCCTGGGTGTGGTGGCTTATGCCTGTAATCCCAGCAGTTTGGGAGGCCAAGGTGGGAGGATCACTTGAGGCCAGGAGTTTGAGACCAGTCTGGGCAACAGAGTGAGATGCTGTCTCAATACAAAAGCGGAAAAAAAAAAAAAAAAAAAAAAAAAAAAACCAAAAATAAAACCCAAAAGCCAAAAACCAAAAACCCTAACAAATAGAGCTGGGAAAGGCCATGAAGAGAAAGTTTCTCAGGTATAAATGCCTGATAACAAAAACTATCACAAAAGACTCTACAATAATCAAAACCTTGCACAAAAGTCATCAAAATCTTACATAAAAATAATTATATGTGGACATCTGCTCAGCAACTGCCTGTCGAAGGTCGAGGTGGTGTATGAATATGAATTTTCCTTTCAGGAGTGCTTTAGCTGTATCCCACAGATTTTGATAACTTGTGTCCCCTTTATCATTTAGTTTAAAGAATCTTTTGATTTCCATCTTAATTTCCTCCTTGATCCAATTATTGTTCCACAGCAGGTTGTTTAGTTTCCATGACTTTGTGTAGAGATGAGTGTTTCCATTGGAGTTGATTTTTAATTTTATTCCACTGTGGTCTGAGAAGATGCATGGTATAATTTCCATTTTTTAAATATTTGTTGAGACATGTTTTGTGGCCTAGGATGTGATCAATCTTAGGCAATGTTCCATGAGCTGATAAGAAGAACATACATTCAGTCGTTTTTGGGTAGAATGTTCTGTAAATGTCTGTTAGGCCCATTTGTTTTCTAGTTCTGTTTAAGTACATGTTTCTTTGTTTATTTTGTTTGAAGGATCTGTCCTGTTCTGTCAGGGGGGTGTTGAAATCCCTGGCTATTATGGTGCTGCTGCTTATCATTTTGTTTAGGTCATAAAGATTTGCTTTATGAATCTGGGCACACCTGTGTTAGGTGCATAAACATTTAGAATTGTTATGTCTTCTTGTTGAATCATTCCCTTTACCATTATATAGTGACCATCTTTGTCTTTACTTTTGTTGATTTGGAGCCTATATTGTCGGATATGAGAACTGCTACACCAGCTTTCTTTTGGTTTCCATTTGTATGGAATATTGTTTTCTATCCCTTCACCTTGAGTCTGAATGGTTCTTTGTGGGTTAGATGTGTTTCCTAGAGACAGTAAGATACTTGGCTTGTATTTTTTTTTTTTTTTTTGTCCATTCAGCCAGCCTGTGTCTCTTCAGTGGGGAGTTCAAACCATTCACATTTATTGAAAAAATTGGTAAGTGGGGTGGATTTCTGTTCATCCTGTTGAGTAGAACTTTGTTCATTTGTTTTATCTCTTGAGCCATTGTAGGATCTGGGCTTTGATCTTTAGTTTTTGGGTGATTTTACACTGGTTGGTGTCTATTGTGTGAATCTGTGTATAATGGAATCCTGAGTACTTCCTGCAGGGCAGGTCTTGTCTTGACAAATTCCCTCAGTGTTTGCTTGTCTGAGAAAGTCTTTATTTCCCCCTCATATATGAAACTTAGTTTTGCAGGATACAAAATTCTAGGCTGGCCGCTATTCTGTTTGAGAAAGCTGAGAATGGGGCCCTGTTTTGTCCTTCTTAGTGTGCCATACTGGGAGGCTCCTGTAGTCTGTTGCCTCATTATTGCTCATGTTAAGTTTCATCACTTAGTCAAAGTGCTGCTAACTGCCAGACTTGTTAGAAAGATACATATTTTTCTTTGTAATTAATATATATTCTGTGGAGTGATACTGTTAGATTGTATAAATATTCTTTTGAGCTGCAAATTCCCACTGAATGATTTCAGATTCTTGCCTGAATCTATTATTTCTATGGTGGTTCTTAAATGGTGATTGTCTATTTCCTTTATTCATTTCTTTGTCTTTTTTTCTCTTTTTAAGCATGGGTATGGACTCTTGAATTTTTAAAAAATTCAATGTGTTATAATTCTTTTGTGTTGGCTCCTGTATCCCTCTGCTGGTCCTCATCCGCCTTTGAGCATGTTCTTATGTTCTGAAACAAAAAGTACTCCAGGAATACCTTGTACTTCCCTGAGCCAGCCCTGGAAGCAGTACGTTCTCCATGGGATCCTGCTTTTGTCTATTTGACGATGGTGTTTAGATTTGGAGACCAGGTCACAGCTGTGTTCCTTGTATAGCAAACTTATTGTTTCTAGGCTCTTTCAATGGACAAACCTAGGAAACAATACTTTTTAAGACCATGAATTTGTTCTTAGACCTCTAATTCCCTAATCCAACTCCATACCGTAGCGTTTTCTTCTTCTTCCTTTATTGCTTATCTTAACAAACAAACACAATAAAATCTCCCTTAGTGGGAAAAGTGATTCCTAGCAACATCAACCTATTTATTTATTTGGCGTTGTAAAATAATACTTCACCAGGTAATAGCCAAGGTTTTCTTGCAGCTATAATTTTTAGAATATCTCTTGAGGGTGAACAGTTAGAGTTTCACATTCAGAAATTACTTGGAATAATTATTTTTCTTGTTCTGAGTAGTTATGTTGTTGATGTGACATATACTTAGGTTGACCTGTTTCTGTTCAATTTAGAGTCCCCCCACACCTGTGGATTTAACTTTATATTTTGAAAAGGTAAATACTTACATGGTTCAAAAATAAAAGCCATGTAAATATATAATCAGAATAGCTATCCTTTTTCCTTTCTTTTCCACTTATTTCTATCCTTTTCCTTTAAGTAACCAATCCCCCTAGTTTCTGGTTTATCTTTTCTGAATTTCTTTTTGCAAAAATAAGCACATGTGCATATATTTTCTTATTTTGCCTTCTTTTTTTTTAAGGCAATTTGTAGAATTTAGGCTTTTATTCTGGGAGAGATAAAAGACTACCAAACATGTATCTCTAGAATATATAGTGGTAGAATTTCTGGGTAATAAGGTATACATGTCTTAAATGTCACTAATGAACACCAAATGATTTTCAAATAAAACCATATCAATATACACTCCCACCAGCAGTACATAAAAAATACTCATAGCTCCACAACTTCACCAAGACTTGACATTATCAGGTTTAAAAAATTTTGCCAATTGGGAGTATTTAAAGTGATATCTCATTGAGGTTATAGTTTTTATTTCCATGATGATTGAGATTAAGCTCTTATTCATTTTTTCCTGTGAAATTATTTTATCTCAACTCTTCATATCTGTTGACATAAGTGCTTTTTACCAAAATTAGAGACATCTTTTGAATCACATTATATTTTCTTCTAAGTTAAGGTATAGTTTTTAAAAAAAATCTGTGCATGATTCTTTCACTGAAAATTGTATCCTAAGGCTCAAGTAACTTTTTGAATTTTTAAAATTTCACCATATAATCACTTTTAACATTTATAAGACTTTAAAATTGAGGAGTAATTTACATGCAGTGAAATTCTCAGACCCTTAAGTGTAGAGTACTTTCATTTTTGATGGTTTTGCCTTCTCTCTTACAAAAGGTAGCATACCATATATAATTTTTTGTTTTTCAACTTTTTTTTTATTTATACAAGAGTATCTTAATTTTAATTTCCTCTTACATGTATTCTGCCAAATCAGTTTTGGCTGAATAGAAACATCATTGTCTTCTTGGGCACAAAGCCCCAAATTTCAAAGACGCTTCCAATTACTGACCAAACATTTTCTATTCTTGGTGCACCTGAATGCACCTATGATAGAAAGGGAGGAAAAAGAAAAGGTGTGGTGAGTGTGGTGATGAAGGGGGTGTGGGACTTAGCCTTGAGAGCGCATTTAGTCACATTTAGTGAAATTTCCACTAGACGGCAGCAACACTCCAGCAATAAGGTTCCTAAGCGTTCCAGGGATGGGATCAACCCCATGCTTGAAATGAACTATGGAGCATGTTTAGGACAGTCGCCCAACCAATGCAGAAATCTTTTAAATGGATTCACACTTCGGATAATACCAATTTAACTTTTCAAATTTAATTCTAAATCTTGTTCATGCCTCAGCAATCTAATATTATACTGGGAAAAAAAGAGACTCTGATTCTGAATCAACCTATGATTGATCTCTGCTCTTATGGTCTCTCAAATTGGACAAGACGTTTAAACAGCAAATATTAAAAATAACTTTAGGATTCAGTAAAATGTATTTTTACACCCAATTTTAATTAAAATTTCTTTATTAAAAGTATTTTACCTCTTTATTTTCAGTTCAATTTTGTTTGATCCTGATTTTAAGAATAAGTAACAAAAAAAAAAAGTAAATAAATAAAAAAATAAGCAAAGCCAAAAAGTAAACTAAATATCAAGATTCATTCTAACTCAGATTAGGATCTGGTAGCTATATGCAGGAATTACAGCTGTAACACAATACCCCTAATTAACTCAACAGATCTTACAGAAAGTATTAAATACTATTTAATATCCGTCACTGCCTTTCATGGCTCTGCTAGGCTAAAGGAACCAAGTGTCTCCCACAATATTCCCTAGTGTAATATGATATGGAACCAACTATTTCCGTAAGTGCAGAGGGGAGGAGTGATCCGATCAGCTGGGACTGGTCAGAGAGGGCTTCCAGGAGTAGGTGAGCTTTTAACAAAGGTGCTGAAGGAAATTGTAGATATGAGTGGGTGGTTGGGGAAAGGAAGACACTGCAGATAGAAGGAAAGATATTTAAAAAATATAGATAATTGGGCCGGGCGCGGTGGCTCACGCCTGTAATCCTAGCACTCTGGGAGGCCGAGGTGGGCGGATCGTTTGAGCTCAGGAGTTCGAGACCAGCCTGAGCAAGAGCGAGACCCCATCTCTACTAAAAATAGAAAGAAATTATATGGACAGCTAAAAATATATATAGAAAAAATTAGCCGGGCATGGTGGCGCATGCCTGTAGTCCCAGCTACTCGGGAGGCTGAGACAGGAGGATCGCTTGAGCTCAGGAGTTTGAGGTTGCTGTGAGCTAGGCTGACGCCACGGCACTCACTCTAGCCTGGGCAACAGAGTGAGACTCTGTCAAAAAAAAAAAAAAAATATAGATAATTGGAAATCAAGCCGTCTTATATTAAGCCATTCTTCTATGATGAAATGAAGGGAAATATGACTTAACTGTGAATGAAAAAGTCTGAGATGTTCACTGGAATTAGTTCAGAACATCTTTCATTTCTCTTCCCCTCCTTTGCATCTCTATGGCTAACATCATACTGTAGGCTTTCCACACTTTGAGTCCAACTCAAGATAACAAGTTGGCATCCCTGCTTCTGTTCTTTCCTCCTCTGATCGGTTTCCTACACTGTTGCTGGGATTGTCTTCCTAATGAACAACCTGAACAAATGTGTTTTACAAAAGGATCTGAACTGGCTCACCCTGCTAAGGATCAGCTTGCAGACACCATGAGAACAGTCTATTGACAGGATGCTGGTCTCAAGAAGCCCTTCCCGTTCTAGCGTTTTATGATCACTACATGTCATTCTTTCACTGAGATAGCAAGTGTGGCTCCCATTTATCTACAGGTGAAGTTGGTGTTTCCTTTTCAGACATGCAAGGTGGTCTATGTTTTATTTTATCCTGCATATAATTTTGCTTTATGTGTGAATTTTAAAACTATTTCATGTACATAAATATGAATAAATCATGTTCCCAAGTAGCCTGTGTATTCCTCTGGAGAGGCTATATTTTAAATGCTCTTATTGAGACTTTATTGGAGTTTAGGACAGGTCAGTGCCTTATAGTAGGTGACTCCACATAACTTTCTTTACATTGACAGTTCATATCATGGTATTTATTTTCTCCATGCTCTCTCAGGTCTTACATATAGAGGTACTTTGAGGGCCTATTTGCTTGGACTCTCTCTAGGTCTCCGCACTCAGGACTGGAGCTCTGTTGGTAGTAGGAGGAGCCAGACACAGAGGAGCAAGGACTGGCAGACAGACAGCACTTGTGAAGGGATGGGGGCCGCACCTGGGGGAAGATCCAGCTGCCGATAGTGGAGAGAGTGCAGCTACTGGGAGCTGGGAATCAGCATGATTCAGAGGCCTGAGGACATCCGGGTATTGACATCTGTCCTGGAGGTGGAGGGATTGTCCGGTAAGAGCAAAGTCAAACCCCAGTCTTCAAGGAGTCTGCTCCAGGTAGAGACTGGTGCAAGAGGCTGGGTGTGGAGAGAATGTTTCTAGAACTGGGGTACAAAACTTACTGAGCACCAGCGATATGCTAGGCATTGTCCTAGACCGTGGGAATAAAGCCATAAATGAGACAGACATAGTCTCTGTTGTCAGAGAGTTTAAAGTCTTAAGGAGAAGACAGACACCATTAATAAAAAAATTACAAGTAATTAAATCATTATAAGCATATAAGGGAGAAGTACAGGATGCTGCAGAAATGTATGCCCTTTGAGACTAAGTTTCTGTAAGACTTACGAGTACAGGGTCAGAAAAGGACCAGATTGGTCTCGAGATCTTGTAGGTGAGGGCCAAGTGGAACAGCCTGTGGGTAGAGGAGGCGGGAGGTGCCTAGAACCATGGAACCAAACAGAATCGCTTATGGGATCATCTCTCCCAGCTGGTGGTGTTACCTTCTCTACCAGGTGACACCCATTCTGCTTATCCAGTTTTAATTTCTATCTGCACACCAAGCAGAAAACATCCAGCTGTGCTCTCGAACTCATGAAAAAAAATGTGATTTTTTAACGAAAATACTTTCTTTAGAACATAGTGGTTAATGAAGTTACTTCCCTTAATATATATATTCTAGGATAATCAGTGAATTTTCTCAAGCTAACATTTGAAGTTTTGTAGGAAGATCATTAACAGTAAGAACTACCTAGTACCTGAACTATTAGTCTGATGTATCAAAGTCATTCCAAGTAGTATTTACTCATCTCTCAAACAGATGCATTTAATTACCTTATTTATTCACGCAATTTCCCCCATACCAGCAGTTGAGTCCTGTCCATGTCTACTTTGGCTTTGAAATAAAAAAAAAGTATTTACAATGCACACAGTCTTCTCGCAGGATGGAGGAGGAGTAGGAGGAGGTGGTGGTTGTTTGAGTATAAAAGAGCAATAAAGGGAGATAAAGGTTAAAAGTGACACAAAAGTAAGAACAGTGTTTTTATTTAATGTTTTTTCTAATTTCTAGTTTGAAATCAGGATATTTACAGTTGGTGAAATTCAGTTGACTTTACAGGGTATGCTTTTTAGGTAATAGTTCATCCCTGGCATTGTATCTTTAACTCCAGTACCAGCCACCAGGTGGCAAGTGATGTCTGTTAGGATATCAAGGTGTGGCAGTGGTGCCTTGAGGGTGTCTAGGTGTGGCTACCCAACGACTGAGCAGATGGTTTGTTGAGATATATAGGGACCTGCAGCGCTCTGTCTCTCGCTAACCATGCACACACACATTTGCCACGTCTCAGATCGTTTCTTTAGTGCATATTCCCAGAAAGGGAAGGATTGAGTCCCAAGGTGTATATGTGTAATAGATGTTTGGTACGTTACCAGGCTGCCCTCCGGAAAGGCTGTACCAATCTACCTTTTCGCTACCAGAGTATGAGAGGGATTTCCCGGTGTGGCTTACAGATTGCAGAAGGATGAAAATGCCATGGAGTCTCTCAGCCAGCGGTGAGCGAGCAACTGCGATCAGCATTACGGCTGGCAGGTTGTGCTCACGGCCTTTATCAAAATGTTGATAGTTAAACTGGTAAGTGGGAATTTTGGTAAAAGAGTAGTTGAGCAGAGAACCTTGAAATCTTGTCACTAGGTATGGCACGGTGGAAAGGCCATTAGAGTAGCAGTCAGGAGGCCTGCGTTCTGGAATTTAATAAAGGTTGGATTCCTTCTATTCCCCTCTCTGACTGTCATGTCATCTCTGAGATGATGCCTTTCCCGGCTCCAACACTGTAGGCATCTCTAAGCGTCATGAGTGTCACTTCGGGAGGGAAGCATCGTGAGCGCTGTTAAAGAGGGGGGAGACCTCAGAGGCCTCGTGGTGAAGCGTGACACACAATGAGGCTATTCTTGTACCCTGGTTGGTTGTTATCTTTTCCCAGCAATAAGCATTGTTGCCCTCAGAGACAGGGATTCCGATCTTATCCTGAGAGCATATTCACTTTCAGAAGCTTCCAATAACTGAAGCAAAATGCGGCTGGTTGTTAGTCAAGATGTTTAAATGTCACTCAGTGATTGATCACGTGTGAGTCATGATGACGCACATGATGTTCAGCATGCAAGGGACCCAGAGGACTGTACAGAAAGACGTATGCATAACCCATCATCCTGCTTTATGAGTCCTCCCAGGAAGTGCTAGCTAACAGGGAATCTAGGCATCTCCTCCGAAAATGTTGCTTTTCTAGAAGAATTTGTTCATTGATTGATAAGAACCAGGCATCTTGGGCAGCTGCATTTGGGCAGCCAATTGGCTGGCACATAATGGGTCTTTATTGGATGAATGGAACATAAAGAGAAGTAAATGAGAAAGTATTTGTGGGAAGATAGACATTAAGTCAATGCTAACAAGTTGCTTGAATCTGTGACTGTAATATGTTTGAGAAGCCTCTTATGCAATGTAAGAGGCACAGTAGGACATCAATATATCTTATAAGTGCTCTGGTGAAGTATGAACAAAAGCTATGGGGATACAGAATTCAGAACCCCAATAAGAGAATTTTTATTGGTGTTTCAGGGGTTAATCCCTGAGCTGGAAAGAACTTTTATTTCTCCTGTCCAATGTTTTAATCATCATAATAAAATGATATTCATGGAGTGCTTTCCATGCACGAGGCACCTATTATTTTATCTAATGCTCGCAACTTGATGAGGTAGTTACCATTATCATCACCCCCATTTTACAGATGGCTAACTGAGACACACGGGGTAACTGTGTGATGGTATTCAGCTACCAGGGGCAGAGCCGGCTTCACACACAGGCAAGTCTGACTCCAGAGCCCCACTCTCACCATCAGGCAGTGGGGCCTCTTAAGACACACAAGGTCTGTTCTATACTTTCAGTACCACATCACAAAGGATAAGCCCCCTGAATGGGACATCTGGTCACTTTCAAAAAAAAGAGAGAAGGGAGGAAGTGAACTCCTTTCTACTTACCAATTAAGCACCTCTCATTTAGCAGAGGAAACAATTAGGATACAATATCTTGATCACAGAAAAATCAAACAGCCCTTCCAAACCAACATTTAAGCCACATGTGCTTCCAGCCTGGCTTTATGCCTGTATGGGAGGTGAACTGACTGACTGGCTTTTAAATTTTCCTCCTGGACGTTTTGACATTTTATAGATGCACAGAATGCATTTGTGAAGCGCCCATAATTTGAAGTTTCTGCATCACGCTCCTCCCTTTAGTCCTTGCCATGATAAACATGCCCAGATAGCAAGTTCACAGGACACTGTGAGCTTTGAAGTCTTTGAAAAATTCGAAAATTATATGACGATGTTGTATATGTAATCACTGGTGAGAGCAAGCCAACATCTCCCTGAGCGCCAGACGCACGGCCCCTATAAATCCTGGGCTAAGAGCAGAGAGGGGTGGTCCTGTTTACTTGAACTCCAGGATGGAACGGGCATGGTTAGCGTCACAGTAATGGACACAATCAGGAGAGTCAAACGGAATTGCTGCTACTTGCACACATTTAAATGTCATGCTTATATTGGTAGTGCGGAACAGGAAAGCATCCACACTCAAGGTTGTGTTAGAAACAGCTTCACCTTTCATTGAAATGTAGATGAGAGAATTTTTAAATATCTGGGGACTGTGCAGTTTAATGTTGAGGAGATACGGTTTATCGGCGAGACGTTAGCACTCTTTCAGCACAGAAGTCGGCTACATCTGCGTTCCCTTAACTGGGTGGAAAGTTTCCCTGTTGGTTCCTGGAGGAGCCTAGGACATTCCTCTTCGTGGTGCTCTGCTCCAATAGCATCGGTATTCAGCTACCATTTTATGTACGTCAGGTTTCAATTTTGATGACCTGTGAAAATACGTGCAGGAAGTAGACTCCAATTTCTTGCTTAGCAGAAAGTGTCTGCTTATTGTGTTGCCAGGTATAGTGCTGTATGGAATTCTTGCACTTGGATGTTCGATGAGTTTGCTCCCCACACTCACTTTACATCTTAAAGACTGTCTGGGAGCATAGCTATGTGTGCACTGAAACGGTCGCCAACTTGATGGACAGATGTGACGTGTCAAATGCTCTGGGGGTAGCTCAAGCAATTCCCACAAACCACAGTGATAATGATTCACGGAAACAGGGTTAAAATGACAGGTTCTCTGCAGTATGACACCACTGAGTGATGCTGGAGTGGGTAAAGATTGAGAGCAACATGGAAAAACTACTCAGAATATCGAGTGAGGTAAAGTCCAAATGATGAAATCTAGAGAACGTCCTTGATGAACTTACCAGTTGAGAATTTGTCACCCTAAATATTTACTGTAGGTGAAACTGAGAAAGTTTAGAAATGAATGAGGTGTCCCACGTACATCTTAAAAGGAGAAAAGAGATAGCTTTCAGATTTTAACTAGCCAAGGACTTAAGGATTGGGGACATAAAAACTTTTATATTTTCCTCTAAGGTAATGTAAAGGATTGGGGACATAAAAACTTTTACATTTTCCTCTAGACTGTGAGATTCTGTGTTAAGTCTCAGCTGTTCCAGACAACCCACCTGAACAGTCAGGAAACCTGAAGGAACTTGTTAATACTGTTCGGGTTTGTTTTACTGCTGTGAGAGTGAAAATAACTTTACCCTCACATCTGATGAGTCATAAAGTGACTGTTAGGCTTGACAGTTTCTCCACTTCTGCTTTGTGCTGAGCTAGCTGAGCACGGATACACAGAACTCAAATAGACGAACCAGAAATTTTTCTACCTTCTCTCTCCTCACTTTTGTCAGTTACCAACATTCCCCTAGCCATTACAACAAAGAATAATATGACATCATGTTTGACTTTTTCTCCTCTTTCTTCCCCTCCTGTTGCCAAATGTTGTTGATTCTGTCTTTGGAATACTTTTTTTTTTTTGAGACGGTCTCATTCTGTCATTCTGTCACCCAGCTAGAGTGCAGTGGCATGATCACAGCTCACTGCAACCTCAAAGTCCTGGGCTCAAATGATCCTCCTGCCTTAGCCTCCCAAATAGCTGGGACTACTCCTGAATAGCTAATTTTTAAATTTTTTGTAGAGATGGGGTCTCGCTATGTCACTCAGGCTGGTCTCGAACTCCTGGCCTCAAGTGATCCTCCTGCCTCAGCCTCCCAAAGTGCTTGATTTACAGGTGTGAGCCACTGTGCCTGGCCTGGACTACTTCTTGAATCTATACTTTGTTCGCCATTTCCATTGACACTGCCTTAATTTAGGCTGCTATTATCACTTACCTAGGTAATTGTAAAGGCCATAATGTAAGGGCCTAACATGTTTTTCTTCCTTATTTCCCATCATCTCCTGCACCCTCTATTTGCCAGATAGACTGAGGCACAGTGTTTGATGTTCCTTGCAAATATTCCTTGTTTTCTGACTTCTCTGTCTTTGCTCCTGCTGTTCTCTCTACCCGGATGGCCTTCACTCCCTGTTGCTGGGTACAAAAAGCACGTTTATCCTTCAAGGCCCAGCTCTGGAAATGCTTTCTGTTTCCCAAAGTCTGCCCTGATCTTGACCCTCTTTTCTTCCCACTTGTCTTCCTTTTCCATTGCAACTTTCTTTCTGCCTTTATAAGGGCACTTTTCATTGCATAGTTTGTCGTAATTATTTGTTGTGTTTTCTTTCAAATTTAACCTTTTTATTTATTTTCATTTTTGACAGTCTATCCTTCTTGCATTTTTATTTATTTTCTCCCACAGCTTTATTGAGATATAACTGACAAATACACATTGTATATATTGGAGGTATACAATGTGATGATTTGATATATGTATACATTATGAAGCAATTACCACAATCAAGCTAATTAACACATTCATCACCCCCATAGTTAACATTTCTTCTTTTTTTGTGATGAGAACACTTAAGATCTATTGTCTTAGCAAATTACAAGCATACAATACAGTATTATTAACTATAGTCACCATGCCGTATGCTAGATCCCCAGAACTTATTCATCTTATAGCTGAAAGTTTGTAAACTTTGACCAGCATCTCCCATTTCTCCCAACCCCAGCCCCTGGGAACCACCATTGTACTCTCTGCTTCTGTGTGTCTGACTTTTTAGATTCCACATATAAGTGAGATCATACAGTATTTGTCTTTCTGTGTCTGGCTTATTTCACATAGCATAATGTCGTCCAGGTTCATTCAGGTTGTCACAAATGGCAGGATTTCCTTCTTTTTTATGGCCAAATAGTAATAGTATTCTATTGTATATGTAAAACTTCAACTTTTTAAAGTAAGAATCCCCATCTAATTAATCCTCATATCTCTAACACAAGCTTAGGATCGCTGTTCCTCTACTTTTCATTATGCAAGTCATGAAACTAGATACTAATTATTTAATAGTAATACAGCCTATGTCTAAATATTGCCAATAAGTTATCTATTTTCAAGTTTCCTGGACACTAAACCACAGGTCAATTGCTGAATGACTGTTATAATGTGAGGGCTATAATCAGGCATGGAACCAATGGCTTTTAGCATTACCTTTAAAAATAACCAAAAAGAGAAATAAATCTAATAAAAGTTTGACCTCATATAAACATAATCAGGTAAGATTCCAGGACAATATCTTTTTGTTTCTAATGTTGAGTAAGGATATGAGAAGGTGCAAGAGCAGTAGCTGCATGATTTTACAACTTTTATCTTTTTTTAAGTACTACTAATTGTATAATAATTAATGTTAATTATAAATACAAGTACTGTTAGTATTATTTCTAATAACATTATGAAGAGTTTGAGGAAGAGACTATTGAAGTGTACTAATGCTTAGCTATTGGTTTTAAAATTTTGATTATAAGTACATGCATTATGTATGAATAAAAAAATTAAAAAAATTTGATTCTAAGATATTGAAATGCTACTCCCTTTTTTTTAAACCTAATTGTGATAAGCTAGAGTTTATATTTCTAGCACGTAAGTGAAGAGTCAGGCAAATCTGGTCTCTTGGGGATGAATAAATTCACACCAGCTCCTATATGGACTGAAAGGAGACATCATTATAGAGGAGCAGAGATAGTGGATTGGTTAGGCTCCTGGATTCTAGAACCAGTCTGACAGCATTAAAGTTCCACTTCTGCCATTTTCTAGCTTTGCAACTTTGTGAAAGTTCTTAAGCATCTCTGTTTCTCCAATTTCTTATCTGTAAAAGAGTTTACCTTATCGGATTATTGTAAAATGAAATGAGTTACTATATGTAAAGCATTTAGAACATAGTAAGTACTGCATAGCTATTAGACCTTCTTACCTGGCATTATTAATACAGAATCTTAGACTAAGGAGGGTCGCTTAGACATTGTAATCTGAGACTCTCACTTTCTAGATGAAGAAACTGAGACCCAAGGAGGTTGAGTGACTTGTATAAGATCACCCAGTTGCTCATCAGAGCCTGGGTAATCTTATCACAGGAGTTCTGGGCTCTTACATTCTGTGCTAGGCCCACTGCTACAAGTGGGACATTGAATTGCCACCCTCAGGTTTTAGAAGCCCAGACAAGTGGACAGGTGTGAGATTATAGCAAGGCAGGTGCCAATGAGGAAGTGCAGTGTATCATGGGAGCCTAGAGGAGCTCCAGATTTCTTAAGATCCTCTGAAGAAGTTTCCTAGAGGAAGTGATAATGCAGTTAAGACCTGAAAGATGTGGAAGATTTAGGCAGGTAAACAAGGCAGGGTGTAGACCTCTAGTTTTCTTTATAGCAAATGAAAATCTCCCTAGACTCCACCTTGTAATTGTCTGTTAAATAAAACTCTCTTTTTGCATTTGTACCGCATTTAATAGTGTGCCCCCAAATTCATGTCTACCTAGAACCACAGAATGTGGGCTATTTGGAAATAGAGTCTATGCAGATGTTAAGATGAGGTTATACTGGATTGGGGTGTGCCCGAAATCCAATGACTGGTGTCCCTATGAGACAGCCATATAAAGACATAGAGGTTCACGCAGGGAGAATGCCATGTGTTGACAGAGGCAGAGAGTGGAGGGTGCATCTACAAGCTGAGGAACGCCAAGATTGTCAGCAACCACCTGAAGCCAAGGCATGCAACAGAGCCTCCAGAAGAAACCAACTTTGCCGACACCTTGATTTTGGACTTCTAGCCTCTAGAACTGTGAAAGAATAAATTTCCATTGTTTTAAGCCACCTAGTCTGTGGTGCTTTGCTACAGAAACCCTAGGAATCTAATACAGCATTCTTGGTGTGAATTTGACGTCTCAAGATAACGAGAAGAAGACAGACAGTATTTGGTGGTGGCCATGAATGTAATGGGGGTCATAACTTACTCACACTATTACTTATATGCCTTAAAACATGTGACTACTTAACTTTTTGCAAAGGATCTGTTGTTTTTCACTAACCTACACACCCCAAAGGGTAAGTGGGGAAAAACAATCCCCAACAAATCTTAAACTGGCCAATGTACTGATCACAGTCTTTTCCAGTTCAAATAAGCTATTTTTGATTGTTTAATCTTTTTTTAGGACTTTTGAGTGTCCCTCTCCTCCCCCTGCTACTTTCCAGGATGGCATCACAGGATGCCATCACAGAATGGACTTATATGACTCTGTGACAGTGGAGGGAGGTGCAAGCCTTTGATAAGTGCTGGGTCCTCTGGATTCTCTCTGCATGAGCAGATCTCATGGTCTTGACCCAGGCCTTGCCCTTCATCAGCTGCGAGGAGGCAGGAGCGCAGCCTCAAGCAACTGGAGCCATGTTTTTCCTCCAGTGCTCCACGCCACTCCCAGTCTTGCTGGATTTCATGCTCTGGTAGACAAGGGCACCCTTTAGAGCTGAAGGAAACAGGCCATTGGTCGAAATTTTCCAGGTGCCTCCACATATTTCTGGATATTTCTATAGGCACCTCCCTCTTGAAGCTTAGGCGTGAAGCTAGGAAAAACCAGAATTCTCGGGTCTGCCTCCATGGTTCCCCTTCTCTCTCTGGTCTCTGCCATGACTTAACTCCACGTCTCCTCCTTCTTTTCTGGGGTGGTATTCACTCCCCTGTCCCTTGACAGACCGGATACGAGATGAGACACTGGCTTAGCAAAAAGGGAAGATCTGAAAGTAGCACCTTCCTCACCCAAGGATGCACAGGAGGCAGCTCCGTCATCCACTCATCCACTGTAGGCCCTGGGCCTTGATGTGAGGTGGCTCAGCATTAGTGGGGGTGTGTGTAGAACTAGAGTGATGCACACCTTGCCATTGTTCATCTGGAGTTCATATTTCCCCAAAGACAGCCTTGAACAGGATTTGTTCCTCTCCATTAGATATGGGATACTCTAGAAGGCAGCATGACCCTGGAGCCACCTTGCACTGCTTTGCCTCCCCACTGCTATCCTACACCTTCGCCTCCTCCCCTGGTGCAGTCTTCTAGTTCCATAGGATTGATTTCCTTACAACCAACAATCCAGCACAAGGCACAGCAACTTATCCAAGAAAGAATGCATCTGGGTTGCTTTCCACAGAGGTGGTATGCACAAGCAGCGTTTGAGAGCTCCAGGACTTAATTCCTGCCCAACCCTTGCTTGGTCTCTGATCTACTAGGACCTAGTAATTACCTTTACTGATGTATCAAGGTGATGACAAGCTCACTTCTGCCCTCCACAGAATGGTCCTGAATGCTACGAGAAGTGCATTTGTGACTCTCTCCAGCCATTTGGAATGGAAGCCCAAGTGAGAGCAGAGGGTGGCTGTTTTCCGAGGTTGGATGGAGTGTAGCTGAGGAGGGGGCATAAAGACTACCAGTGACATTTTTTCTGTTGGTCTGTTAGCTTGTAGAACTGTAATAGCAAGATCTTCCCTACTTGCCTACTCATCTTTCGGAATTCGCCTTCACATGTTTTCCTGAGGTTTCCCCCGATACCTCCATACTCACACAGAAAGGCATCCTTCCTTCTCCTATTTGGACAGGGGGCACTTTTATTAGAGTTCCTGCCACATTGTATCACAGTTTGTTGACAACTCATTTCCCTTCCACTAGAAAGGTTCTTGTTAGGAAAGAGACCAGGTCTTGATTACCTTTATCTCGGGATCCCCAATGCCTTGCAGAGGGGTTGATACAGAATTGAGGCTTAGAAATGGTAAAGAATGTGTGAAGCATCTTAGAGATATGTCCTGATTAGGAGCCTGAACTTCTCTGATGTTGGACCTACAATTCTAAGTCAAGGGCTAGGGAGTTTTCTCACCTATTGACTTGTGGGATGGCTAAATGGGTAAAGAATCAAGAGCAGAGCTTCTTTAAAGCCATGTGGCCTTGCTGATGACAGCCTGCTAGGGAGAAAATGGGGCTGGAGTGAGTGAGTGTTAAAAGACCCCAGGTGTCTGGCTGCTCCTGTATTTTGAAGGTTCTGAGATGACAAGGACCATCAGAGACCTGAAACTGATATAGAGTAGGTCCCCATTCTTCTCCTTCTCCTTCCTGGTAAATGCCCCTGTTGCTGGAAGGACTTTTTACGATGTCAGTCTATAAAAAAGTGGAGGCCCAAAGTCTCTTCTGGTCACTTATTATGTGCAAAGAAGACGCTGTTCTTCCCTGATAGCAAGAGATAAGTTATTTTGGGAAGTGTTTCTCTCGCTGGTGCCAACAATCTATTCCAGGATCCAGTTTTGGCTCCGGAGCATTTGTCATTTGGAAATGAATTGTTAGAATGACTTTTACAACTAGGGATGCCAATTGTCTGGCTTGGGGTTAGCCTGTCTGGTTTAAAGCTGGGTCATCTAGTTCTGGAACACATGGTTCAGAATGCATTTGAAAGGGCAAATTAAATGCAAATCACCTGGTTTTGGTGAGTGGACTTGCACAACAACAAACTGTGTAGGTTCTATTTTTCTGCTTGTGTCTTAGTGTCTGCCCTGAAAGTGATAGTCAGGAGAGTCCTTGAGAGAAAGTGCAGATTGCTCTCAGGAAAATGTTTTCAGAGGTGAATTTTAGCACCCAGGAATTTGGGTATCTTTTTTTTTTTTTTTTTAAATCATACCAGCTTAATTTTAATGTAGTGGTAGATTTATATTATTTTTAGTTTACTTTTAATTCCTGAAATTTTATTAGTAGAGTAGGAAACTCTTCTATTTCTAAATCTGGGAATAGAAGTTAATGGCTTAACTTCTAAAGAAATGTTTCCTGCTTGCACTCTTCTTATTCTCGTTTTGTTCTTTTCATGAGTTAGGTGAGTAATAACTAAAACTCAACTATGAGTCCTTTCATGGAAGATGGAAAATCTCACATAGGAAGTGGTACCACCAGTAATGTGTCAGTAGTTTATGTTGGCCAATATGAGGAAATCCATTAATACTTTCTTTCACAAAAGGTTAACCCACCAACAGGAAGTTGATGGGGAAATTGTGAGGGCAGGAGTTGAGGTACCTTCTCTTGGTGAATGTCAGCCCAACACACCATGGGAAGTGCTAGATAATAAATGAAACTACAAGAGGTTATAAAACTATATTTTATTTTTAGATATTAAACACCATGAGGGCATATGTGATTTCAAAGATTTGGTGGGCCTGTTTCTGAATGGGAGGCCAGTGGGTTTCAATCACTAAAGAGAAGAGGGTGTCGTGGGCCAGGGACATTATTGAGGATGTTGACCTTTGTTAGACACTGACTATGTGACAGATGCTGGGTTATGTGCTATTCATGTTTGTCCTATCACTGCATATGCAATTTGCACAGGAACTCACACTTTTATCCATTTTTGATTTATTTAATGACTATCTCATTTAATTTTCACAAACTACTTGAGAAGAAAGTTTTAAATTTCTCAATTTTACAACTAGGAAGTTAAGGCTTAAGGCAGTTTTGTAGTTCACACAGTGTTGCATGATTTATACTGCAGCAATTTCATTCTTTAGTGCATAGGTTTACCGTGTAGACTTCAGGGCTCCTCCCAAAGAGATGTTGTTTCAGTAGGTTCAAGTTGGCTTCTACATGCCTTGGAGCAGGTGGATTGTTCAAGAATGTGTTTATAGAATCAGGAAATACTTTGTTCTGGTTTTCCTTCATTATTTATCACATATATCCAAATTGTAGTTTTAGGCCAGAGCTACTTCTCTGTCCCTTAGGCTGATACCAAGGACTTGATTTGACACTTCAATCTTCCTTTGTTGGCATTTAATGCAGGCAAGCAAGCAAACAAGAACAAAACCTAAAACTATTGTAATGACTAAATTCCAGGGAATGAGTTAAATCTTAGTTAATCCGTTTCATTGTGATTAAATTGAGTTGATACACAGTGACTAAATCTGCTGTTATCCCTTTCTCAGGGGCAGAGCCTTTATTTATTTATTTATTTATTTATTTTTTAGACAGAGTCTCGCTCTGTTGCCCGGGCTAGAGTGAGTGCTGTGGCATCAGCCTAGCTCACAGCAACCTCAAACTCCTGGGCTTAAGAGATCCTACTGCCTCAGCCTCCCAAGCAGCTGGGACTACAGGCATGCGCCACCATGCCCGGCTAATTTTTTTCTATATATATTTTTAGTTGGCCAGATAATTTCTTTCTATTTTTAGTAGAGAAGGGGGGGGGGGTCTCACTCTTGCTCAGGCTGGTCTCGAACTCCTGACCTCGAGCGATCCACCCGCCTCGGCCTCCCAGAGTGCTAGGATTACAGGCGTGAGCCATCGCGCCCGGCCAGGGGCAGAGCCTTTATTACAGAACCTCCTCATCTGCATGCCTCACTCCTCCCAGCAGATGACAAGTGTCTTGAGAGCAGGAATCACATTTTGTTCATCTTTCTATGTCCCTCCAAGTGCCTACCAGAGTACCTGCATTTGTTGAATGAAAGAAAATACATTTGTTTAAATCTGTTTCTTCCAACTGTAGATTTTAAACTTGAGGGTCAGGGCATTCCAGTTGCTACCGGTGGTTAATCTGTGTACCTAAAACTGTAATTCACTGGCTTCCTTAGCTGTCTTGGCAGTAGGACATAAAGGACGTTTGTAAAAGGTAAGGTTTTAAAGCAAAATAAAGCCTTTTAAAAACACAGACCTTCTAGTGTTCTGACAATGTGCATGCTGCCTAATGAGGATTAAAGATTAAGCCCTGCTCAGATACCTTTGCGTAATGGGAATAAAAGTATTTTTATTGTACCCTAAGTCAGGGATTTAAACTAAGTTTCCTGATTAGCAAGGCCTTGAAGTCTGGCAAGTAGTTTTCTTCTACAGAATGGACATCCTTCCCTGCTCCCTGTCTTTCTACTCCTTACAAGGTAAAAGCAGAACTTTTTTTAAAAAATTGATATAAATATATGTAACCTAGCATTTACCATTTTAACCATTTTACCTGTTTTTAAGTGTATAGTTCAGTGGCTTAAGTACGTTCACAATGTTGTGAAACCATCATTACTATCCACCTCCAGAACCCTTTCGTCACCCCAGACTGAAACTCTGTACCCGTTAAACAATAGCTACCCATTCCTCCCTGCCCCCAGCCCCTGGTGAGCTCCTTCTGTCTCTATGAATTGCCCCTTCTTTTTGCTGAGATTTCCCATCATCATTCATTCAACAAATATTTATTGCATGTCTAATACAGATACTGGGAATACAACAGTAAACAACAGTCCTTATTCTCAAAGAGCTTATATTTTAGTGGGAGGAAACAGACAACAAACAGCAAGCTCATTTAAACTATTTTTACCAAATGAGATTATCCTATGCATAATTCTTCTGCAACTTGCTCTTTTCACTTAGCAATACATCTTGGACAACTTCCTACATCAGTCTGAAGAGGCACATCTCTTTTATTTATAATAGCTAATGTTTATTGAATATCTATTATGCTCCAGGCACTGTTTTAGTTGCAACAATCCTATAAGGTAAGTATTGTAATTATCACCCTTTTACAGACAAGAGACTGACATGTAGAGAGGTTTAGGAACTCACCCAGGATCTCCTGGCCAGTCACTGATAGAGCCAGATCTGAACACAGATGATCTGATTCTTCACTTCAATCCTATCTGCTCTTGATGGCAGCATAGTACTCCTTTGTATGATGAATGTACCTTATTTAGGCAGTCCCCTCTATTTTAGTCATTTTTAGTTTTTGTTTTGCAGTCATAGACAATGCTATAGTGAACAAATTTACAGATATGTTTATACATGTGTGTGATTATCTGTAAGGTAAATTCCTAAGAAATGGAAACATATACATTTCTATATTTGATAGGTACTACTGTGTTTATTAACAGTTTCCTTTAAAAAATATTTTACCAGTTTATATTCCTACTCAAAGTGTAGGAGAAGGTATTGATTTCCTTATATGTTCTACAACAGAGGCAGTTACCAAACATATTTGCCTATACAATAGGTTTAAAAATGATATAGTCTATACTTTTTTCATTTAAAAATGCTTTTTATTTTAAATATTTTAAAGACATGATTGTTTCTTCCTTTCAGCTGTTCATGGTCCTATTTATTATGTAAGAAAGCAAGCCATCATTCTTGTTTCCTGTAGTTTCTTGTTACTGTGGAACTTCGGTAGGAAAAGGCTCTCATTTCTGTCTATCTGGCTCTCTGTGAAAACCTGAGGGCCCAGTGTGAGGATGTTCCAGGAGAGCAGAGCTGACGATGCTCGGAAGATCACCTTCCTCTGGTTATAGAGACATGATTAAAACATATTTGATTTCAGTATTTAACTGGCAAATCTGATGCAACTTCTGGAAAATCTCTACATGCCTTTAGGCATATTGAAAAAAACCCATATTCTTCCCTTTAAAAATAGACACAAATCTAAATATTTTGTTTGCATCTAATCCTGCCTTAAAAACCAAAGCCCTCTTAAAGCGATTCCAAACTAAAAAATTTAAATCCATTTCCTGTGTGCATCTGTTCTTTGGTATCTTTAGGGTTAATGTTTGCTTCCTCTGTGTTGAAATTAAGGATGTTGGGAAAGAAGTGTCATCGCCTTGCATATTAAATGTTGTTTGAGTGTGCTTAGCTTTCATCCATAAGAGAGCTGAACTCCCCTTGTGATGATTAAAAAAAAAACCCACTGCTAATTCTTTCATCTCTTCGAAAATAGGTGGGAACTCCAAAGATGTTTGCTTATCTCAGTAGAGGGCTGGAAAAAGTTTGGTGAGTAGACCTGGCCGCTGGTGTCCCCTTCCGTTGTTCACTTGCATCCTTCTGAATTGATTTTCACAGAGGAAGCCAGCCTCCAGAATCAGCCTCTTGGGAACTTCCTTTTGTTTCTCCAAGATTAACCAGTTCTGCCCTGGCAGCAGTAGCCAGCAACTAGAGAAAAAGAGCCTCTTCAGGGCTTTTGCATTTTTCCAAGGCGTGTTTTTCTCCCTCAATTCCTCCCTTGTAGTGAAGCTGTTTTCTTGCAATAGGTTCCTATTTTTCTGATGAGATGCTGATTCTGATCGCTATCTAGCAGCTTCCGATAGTGGTAAGTGGTCAAGAGTGTTTTTCCTTTCTGGGAATTGAGCTCAGGTTTTCAAGAATGCCCCCTAGAGACCCAGTTTGTTTTCTGTGTAATTGCTAGAGCTTTCAGAACAGCCTTGCTTTTCTCACTGAAATGATCATGGAATGGTCACCTGTTTGATCTTCCTGCACTGCTGGGAAGTCTCTGTTTTGGAGGAGAGGGTTAGGTCCAGGTTGAGGTGAGTAGGCAGGGAACATCGAATGGTTAGTGAGATCAAGTGGAGATTTAGCTCTGGGCTGGTTGGGACTTTCTGTTTCTTTTTTCCAGATTCCTGTTTTGTTTTGCTGTTTTCATCTAGGTGGTTACGTTTTAGCAAATACTTTTTATTATTTTCCTCTTGCTAAAAAATAAATTTGGGGGAAGTTAGTTGGGAATGGGAGATATAACATTTTCTTTTTTTTTGGTTTGAAATTCAACTTTTTCTTCTGTTAGCATACCTATTAAATGACCAATGGGAGTAGCATAAATGTCCATTTCTTCTTGGTTTGTGGGTCTTTGTCACTTCCTTTGGTAGTAGTTGGTTTTATTTTTTTCAGGGGGTTTGTATGTAGTGCACCTATCCAAGATACTATTTGTTTTATGACCGACTTTCATGCTTTAGACACAAGCAGTTTGCACTGAGCTACCTCTGTGAGGCTTGAGGGTTCTATTTTCGGTGCTGAGATTTGTCTGAACAGAAAAATTTATCCTTTTCGCTGTTTTGTTGATAGGCATGACAGTGTCTCAGGTCCCTGGTTAACAATTAATTGTTTTGAAGAAAAAGGAAACTGGTGAGAAACATTAATTGTGGCGGCAGGCTTATTAGAAAAGAGGTGAGAAAATATAAGTTTTCGTATAGGGTTACCAACACCTGTGCCCGCAAAGCATTCCCTTCTGCTTAGGTGTTGCTCCACGCTGGCCTTTACTACAAAATGTAAACTCAGTGTGATTTCTTTTTTATTTTTGTTTTTAAGATTTATTTTAAATTTTTTTAATTGATACATAATTATACATATTTATGGGGTACAGGTGATATTTTGATACATGCATACAATGTGTTAATGATCAAATCACAGTACTTGGAATATCTATTACCCCAAACACTTATCATTTCTTTCTGCTGGGAATACTCCAAATCTTCTCTTCTAGCTATTTTGAAATACACAATCAATTATTGTTGACTATAGTCACCCTACTGTGCTACTGAACACTGTAATTCATTCCTTCTGTCTAACTCTATTTTTGTACCCATCCACCAACCTTTCTTTATCCCTGCTTCCCAACCTCTGGTAACCACCATTCCACTCTCTATCTTCATGAAATCGACTTTTCTAGGTGCCACATATGAGTGAGAATATGTGATATTTGTCTTTCTATGCCTGGCTTAATTTCACTTAATATCCTCAGTTCCATCCATTTTGCTGCGAATTTCATTCTTTTTTATGGCTGAATAATATTCTGCTGTGTACATGTACCACACTTCAAAAATTAATTCATCCATCGATGGATACTTATGGAAGTTTGCTTCCAGATCTTGGCTGTTGTGAATAGTGCTGCAACAAACGTGGGAGTGCAGATATCTCTTTGATATACTGATTTCCTTTCTTTTGGATATATACCCAGCAGTGGGGTTGCTGGGTCATGTGGTAGATCTATTTTTAGTTTTTGAGGAACCTCAGAATGAGAATGATTTTTTTAAAACTATATTTGTCTTGTGCCTTTATATTGTCTCATCATGTATGAATTTTTAAAAATAAAGGACCAAGTGATTTTTTTTTTTTTTGTGCCCCTGGAGGATTATTTTGGGCACAGGAAGATTTTATTTTGTTTATATGTGGCAAATTGGAAATTTTCATTGAGTAGAAAAAGACTTAACCTAACCATTTAAAAGTAAATTGGAAATTGTAGCTCTCCTTGAAATAAAACTTCCTGATGTATAACATCTAGATGCTTGTGTGGCATGGATGAAAATTAGAAGCTAGTATTGTTTTCAGGATTTCTCATGAAACGATATCAAAGAAAATAGTAACCTTTAAGAAATTTCTAATTAAATATTAGATATCATTGACCATTGTGTTTTTGGAAACATGCTCCTTCCTTGCTTTGGGGCTGCCTTTCTTTCCTTGCTCCTTTTATTTACTCAGCTAAAGTTCCTTGAGCACCTACCCTGTGCCAGGCACTGTGCTAGGTGCCTAGAGGAAGAAGGCACGGTGGGAGGGCCACAGCATTTCATTTCAATAGATCCTTCTCTGGCCTTTTGAGGTTGAGTGTTCCCTAGGGCTCTGTCCTCGTTCATTTATTGACTCATCCTCACCCTCTGTGTTCTTCTCACCTCTGTTCATTTTTGTTCTTCCTGGGTGAGATCATTCATTCCCCATGGCTTCATTGCTTCCTTATACATTGATGATTCCGAGTCTACAAATCTGTCTTTTCTCTTTAGCACTGAAGGTATTTTCAATGATCAAGAGGCATTTCAAGCCCAAAATGTCTAAAGTGAATTTATTATTCTCAGATCCCAAATCCTGTTCCTTCCCCTCCACCTTCTCCCCCTCTCACTTCACTGCTGTATTTGTCATCTTAGTTAATGGCACCTCTATTCCCTCAGTGTCCCCAGGAAAAAAACCTAGAAGTCATCCCAGATTCCTCCTGTCCTGCACAGCAACACATGCGCCGTTTATAAACACTGTCGATTTGATTGTGGAATCATTTCTAGAATTCAGCTCCACTTGCCAGTTCTCCTTGCATCCCCATGTCTTTCCATGGAAGGACATGCCGTAAGAGCAACCTCCCTAAAGTCTCGGACAGCATGGGCTGGCATAGAGGGACACAAGGGAGCAAAGACAGTGGAAGCGGGTTTGGATTCTAATCATGCCATTCTACTTAGACACCTCTCTGGCTCCCTGTGACCACAGCAAGGCTCTGTGTCACCTCATCTCTACAGTGAGGATAATAGTAGTCGCTGCCTATAGAATTTTAGTGAGGATTGAATGAGCTGCTAATGCATAGCAAGTGCTCGGCGCAAGGCCAAGTACCCAGCAAATGGCAGTGATGATGAAGACAGTGATGAAGAAGCTGCCGTCTTCCAGAATGCGGTGCTTACCGGCTTTGCCAGCCCCTCATCACTCCACACACCCTTGTGAGCAGGTTGCTCCTACGATTGGGTTGCTATGACTGTCACTGCTCCCAAACTTTCCCTTCCGCTTCACAGCACTTGGTCTTTCTCATGCTGTTCCTTTGGCCTGTCCTTACCTTGTTTGATTTAGCAAATTCTTCTCTTCCTTTCAAAAGGACTCAACTCAGAATCGCCATCTATGAGGTCTTACTGACTCTGCAAAGCCGGTTTAGTGACTCCCTTCCCTCTGCCTCCGTAGTTTTCTGTCCCTCCTTCTACCATAACCCTGCACTCGCCATTCTAATGATCTTTCTCGTGTCCGTCAGGTCTCATCTTCCCCAGACCGTGGGCTTTTGAAGGACAGGGAGTGCATCTCTGCCTCCCTTGCGCCCAGCCCAGGGTAGACAAGTAGGCCCCTGAGAAGTGTTTGATGATTGCATGTCTGTAGCGGGAGGAGATGGCTCTCAAATTTGATAGGAGATTATCTGTGATACACATGGAGAGTTAAAACATACATTTTAAGAAAAGTAAAAATAATAATAGCTTTCCTTTGCTGAGTACTGACTTTGTAGCAGGAGGTATCATGCTAATTTCTTTACAGGTTGGTTGGATTTAGTTTTCCTGCTGATCCTGAGTTGCTCTGATTGTCCATGTTGACAGATGAGAAAACTGGGGCTTAGCAGAGAGGGCAACTTGCTTGCCGTTAGAGGGTTAATAGGACCAAAGCTGGGCCAACTGACTCCAGCACTGGTGGAGGAACAGGGAAGTGAGAAGGGGAAGGAAGATGACTATACTAAAGCAGGGAGGCACATCTGTAAAAGGACAGGATGAGGAGAAGGAGGGGAAAACAGAAGAGCAGGCTAGGAAAGGAAGAGAAAGGAAAGAGAAAAGGAAAGTAGGAGAGCAAGGCAGAAAATGAACTGGGGACAAACAGAAGGAGGAAGGGAAACTTTGCCGGCTGGGTAATGGCTGTATGCCTAACAGAATACAAACACGCTTCAGTGTTGGCGTGACGACTCACAACAAAGTTACCCTGATTTATGTTATTCAGGAAATACAATATATTGTTGAGGCATGGTAATTAGATATACCTGTAATTGCTTAGCAATTTATAAGTTTGTCTGTGTTAATCATCACGTTTACACACATACACACGCACACGCATACACAGATTGGCTTGAATTTTTTTCACCACTTCTTTTGTACAATATCCACAATCTGTAAGCACCATGGCTGTTGGCATCTGTTTTTTTTTTTTTTTTTTTTTTTTTTGAGACAGAGTCTCACTTTGTTGCCTGGACTAGCGTGCCGTGGTGTCAGCCTAGCTCACAGCAACCTCAAACTCGTGGGCTCAAGGGATCCTACTGCTTCAGCCTCCCAAGTAGCTGGGACTACAGGCATGCGCCACCATGCCCGGCTAATTTTTTTTCTACATATTTTTAGTTGTCCAGCTAATTTCTTTCTATTTTTAGTAGAGATGGGGTCTTGCTCTTGCTCAGGCTGGTCTCGAACTCCTGAGCTCAAACAATCTGCCCGCCTTGGCGTGAGCCACCACGCCTGGCCTGGCATCTGTCCTTGACACCAAATATGATTAAGACACCGTCTGCAGCTCCCACCGTCACCCTCACCCTCAGAGCTACACACATGCGGGACACAGGCCGGGGCTCATTCCTGTCCCCTCACTGGTCTCCCCCCACAGCTGAGATTTCTCTGTTCCTCCAGGATCACCTTCTCTGGGGTCTTAGAGCTGATTTCTCTTCCCTCGTCCCATCTGCTTCTCAGGGGGCTGGCACGGGGCCTGCAGGTAAGATTCTTGGTCTGGTAGGCAAGGTCGCGCCCATGTGGGTCCAGGGCTGGGAGGACTCGCTGAGGCTTTGCTCTCCAGCCTCTGGGGACCTAGGGCGAGTGAGGGCAAAGGGCCAGGACTAGGACCAGGGAAGACAGGGGTGGCCAGAGGAGGGAGGGGCTCATTCCTTCCCCCGTCCTCACTTTTCACATCTTCAGGCCCTGCTCCTGCTCAAGCAGGGGCCTTTCCAAAGCTCCCCTCAGCCCACACCGGGGCTGCCCTTCCTTCCAGGCAGCCCCCTTCCTCTCCATTCTTGGCTGGGCTAGTCCCTAGGGAGATGGTGTGTTGGGCGAGGAAGCAAGTGCCTTGGTGAGAAATGTGAAGAAACAGTTGGGAAACAGGGAAACTGAAAGAGGAGGAAGGGAGAGAGAGTAGGAGGAGAAAAAGCAGACTGGGGAGGAGGAAACGGGGCGGGGGGAACACACTTTATGATGTGAACTGTCCATGCATGTATACTTAACCTCACGCAGCTCCAGCTGGGAGGAAGCCATCATTATCTCCATTTCACAGATTCAGAGATTAGATCTCAGGAAGGGTAAGTGACTTGCTCAAAGTCACACCAGGTAGAAAGCAACTGAGCTGGGACTTGAATCTTGTTATCCTAAAAGTCTCTCCTGTACAGTACTCTGCCTCCAAAGAGGAAGAGAAAGCAGAGTCGGAGGAAGAGGAAGGCAAGTAGACCAGAACAGAGAATGGAGGCCGGGCACCGTGGCTCATGCCTGTGATCCTAGCACTCTGGGAGGCTGAAGCAGGAGGAGGATTGCTTGAGCTCAGGAGTTCTTGAGACCAGCCTGAGTAAGAGTGAGACCTATCTCTACCAAAAATGGAAAAACTTAGCTGGGCCTGGTGGTATGTGCCTGTAGTCCTAGCCATTTAAGAGGCTGAGGCAGGAGGATTGCTGGAGCCCAGGAGCCTGAGGTTGCTGTGAGCTATGATGATGCTGCAGCACTCTACCTGGGGTGACAGCGTAAGACCCTGTCTCAAAACAAACAAAAAACAAAAAAACCAAAACAAAACATGAAAAATGGAGCATAGAGGGAGAGGAGGACAGGAAGTCCACGTATGGGGTAGGTCTGGGTTGGGTGTGTTGGAGCTGTATTGGGTCCTTTGTCCCTTGGCCTGTCTTGTCCCTGAGAACTGGAGAGCACCTACTGCTCAAAGGAAGCAGAGGACCTCGCCATCAGCTGGGAACATGTCACTTCCTCCCTAGACTGAGATGGGAGACAGGCAGGGAGGGGCTGGCCTGGGCAGGGCTCTGGGCCATAGGAGGGCTGCCAAGGATGTTTTCCAGACTTCCATCTTGGCCTTCGACAGCTCCTGTCTCTTCCTCAACTGCCCTGGCCCCGTCCTTTCCCCTTTCTTTTCCAGTCTCCTCTGATTCCTTTGCCTTTCTGTCACTCCGCCTTGGATTTTCAGTCTTTCTCTTTGCGCTGGCTCTGCCCCCTGAGTTTACCCCATGCCCCCATCTCCCCACCCCAAGCACATCTGCTGTTTAAGTCTCTTTACCCATTCACACTTACCTCCTTTCTTTGACTGCAGAATGTCTTTAAAGGAGTTACACTCCCTGTCCTCATTTCTTCCTAACATTTACGCGGAGACTTTGACAAAGAGAGTTCCAAGGGTCGCCTCTCAGACAGCTAACACCTAATGCACACCTTCATCGTGTGCCCTGTCCCAGGTACTCCGAGGCTTGCAGAGTGTATTTGCCCCAGGTTCCGTAATGAATTAGTAGGAAAAGTAGGAATCCAAGATCAGGCTGTGTGACACCAAGGAAGAAGCTTCCAGCCACCACATCCTGGAGCAGCTCCCCAAGCTGTCCCCTTGGGGGCCTCGTGGTGAGTTTATTGTGGCCAGAGGGGGCCATTTGTCTTGTAGACTTTGGATCATAACTCAACAGCACGCCAAAACCAGATCTCTCTTTCTGGAGAAGATTAATAGTAGCTCAAGAAACTGATGGTATAAAATAAGAATGACAATTGATTAATACAAAATGTGTAATATAACCATCAGGAGGACCAGAATGTTCACTTCAGCATGAGTGGCACAGTCTCTCCCCGAAGGTGGGCTTCTGTGTGAAAGCAAATTATCCCCAGCATGTTGCTTGGTGAGCATGGAATGGGAGCAAGGGGAATTAGCTGTAATGACTGGACTGTTGAGTGACCTCAGATCGCCAAAGGGAATCTCCATTTGAATCCTTTGCTTAAAGCGTTGTCACCTGCACCCAGGTGTACCCATGTTCACTAAGAAGAGAGAACTCCTTGCGGAATCATAACATGGATAGGATACCCTCTTCCTTACACAGCTGCTTACATAGCACTTCCAACTGGGATGTCTTGCTACCACGTCAATCTCAAGGTGTCTAAAACCAACTTTTTATATTCCCTCTACCAACTGGAATTTTCTTTTAACTTTGCCATTTCTTTCATTAGGAAAATTATTTTCTGTGACCAAGATTCAGCACTTAAAGTTGAAATGTAAAATATATAATTCTTCATGGAAGTATACTTTTCAATCTTTTTTTGAAAAATATAAACACAAAATAAGCAGAATAATTTTAAATCTTTTAAAAAAATACTCATTGCATTTTTAAATGAATTAATATATGTATAGCTCTTAGCCATTCTGTTTTACTTCTCTCTCTTCCCATACCTCTCTTTCTTTAAAAAAAAAGAAAAAAAAAAAAACACTAGGACTTTGATCTGAGGAAACTACCACTTTAATTGATCTCTTGCATAAAAAGAAGCCAAGGGTAAGGTAAGACCCATCTAGCAGCTTTCCTTTTTCCATTTCCTCTTCTTTGGGGCAATTTTAGAAAGGGGGAATGTATTCATGTCAATATTGCTGGCTGCAGTACTTGCAAAGAGTTAAATTAAATTCAGAATCCTAAGTTCCTACTTCTTCAGCTAGACTTGACTTTAGCAAACCTTTTTCTCCTCACCTGATTTTGTTTGCTCTGTTTCCTTAGATCTTCATTGATTCAAAAGTTCAACAAAAGATGACTTTTTCCTCATTCCGACAACCTTTACAAGTGGAGCAAGTGGCAGTGGGGGTATTTTGGTGAGTTGATAAATATGCAAGAAGGAAAGTACTAAATTTTAACTTGCTCAGAGTTAAACTAGAATCTGCTAGATTAGTATGAATCCTCCATAACATATGCCTGTATTGCCATTGCTATACAGATTGGATTGGAGTAAACATGGGCTTGAATGTCACTTATGACTTTTTCATTGTTACTTTTTTTTATTTTTTGAGACAAAGTCTTGCTCTTTTTACCCTGGCTAGAGTGCCGTGGCATCAGCCTAGCTCACAGCAACCTCAAACTCCTGGGCTTAAGCCATCCTACTGCCTCAGCCTCCCGAGTAGCTGGGACTACAGGCATGCGCCACTATGCCCGGCTAATTTTTTTCTATATATATTTTAGTTGTCCAGATAATTTCTTTCTATTTTTTATTAGAGATGGGGTCTTGCTCTTGCTCAGGCTGGTCTCGAACTCCTGAGCTCAAACAATTCGCCTGCCTTGGCCTCCCAGAGTGCTAGGATTATAGGCGTGAGCCACCGCGCCCGGCCCCATTGTTACTTTATGTTTTAGAGAATAAAAGCACTTACGTAAGATCATTAATAAGAAACAACTTCTGGAAATCTTACAGAAATATTGTTTAATTCATATAACAGTGATTATAGTATCACTCTGGTTAATTATGAAGGTCAGAATATTTCCTATAAAAGCGAAAGTGGCTAACGTTCAGTCTTTTCAACATAAAAGGTTTCAAAGACACTTTGAAAGATGGCATTAGAGAAATTAAAAGCAATGACATACCAATATGGTTTAAAAGTAATTTTAGGAGGGATATGGTATTGCTTTATGTTTGATTGTCTAGGAACTTTTAAAATAAGAAGCGCTAGCAGGAAGATCTAAGATAAGATAGAGATGTTTCTCTTCTCTCTAAAGAGAAACATGGATATTTTCTCTTTAGTTAGCTTTATATTACACAAATATATTTAGGTTCATCTTTTGTACTGGTTATCTGTTAGTACCAAGCCCTCAAACAAATCTAGCCATGCAACAAAGAGAAAGAAAGGACAAGCTGGCTAGAGGCCTCCTTATTAACTTTCTGAGAGATGAATTTCTGTCTGCATTCTCATTGCCCCTTGTCAGGGTGTAGAGTCCCTTTTTGTCATCTTGCTTAAAGAATTGTTCTTTTCCTCTGCTCCAGGGACTCTGAGCATAAGAAAACAGAACATGTTGACTTAGTCCCCAGGGGGAGTTTTCAAGCCTTAACAAGTTGGCTTAGAACTTGCTGATGAGCCTTTACCCTCTGGCCAGATGGGGCCAGCAGATACAGATGTCCTTATCACAGCAATCATCGTTCTCCTTCCTGGTGCCAATTTGTATCTGTTGTTATGATTATTGTGTGAAACAAAACCAATTTTGGTTTTTTATTTTTTTGTTTGTTTGTGACTATTTTGTGAAACAAAGAAACAACAAAGAAAGACCTTCAAGGATGAAAACTCAGTTTTGTCTATGTTATTTTTCACAGGAAGGCCTTACCTTCAAAAATCCTTTTTTTTTTTTTTTTTTTTTTGTGAGTCAGGGTTTCACTCTGTCGCCCTGGTTAGAGTGCAATGGCATCATCATAGCTCACTGTGACCTCAAACCCCTGGGCCCAAGCGATCCTCCTGCTTCAGCCTCCTGAGTAGCTGAGACTACAGGCATGAGCCAACACACTTGGCTAAGTTTTCTGTTTTTTTGTAGAGATGGGGTCTCACTTTATTGCCCAGGCTGGTCTCAAACTCCTGGCCTTAAGCAATCCTCCCACCTTGGCCTCCCAAAGTGCTAGGGTTATAGGTGTGAGCCACCACACCTAGCCCAAAAATCCTTTTTGTGCATCTTCCTTTATAGCCATAGCGCCTCTTCACTGTCCTCCTCCCCAAGGCTTGCTCATTTCCCCTTCTTTATCCAGCTCTTCAGTTTGCCTGTAACACCCTTCCATTGCTAACTAAATTTGGCTCATCCTTCGTGGTTCTTCCTAGGCTGCAAATAGGGGCGCATAGGAGGGTGGGGATCAGCAAGAAAGAGGGAACAGCCCCAAAAGCTGCAGCCCCCTCCCGCCCAGCTGGGGAAGGCATATCTAAGACATTCTGGCACTTGGGGCTCGGATCAACATTCTGGGAAGAGAAAATTGCTAAAAGGGAAGTGCTTTTTTGCATCTGGAAGCCCTAGCTCCGTTTCCCATAGAAATTGAGGACATTATCAATTCATCATCTCTCATTCAGCAAATGTTTATTGAGCACTATGTGCCAGGCATGCTTTAGATACTGGAGGTACAGCCATGGACCCCTTCCCTGATGGAGTTTGTGGACTGATGGGGAAACAGCCAATATAATAGGAAAACGCATCCTAGAGTGGTAGGGACTCTAAAACGGGCAGTGCCAGGTTCTCTGGAAGCACACAAAGTGCTCCTATCTCTGATTTGGGGGGTCAGGGAAGGCCTCCTAGAGGAAGTGACGTGGGAGTTGATATTGGACAGAAGAGCAAGAGTTAGTCTGGTGAAGGGGGTGAAGATGGGGTTAGATGGTTACAGGCAGAGGGAAGAGAATATGTGAAGGCCTCTAAACAGAAAAGAGTAGAGCTGAATACTTCTGGAGTGTAGGCATGGGGAGGGTGCAAGGAGACATGGGGGCAGTGAGGGAGAGTGACGAGGAATCAGGCTGGGAAGATGAGCAGGAACCAGTTTGCAGAAGGCCCTAGGAGTCATGTTAGAATTTGGTCTTTTTTTCTAAGGGTAACAGGAGGTGTTTGCAGGGTTTTTAGCAGGGGTCTGACATGATGCCATTTCCCTTTTATAAAGATGACTGTGGCTTCAGTGTGGACGCTGGGCTATAGGCCGCCAAGAGTGGAGCCAGGGAGACCTGTTAGGAGGAAGGCAGGGAAAAGCAATCACCGCCGCCAGCAGGCACATCCTAGAGACAACTGCTGCTGGGGGCTGGGGTGGGGGAGTTGTGAGCAGGGAGTAGGTAGGAGAGATGGCCTCAGACAGCCTTGGTGGCAGCTGGTAGGTGTTCAGGGAGGTACAGGGGAGTTACTGGTGAGTTATATTTGAGGACCTATTCCTGCTTGCTTGCATTCATAAGTTTTAGTAACCCGGCCCCTAGAATGCACTGGGTCCTATAAAGTGTCAGGGGCACTATTTGTCCGGCGCACCTCAGGAGGCACAACAGGAAGAAATACTGATGGCTTCAGGCTCTCTAGACTCTGAGGGATTTGTAGTGGGGCAGTGGACACGGATGCACTTCCTCTGCAACCTCTTTTCTTTTAGTAACTGCAAAGCCATAAGCATTACTCTTCCTCTTCTCTAGTCTCCCTCCACATGACCGACCAACTTCTTCTTTATGTAGGTTTGCTGCATCCTGCCACAGCACTTTGCTGAGCAGGAAGCAAACAAGTCATTTCTCTTTCTATTAATAACTGAAAGAGTCCGCATTCAGCACCTCTGCCTACCCTGCCATGGGTTTGCAAAGGTGCCTGAGTTCATTCCCATGGTCTGTTGGGTTCTGAATGTTTGAAGTCATTTCTTTGCCCCTTTATTTATTCATTCTAAATCTTTCTAATAGAGTTTACCACATGAAGGCAATTAGATGACATATAGGAAAAAAATGAAATATAATAATGACATTATTCTGGATTTTTTTGTGACTACCTAGAAAAGACCACACACATGAGAAGAAATTGAGCAAAACTTTTGGATTGCATTTTGTTTCTCTAGAGCATGGCCAATAATTTCCTCTTACATGTAGTTCCCAAAATTCAGCTGTGGTTCTCAGCTCTGGCTGTGTGAAGAAGTTACCTAAGGCACTTCAATAAAAGGCAGATGCTGAGCCTTACCCCTGGGGTATTCTGATTCACAGGGTTTGGGATATATTAGAAAATTTGACTCAATCTTAATGCCAAATTGAATGGCACACTTGTGTTTACCTTGAGTTGTCCCATATAACTTTTATAATACAAATAGATTATTTTTGTACAGAATTATTACCTAGTTAGATTTAACCTGATAAATGGAATCTGTTCTTCTTTATTGTGTCAGTTACTTACTAGTCATCTAGATTTATCTGGGAACAAAGTTAAAGGGTGTAAATTTGTGGTTATTGAGCATTTTTCAAATACTAATGTTGTGTACTTCTCCTGTTTTCTTATGTAGGCCAGCTGTTGAGACCTGGTGAAAGATCAGGTGCAATAATGTTCTGCAGTAAAAAGAAATCACTTGGTAAGTATTGAGTTCTTTGGGTGACGCAAAGCGATATTTTTAAAATATTATTTTTATTTTTTTATGGAGGTTTAATTTACACACAAAAAACACACAGGTCTAAGTGTTCAGTTTAATGAGCTTTGACGACTGAATACACCTATGTAGCTACCAAGGGTGTGTAAAACAAGATACAAAACATTTATTTCTACCATCCCGGAAATTGTATCCCTTTTCACTCATTCTTCCTACACCTCTACAACTACCTTCTGATTTCTGTCAGATCAGTTTGACCTAGTTTTGAAATGAATATAAATGAAATCATACAGTATGTATTCTTTTGTCTTGCTGCTTTTGTTCAGCATAAGGTTTTTGACACATGCTTGTATGTATGGTCGCATGTGTCAATAGTTCTTCATTTTTAATTTCAAAGCAGTGTTCCATTGTGTGAATGTGCTCACATTTAAAACAGTTCATACAGTTAGTGACAGCAGGAAACACACTTTTTTTTTGATTGAGTAATCTGTCTACTGAATAGTATAAATGATATTGCAGTTTTTATATAGCATAATATAGCATCCTGATCATAGAGTATTGATCCTTTCTTTTGTCTCTAGTTAACCAGTGACAGCCTATTATGTAGCTTTTCCTTCAGTGGACATGTATCCAACTTATTACTATTTAAAAAAAATTTTTTTTCTATTATTATTATTATTTTATTTATTTATTTATTTATTTTTATTTCAGCTTATTATGGGGGTACAAAAGTTCAGGTTATATATATTGCCCATGACCCGCCCATCCCCCCGAGTCTGAGCTTCAAGCGTGTCCATTCCCCAGACAGTGCGCAACTCACTCATGATGTAGTTATACCCCCATCCCCTCCCCCCACCCCCCCACCTCAGTCCGATACCCAATTGGTGTTATTCCCAAATGTGCACTTAGGTGATGATCAGGGAAACCAATTTGCTGGTGAGTACATGTGGTGCTTGTTTTTCCATTCTTGGGATACTTCACTTAATAGAATGTGTTCCAACTCTCTCCAGGAGAATAAAAGGGATTCTATATCACCGTTATTTCTTATAGCTGAGTAATACTCCATGGTATACATATACCACAATTTACTAATCCACTCATGAATTGATGGGCATTTGGGTTGTTTCCACATCTTTGCAATTGTAAATTGTGCTGCTATAAACATTTGGGTACAGGTGTCTTTGTCATAGAATGACTTTTGTTCCTTTGGGTAGATGCCCAACAATGGGATTGCTGGATCGAATGGTAGGTCTACTTGAATCTGTTTAAGGTATCTCCATAATGCTTTCCACAGGTGTTGCACTAGTTTGCAGTCCCACCAGCAGTGTATGAGTGTTCCTGTCTCTCCGCATCCATGCCAACATGTATTGTTTTGGGACTTTTTGATAAAGGCCATTCTCACTGGAGTTAAGAAATATCTCATTGTGGTTTTGATTTGCATTTCCCTGATTATTAGGGATGTTGAGCATTTTTTCATATGTTTGTTAGCCATTCTTATATCTTCTTTTGAAAAATTTTTATTCATGTCCTTTGCCCACTTTTTGATACAGTTGTTTGATTTTTTCTTACTGATTTTCCTGAGTTCTAAATAGATTCTTGTTATCAGACTTAAACCTTAGGTATGAAACTATTAGAATTCTAGAAGAAAATGTAGGAAAGACTCTTACAGACATTGGCCTAGGCAAAGAATTTATGAAGAAGAATTTATGAAGAAGACCCCTAAGGCAATCACAGCAACAACAAAAATAAATGAATGGGACCTGATTAAATTAAAAAGCTTCTGCACAGCCAAAGAAACAGTCACAAGAATAAACAGACAACCTACAGAATGGGAAAAAATTTTCGCATATTACACATCAGATAAAGGACTGATAACAAAAAAAATTTTTGATCATAGACTCTTTAGAAACTAAAGGCTGGATTATAGTTTATCTAATGTCTTCTTCCTCCTTCTAATAATGTCCCTGACAGGCAGTTAACCTACTTCTATGGATAATTATTTCACGATGCAGTCATTTCCCTTGTTGGACACTTATTCATTGCAACATTCAGTCTCATAATGAGCTGAACTCTGCAATGTAGTTCCCACCCACAGGCCATTAGTTATGTCCTCTGGGGCAATACTTTCATATTCCCAATGCCAATCAGGTGTCTAGAATTATTGTCATAGTTTTTTTCTTTTTCAAGTGAAATAATTTGTTTATATTAAATCACATGTATAATCTTAATAGTATAAACGTAAGATTAACCAGTTTTAAACCTAAGATACTCATGCATTTATTCAGTCAGTCAACAAACATTTTGGAGCCCCTACAACATGCTAGAGCTAGGTAGTGCCAATCTTGACTTCAAGTAGCTTTTTACATCTCAATAATATATATGTATTCTCACACAATTTTTAAGTTTATGGTAGCAATGATAACTTAAAAGCAGTTTGATACATCACTTCAAATGGTACGTTTGCCAGAGGAACACAGGCTAGAGACCTCCTACTCAGCCTGGGGTTATCAGAGGGAAAAACCAAGCAGAAGTGACATTTTACTTCATTGAGATAGTTCGTGTCTGCAACATGTAATAAAGGTGAACTTACATTTATATAAACTTTCACAACATCATCAGGAAGCTTAGGCTATTGATGATGTGTATGAAAATATGTCAAGCCAGCCGAGAGTGTTGTGGGAAAATAATAATTTTCTCCCAGATATGCTTTATTCTTTATTATGTCCAGATAAGTCTCACATTCTTCAGGGTGTGAAAAATTCCAGCCCATTGACTCAAATATTTAAAACATTATAATTACAGTCTGTTTTCTGTTTGTTCTTTGTAATTCATCCTTTCTGTATAGCTTGTATGGGAGGCCCAGAGACAAATAGTTTTAAAGTGTATTCGGTCTTTTCCACAAAGCTGTCAGGAAGAACATTGTTCATGTGTAAAATACCTAATTCAGATTTTGTTTGGTAATATGGAAAGCAAAAGAAGTAGATAATGAGAGGCCTTTTATAAACTAGCTAAAGCTGTTCTTGATTCTAAAATTGGGGTGGGGTGGGAGGTGTCATGGAGCCAGCAGGCATTACTCCTCAAGGGAAGCCCTTAGTATGTTTATAGGATGTGGGGTGGGAATAACCAGACCAGGGCTGTATATGTCTCCCGTGGGCCCTAGGCATTTTTGCCTTTGTAGACCCCCTTCCTCCATAAAAAATATGAAAAACTGTATTTTACGACTGTGTCAGTATAAAGACAAATATAAGCCAGGCTGGATTCATTATTATGTATCCATTATTATATTAATTTTTCTTCTGATTTTAAAATTAATGAAAATTAAAACATTTTCACGAGCCTTTAAAAGTGTCACGGGCCCTAGGCACTCTGCGTGCTATGCCTCATGGACAAGTCAGCTCTGAACTGGACACGTTTAGGAGCTAAGCAGCCTTTCAGAGAGCACCTCTGTGTGCCCTGGGGAGGAGAGAGAGACAGCTCTTAGCTCCTTATACTCATTTTTGTGAACCTACGTATAGAAAGCAGTCAAGGTTGCTTATAGTGATAGTAGTGCTTTCAAGTTATTATTGCTCCTATAAGTTTAAAAATTATGTAACAATATAGAACTGTGTGGTACTCATGTATTTTCATTGCAAACTAACATCTTCAGTTTTTTCTTGTCTAGTTTATACATACTAGGTGTATAAGATTGATTCTAGATGGCCATGATGTCACATGGTTCATCTAGATTAACAGCATAAGAATTTACTGGGTTTGACCAGAATGGGTGCCATGGGCGTACAAGACTCTGTTAATTTTCTGTAATTGTCGTCTGTGGACACAGTTGTGGTGTGACAGAAACAACACGAGTCAGACGTGGTAGGAGTGAACCTCCACTTACGAGGCATCGGCACCCAAATTCTCTGAGCCTCACTTTTCTCATTTATAAAATGAGCCTAATGTCTACCTCTGAAGGTTACTGTGAGGATTAACATAAAGTGAAATAAAATATGTGAAGTACTTTGTAAATTATAAAAGCACTATATAAATGTACTTCATTAATAGATATATGGTACAGTCATTGATTTCTAGGTTTTTCTCCTAAAATTCTCCTAAAGTTCTCCTAAATTTCTCCTAAAATCACTGCAAAAGTGATTTTGTCCAGTTTTGTGGCTGACATGAGTATTAGATACCCCGGTGGGGTTCCTATTTACTGAGGTAGCTTGCATGGGGGTCTGATTTCTAAGAGGACATTTGGGAAGCCCTGAGGGCCTCTTTTGTACACTCTGGGACTACTGCTTTCATAAGGGCTATTTATTTATGGTGACTCTCCATAAATAAATAGTTGACCAGTGTTGGTAGAAACAAAAGTGGTCAGTTGCTTTGGCTGAAGATTATATACTGCTTCTCAGGCATTTTATAGTGACTTCTCTTAAAATAAATGTTGCCTGATCATGTCTGTTTAACAAACTAACAGGCAGTAATAGAACCCAGGGATCATGGAGCCTCAATGCCAATAGCATTTTGGATTTTATTGTTTTTATTCTCCAATGGAGGAATAAAATCCATATTTTTGTTTTTCTGTATAATTATTTAATGTCACTAACATTGTTTTGAGCATATGTTGATATTATTTAGCAGGCACTGTGTTTGTCCTTTGGTTGAGGGTTGGTGATAAAAAAAAGATGAATAAGACATGGAACCTACTCTTTCTTATAGGTGCCATACCAATTCATATAAAAGTACATGTATGTGTATTAATGTATATGTTTCAAGAGTGTTATTTCTCCTTGAGTTTATCTCTTATGAAACAACAATGATAAATCCAAAAGCTTTCTCAAGTAGTTTTGTAGTTATACTTGTGAAGGAATTAGTTTTTGTTTGAACTTGCTTTTTGTCTACTATAGTAATTTGTTTTTAAAATTGGATCATGTTTTATAAAAAATCATCTATTTTCTTGGTTTGGTTGCACAAAGCCATTGAAAGGAAGTACCAAATGATACAGGCCAGTCAGTGACATACGTAAGACACTGCTATTGTCACAAAAGCCCTCTCATGACTTCAGAGTTTTATTTCTCATCTACATTTTAATAACTTATTGGTGTCCAGAGGGGAAAGAGCACAGGAAATTTTTTTGGTTCCACTCGAGATGAGGGAGAAACACCACCTAATTTTTTCCTTTTCACTATATTAAAATTTTGTGCAAAAAGATGATAGAAATTATTCTAGAAATTTTGAATCTTTTGTTTGTCATAAATATTTCAGGGCATAAGTCTTCGATTCATAGATTCATTAGCTTTTATGATTGGGAGGGAAGGAGGAGGCAGCATTGGAGTTCTTAGTCCTTGGTGTGCTGTAGAATTTATCCTGTGTTTAAGTCACTTTGGAATAGAAGTATTTTTCTCACTATATATTTTAAAATTTGCCTCCACAGTTATTGTGTAGACTTATAAATAGAAAGTGCAGAGGAGAGATGTCTTCTGGCTTTCAAATTTGTGTGCTGCTCTAACTTTATCCATACAGAGCAATCTGGTGTTTTATTACTCAGGATGTGGGCTAGGTTAGGCTGCTGTAACAAACCACCAGTCACAGAGCACTTCCTAGGAAAAGCCCCAGGAATGTTCCTCAGTGCCATCCTTTCTCATCTTTCTGTGGAATTGGGGGATAGTGGCTATTCTCTCCTCTAATGCTCTTCTTTCTTTGTTTCCATGACTCTCATGAAGATTCATCTTGCTTCTCAGCCTGCTATGCCTCTATCTCCTTTACTGGACCCCAGTGGTGAAATTTTCCCCTGGTGCAGCCTTCTATATTTTTCTCTCTGTATGCTTTGTTCCTCGGAGAGCAAGAACTCCTCCACCTGCTCGGCTTCTGTTCACCTCTGTGGAGAGGACTCTTAAATCTGTGGTGTCCATTGTGAAATCTTTCTTAAACATTATACCTTATTTTCAACTGCTGCTGCCTTTGATCTAATGGTTCCATTAATATAGCTTTAGGTGACATGGAATGGTAAAACTTGAGAATTAGAAGAATCTTCCAAGTCAGCTTGTCCAGCTTTATTTCCAACTTGACAATCTATTTCTACAGTGTTGCTAAATATTTTCCTTGAAAATTTTCTCTGACAGGTAGTTCAGGCATCTAATTTAAGATATGCCTCATTCTCTGTTTTGAAAGTAAATTGGACTACATATCGACGAGAATTTCAGATCCTAATAAAGTTTACTTTCTGTTCTGGCTTTTGATGTAAGACAGAATAATTATTCTGCCATCTGCATTAAAGATCATCAAATGTTTGAAGACCTTTCTCCTATTGGCATGTCCTCTCCCTCTCTCTCTCTCTCTCACTCATGTTCTCTCTACTTCCCAATCTCTCTCTGTCTCTGACTTTTTGGTTAGATACCTGAAAGTTTTCTCTAATATATGTCATGGTTCTTAGTCTTCAGACTCTCAGCATTGTACTTACAATATGAGCTCCACAAGGAAAGGGCTTCTGCTGTCTTTCTCATTTTTGACCCTGCAACATGTAGCATGGTTTTTGTCACATTGTTCCAGAACCTGAGATGTTTGAATGAACATATCTTGGTCACAAAACTTTTGATGCCCTTGGCTTTTCCAGTGGTCTTTGTGTTGCTTACGACTGAACCCAATACTTATGATCTAGTCTGACTTGCCTGGAATAGAGTAGTACCAGATTTTGCTGAACTGGAATTCTGTTTCCATTGAGATTATATTAGTAGCTTTTGGGAATCAATGTGCACTTGTGGCCATTGAGCTTGTAGTAAAGGTTAAAAAACCATGAAAGTTTCTTGAGTCAGGTGTTATATTTCTGTATTTGCAAAGTTGTTGTAGAGCCATTGAATTAGTTAGGATTCTCTAGAAATACAGAACCAATGGAAGACATATATATATGGTAAGGATTTGTTTGCCTCATGGGATTATTATGCTGGACACCCAGGAGAGCCAATGGTATAGTTCTGGTCCCAATGCCAGCAGGCTTGAAACCCAGGAAGAGCTGATGTTTTAGAGTCTGTAGGGAGGAACAAACTGATACCCCAGCTCAAAGGCAAGAGGCGTTCTCTCTTACTTAGCTTCTTTGTTCTGTTCAGGCCTTTAACTGATTGGATGAGTCCTACCTACATTAGGGAGGGCACTTTGCTTTACTCAGTCTACCAGTTAAAATGTTAATCTCATCCAGAAAGACCCTCGCAGACACATCAGAATAATGTTTGACCAAATATCTGGGCAACCTGTGGCCCAGTCAAGTTGACACACAAACTTCATCATCACAGTCATATTTTAGTTTATCAAGATATTTTTGAATTTGTCTATTTCTCCTTTTAGTTTTGTCCGTTTCTTTCTTTATATATTTTGAGACTATTTTATTGGATGCATACAAATTTAGAGTTGTATATTTATGGAAGATGTTTTTTGTTTAGGAGTTGATGAATACTAAATCTTCCATATATAATTTCACATGTCTGATGATTGGAAGAATTCTGCATAGGCTAACTTATGGCTCTGTATTTCAAACCTCCTGTCTCCTCCGCAATCCACACACTTCTGGGGCCAGATGCTGGAATGTGCTCATGTTGCCGTATGACCATGGGCCCTGCACCTTTGTATTGTAATACAACACTGGGTGGGTCTGTATGGCAGTAGGAGTATTTCTGAGAACCAGTCCTACTTTGGGGTGACCACCAACAACGTAACTCTGTAGAGAGAAGTAACTGTGAACCACATAAACACACTCCACTGAACATGAATCCATGTATTTCCAACCTGACTGCTTCTCTGGGTCCCAGTGCCATCTGATGTGAGGCAAAGTGTGATGGAGGGAAAGTTAGAGTGGAGGGGACAATGGTCTTAGCCCCCTGTGGCTGAAATATTTTACTTTTACAAATAAAAAAATGACTATGCAGACACATTTCTAGTGCTGCTCCTTGGGATGGAATGTGGAAGTGAGGTGAGCTGAACTGCATTAGCTTCGTGGTAAGTCAGCATTTGGTGGTGATGTGAGGCCAGGAGGTAATGGGGTGTATATAGAAAGACCAAGGACCACCCTGAAGTCCTTGGTGACAACTGGCTTCTCTCTCTTGAGATGAAGAGCTAGTGGATGGTTTTGAGCAGAAGAGAGAGATAATACTTGTGGTGGGCAGAATACTGCCTGTCCCCCAAAGATGTCCATGTCCTAGTCCTCAGAGCCTGTGAATACATTACCTTACATGCTAAAAGGAACCTTGCATGTGTGATTGATTGAGGGATCTTAGTATGGCAAGAATATCCTGGGTTTTACAGGTGGGCCCAATGTAATCGCGAGGATCCTTATAAGAGGGGGGCAGGAGGGTCGGAGTCAGAGGAGGATTTGTGACAGTGAAAGCAGAGGTCAGAGTGGTGTGGGCCATGAGCCAAGGAATGTGGACAGCTTCTAGAAGCTGGAAAAGGCAAGGAACAGATTCGCCCCTAGAGTTTCTAGAAGGAACTCAGCCCTGCTGACTCATTAATTTTAGACCCCTAAAACGCATTTTCAGACTTCTGACTTTCAGAACTGTAATTATGTTGTTTTAAGCCACTAAAATTCATGGTAATTTGTTGGGGAAATGGACAGAATTCTGAAGGGAGCATTCTGGCCGTTCTTTTGAGAAGAGACTGTGGGGGTCCTGGGGTGGAGGCAGTGAGACCAGAGGGGAGGCTTTGCTGTGGCCTGGGGGAGAGGTGATGGTGGCTCGGACCAGGGTGAGGGCTGAGGAGGGGTGAGGAGTGGCAGATTCTGAATATACACCACCTCAAATAGGTAAATAAAATGAGGCTTCAATTTTTTTCTTTTGATCTTTTCACACTTAGACTGGTACCTACTAGAAGGAACAGCTGAGATGGGACTGTAGGGGATGTCCTCTTTCAGTGTCCATGGTTTGCCCCATCCCAGGCAGCAGACTGTGTCTACGGAATTCCTTTTCATTAAATGACTGCAGCTTACCTTGGGGAAGCTGCTTGGCAGAACAACCTACCACTCCATAACTTGAATACAGATACGTCAGTTCCCTTCAGAGCTGCCTGGGACAGGCAGGGATGCTTTCTGACCACCATCTGGACTTGCCTTTCCTTTTCTCTGCTTTCTGTGGCTGTCTGGGTCTCTCCGCTGCTACCTTGCTGTGCAGGTATTTGTGGGCATGTCCACCCTTGGCAGATGATCACTGTCTTGTCTTTGTTTTTCCTTCACTGCCTAGAATGGAGCCTGGCTCAAAGAAGCTCAATAAATATTTTTGGAATAAATCACTTTCTCTTTGCTCCAGCAGATTTTATTTGCCACATGGATTCATGGAGCTGAGATACAGAAACCAATGTGTGCTAAAGAAACTCAATTTATAGCCTCATGCATCTTAAAATGACAAATAAGATTTGAAACACAGCTTCCTGTGTGATCCCTGAGGTACCATACAGAGAAGTGAACTCCTCAGATTTCCTTCTCACGTGTCTTTCTTTTATGCCTGGGGTTCTTTCCTCTTGTTTTGTGACAGGTGGCTTGCTTTCCCTTGGGTGGCCACAATATGTCTCACGGTGGAAAATTAAATGCCTTCCAGTTTCTAGGCTATTATGATCCTTGAGGCAGATACTCATTTTTTTTTTTTTTTCTTTTTGAGTGGGGATGCTGTAAAGAGGAGAAAATGGGTACTTTCCATCTTTAAGAGAAAGCATTCTGATCTTGGCCCAGTCCATAAAAATGCAATTTTTTTTTTTTTTTTTTTTTTTGTTGTAGATACTCAAATTGTAAAAGAATGTAGATACAAAAGAACAGATTCTAACTGGCACATATAAGAAAAGTTTCAAAGAAAGCAGTCAGTTTTGAGCAGGAGTTTGGGAGAGTACTCTGAGCAAAGACTGCCCAAAGTCTCCAAGGAGAAGGCAGCCAAGTCCTACAGGATGGCTCCACAGTGAAGCAGAGACCAACCCTGGAAGAGACAGAGTCACTGGGCCACAGCGTTGATTGGGATGGGGTGTGTGATTTGAAGTACATTTCAGACTACTACATTTGATGAGAGAGGCCTCGTCCCCCTCTCCTTGGCTTTTGGACCCAGGCACAGAGCAATTGCAGTTTCCAGTCATTTCTGCGCAGTACCACCACCATTTCCCTATGTCCAGAATCTCTTCCCAGCTTCTTTTACAAGGGAGGCTGTTTGGTGTTTGAATGGACTGTACTGCCTAATCTTGCTAGGCCTTTGTTTCCACATCTGTAAAGTGGGGCTAATAACAACATGTACCCAATGGGACTGTTCTGAGGATTAAGGAAATAATGCATGTGCAATACTTCATGAAATATCTAGCTTTTGACAGGTGCTCAGTGTTAGCTGTTATTATGATCATTATTATTATCACAGTAAGTCTTAAATTCCAATTGTAAATCTACACTTACAGAATGCTACATACCAAGGGCTTACATAGATAGAGATTTTTACTAATTTTTACTTGTGCTTTGTATAATCCAGTTCACATATGCTAGAAGAGGAATGAATTGGTAAAGATTTTATATTTCTTGGTGAAGCTATAGTGAGCCATGGGAGGAATAAAGCTCCCAATAAATCAAATTTTCCAACTATCTGGACCTGATGAGCAAATTGGCTCAGCGAAGAGGAAAACAAACCGAAGGCCCTTTAGTATTTGTTTGAATCCCCTAACTCTCTTTCCAAGCTTTTTTTTTTTGTGAGGACAAGCATTAAAAAAATTATGGGAAGATTTAAAAATTTTGCCTCTATTCTCTTTAGTTTTCTGCTTAAATGTCAATAAGTCCCAGAAGCCACAGGTCACCATAGGGTTTCAATAGGAAACCCCGATTTGGGACACATATTTTTCAATTGTATCAGAATGTGTTCTTGGAGTCAAGTCAGGAAATCTTGGAGGCTGGGGAACTCTTTTCTTTAAAGTTCTCCCCACTTATTGTTCTTTCCTCATGTCTTTAATGAATTGTTTTGGCTTCCAACCACACGGACCAGATTGTGAAGAATGAAAGAAAATTAAGAAAGGAAAAAGCTTAAGTTATTGATTTAGCTTGAGGGAATTTTTCTGAGATTTCTGACCCAACCCAAAAAACCCAACAACAATCCCAAACCCCAAATGACACTCCATGTTTGAAGGAATCCTTCAGCTTTTGGATCAGTACCAGCCTTGCTCAAGAAATATCAGTCTATGCTATCGGGGTTCTATATAGGGACCCCAAATTCTCCATGGTACTTCATCATTTCATGATTTCAGGACTCTAAAGCCAAGTGCCTGAAGGCTGTTTTCTAAAAACCACACTTGGTAAAGGATAAAATGCCCTGGAGTTAATTGGAGAAAGACAGTTGTGTTTATTAATTTGGGACTCATACTTGCTGTGATCACTCACAGGTACGGTGGAAGCCTCCTGACTCTTCCCCTTACACTTGGTCTTATTAGCAGAGCTCCTGCATTCACTGTCTAGTCTTAAATACTAAGGTGTTATGAATTGTTCACAGACAAGCTGATTAAAAAAAGAGACATAAATGAACTATTTTCTCTTGCCTATTGAAAGTGGAAAGATAGATAATGTTTAATTTATTACATTATGATGGAGAAGAGCCCAGATTAGGAGTTGGGTGTTGCCTTCAAGGACCTGGAGTAGAATCAATGGGCGTTTGCCAATTTCCACTGAAACTATTCAGAAAATTACTTCAAGATCCTTTTGGGAAATAATACAAGCAACTTTAAGATTGACTATCTTACCCTGAGTGATTTATTTTTTTTCACCTGTTTGCTATTTTTTAGTTTTTATAAAAAAAGGAGTTTTCTGGTATTTTTCTGTTTACAAAACACTTTCCATACATTTCCTCATTTAATGATTATAATACAAAGTGACATTATTTTGCTGAGAAATCAAAGGCAAGGTGAGGTTATGAGTTAAAATGTTCTCATACAGATAGTTATGAAAGGATCTAGGATCTCATTGCCTCATGATCCAGCCCTCTTTTTCTTATATGAGGGCTCTTTCATCAAACTCTCATTTTTATGGGCCCTAAAAATCTCTCTCTAATAGGGGAATAACCTCTTAATTGCAGTTAAAAATTTCCAGCAGGGTAGTATTATGTCCTTCTCATCTTTTAAACTTGTGTTTTAGTGATCCAATACACTTTTGGAAGTTCTGGATGTATCTCCTCTTTCCAAATGGAAAGACAAGCATAAGTGGATGATAGTTTTTTTTTTTTTTTTTTTTTAAATCTTAAACCAGAAGTGACTCTAACAAGCCATCAGCCCTATCAGATAATTATTTTGGGGGAAGGTAGGGAGCTATAGGTTAATTATCCTGAAACTGGGTTATTCATTTTGGCAAATTTTTCCTAACATTTAACTGATTTCTAAATGACCACTTCCTAAAATAAATGAGATATCTTTATTTAGTTATCTTGGGGAATGTAACTGGAAGACATGACTCAAAGATAAGCATTCTGTGAGTGCTTCATTGATATTATATTTGGTTCAAGAAGACATCAAATTATATTGGCTTTTATGATTTTGGGGGAGTGTAGGCTATTTCTATCATCCTATATAGAATTGGACTTTAAAGGCTTAACTGCCTACTTTTCTATATTCTGGAGCAGATTCCAAACAAGTGTCTAAGATAACCCTGCCTCTGCTGATGGCTAGTCTCTTGGATCACTGGAATGATGAAGGATGTCATCCTTCCCATCTAAGCACATGTCTTTGTTAGGCTCCTTACCTGTCACAAAATGATGTTAACAGCATTATCAACTTGACCTTTGTTTTTCTATGGGTCTTGTACTCAGCCAGCAACACAGTATAGCAGCTCTCCAGGTGATTGCCAGGAAGTTCAATCTCATGGTCACATAGTATTTAGCACAAGTGCAGTTAAGAGAAATAATAACTAGAATGATTGCTTGAAGGACATATAGTTTATTTATTCACTTGAATATCCTAAAATACATTCCTAGATTTAATTGGATCAGCAGACAATGAGTACAGACACTATCACTGGCCCATCTGAATTGTGCTTTGGGTTGATATCCCTAGGGTTGTTATAAAACACAGCTCTAAAAAACTCATTTTATGTTCTTTATATTAAACAATGACTTCTACATGAGGATTTCTTGGAGAAATTAATGTCTGAGCAAGAACTAGTAATAATTGCACTTTTTCTGAGATGTTAGTTTATTATTACCTAACAGATTTTGTGAAATAAATGGCAACAGACAGGCATTCCCTTTTTCTGTAGAATTTGTGGCCCACCTGAAGCAGGTGTGTGGGACATGATGCCATGCATGTTTATTATCCATCTTGACTCCAGTTGATCATCGCCTTTGCATCAATATTTTCTTCTACTCTACTTTTAAAATTTAGACTATTATTTTTCCTGTTGTACATTCTAGAATAGTTGTCTTGGAGATGATTGTATATGTAAACACTCTTGCATGTCTGAAAATGTTTATATTTCTCCATCACACTTGATTGATTATTTGGCTGGGTATAGAATTCTACATTTAAAAACATTTCTCCTTAAAACTGAAAATCTTCACTCTTCTAGCATCCTTTTTGCTGATGAGAAATTTCATGTTGATCTGATTCTTGTGTTTTGGGATAACCATTGTTTTTCCTTCTGGAAGTTTTTAGAATTTTCTGCTTGTTCTTGGGGCTCAAAATTTCATGAAGATATGTCGGTCCATTTTCATTCATTCTGATTGGCACTTGGTGGCCCTTTCACAATGAAGAGTTATGTCTTACTCTGGTGCAGGGAAATTTCCTTCCATTTATTTGATTATTTTCTCCTATCCATTGTTTATGTTCCCTTCTCCTAAGTTTTCTTTTCACATTTTCTTCCTCTTTGTCATTTTGATATATATTTTAAGAGATTTCTTCAATCTTATCTTCCATCCTGTCCATCCTACTCTACAGTATGTCCATTAAATATTTTTAATTTCTAGGAACTCTTTCTTCTCTGCTTTCTTTGCTCATATCAGCTTGTTCGTGTTTCATGGATGCCATGTTTTCTTAAATATCTTTGAGGTACTAATTAGAATTAAAAAGAAAACTCAACCCTTTTTCCTTACTGTCTTCAGGATTATATCTTCTCCTTGGATCCCTCTTTTTTGTGTTGTTGGTTTTCCTCAGAATATCTTTATCTATGAGGGACTAGATAGATTGGTGCAGTTGTGAAGGTCTTTTTCCTCGCAATGCCTCTTTTTTTTTTTTTTTTTGAGACAGAGTCTTGCTCTGTTGCTTGGGCTAGAGTGAGTGCCGTGGCGTCAGCCTAGCTCACAGCAACCTCAAACTCCTGGGCTTAAGCGATCCTACTGCCTCAGCCTCCCAAGTAGCTGGGACTACAGGCATGTGCCACCATGCCCGGCTAATTTTTTCTATATATATTTTAGTTGTCCAGATAATTTCTTTCTATTTTTAGTAGAGACGGGGTCTCACTCTTGCTCAGGCTGGTCTCGAATTCCTGACCTCGAGCGATCCACGTGCCTCCCAGAGTGCTAGGATTACAGGCGTGAGCCACTGCGCCCGGCCGTCGCAATGCCTCTCTTTCAAACAGAAGGGCCAGTAGGAAATCTGCCAACAGAGAGGCTTTTCTGTGAGTTAGTCCTGCAGTCTGGCGAATTGCACAACCACTTCAGGAAGACACGCTTTACTAGGGGTAGAGTCTGCTATAGCTGCTGTGGAGGGTAAGAGCTGCTTCTATCTTAGACCCAAACACCCACCTTTGGTTTCCTCCTCTGGCATGTTGGCTACTCTCTTTAGTGGGCAAAGGAGGGAAAGTGGGAGGGCCCAACTGGCTCAATTATTATTTGATTACTCTGATGATACTCTATAAGTAAGGTGATCATATAACTAATCATCCAAACTGAGACACTTTTGAGAGTGAAAAGGGACCCCACTAACTATTTTTCCAAGATAATAGGCATAAACTGGGACTGTCACCCCATCTGTAAACATAGTCTCAGTCTTACTGAGTCTTTACTGACTCTGACTTTGGAGCTGCTCTGGGGCTCCACTGGGAAGATCTCTCTTCTAAGTCTTTTGGCTGGAGTTATTTATATCTTTTTTTCCCTGTCATAATGATCCCATCTGCTTTCTATTTTATTTTCTAGGCTTTCTTCAAAATTTATAAACCTCTGCTAGCCCGTATTGTTTTCCAGCACTGTTATGTTTTTATTCTTTTAAAAAAACATATTTTCTGTAATTCAGTTAGACATGAGAAGGAAGGGAGGTAAAAGGCATACTTAGTTTGCCATCTTAAATGGGTAGCCCTTTTAACTCTTTCCCTCCACTTTAAACATGCTGGCTCACTGTAGTTTAGACATGCTTATGTATCACTTTACTCTTTTTTGGAACTGGACAAACTCAGTGATAATTGTGCAGGAGTGAGCTTATACCGGTAGATCATAAGCCCCTTGGTGACTACTTTCCTTTCATTCTCACATCTGGAAGTGTCTCAGGATGCTTATGAAATATCAGGCATTAGGTCATGGAACCTCTGAGCCATTCTCAGTGGGAGTCGTTATGGGGGATTTGTTTTTAGCTTCCTCTTTTTGCAGGATGTGACTTATTGCCAAGAGGGGTTTATATCCCCTCATGCGCTATGGTAGCATATGGAAAAGAGTTAATCCCCACAAAGATAATTCAGGCCTAGCATAGTCAGGTTAAAGGTATAAAACTGCAGATATTTAGAGCCAAAGTCAAAATTTTGCAGAGCTTAATTGAAGGAATGTAAAATCTGCTAGAATTAATCCATGAAGACTCAATTCAGAAAGGTGATAATTATTGCAGAAGCAAAGATTGTGGCTTAATAACAAGGATTTAGAAGCAAAAGGAGGACTTCTTGGCTCTAATCAGGTCTTGTGGTGAAAAAGCAATTTGGACACCCAGAGAAGGATCCAAATTGACCTACCATAGAAATTACTTGGCTGCTTTGAGAAAGGGCTAGACCCAATCCTCATGCAGACTCTGGGCATGATGGTTCCTACGTGGCTCATCGAGTCAGGATTCTGGTGTTTGGAGTTGGTAAAATTAGGTACAGAGCTATAGAATTCTGCTCGTGGACGTGCCTCATTAAAGTGTGAAATTTAAAAAGGATCACCCTCTGAATGTATGTAATCTATGCTAAAGCCAATTAATATACAAATTAGCATATCTGATTTTGATTCACTGCTAAAGTTAATCTATAAATTAGATGTAGCAGGTTAACCTTTTGCCATGCAGAAATATCCACCCCCCCCCCCCCCAATAATATTCACTATTTTCTTGCCAGCAGTTTTACTATTCCTGGGTAAGGAAAGGCTATATAAATTATTTTGCTTTTTAAGCTTTTAAGTTCTCTTACCCTCCTAAGTACCATTTTGAGCTTTGGTATTTCTGCTCTTTGTTGGAAAATCAGCAAGAGAGAGAGGATGGTACTTTTATAGCCAGCATTTGAAATGTTTCTTTCAGGTGGGTGGTTGGTTGAGAGGTTGCTTCCTGGTAGATTCTGGATTTCAGAGTTATACACATTAGGAGCAAGCCCATTCAAGTGTCATCAGCTGTTGACATTAGTCCAGTATTGTTCTTATCAGCAATTAGCTGAGCCAGACTGGAAAACAGGAGCAATCACAGGGAACTGACTTTATTAGATAGGCAAGAAGGCAGCCACATAGGTGGATACCAAATAGACAAAACACTCTCAAATAGCAGAAACCCAACTATAACCAAAGGCAGGGTGTCGTTTGTCAGGAGCACTCCCTAGAGGTGACCTTCAGACTTGGGAGTTGAGAGGGGCTATGTAGACATTTTGATTCCTCCTGGACTTTTGGGAAAAATTAGTTCTTACAATTCATGGTACCTGGCATAAATAGGGACAGGTGCTAAAATATATTCCTTCTTTTCTTCTCTCGCTCTTCATCTCCCTCATCTTCCTCATCTTGTTTCTACTGCCAGCTCTTCTTTTCTTCACTTTCCTCTTGCTCTTCCCTTCTCCATCCCTAACATGTGCCTCCAAGTTACTTTCCACCATCCAGTCTCCTTTCTCTCTGTGGTTGTAGGTGCCTTCTGTAGGCTCAGACTCTTACCCCAGTCCCTACACCTTTACCACCTGTCACCCAGTTGCAGAACTGTGGGATTAAGGGAATCCTAGGTGAGGTGGTCATATCACTTTCCTTGATGTCCAGCATGCATATCTGGTGGTTACTTTGCTGACTTTCTTACCATAGATTTCATTATTCCATCATAAACCTTTGGTCAACTCTGGTAGGAGCTCTCCAGTAAACATGGAGCAAGAACTTGTTATCCTTACTACAAACATGCTCTGCTGGTATTTCTGGGGCACTGTCTTTTCTTGCTCTCTGCAAATTTTTATTTTGGCACTGTCATAATCTTTGGGTTTTTGTCCTTTTATATTGCTATTTGCACTGGTGTTTGCATTTGCTTTCAGAAGAGATTTTATTCTTTGGTCACTTCCAACTAAAAGCAGATCTCAGTCTCCTGATCATGTGACATTCCTCTACAGATGCCTGGGTTGCTTATAAATACCACCTTTTGCTCTATGATCATAAGGTCAGTGACCTCACTGGCTACTTCTGTGTGGTTTTATTTGGCTCTGTTATATTTTGTGACTTTGTAGCAAAAGAAAAAAAAAATTCCTTCCCAGGGTGCATGTGACTTTCAGTGGCTCTTTCTGCTTTAGGAACTACTGGAAGTTAAGAGAAAGCATCTTTGCTGAGCTGAAGGGACATAGAAATTGGAGACACATAATGTTTTGCTTTATGGTTGGCATCAGAAAGACAATGAGAAATATTTCAGCTTTCCATTTTGGGACTTTCCAACACTTGTTCCAACATTTAGGCTGGAAAATGCCAATGTCCTTCAAATTTGAAAGGAAAGAATTCTTGTAACCTTGACAGCAATCGAAGTAACCTAAGTGGTGTTATTTTAATAAGTTATATGTTTCTGTGGGCCTAAAATTTAATTTTATACCTGATTTCCCTTTCTGTTTAGAAGTGGAACGGATAGTGAAAGCCAATGACCGAGAATATAATGAAAAGTTCCAGTATGCGGTGAGTAAAATACACATAGCACATACATGCTGGGGTAGGTCTTACCTTAAGGACAGTGGGATTCGTGTCTTCTAGAACTTTATGCCCTCTCTAAAAACTTTCGGTTTTGTCCCTTTTTAATAGCAAGGGGCCATAAATTTCCATAAATACAGATCTTAGTAATGTTTACACACTTATTTCTCTCCTGCACTGCGTGGTTGGTATACTTATAGGGATGGGGAGATGATAAAATATCTTCTTTCTGAAGAATTGAAGCTTAGTTCATTTTGATGCCCATTTGGGTAGTAGAACACACAGGAATAACATGAAAATTGTCCTTTTTGGTCATACTTGGTGATGGAAGTAGTGATAGTAGCCAATGGTCAATGAATGGCATTTGGGGATTTTCTCTAAGCAACTCAGGCTGAATGTGGAAAAGTATATGTAACAGGAAGTTCCCAGGTCCTGAATGATTCTGTTCAGGTTAGAATGATTACTTTAAGTGTGTGGGTTTTAAGCTTGTACCGAACTTTTTTTTTTTTAAATGAGAGTTTTCTTCATTTACATAATACATATTTATTGTGTGTCCACTAAGTGACTAGCACTGTTCTAGGAACTTGGGATACATCAGTGAATAACTTTGCTAGTTATAGCATGGGCCCTCATAAAGATCTGATCCTTTATGACTTAACCTAAGTTACTGCATGGAATCTTTTCTATGCGCTAAGATAAATAACTTGTAGAATTGCTTCTGTAGGTGACTTGTGGCCTATAAGACCTGTTAAACGATTAAGTGTACCAGCACATTTAATGAAAGAAAATCTCAATTCAAAGAGAGGTTTAATGGCCATTCAAGCGTAGAAATATGAGAGTCACGGGGGCAAATTTGGCAATGTCCATTAAGCACTGGCCAGAGGCGAGAGAGTTTGGTCAATGGAATTTTTAGTATTTTGTTCCTATTGGCAGGTCTTTCCCATATATGGAGATGGATGCATTGGGCTATTTTTGCTTGATACTATTAATATTCAGCAGAGGTAGCTAACAACTCCTTTTTTCTCATGCTGTGCTCGTCGTGCAAACTTGGGTTATAATTTGATTTTCAATGTAGGTTTCCCTACAGGGATTCAGTATGCTATCTCCATGACAGATTTCTCATTGTAAAACAATATATTGGCACTCTGATTGTAGACTTGTAAGCTTGGTTAAAGTAAGTCTGCTCTTGACAGAAGGAATCCCTCTCAGGAGGCTGATAAACATTCTTCTTAGCCTGGGAGAGGGAGGGACTGTAATTCCCCAAGGTGATAAATGCCACTCTGTGTGGCCTTCTGACATATGGCCCCTCCGCTCAACACCAGACTTGGCCCAACCTTTCCATTCATTCCACAGGCAGTCCTTTAACTGTAGAGGATGACCCTTGAAAGCCTTGACCATTAAATCCCAAATCAGCGGACGAGATACGTGTATGTTTTAAGACCTTAGGGAAAAACTCCCAGTAATAACTAATCTGCTATGTGGTAATTATGCATAAGCACTTGGCTATGTTTACTGTTTTCCAGTGCATAACAAGTATAACAAGTATTTTCCTTCTGTAAATAGTAGCCCTATAAGGAAGCCTTATTTTTTTTGTGTTTTTTAAGATAATACAGTGTTTTCTATTTACAGTTATTTTTACTTAATTTATGAGATACTTCAAACTTACAGACAAGTATGGGAAATATTATGACACCATTGACCCACCACCCAGATTGAAGAGATGTTAGCGATTTGCCGTGATTGCTTCAGATTTTTCTTTCTTTCTTTTAAAAATAAAAATATGATAATGATGCAGAGATGGTTTTCTCTTGAACTTTCACGATATTGCACAAAAGCACACACATTTGTGGCTGTAGCTATTTTATGTTGGTTTCTTTCTTTCTTTTTTTTTTTTTGAGACAGAGTCTCACTCTGTTGCCCAGGCTACAGTGAGTGCCGTGGCATCAGCCTAGCTCACAGCAACCTCAAACTCCTGAGCTCAAGGGATCCTCCTGTCTCAGCCTCCCGAGTAGCTGGGACTACAGGCATGCACCACCATGCCCGGCTAAATTTTTCTATATATATTTTTAGCTGTCCATATAATTTCTTTCTATTTTTAGTAGAGATGGGGTCTCACTCTTGCTCAGGCTGGTCTGGAACTCCTGAGCTCAAACGATCCGCCCACCTCGGCCTCCCAGAGTGCTAGGATTACAGGCGTGAGCCACCACGCCTGGCCTTATGTTGGTTTCTTGAATAGGAACAAGGCAGTAAGTAGAACAGTGTCCTTTGGCCACAGCAGATCGAACAAGGCAGGTCTGTCTGTGAATTAAAACATACCAAGAAATAAAATAAAATCCATTATGGACTGGCAAAACCAAGAATGATAACAAAAGTTGACAAAGGAAAGCTACAGAGCAGAGGAGGGCACAGTTATCCCAGATGTCATGAGCACTATTGTGGCTCAGAGGCATGAGCCCCTGTTAGGCTCCCAGAAGGATCCTGGGGTCCTTACTGGATCTGGCTGTGTTGCCTCGATTTGGGAACTCCCAACAGGATGACTGGCCGTGCAGTGAGCTGTGGGGTCTCTCTCAGCCTCAGTTTGTTCAGGTACAAGTTGGGAATAATCAAAGTACCTATTTCACAGAGTTGTTGTAAGGAGTAAAGTGGAATAACATGCAGTGACCCTATGAGCTAGTCTATGCAGAGCTGGGATTTGAACCTATGACTATCTAATTTTAAGCTTTTTTAAAACCACTTCCTAAATGGAATATCCTTTTAAGAAAGGCAGCAGCCTGGGACCTTCTCTCAGTCTTATCCAGCTTTAAAGAATATCAACCCAAAAGGAAATGGATTTGGAGGGACCCCAAGAGATCCAAGGGAGAATGTTCATAATAACTGAAGAAGTAATGTTTCCACCAACAGCCTGGAAACAAAATGGGAATGAATTGAAACTAATAAAAAAAGATGTAAGGACAAATGGTAAAGTACCATCCAATGTAGTGGAATGAGTATTTTGGAATAAGATGAACAATAGTTTGAATCCTTCCTTATTCTCTTATTGCTACCTTATGATCTCAATCTATTTATTTCTCTGAGCATAAGTTATTTCACCTATGAAATGGGGGGGGGGGATTTTCCTCATAGGGTTATTTAGTAAAGTCTTAAATTTAATAACTTATATAAAATATTTGATAATGGTAAGACGAGCTAAATTTATTAGATGCTTATTATGTACCAGGCCCTGTGCTAAGCCTTTTTTATAGATTTTTCTCTTAATCCTGACATAGCTATGAGCAAGTACTTACAATAAATTTTAGATTCCTTATGAAGCAGTGGATGAAATAAGGTATTGGTAATAGTAATGTTAAAAAGATACTGAGAAATTAGCTAAACTTGTGTTTGCTGCAGATGTTATGCCAAGAAATGAGCAAATTTGTGATACTAAAGGTACGGAAGTTGCTGACAAATTATGCAGATGAAAACAGCAGGGAAAGCAATGCACCTAAAACAAGAGAACTAACAATGAAATGATTGTGGGAGTAGACGGTCCCTTCCCAGATAAGCCATATCATATGATAATAATTCAGTGAGAAAATTATTGATTACCTACTCTGTGCAAAGCATTTGATGAATTCAGGAAATTTTCCTACAATTTCAGCTTAGATATTGACCAGACACATGGTTAATGGTGATAACAATAATACAGACAGTGATAATAATGGTAGCTTAACACATGTAGTGCTTACCCTATAAAAGGCACGATTCTAAGCACTTTACTGCATTAAACTTATTTAATCTTACAACAACTCCATGAAGTACTTTTATTATCTCACTTTTATGCATGAAAACGTTGAGGGATAGAGATTTCACCTAAGTGACTTACTCAAGGCCACACAGCTGGATAATGGCTCCCATTCATGTAGCTGTGAATCCAGCTGTGTACCAGGTGCTGGGCACATACTTCAATCTTCCACAAAACCCACTCAGATGAAGGAGATGGGGCTCTATTTAGTAACTTGTCTAAGTCACACAACTACAGAGTGGCCAAGCTGGAATTCTAATTCATATTGGTCATATTTGAAAGACTTTTTCCATGATAGCATATTGTTCTTTTGACCAATCTTGGCAAACAAACAAACAAACAAACAAAAAAACAAACCTCAATCTCATCCCTTTCCCTCACATACCCGCTGGTAAAGTTTTATACTCTAAAGACCAAGGTAGATAAAGGAGATATAAAATTTTAACCATGTGGGGCTAAGAATAACCTTAAATCTTACCCTTAGCTTTTGTAGATGAGAATTGGGGAGAAAAAGATACACAAAACTCAGATAAATGGTATGATTTCTATAAACATTAAGTCTGCCAAGCAAACTTTTCTCTTTGGTGGCTGAAGGAAGATGTTTCAATACCTAGGGAACCTTCGTTTATCAGCAAACCCTAAGGCTGCAAAGGACATCAGAGGACATAGCACAGGCTTAAAAATGATCCAAAGCACTTTTGGGAGATAAAGGGCTTAGAACGTAAACGAAAGGCACGGTTAATGGTTCTAAGTAAAATTAATTGGTAAATTAGACATGCTATTGTGGGAACTGGAAAGTGGGAAACATAAAATTACAAGAGGGATTTTGACTGCCAAGACGTGGAAAACAAAGTGGGATTGGAGAGTGAAGAGAGAGTGAGCCAAGTGCTAGAATTATTATTCCCATTAAAAGGGAGTTCAAAGTTTTCTTGGTTAATAATAGGAATGAATAATAGAAGTAATGCAAATAGTTGTATTAAAATATGTTAATGTTCAAAATATTAGAAAAATTGTGAGAGTGAGCCAGACAGCCAGACTCATCATCCCTAGTAAAAGGAGTTCAAAGTCAATGGAAGAAGTAGAGACAACAGTTGTAGTTGTATTAAAACTTGTGGATGTCAAATGTCATAAAAAGCGTTAGCTTAATTGTAGGTATTTTCTGACTTTGTTTAAAAATAAACAATGATGGAAAACATTGGTTCCCAGTGGTTCCTGTTTTCTTTCTCTTACGTAGGCCTAGGCACGATCTTCATTCAATTCTCTTGAACTTAAACAGAATTTCAGAAGGGAGATGAACTCATTTAAGTGATGGCAAAGTTATCCTGCCTCAAACTCAGAAACTTCAGGAAAGCTGAACATTTAATAAATTTTATCTGAATGTATTTCAGGTGCAAAGGTAGATGAGAAGTTTCTAAAGAATTTTTTTTCCTGAGCTGAATTACTGATCCTTTTCAGGAAGTGCACAGGCGTACATAAGGTGGTGAAGGTTTAATCAGATAGTTTCCCATGTTTATAAAGAAGGCCTTCCATTCAAAAATTATGACTCTAACACTATAATTGATTCCTAGAATCTTAAAATGCTTTGTTGTATCATGTTATTGGATGGGGTCTATTGTTCCTCTCATATTTGTCATTGGTAGAACAACGCCCATTTGGGTTTTCCAAAGTGTTCCTTCCGAGCAACAAGCCCGGCAGGCAGTGCTACAGCACCACTGCTAAGACTTCCTTCAACATAAACCCCTTTCATTTCCCTCACACTCATTTAAACAGCACTTCATATATTTCCACAGCCACTCCTTTTTTCTTTTAACTCAGAATCTAAGTGGTTAAGAGTGGACTAGAAGAATATGGTCCACCATCATTCTGAGTGTGTGAGCTTAGACGGTCACTGGACCTCTTTAGGCCTACATTGTAACGATGTGTCTGTGTTTCTCTGAAAAAAGAGCGGCCTCACAGTAAAATTCCATGTGCCTGTGTGGGTGGGCAAATAGAGTATTCATTGTCCCCTTTTTATAGAAATAAAAATGATTTTCAAAATTCAATATTCACAAAGTACCTGTTCTATACCCAATAATATGTATGTTTGTTGCCCTATTTACTTTCCAAAAAGGATTTGAGGCAATGTACAAAAAGCATATAAAGCTCAAAGGGATAAAAATACATGAGGAAAATGGTATGGGCAAGGTATTTTTAGGGGGGCCCCAAAGTGCATGCTAAAAGGACCTGTCTGCTTAGACTAGCAGTGTGTTGAGTGTGACTGGGGTTATTAAGAAAGGGGGTCAAATTCTGCTTTCCAGCTTCAAGGAGCATATATAGTTTACTCAGGAAGAGAAGCCCGCTAGAATGAAGCTCATAATAGGTAATAATGAAAAAGTGATGCAAAATTCTAATTGTGTGATGTGGCCTGTAAATGTTAGGGAAAGGAGAGCACACTGTGAGTGAAAACGTTTGAGGAAGTTTTGCCTAGGAAATGATTCCAGCTTTGTTTGCTTATTTGTAGCACCCGTGTTAGCAAGCAGAGGCATGAGCAAAAGCCTGTAATTGGACCTAATTTGAGGTGAGGGTGGGTCATGAGAAATTGTAGCTCAGGTAGGTGAGACCAGACTGTTTACGAGAATTTAAACAGGAGGTAACAGGCTGTCAGGAGCTGGGGAGTCACAAAGTAAAAAGGGACTTTATTTGCCTTCCAGATTAAGTAGGCCACGTACCCATACATTTCTATTAAACAGGGGACAATGAATGGAAATGCCCAGGTTTATATGGTACAGAGCTTGGGTGTGGTTAGAGCTATAGATTTAGGAATAGCTGTTGGAAGGAGATACTCCAAGCTGGTAGAAAAATGGAACTTATTAAGGAGTGATGGGTGAGATGGGAGGTGTGGGAGTGGGAAGTCACAGTTAGTTAGAGAGTGGGAGGGAAGGAGCTTAAGAAGGAGCAGAGTGGTGAGGATTGGGAACAAAGAACAGTGGGGTGGAAGTCTTGGGGAGTAGAGCCTCTCAGGAGAGAGGAAGTGGTTAACCAGATCTAATGGTAGGTGCCCATGAGCTTATGGACTAAGGAAATGCATCTTTAATCAGAAGGAAGTAACTGGAGGACATCAAGAAAGCTTTCTTAATTTTTTAAAAAAGTCGAGGTTTGGAAGTCAGAGGCCAGGAAAAAAAAAACCTGTAAAAAATGGGAAAAGTAGGCTCTACGCCTATTCAATTAAGAATTTGCAATAAAAAGGAGAGAAACAGTATAAAAGCTTTTAGGCTCACTGAAATTTGGAAGAGAATTTTTGAATCAGTCTTCTCACAGATTTTGGCTTTTGAGGTACATACATAAAATCCATGGAAAGGTAAAATCCTAAATACTATCCTGGGGAGACTCATGGGATGTCAACATGTCGGGACACACCCCAGTTCTGCTTTAATCCTTAGACTGCCAGGGAAATTGGATTCTCTTTCTTTTCTTCTCGAGCAGCAGAGTGACACTGCCAGCATGCCACAGAGCCTCACCAGTAGGCCTGATAAGCAGAGCAATTTGTGCACCAACCGAAAGAGTACAGATGATGACAGGCAGTGTGACAAGTTGGAATTAGTCATGGAAAGCGGCAGTCACTTGCATTTGTTATGTGTTCCTGGTTGTTAGCTGTTGCTTTTTTGTGTTGGGGCATCACCATAGTAACAATGGCTTTTTAGCAAACATTGAAAATGACTTCTGTTTTGTGTGCTGTTTTTATCTGTGTGTATTATCCTAAGTTCAATATGACAGAGGTTTTTATTTTTTCTTTGTAAATAATTTACTTGTAGGAGAAAAGATATTTATTGGACATCTCTCAAATTCATTTTCTTTCTGGATTCAAGAGTATAAAAGCATAAATATTTTATCTTTTTGACATTTGATTTGTTTAAATAGTGTTATTCCTTGGCTGAGCATTTATCTGATTTCTTGTTTCCTTAATTTGGCTTGACTGTTTTAATCTGTGTTTTTTTTTTTTTAGCCTCTGCATTCCTATTCCTAAATGTTCTAAAATAGCACATTAAAGTAATTAAAGATTCGGGTTAAACTCTAACACGCTAAGCTGTCTGTCTGTTATTTACCTTTTCCAGGAAGGAGATAATTTCAGCGTCCTCCTAAACTAGTTCCCATTCCATCTGCTTTGTGAAGTAAATTTTAAGTAAAACCACACGGATTTGGCTTATTTATTTATTTTTAACGTTATTTTCTTCATTGTAATGGCACAAAACTGAAAAGCATTCAAGCAATATGTAATTGGAATTAGAAGAGTGAAAATAAGCAATTTTGACAGTAGAATTTTGGAGCTCTATCATAGATTGGCTATAGTGGAATAAATTTAAGGTAAGACTGAGAAGTGAAAACATGGAGTAGGAAGAAAAGTAAATACCTTGTTAAGGGAGAAGTACAAATGCAGTTTCCTTTGTTGGCAAATAGTGTATGAAAGCAATCCATAAATCAACTATGTGTATGAAATTGGGCAAAGTCAGTAACAATTGAGAGGTTAACAGAAAAACCACTAACCCCAACTGTCTCAAAGTGGTTTCTAATCTTGTTTTGTAATTTTCTTTACTGGACCAAATAGTCTAGTTCTGTGAGTCATATTGCCAAAAGATGGTAACTATCATATTTTACATTTTGTAGTTGAAAGATTAATCAAATCACTCACATAAAAATGTAGTCTCAAATTCATGTCCAATATTGTGAAACCAGTGCTCAGATTACTGTTGCATTTTATATCTGACTCTCTATGTGGTTTCTTTTTTTTTTTTTGACAAATAAAAATTGTATATATTTATAGTATACAATATGATGTTTTGAAATATGTGTACATTGCAGAATGTGTACATTAATCAAGTTAATTAACATATGCATTACCTCACATACATATCATTTTTTTTGTGGTGAGAACACTTAAAATCTACTCTTATAGCAATTATCAAGAGTACATGATGCAGGTTTGTTACAAAAGTAAGCTACTTAGGCTTTAAAGTTAAACTTACGACACTTTAAAAATGATCCTAGGAGTTGGTTAGGGGCTGCATATGTGTGTATAAATGTATGTGTGTTGTATGAATGTGCATGTGTGGGTAAAATTGTTGTTGTAAGGATGTATACGGCTTGGTAAGAGTGTTCTGGCTTGAATAGCGAGAGACTGTTCTTTGAAGAGTTAAGCAGAGGACAGCAATCAGACTTACATGTGTAGATTGGTGATTTCAATCTCTAGCTGCTGATACCCTTGACTTGACATCTCTAGCAATCCTGGTCTGTGTTTTATGTGTGTTCTTGGTTGTCAATCTTGCTGTGAATCAAGCCCACATCCTTGCATGTGGCCCTTCAGGTACCATCTGTTAATAGATATGTTGTAGATGGTGACATTCTATACCAGTTATCTAGAAGTTCAGGGAAGAAGGGTTGTTTTATACCAAAGGGAAAACCTGACTTTGCTGGTACTGTAAGGAAATTAGCTTAAGTTCATTGTGGAACCTCCGTATGGAATTATCCTTTAAAGCTTTCCCATCCAAGTCTGTATACAGAATTCTAAGCAACTACATGTCCTGTCTGTGCTTATATCCCTCTAGAGGAGGGGAACTCACTACCTCCCCAAACAACATTTTCTGTATTTGGATAGTTTTGGTCATTAGACATTTTTCCATCAATTGAGCCAAATTGATATTCCCTTGCTTTATTATCTATTGGTTTTAGCTTTTCTTTGGAGGCCAAAGCAGAGCAAACATGTCTCCTGTTTCACATGACAGCCCTTCTGATATTTGTATTTAAAATATCAAACATGAATTCATTGAGTGGGCTAATCTCCAGTATAATCACCTGCTATTCACTTTCTTTTCAAAGAACTTTAGCTTTTCCATGGCCTCTTAAAGTGTGTTCTCCAAAGTCAAACACAATATTCTAGAAGTTATTTGACTATCTTGAAGTAGAGAAAGAATTATGAATGCAGTCTAAGATTGTATTATCTTTTCAGCGATTGTTGATGTCTATTAATCTAATATTAATTCCATTTTTATTGTTAGTGACAAGGACTGTGTCACATTTATTTCTGTACCTTGCTTGTCATAGGGCTTGGCACATAACAGGCACTTACTCTATCATTAAATTCATATGTGGACTTACTGAGCATGTCTTGTGCATCTTCATTGATATTTAAACCAATGGGCCAATTAAATCAGAAGCTCTGGGGGTAGAATCAGGCATTTTTTTAAAGCTCCCCTGGTGATTCTAATGAGTGGCCAGGATTAAGAATCACTGGTCTAAGTAATAAGAATATTGAACACAACACTGTTAAGGACATAGCCATGTGCCTTATCAGTAGAGACCTCCCTTTGGGGTGGTGTTGGGCCATTAATAATTACGTCTTGTTTACTTAACTAGTTCCAATTTCTGTAATGAACTGTTCTTGCCACCAGTCTGATTTTTCTTTAATTATATTGGATTATTGCTTTTTGTCTTAATAGCAGAAAGGCTTTTAAAAAATCTATTATAGTGCTGGTTTAGATGACTTATATGTGCATGGAAGCAGAAGGATGGAACGAATAATTGAACTTTGAAGATTCCTTTCCAAGTCATGTTTCTATGATTCTTGCAAACCACTTAGTCCCATGTTCAATATTTTAAAGGCTCTCGTAGACCAAATACCACAAAAATGCCATTGTACTAAGCAAGACATTTTTGAGGTTAGAAGCACAAATGGGCTGAACTTCTTTATAATATTTTGCAGAGAAAGCATTGTTCAGACTTTTCTAGGTGAGAAAACAAGCTAAAGGATTATTTGATTTTTTTCTTCTCTCCCTTGCACTCTGATATGAGAAAATGGATAAACTGCGTGTTGTGCTAAATAATGTGAAAAATCCATATTTATGCTAGTGCCTATCTTCCTTTGGCAAAAGTACTTCTCTAGGTTATGTACTGAAAATTGTTGCATTTGTTGCGAATTATGAACAATTATAGTAGCTCATGTTATTTTCTTACAAATGGAATTGCTTTCTCCCGATGTATTATTTTGTATTTTTTTCAGTTGGGCTTATCAGCCATGTATTGAGTAATTATTACGTGTTTATCACTTTGTTAAGTTCTCTAGACACTTAAAAAAGTATAAGATGAGGTCTAGGCCCTTTAGAAGTTTGCTATCCCCTTGAGATTTTGAGATTATTTCCTATGCATAAATGATATAACAGCATAAGGTATTATAAAATTAAGTATGAAACTATTGTTAGTTTTAGAATTAACATTTTCACTATATCTGGGCAAGGAAGACAATTTTCCAGGAAGAGATAAATGTATTTCTTTTCTTAAATTTGTTCATATTGGTAATAAATATGTTTCAAGAATATGAAAGAATGGTAAAATACCACATTCTATTTATATAATGTAAAAAATGGTCTGATTTGGTTTGAAAACCTGTCAATTTGCACTTTGAATCCCTGTCTGGATTTAAGGAACCACCTGGCTACTCAAAAAGCCAAGTGCCAGTCACCTTTAAGCCAATCTAAACCTAACCTGGTTTAAGAAAATGATGAGCTTATTCAAAAGTACTTCTGGGATATTCTGAAATTGAATGCTTTAAGTATGGAAGGCGGTTAAATCTTTTTTGTTTGTTTAATTCAAATGTGAATTAGATATATGATTATTAAAAACAAATATTTAAGATATTTTGACATTAAGCATAGTTCTGAATTTATGTTTTATCAACAAAGAGTTATAAATAAACTCTTGAAACCATTCAGGGTCTATATGCTTTTGCCTGTGCAAATGATGCCTGTGCATTTTGGCCATGTACATGTTTTTTTAAACAAGAATCCCTTCTGTCCCCTCTTCCTTCTCCTCAGCCTGCCACGTTCCCCCTTGCTTCCATATACCTACGGAATTTCCTCTATGGTCCTTTTGTGTGAACGAAAATAAAATCTTAAGCCCCCCAGCTGACTGAATGGATTCCCTCTTGGCCAATGGGACAGTACCCCCTACCCCCCTAAAAAAACCTTAAAGCTGAGTTGCCAGCCATGAGGAGAAGGGAGGTCAGACACTCCAAGTTATGCCCTGTCCCTTTTGGCATTATTCTTTGTAATAATAAGATACACGATAATTAACAAGCCTAAGGCCACATAAGACAAAGGTTAAACAACACCTGCAGGTCATCAATTTACTTAACAGATCACACTTGAGTCTCAGTATATGTCCAGTGGCTTGTTTCTGATGAACAGACGTCCTTATCTTAAACCATTCTAAGCAGTAGACAAAGCTTCATTTCTTAACCAATTACAAATCAAAGTATCTTTAAACTCACCTATAACCTGTAATCTCCTGCTTCGAGATGTCCTGCCTTTTTGGGCCAAACCAATGTATGCCTTCCATGTATTGATTTATGGTTTTATATGTAATTCCTGTCTTCCTAAAATGTATAAAACCAAACTATAATCTGACCACAGTGAGATCACTGGCTGAAGGCTTCTTGGGTGTGGCTTTCTGGGCGATAGTCATAGATATTTGGCTCAGAATAAACCTCTTTAAATTATTTTACAGTGTTGGGTTCTTTTCCATTGACATTTGTTTTCCAACTTAATGCTTGATCTGATCTTTTTATTTGCCAGAGCTTAAATTGAAAATGCATGAAAAAGGTGTCTGATTTTTCAATGGTTTTTCTTTTTATCCAATACATGTTTCTTAAAAGATTGAAAAATCTATTCAGCTGGGTCAAAAGGACACATTGTGTTTATAGTCTAAGTCCTAGAGTGAGGCATTTCAGTGGCCCACGTACGGCATTGATTCAACTCCATGGTCTAATGGGGGAAATCAAGTACCTCTCAAGGCGCATAATCTAGAGTGCACGGATGAAGCTCTTATGGATTTGTACTAATTTAACTTAATTATTTACATAGGATTCTGAAAAAATTGCATGCAGCCTTTCCCATAGCACAGCAGTTTGTGTCTATAAAAACTCTTAGAGGTTATTTAACACTCTGCTTTTTTTTTTTTTTTTTTTTTTTTTTTTGAGACAGAGTCTCGCTTTGTTGCCCAGGCTAGAGTGAGTGCCGTGGCGTCAGCCTAGCTCACAGCAACCTCAAACTCCTGGGCTTAAGCGATCCTACTGCCTCAGCCTCCCGGGTAGCTGGGACTACGGGCATGTGCCACCATGCCCGGCTAATTTTTTCTATATATATTTTAGTTGGCCAGATAATTTCTTTCTATTTTTAGTAGAGACAGGGTCTCGCTCTTGCTCAGGCTGGTCTCGAACTCCTGACCTTGAGCGATCCACCCGCCTCTCCTCCCAGAGTGCTAGGATTACAGGCGTGAGCCACCGCGCCCGGCCAACACTCTGCTTCTTGAAGTGTGGTTCACAGACCTCAGACCGGCATTATTTGGCTTCACCTGGAGATTGTTAGAGATGTAGACGCTGAGGCCCACCACAAAACTGCAGGTGTGTTACTGCATTTTGACAGAACCCCCAAATGATTCATATGTATGTATGAGTTTCTGAAGCACTGGACTGATTGCCATCTTTTTTTTTTTTTTTTTTTGAGACAGAGTCTCACTCTGTTGCTCGGGTTAGAGTGAGTGCCGTGGTGTCACCTTAGCTCACAGCAACCTCAGACTCCTGGGCTCAAGCCTCCCAAGTAGCTGGGACTACAGGCATGCGCCACCATGCTCAGATAATTTTTTCCATATATTTTTAGTTGTCCAGCTAATTTCTTTCTTTTTTTTTCTTTTTTTTTTTTTTTTTAGTAGAGATGGGGTCTTGCTCTTGCTCAGGCTGGTCTGGAACACCTGAGCTCAAATGATCCACCTGTCTCGGCCTCCCAGAGTGCTAGGATTATAGGCGTGAGCCACTGCGCCTGGCCCGACCGTCTTTATTTTAGTTAGTAGTGCCCTAAAGATTTTGGCAAAAGCAAAGGGGTAGGAAGGGAAAACAGCATTTAATTACCAAGCACAGTGCTATAGACTTTACATGCAATATCTTACAACTCTGCATGGTACATGTCATTATGCAAATTTACATGGGGAAACTAAGAATTGGAAGGATTAAGAGACTTTTCCAAGGTTACTTACTTGGTAAAATGTGGAGTCATCTTTGAGATTCAGGACTCCAAGCCCTCATGGTTTCCTAATATCAATTATCTCCTGGGACAAACGGTACTCACTCAAGTATTATTTAACTGGATTGTTGTTTCACTGAGTTGAACATGACAGATTTTTTTTTGGGGGGGGTGGAAATGTCTTCAAGAAGGTCTTGAAGCTCTCCTGAAACAAGGTTTGCAAGGAGAGTCTTCTTAATCTATACAGCTTAAATTTAAGGCTTGAGGATCTTTCTTGCTACATCTGTAGCTCCCTTCTTTATGGCATGTCTGCCTTTCCTCTTTCCCTCCTTCCCAGTGGGGGCTCTTCTTCAGTGCTGGAATCAGAAAATCTACTAGAAAGGCAGGGGATGCTGTGGGCCATGGCTTTGGCCTGGCCCATGCAGGTGCTTTCAGCCTTCCCGGTTTTCACTGTCCTTACTGAGGGCACATGCGAATCATTTTATAGTCCTGGAAGCCAGCATTGTGAAAATACCTAAAACGGGCTTGACATTTCTGTAGTTATAAATGTAAACATTAACCATTTGGTGAAGACCAGTTTCTAAAAAAGTCCTCCTCCACCTCTTCAAGTCCGTTGTCTCATTTATAGCACCACGTGGTTACCCGCAGTGGTAGGGACACAGAACACAGTCTTCTAATCCTATGAAACGCCTCCTGATTCTGTTCCTCCACACCCACCAACTTCTCTGGCTTCTTTCTCGTAAAAACTAACACATTTGCATAAGGGTCTGGGTGAACTTTATTTTCTAAGCCTTCCTGGAGATGAAGTGAATTAGGAGGAAGAACGTGGAAGAGGAATATAAAGGAAATGGGGTGAGATGGCTGACAAGGTTCAGGAACTGCAGGCAGGAGCCCCTAATTCATTCATTCATTCATTCATTCAGGAAACAGGAGAAAAGATCTGGTCTGCTTTGTTTCCAAGCAGCTTTGTACATTCACTGTTATTCCTAGCTGGCCTCCCTAGTGATGCTCTGCTGGATCATTAATTATTTTTCTTCTTCTTCTTCTTCTTCTTTCTTCTTTCTTCTTCATTTTTTTGAAACAGAGTCTCACTCTGTTGCCTGGGCTAGAGTGCGGTAGCATCACCCTAGCTCACAGCAGCCTCAAACTCCTGGGCTTAAGCAATCCTCCTGCCTCAGCCTCCCAAGTAGCTGGGACTACAGGCATGTGCCACCATGCCCGGCTAATTTTTTTCTATATATATTTTTAGCTGTACAGCTAATTTCTTTCTATGTTTTTTTTTAGTAGAGACGGGGTCTCGCTCTTGCTCAGGCTGGTCTTGAACTCCTGAGCTCAAACGATCCACCTGCCTCGGCCTCCCAGAGTGGTTGGATTACAGGCGTGAGCCACTGCGCCCAGCCTGGATCATTAACTACTAAATAAATAAGTCCCCGTTGTTACTTGCCCTGGAGTCTGGTAGTTAGAATTGCTCCTGTGAGAAGCAGCTCAGTTGCAAATCAGTTCAGCGACTTAGAGCATCTGTCCTGGTGAGTTTTGATTGGAGACTCACTGTGTGTTTTTTCTGCTCGTGGTGTGGCATCTCTTGTTCTGCTCAGCACTCACTCAGGCTTGTTATTGAATCTCTATGTCAGCTTCTAAAAAAGACAACTGCCTACTTTTGTACATTTTAGTAGGGAACTCTATTGTCAGTCTCCAAAGCAAATTTAGGGTAGTCTTTATTTAACTCAGACCATCTCAAGCATGACCTCCAAATTTGGCAAAAAATTTACCAAACCCTTTGTACATTATATGATTACAAAAAAATATAGATTGATATTTTAGTTTATTTATGAATTATTATTGTTATTGTGTTTTAATGATAGACAATGCTTTTAGAATCTTCTTCTCCCCACCCCCAACCTCACCCTATGTAGAGAATTTTCCTTCCCTGTTTCCCAACTAGTCCTCTATTCTCTCTCTCTCAACACCTCTACTCCCAAATAAAAGCCACTCAACAAACAGAAAACACAAAGCCAGGTGTTGTGGGTTTATCTGAAATTTAGATTTATCACCCAACCTTCCTTTGAAGGGCCTGGAGACCAGGAAAGGCGAGGACTGTTGCAGGAGAACATCTCCCCGAGTGGGTTGAGGGTCCCAGTTGCTGCAGCATTCTGCAGGTGTGGGGCCTCAGAGTTGTGTGCTTTTCCCATCTGATTCCCAGGGGTTTCAAGAGAAAATTGCATAGCTGCCCCGAGGGGGTGTTATTTATGCAGAACTCTACTGTAAAAGGTAGAGTCCTAGGAAGGATTAGACTATTTGTAATGTGTTATTATAACCCCTTGGCCCTTTGGGAAATTCTTTATGGGTGCCTTTCCTCGTTAACTGGACTTTGTTATCGTCGTAAACACTGAGGTCCTGCCTGAAATTTGGCCTAGTTCCCAGACTGCACAGCAGCGTGAACATGGTCTAATTTTTAGTACTAATAAATAAAGCAGCTCATCTGCTCTAAGTTGCCCAAAGACGCCTTTGTAGTTGAGGAAATGTGCTCGAGCAAGCCGGCCCCCATGTCAACTCAAAGAAATGCCCACTCTGCTCATACAAGGTCTCTAAAGCCCAGACTGAGATGGGCCAGTGGGCCAAAGCAGAGGGCCTACTCCCCAGGAGACACAAAGAGGATTTACAAAGAGGAGGCACAGACCAGCTCTGGCAAAGCAGAAATTGGAGGCAGACAAATCATTAGGGACACTCATGAAAGTCCCACTTTGCTTTCTTTTCTTTTCTCCTTTGTATGCCTTCCTCTCTTCTCTCTGGAGAAGGAATATACTAGGTCTCTCCTCCTCTTGCTGTATAATTTTAAGGGTATTTTTGGTCCTTTTTCAAGTTAACATTTTGTTTGGAGCTATCTGAAATGTATGTGTCTAAACACCCTGGAGGAAAAAAAAAATTAGCGTGATTAAATTAATCTCAGAGGGAAATTTAATTTGCTCCCCTGGTAATTGTCCAAAATTAGTTCTTTGTAGATAAATTACCATTCATAGGCCATTTACTAGCTCTAGAACAGTCTTTCAAACACTGGAACACTAAATTAAAGCCCGAGGGTGGAAAAGAGAACAAAGTTTGTGACACTGTCAGGCTGATTTGCTTTGAGGGGAGACAGAAGCCCAAAAGCTTTCCTGGCCCGTGTCGTGTCTGTTTCTGAGGTCTAGGTGGGAAATAAGCTCTCGAGACAAGCCCAGCAGTGCTCCCCCTAGATCGAAAGGGCTGGAAGTTACTGCTCTTGCTGATTGAATTAATCCAAATCCTCCCTGTGCTTCAGTTTAGACAGGTTCTGTTCCTCACCAGGGCGAAGGATGTCCCATGAGGGTCAGCGAGTCTGTTAATCAAGAGGCAGCCTAGAGACTCCTAGTTTCTGACTCATTTCCCAGGAAACAAAGACCATCTGGGAGAACACAGGATTCTGTGAGACCTTGCTTTTATAGGCAACCCTCACAACTGCTGTAAATCTCAGGTTCCTCATCTGTGAAATGGGGCTGAAATAGTAACAGTTCATTGGAGTTTTTGAGGTCTACCTGAGATGATGTATGTAAGTGCTCAGTGTGGTGCTTGGTATACGTAAGGAGACGATACCTGTTAGCTGGTGCCACTGTATGACACAGAGAAGCCATGATGTAGAAAGTCAGACAGTCTCCATTATGTGACCAAGTTTTGATGACACATGGGTTATACTCCTTTCCTTTGACCATAACAATGTTCAGTCTGCAGTCTTCAAAGTTTTTGAGCATGTTCTCTACTTGTTAAAAAAAAAAAGTAAATCAATGTATGTATATATACGTACATACATATACATATATACAGATTGTCTTTTTTACTTATTTTTTTCCCATCAGATTGTCTTTTTTTTTTTTTTTTTTTTTTGAGACAGAGTCTTGCTCTGTTGCCCGGGCTAGAGTGCTGTGGCGTCAGCCTAGCTCACAGCAACCTCAAACTCCTGGGCTCAAGCAATCCTTCTGCTTCAGCCTCCCGAGTAGCTGGGATTACAGGCATGAGCCATCATGCCCAGCTAATTTTTTTAATATATATTTTTAGTTGTCCAGCTAATTTTCTTTCTACTGTTAGTAGAGACGGGGTCTCACTCTTGCTCAGGCTGATCTCGAACTCTCGACCTCAAGCGATCCTCCCACCTCGGCCTCCCAGAGTGCTAGGATTTACAGGTGTGAGCCACCGCACCTGGCCAGATTGTCTTTACTATGGATATATGTATATACATAGTACTGTCTTTACTATAGTTAATATATATTATATTAATATTTATGTATATAGATAATATATGTATTTTACTATGTAATATATGCATACATTTATTGTATAATATATGTATTATATTGTCTTTACCATAGAGAGATATATACACACATGTACGTATGTTGTCTATAGTAACCTTAACTTTAAAAATTTTATAATAGTTAAAGTGTACATAGAAGTTCTCATTTTTTTTTTCTGATAGCCCAGAGGATTCTTTTGGGCACTCCTGGGGAGTAGGCACCCCCGGGGGGACACGTATCTCCACCAATTTCATCGGGGGGGGGGCAGGGGGAATGATCTTGATGCTGCATTAAGCTGGAAAGTCCAGCAAGAAGGCTTCCTAAGGGAGACTTGGCAGGCAAGGTGCTCCTGCTCTACTCTGTTGTTCACTGTTTTCTTCATAGCATTGATCACTTTCTTAAATTGTGTCATTGTCTGACAGCTTATTGTTTGCTTCCTCCTGCTTGCCTCCCCATAACTAAAAGGCAAACTTGCCCTATGAAGGTAGGGACTTTGTTCATTCGCATCTGTAGCCCTGGATCAATAACACAGTACCTGACACACAGGAGGCCCGTGACAAAGATCAGTTGAGTGAATGGATGAATTTGGGAGAGATGTGCCCTCTGCTCTTTCCCTCCCAATAAATGTTTTTGCTTATGGCTAGGAACCCAAGCTCAGGAGAATGTTAAGATGGTGCTGGTGCTGGTGGTGATGAGGAGGAGGATTGTGGTCAACATCGGTCGCCAGCTCTCTGTAAAGCCCCTTCTGTGGTTGACCTTTTCTCAGCAGCGTTCATGGTCCATTCCTCCCACCCCGACTGCCGTGGACTCTGCAATAGGCAACATTCCACTAGTACCGAGGAGCTGTGGTTCTGCCCGGTATCAGCGAGGCAGCAGATGTCCAAGCTCCAGGCCCATTTCCCCCCACACATGCATTTGTTTGGGATCTTTGCATAAGCATGGGTGTTTCACATATTTCCTGAGTGGTGCAAATGCCTTTTGGCCACTTCCTCTTTTATGCAAATGGTTTTTGGACACAGTCTCTCTCTTTTTTTCTTTTTGGTTTTTATTTTGTAATTTAGAGATAATCTTTCCCTGAATAATTAAGATTATTTCTCTCTCTGGAATCTAGATTGCGCCATAACAATACTATATTTTCCCTTTTTTGTGGCAAGAAAAGCTAGGTATTCCCCCTCAAGCTCCTGAAAGTTACTTTTTATAGTTGTCATGACATTACAGTGTTTCATCAAATGTGAGAAGATCTTGTGATAGTGCTGAAATTATTTATTGCAAAAGCTCGTGGGGTTTGGCCTGTGGGATTCATAGATGTAGGTGGTGTCCCTGGACAACCACTGAGCTCAGGTTAAGGCAAACGTAGAAAAACAAGTAAGTTATTACAAAAATGTTAACTAATCTTGTGTATATTACTAATGTTCTTACCTGGTGTTTGGTTGGGAGTAAAAGAAAAAACAACTCTGACTTAGACAATAAAATAAATGAATAAATCATATAACTGAAAAGTTCAGAAATAGGGCTTGCTTCAGGAGAGGCTTGGTCTAGTTTCTCTCTCTGCATTTCTCGGCCCTGCATCTTCAGCGTAGACTTTATTCTAGGCAGCCTCCCCACTCATGGCCCCAAGATGAATTCGGAGTTTGGTTATGTGCCAATCTCTGAACTCAAAATTGTAATTAGGAGGGTGGGCCATGCAGTTGACTTCAATTAATCTGGGCCTGACCCTGGAGTTATGGATGGGAGTTGAATTCATCCAGATCTCAGGACTAAGAAATTTGGAGCATTGTCAGCTCAGGCAGAGAGGAAAATAGTCAAATGTTTATTACACCTGGCATTAACAGGACTGGATTTAGAGCCCCGAGGTTGGTTTTGATATTTTTTTGTAGCTGACGTGTCTCACACACTCAGAATAATGATTAGTTTCCATTTCTGGTTGTGGTAGCCATTAGTGATGTCCATTAGCATGTCTAGCTTTCTATCTTTTGAACACATGCTGACTCTTTTGGCCAATGGGTTGTGAGCATTTGGGTTGAAGCATTAACATATGGGTGTGAGACTCTCCAGAGCTTTTTCTTTCCTTCTGGTACTGCACCTGGAAGCATTTGAGAGGGTGGCTGGTCCATCATGAATAACTGATGAGCAGATTCATGTTGGATGAGTAGCATGAGCAAGAAATAAACTCTTACTGTGTTAAACCATGAAGATTTTGGAGTTGTTTGTTACTGTGGCATAGCGAGTTTATCCTACCTAGTACGTTGTATTTATTAATCCACTTGGATTATTTGGGTGTTGCTCACAAAAATCCTATATTTGTATAATTCTTTCAACTTAGCAAAAATGCTTTTATACCTATGTTCTTATCTCAATGATAGCCTTATAGCTATATGAAATATATTATTAGCTCCATTTTGCCAGTGGAAGAATTGAGACAAACTCCCCAAATGCTCTGTTTGCTAATTCAGCAATGTTTGTTATTTTCCATTTGCTTTGTTTTCTTAAGCAATAGGCTTACATTGTGCATATGAGAATCTCATTATAAAAAAGAATGCTTCCCATTTTATTAATATTTTATTTGATAGCTCATCTCTGAAGAATTCATCAATTTTACTTTATTCTTTCCTCACTACCAAGTAATCAATACTGGAAAGGTAAAGGACCTTGGCTACTGCTACTCATGTTGGAAGCTAAAGTAGGGGAGTTGTTATCTATACTGCTTGTCTGCAATGAGCTTTGTTAGGAACCAGGAGAATCTCTCTTGAGGGGAATTGAAAGGGAATAAAAGGCAGAAGATAACCAGGGCTCTGATGGAGGGGCTTGACTGGTGAGGAAGAGGTAGATACACTGAATTTCCTTTGGTAAGAAAGGGGCAGCAGGCTCAGAATGAAGAGTGGAGGAGAAAGCAAGGGCTGACGACCCTGAAAGCAGTAGAGACATCTGCTTTGCAGTGAACTGGGGCAGCACAGTGGTGAAGAGAGTAGGCTCTGGAGCAGAGTGCTTGGATGCAAATGCTGTTCTTTCACTACTTACAAGCTGGGGAACCTGTGTATGTTACAGAATCTCTCTGAACCTTGGATTTCCCTTCTACAGAATGGGAAAATAGCACCTATTTCATAATGATGTTGTGAAGATAAAATGAGCTATAAAATGTAAGGCCCTTAGAACAGTACACATAGTAAGAGCTTGATAAATGTCTATTATTGTTAATCTTGTTAGTCATTCCTTCTGCCACCACCATGGTCCAAGCTGCCCATCGTCTCTCACCTGGACAAATTCACAGGTTTCTTCATTGTTCTTTTCACTTCTATTCTATATCTTCTCTAATTTGTTCTCTACCTACCTAGGGTAATTTTTTAAAATAAAAATCTCATCTAGTTACTTTTTTTGCTTAAAATCTTTTAATAATTCCCCTATCACTTAAAAGACTAAGATCCTTAGTATGTATTCCAAGGAACTTTCCCCTCTTGCCCATTCACACTGGCTCTGTAGTCTGGCCTCATAGTCCCTCTTCTAGATTGCCAAGTGTTCCATCTTCTGCTTACCTCAGGGTATTTGTATTACAATATTTAGAGGAGCAGTGCTTTGTCTTCATCCCGTTGTTGCCTTCCAGGTGGAAGACTCTCTACTGGCATGACATTTCTCTTCACCCCTTTACTGACTCTGTTCCATGGGCAATGGAGCCATTTACTTGATGGGTCAGCCTTGGAGGAATCATGGGCCTCAGTTCACCTTTGCCCTTCTCCTTCTTGGAAGTGAGTTTCCCACAGGGAAGAAGTGGTTTCTCATGCTCCTCTAGGGGCAGGCTCTCTCCCACTACACGGGCAGTCTGCCCTGGGCTGGCATTGCCTATGCGTATGTGTTTAAGCTACCTCATCATGGGGTCAATTAACCAGCCCACCTGGCTAACCAACTAACGCCATGGCTTCCAGCCTGGCTTTTATCAATACCAGAAATGCTAAATGGATTCTCCAGGTGCACTTCTTCCTCCCCCACCTCCCAGTTGTCGTTGTCCTCACTCTCCTTCACCTTCTCCTCTTCCCCTCCTTCGGGGTGGGGATGCTTTTAGTAGTCTATGGTGGAAACATAGATCTGACAGGTTAGTGATGAAGATCTTCTGTGCTGTATTATGGAATGAGTTTAATAAAATTTGACTCTATGCCCACAGGCTGGTTCAATGAAATGACTAAACATTAACGTGCCTGATTTAAGGTCTTACCAATACAATGCTCACATTCTTGGACAGGGCGGTGGAAATGGAAACATGTTTTCCTTTTGATTGAAAAACAAAGGAAAATAGATGGCTCCCGAGATTTTCCAGGAGGGGGAGCCCTTGTTCCTTGTTCCCAGTCAAAGCTGCTAGGATTTGCATCATCTGTGACTAAGTTACAACAGAGCCAGTAGAACAAACACAATCGTTGCTATATGTCAAGCTAAGCAAACAGAAAATTGTCATAGTTTCTGTTTGGCATTATCACTTTATCCCACAAAATTGGCTCTTTACCTATATGGAATTCAGTTTTGTAGGGGAATTTCTTTATAATTCCTGCCATGGTTTTGACTGTTACAGATGTTGTATCCGTCATTTTAGCAAGATGCCAATTTAACCTCTATTTTAGTTTTAACTTAGAAGGAAAACGTTTTAGTAAGATGCAAATTTAACCTCTGTTTTAGTTTTAACTTAGAAGGAAAATAAAACACAGAATTAGGAATATGAGATCCTTTGCGTTAGCTGTTTTTTATCCCTAGTTTTCGTCTTCCCTATTATTTTCTCCAAGTCCTTTATTTAGAAAAACATGTGATTGACAGTACCCACAGCCTGCCTTCCCAGCCTGACTCTTGAGTAGCTAATACACTGTAAAACAGTTATCATCAGCTTACAGAACAGTTTTCAGCACATTCCTGTGCATCAGACCAACTAAGCTGGAAACTCTTCTCTTGACACCTCTTCTTACTTTCCCACAACTTGCAGCACACAGCCGGACATGTTGATTCCTGGTAAATGTTAAAAATGGTCGTTTAGCAGATAACTGTATTTTCTTTAAATGGGTAGCAGTGATTACTAGAAGCCAGTGTAGGTTCACATAAAACAAGTCACACCAAACTAATCTCATTTAAAAATATTATTCTGGGCATGTTGATTCTGAATTTCAGCAAGACCTGTCACCCCAAATTTCTCTTGTTATCTTTGTGGATAATATAGAGTTAAGCCTCAGGGGAATATAGTTAGATAAATTTATAAATGTTTAAATAAAACATATTTAGTATGTTTTATGTAATACCTGAAAAGAGCATTAACATTAATTATAGAGAGATCTTGAGTACATTGCTATAGCTCTATTGTTTTAATTAAAAATTATTTTTGTCTTTAGCCCTGTTCTTTTTAATATATGTGTTTACAGCTTTGAAAGAATTACATAGATGGCATGTGTCTAAAATTTTCTGATGACACAAAGCTGGGAGGAGTATTTAATACTTTAGATAGTATACTCAAGATTAAAAAATGTTCTTTTTTCATTAGGCTGGTATAATAGGAATATATGAAAGATCTTGTACATCAATATTAAAAAAATAAACTGTAAATATTTAGAAAGGGAAACCTGATTTAATAGTGATTTGTGTAAAAATGATCTAAGGATTTTAGTTGATCAAAATCCAATATGAATACATAGTGAGATATAATTGCCAAAATGCTAATGAAACTTCATGCACGTCAATATGGTAGTTCAGAACACAGAACATTCAAGTCTCTACTGTACATGGACTGGTTGAGCCAGATCTGCAATTTGTGTTTGGTTCTGGGCACCATGTTTTAAGAGAGATGCAGAGAAGTTGGCATGGATCCAGGAGATGCTGACCAGGAAGAAATGTCTACAACATGAGTCATGAAGAATGGCTGAGGGGTTTGGGAATGTCTGTATCAGAGTAGAGAAGACTTAGGGGAAGCCTATGAGTGGTCCTCAAATATTTGAAGGTTATCAACGTGGGAAGACCTCAGACTTGGTCTCTGTGAGCCCAGGCATGGAACTTGGCATATGGCAAGAAGTTACAGGGAGGCAGATTTGGGTTTGTCATAATAAAGACCTTTCCAGCAATTCCCATTCTGAAATGGGGACAGGCAGCCTTCTCAGGCAGTCAGTTTCCCTTCATAGGAGACCCTCAAAGACAGGGCTAGGAGCTCCTTGTCAGAGATATCTAAAGGTGTCATGCTTTGGGAAGGTGGACCAGGTGATCTCTGAACTTCTTCTAGCCTTGCAGGCTCCAACAAGAATTCAGTGCCTGTATACAGTAGGTACTCAAGCAATGTCTGCCTAATGAACAGATGCATTAGTGTCAAAAATTTCAGGGGTGGACTTCTGCACTTGATATGTTTTTTAGTCATGGGTGATTTTATGGCACTGACCAACAATTTTACCTGGTATCAGGACCATGTCATCTTGGGAAAAATGAAGACCTTTGGGCCACAGAGAGCTTAAATTTCCTAGATAACCAGCTTATCTCTTTTGCTCTGGCACAACTCATGCTCAGGCTTGTAAGTTTAAGAGCTATTTCTGATAATGAGCAATGCCTTGCCCCACACTAAAGTGATGCTATTTCTTTTTCAGGATAATCGTATCCACACATCCAAGTACAACATTCTCACCTTCTTGCCAATTAATTTATTTGAACAGTTCCAAAGAGTGGCAAATGCCTATTTCTTTTTCCTTCTGATTTTACAGGTAATGTTTAGGTTGTATTTCTTCTTTATGTGTGTGTAAAAAGTATTCATATAATTTGAAAAAGTAAGTGAATTTACTTAGCTAAATGTTCGTGATTAGGTAAAACCATCCTTATCAGATTTTTAATGTTATTATTGCTGTTTCTCTTCACAAATGTGGGAGGACTAGGAATGGGTAAAAACTAGTACATTCATCATTTTAAACACTGAGGTCATTTTAGAATGCAGCCTTGCACTTTATTTGAACCAAACCAGAGCCTAATAATTACTGTTCAGAGCCCACTCCTTTCTTTATCTCTCTCTCACGTCAACAGTGTGGGAACTGCCAGAGCCGAGGCAGAGTCTTAGCTGACTAAGACTGAGTAGGTTGTGGAACTTAATTTGGCAATTTTCATTTTCGTCTAAGAGCAATGACACATTTTATGTATATATAAAATACATGATGTATGCTTTGTGTTATTTCACTGTAGGGTGACTATTTTTACAGTTTTGAGTGGCAAAGTGGTAGTTAATAACCTTTCTTTTTTCCTTCATCTGACTAAAATTTGGGCTTAAATGAAATTTCAGCTTTTATGGATATTTTGGGAAGGAAAAAGGCATAAATCAAGGAAGACACATACATACTATATGGTCTCATAAACAGTTCATATGAGCCAGTTAGTATGTATTTTAGAGTAATTTAACCAGGCAAACTGGTAGGTTCAGAATGTGCTGGACTCTGTTAAATATAGGAGGTAAGACGATGGATTAGTTAGTTATGTGCAGTCTCGATTAATAGCTTTGAGTGCTACTTTTCATTTAGTTGAATTTTTTTTGTATTAAAAATCTTTTGATTGTAAGTGTCAGAAATCTAATTAGTTTAAACAAAAGGTGAATATATTGAGGGGTATATCTTGTTTCAAGGATGCCCAGGTTCATGAGCAATAACAATTTCATCAGGATGTGGCTTCACTTTCTCTGTTTTCTTCCCAAGTGTGGCCTCACTCTTAGGTAGGCTCTCTCTATGTGGCTGTCCTGACAGCTTTAGCCGTTTCTCTTGCTAGCTCCAACTCAACTCCAATGAGAGAGAGAGAGAGAGAGAGAGAGAGAGGAGAGAGAGAATGAATATGAATGAATTACTTTTTCTGTTGTTCCAGCAAAAGTCTTAGAATTAGCTCTGATTTGAGCTGTATCTTCATTCTTAAACCAATCACCGTGGCTCAAGAATTTGATGCAATAATTGGCTTGACCAAGATCGAATGCCAAAACCTGGAGCCAAGATGAAATTACATGGACTGAAAGTAGAGGGGTAGGTTAGTTTCTCAAGATGTAGGGGTATAGTTGAGGAGAACAGCTGAGCAGGAAAAACAAAAACAAAAACGAAACAATGAATGAATGAATACATTACTGTTTATTGAAGAAACCTTAGAATCCAAGATTTTTTTCTTTTTTATTCCCCCACAAAATTGCTTTTGGTTTCTTCAAATAACCCTTCACACCATTCCAGATTTTTGAGTTTGTTTCTGATTTATGGCCAAAGACTCCTGTTCATACAATTTTATAACCAGAAGGGACTTATGGGAGGGTTTAGTCCAATTAGATTCAGAGAGGTTAGGTGATGTGGAAAGCTTTCAACAAGAGTTAATGATAAACTAGGACTAGAATTCAGCTTTTCTGCCACCCAGCCCAATGTTTTTGCTGCTACATTAGAGGCTTTGAGTTTTTTTTTTTTTTTAAAAATCTGTGGAAGCTGGCCGGGCGCGGTGGCTCACGCCTGTAATCCTAGCACTCTGGGAGGCCGAGGTGGGCGGATCGTTTGAGCTCAGGAGTTCGAGACCAGCCTGAGCAAGAGCGAGACCCCATCTCTACTAAAAATAGAAAGAAATTATATGGACAGCTAAAAATATATATAGAAAAAATTAGCCGGGCATGGTGGTGCATGCCTGTAGTCCCAGCTACTTGGGAGGCAGAGGCAGGAGGATCGCTTGAGCCTGGGAGTTTGAGGTTGCTGTGAGCTAGGCTGACGCCACGGCACTCACTCTAGCCTGGGCAACAGAGTGAGACTCTGTCTCAAAAAAAAAAAAAAAAAAAAAAATCTGTGGAAGCTATTATATAAAATTAATTTAGTTTAGAGTTGTTTTGATGGGACCTGATCTTTATCCATGGATCATCTCCACCCCACCCTTTCCTGCCTAATGGCCCTGAAGCAGCTGCTCAGAAATAGAAAATGGAGATCCATCTGAATTTTTGGATGAAGTTCTTTTGATCAATATCATATAAAACTCTTTTGCTATTTGTTTGTTTTGCTCCAAACTGAACTCCATTTGAAAACCACCTAAGAGAGTTATGTCAATTGTCATGATGTCTCTCTTAAGTGGGTGGCTTTGGAGGTATGGGCACAAGGGGATAGGCGTTGCAGTCAAAGAAACCTAGGTTCAAATTTTAGCACTGTGTGTTCTTGGCTCAGTTGCCTGTTCTCTAAGATACTTCATTCTGGGTTACCATTCATAATGCAGTATTCTGCATTGTGAACCGGGAGTGCTATTTACATGCAATATGAACCCTATGGGATTGTACCAAACAATACTGGTACAGAATCAGACTCAATGAGCTTTTCTGAGGATCAAATGATATAATAAATGGAAAGTACCTGGCACAGTGTCTGGTGCAAGTTTGATGCTCAAAGAATCTCTCTGAAATTGGTGAGAAGAGGAGGTGGTAAAATTGTTAAAAGTTGAGATAAGCAGCTGAGAAAGACAGGTGACATTCAACATCTTGGAAAGATCATAATCTGTGAAAGATTTCAAGAAACTTCTCAACTTGATATAAATTTATGTTTTGGTCAGGTAGTTTGAAAAGTGGTTCAAAGATACTTCTATTCTATGTGCCTTATAAACAAATGCAAACACTTAAATTGTGGAAAGTCATTCTACATTTGTACAAATAACTGAATATAACCCCATTAACTTCTGCCAAGTCTTGTAAAATTAAATGACAAAATTTGAAAGATATATTTTCTGACTTCAAAAGTGCTAAACTATTTGAAATGTTTGTTTCAGCTAATTCCAGAAATCTCCTCCTTGACCTGGTTTACCACCATTGTGCCTTTGGTCCTGGTCATAACTATGACAGCTGTCAAAGATGCCACAGATGACTATGTGAGTATTTGCTCTTGAGCACTCTTGGGGTCTCAATTTCAGTTGTGGCTTCTCAGAAACAGAAAATAGAGATCCATTTGAAATTTTGGATGAAGTTCTTTTGGGCAATACCGTATTAACTCTTTTGTTGTTTGTTTGATGAATAATACAGGTGTAATAGAACTAGAGCCTATTTAAAAGTAAGAGGACTTCAATAACCAGATTTACTCTCTCATTTTATAGATGAGGGAACTAAAGTCCATAAAGAGATGGCAATTTGCTAATGATCATAAAAAAATTCATGAATGACCAGAATTAGAATATAATCCACATTTACCCAGGGAGGTATTATTTATCTGTTATCATATGTCTTTGTCTAAGTGTTGGGAATTGGCAATTATTAGGCACACATATTCTGCTCATTCTACCAGAGTTACAAAATCAGACAGCTTCAAAAGTCAGGGAACTAATGTAAATAAGTGAGGTATAAGACAATAGAGAGTTTTGAAGTCTGCATAATCCATGGTAGGTCATTCCCATTCAAAGATTTAAAACATACTTTCTGGAAAACATTCTAAATCCAGACAAATTATATTCTCACCCTGGGTAATTGCATGTGCCCCAGCCTCACTGTCTCTATGTCGGTGACTTACCTGTTCACGTTCCTATCCCAGGCCTCTTCTCTGAGCTCATAACCATATTCTGTGTTGTCTATTTTTAACCTCTCTGGGTCTTTAAAGTGGGTTTCTTGTACACAGCATATATATATTTTTAAAAATATGTGGGTAATATTTTTAAAATTTATACTTGATACATAATAATTATACATATATATGGGGTACAGTGTTATGTATCAATGCATGTATACATTGTATAATGAACAAATCAGGGTAATCACCATATTCATCACTTTAAACATTTATCATTTCTTTGTAGTGATAACATCCAAAATCTTCTTTTTCAGCTATCTTGAAATATGCACTACATTATTATTTGCTATAGTCATCCTACTATATAATAGAATATCAGGCCTTATTCTTCCTGTCCAACTGTAACTTTGTACTTGTTGACCGACCTCTCCCATTCCCACCCCCTCAACACTCCCCAGCATCTGGTAACCACCATTCTACTATCTACTTTTGTGGAATCAACTTTTTAGATTCAATATAGGAATGAGATCATACAGTGTTTATCTCTGTATGCCTGGCTTATATCACTTAACTAAATGCCCTTCAGGTTCATCCATGTTGATGCAAAAGACAAAATTTCATTCTGTTTAATGGCTGAATAATATTCTATTGTGTGTGTGTGTGTATATATGTGTGTGTGTGTGTGTGTGTATGTATACTGCTTTTTCTTTATCCATTCATCTGTAGATAGGCATTTAGGGTGATCTGAAAATATCTGCCTTTTAATTGTAGTGTTTAACCCATTTATGTTTAATTAGATTATCATCATGATTAGGTTTAAATCTATCATCTTGCTGTTGCTTTATATATGCCTTATCAGTTTTTGTTCTAATTTTTTTGCCTACTTTCAGATTAATTGAATATTTTTTGATTCCATTTTTTCTTTATCATTTACTGTTCATTAAAATAGACAGTTTTTTTATGGTTGTTTTAGACATATCATAATCTACCTGGAGCAGTCTTGCTTCAGAGCACTGGCTCTTATTTACGACACCCTTCTTTGCTAACCTATGTGGGGGCAACAAAAATGAAACATAGAAACTAAATTTTTTTTTAAAAGCTGAAGATCTAATAGGGGAGATGGGACATGCACATGAATAACAATAATGAGGTAAAAATGTTATAAAAGTCATAAAAAAATTCCTTCGTTTATTGTGGGAGGAAGATACCCTTCAATCGCTGGGTTGGAAGTAGAGGTGGAATGTGTGAAAGAGAACTAGGGAAGGCTGTGTGGAGAAAGTGGGAACTCAGTCCTGTTACAAGTGGTGAGTATGGGAAAGAGAGATGGGAAGATTTGTCCGTATCAAATTGGTTCATGTGATGTTACCTCATAGTTTTATGTATAATTTTTTGATAGATCAGCAGTTTGATGTATCATTATAAAACTGCATACACACATATGTTTGTCATATTTCATGTTTTATAGGATATAGAGGACATAACTCTCTTCACTCTTAATGAAATGCCTAACCTATTTTATGGTACACAATGTGACTATAACTTTTGAGGCTGGATTTTTTTTAAAATTTCAAAACAATCTCAGGGTACAAGTGCTTTTGTTACATGAATGGATTGTATCATGCTCAAGTCAGGGCTTTCAGCGTACCTGTCATCAGACTAGGGTACGTTGTACCCCCCAAATAGATTTTTATCCTTCACCCTTCCCCACACTCCCGCTTCTTAGTTTTTCAATGTCTATTATACCACTTTATGACCATACGTGTCCCTCGTTTAGCTCCTACTTATAAATGAGAGCATATGGTATTAATTTTTCCATTTCTGAGATATTTTACTTAAGATAATTGTCTACAGTTCCATCCAAGTTGCTGCAAAAGAGATTATTTCATTCTTTTTGATGGCTGAGTAGTACACTGTGGTATCTATATATACCACATTTTCTTTATCCACCCATCAGTGGATGGATACTTAGGTTGATATCTTTGCAGTTGTGAATTGTGCTGCAATAAACATTTGGGTGCATTTGGGTTTTTATAAAATGACTTCTTTTCCTTTGGGTAGAAATACAGAGTAGGATTGCTGGATCAAATGGTAGGTCTACCTTTAGTTGTTTGAGTTTATATTCCCACCAACATGTATAAGTATTCCATTTTCACCACATCCATGTCCACATCTATTGTTTTTTGACTTTTTAATAATGGCCATTCTGACATGGGTAAGGTGATATTTCATTGTGGTTTTAATTTGCATTTCTTTGATAATTAGTGATGTTCTGCATTTATTCATGTTTTTTTGGCATTTGTCTATTTTCTTTTGAAAAACATCTGTTCATATCTTTTGCCTACTTTTTGATGGGATTATTTTTTTCTTGCTGATTTATTCCAGTTTTTTGTAGATTCTGGATATTAGCCCTTTGTCACATGTATAGTTTGTGAATACTGTCTCCTATTCTGTAGATTGTCTATTTACTCTGTTGATTATTTCCTTTGCTGTGCAGAAACTTTTAAATTTAATTATCTCATTTATTTATTTTGTTGTTGCTATATTTGCTTTTGGGGTCTTAGTCATAAATTCTTTGCCTAGGCCAGTGTCCAGAAGAATTTTTCCTATGTTTTCTGCTAGAATTTTTATGGTTTCAGGTCTTATGTGTAAGTCTTTAATCCATCTTGAGTTAATTTTTATATATGGTGAGAGAAAGGGATTCAGTTTCATTCTTCTGCATGTGGCTATCCAGTTTTCACAGCAACTTTCACAGCACAACAGCTTTCTCTAGTGTATGTTTTTGTCTCCTTTGTTGAAAATCAGTTGTTCATAGCTTTATGGCTTTATTTCTGGGTTCTCTATTCTGTTCCAATGGTCTATGTATCTACCTTCATACCAGTACCATGCTGCTTTGGTTACTATAGCCTTGTAGTATAATTTAAAGTTATGAGGAATATTGGTCTGTAGTTTTCTTTTTTTTTTATTGTATCCTTTCCTGGCTTTGGTATCAGGGTGATACTGGCTTCATAGAATGAGTTAGAGAGGATTCTCTCCTTCTGGATGTTATGGAACAGTTTCAGTAGGATAGATGCCAGTTCTTTTTTGTAGGTCTGGTAGAATTTGGCTGTGAATCTATCTGGTCTGGGGCTTTTATTTTTGGGAGAATTTTTTATTGCTGTTTCAATCTTGCTACTCATTATCGATCTGTTCAGGATTTTTGTTTATTCCTGTTTGAAGCTTGGGAGGTTATGTGTTTCCAAGAACTCATCCATTCCTCTAGATTTTCTACTTTATGTATATAGAGGTTTTCATCATAGTCATGAATGATATTTTGTATATTTGTGGTATTAGTTATGATTATCTCCTTTTTTATTTCTGTTTGAGCTTATTTAAATCCTTTCTTTTCCATTTCTCGTTAATCTAGCTAGTGGTCTATCGATTTTATTTATCTTTTCAAAAAACCAACTTTTTGTTTTGTTGATCCTTTGTATTGTTTTTTTTTTGGTTTCCATTTCATTTAGTTCTGCTCTGAGCTTTATTACTTCTTTTCTCTGCTAGCTTTCAGTTTGGTTTATTCTTCTTTTTCTAGCTCCTTGAGATGTAACCTTAGGTTATTAATTAGTAATCTTGCTATCTTTTTGATGTAGACATTAAAGCTATGAACTTCCTTCTTAGCGCTGGTTTTTCTGTATCCCAGAGATTTTTGGAAGCTTATGTCATCTTTGTCATTCAATTTGAAAAATCTTTTGATTTCCATTTTAATTTTGTCATTGATCCAAGGATCATTCAGCAGCAGGTTGTTTAATTTCCATGTATTTTTGTAGTTTTGAGAGTTCCTCTTAAAATTGATTTTTAATTTTATTCCACTGTAGTCTGAGAAGATACATGGTATGATATTATTTTCTGAATTTGCCGAGACTTGTTTTGTGGCCTAACATATGATCTATCTTGGACAACGTCCCATGTACTGATGAAAATAATGCTTATTCTGCAGTTTTTGGACAGAATGTTCTATGAATGTCTGTTAGGTCCATTTGTTCTACAGTCCCGATTAAGTCCAGTGTTTCATGTTTTATTTTCTGCCTTGATCATCTGTCTAATTCTGTCAGTGGGTTCTTAAAGTCCTTGGCTATTAGGATGTTGTTGTTTATTTCTTTGCTTAGATCTAGTACAATTTGTTTTATGAATCTGGGAGCTCCTGTGTTAGGTGTAAATATATAGGATTGTTATATCTTCTTGTTGAATTGTTTCCTTTATCATTATATAATGACCATCTTTGTCTTTTTATACCATTGTTGATTTAAAATCGTTTTTATCTCTTATAACAATAGCTACTTTGCTCACTTTTGGTTTCCATTTGTGTAGAATGTGTTTTCCATCCCTTTGCTTTGAGTCTATGAAAATCTTTTTGAGTTAAATGGGTTTCCTGGAGACAGCATATATTTGGTTTTTTTTTTTTTTTTTAAATGCATTCAATCAATCTGTATCTTTTAAGTGGAGCATTAAGATTGTTTTCACTTTGGGAGCCTTCTGTTGCTTCTCTGTTGATTCCCAATGCTTTCTTTTAGATGATTAATCTGAAGGTGAACACCCACTCACCAGTTTTGATCCTCTCTGTGAGAGCAGCTTGTATAGGCTGCTTCTAGTCTGCCATCCTGGCCCCCTCTCTCCAAGGCTGGATTTTTAACAAACACATAGGACCCATTTATGTGGATGAATAATGTCACATTAAAGTGGTGAGCTTGGGATATTACTGTACTCCACCCATTCCTGTGAAGTTACCATTGCTCAAGGTACTTTGGGAGCTCCTCTTACAGAATTGTCTTTATGGTCAGTGTACAAGATACAGAAGAAAGCCAGTCTCATGACTTCATATTCACCCAGCTTTGGAAACAAATGCTATTTCTCATCCCATTCAAAAACCTTATTAGCCACACCTGTTTTCTGCTTTTATATATTTCCAAACATAAGACGTCCTATTATGTCCTTTCAAAGGATATGAATCTCCATTCTCAAAGGATAGAGGACATTCCAAAGAATGGGTTATGAGATCCAAAGGTAATTCTAGGAAAGGAAATTTTAGCAATGATTTGAACAATGGCATCTTTGGAGTAAATGTGTGGTTTTTCTATGTTACTGGATCTTTCAGGGATTTTGAACTCATTTAGATGCATGAGTTCCTTTATTTTGGTCTTAAAGGATTTATTTAGTGTAGTCACATTTCACAGAAGAGTAAAATCATAGAGTAGAAAGAACATGAGCTTTGGAGAAAGACCCCCTACCCTACCATGTACTAGCAGTGTGACATGAGGCAAACCACTTAATTTCTTTGAAACTTGCCTTTTCTGTATAACATGGCCAATGACGTTAGCACTGTTGGGAAGACAGAATGAGATGATATGTGTAAAGCACCAGGCACAGAGCCTGCCCCACAGTGCGTACACAATGAATGCTAGTTCTCTGCTCCCTTCCTGTCCTGGGGCAGTTCCCCTCTAAGACTGCATATTTATTTCCAGAGTAGAAATTGTCAAGAAGAATCAGCTTGTGCCTGAGGCTAACATTTCTAGTCCTTTTAGACTCCATTTGCTCCAATAACCAGACCTCTTGGCAAAGCTTGAGCAGAAATGGGAATAGTCCCATCTTGAGGCCCAGAGAGTGAGCTGCTCAGCTTTCAAGGGATGAGCTCATTGGTATTTTTCCATGATGCTCAGCTAGAAAATTTAGGGGACTATTTTCAGGTTAGATACAAATGTGACTAAACACAAAGTCTCCTTTTGATTCTATTAATACTACAGTTAATGCCTGAATATGCTTTTATTTTTGTGATGATATGTGCCAGTTTAATAACTGCACATTTTGATCAGTTAGGGTCTTGGCAGGAAATAGATGTCACACTGAAATGGGGAAGATGGAGAGTTTGATAATGACAATACCATTTACAGAGGATGTGGGCAGGGAAAAGCACCTATGTTAGCAACACGGATGGCAATACTACATCTAGGCCTGAAGAAACAAAGGAAGGAAGCAGTTATCAGACCTGGGACTACAGTTGAGGGCTGTTTTCAGCAGCTGGGGCTATCTGTAGAGGAAACAGCTATTGCTAACACAGCTCGAAGAAAGCCAGGGAATAAATGGCTTTTCACTCCCTCTGGCCCTCAGTCTTCTGCCAGTACCACCTATTGGCCAAACCCAACCAGAAGCCAGAGGGCAAGGACCATGCAGGCCAGCTTCCCATGGCACAGGGCAGAGTGGAGAGGGAGAGGGTGTAGATATGAAGGAACAAACACAGAATATTCAGCAACCCCACCAAATCCTGCACTCAAATAAAATAATGTTTCCATTTCTATTGTTCTACTGGTAGGAAGAAATTTGCATGTCGGTGGGTAAGCTGACTTTAATTTACTCCTCTACCAACATTATAAACTATTTTCATGTTAACAAAGGCTAAATAGCTTTGTTTTCTTATTTTGACTGGCAATATCCATTAATTTTTGCCTGCCATTCTGAGTAATTATATGTACTAGGCATAACATAATAGAAAGACTGGGATGGGTTTGGAAAGGATGTAGAAAAGAGAAGGGCTGGTTGAGACATTATATATATTGTGATGTTGACACAACATTTTGAATTAAAAAAAAAAGAAAAAGAACTGATGATGATTAAAGTCTACAAAATTGAAGTTTCATGTCTTCTGATACTACACTCAATTCATCTATGCATTAGGCTAATTTGGTGAAACAACTTTGTCTCTCTTATAGCCTATTAATATTGGTATTACTGTATTATTGTACTATTGTCTCTGTATTACCTGTGTCTCTATTTTAGCCTATTGCTCTCTGATCTTGACAGTTCACATAGAAAGACTTACCTGAATGGTTGCTAATTTATGAGTCTCATAGAGAGTTCATAATATTTGGATTCTTCCAAGCATCAGCTGTTTACATTACTGGAGTATATAATAAGTAATAAGATCACTTTGGCATAAAACACAAATCCATACCAAATGTGGTTCAGTATTGCATTCTGATTTTTGTTTAAATGCTCAGTATTTCATAAGAACATTGTTAACAATTAGAACTTCTGGAGAATACAAATACATGCTGTTACAAGTAGCTTCTTGACTTCAAAGAAATCCATAAAACAGAATGAATGATGTTCTAATAAAGTATTGAGCACATATATGAGAGAAATGGAAGCTCCCATTCCTTGTTTTTTTTTTTTTTGAGACAGAGTCTTGCTCTATTGCCCGGGCTAGAATGCTGTGGTATCAGCCTAGCTCACAGCAACCTCAAACCCCTGAGCTCAAGCAATCCTTCTGCCTCAGCCTCCCAAGTAGCTGGGACTACAGGCATGTACAACCATGCCTGGCTAATTTTTTCTATATATTTTTTTAGTTGTCTGGCTAATTTCTTTTTATTTTTAGTAGAGACGGGGTCTCGCTCTTGCTCAGGCTGGTCTCGAACTCCTGACCTCAAGCGATCCTCCTGCTTTGGCCTCCCAGAGTTCTAAGATTACAGGCGTGAGCCATGGTGCCCAGCCCCCATTCCTTGTTAAAGACATCAATATTAATGTATGGTTTTCTGTGGAACTATGTAGTACAGATCATATTATCTTCTTAGAAGCAACTAAACATGTATGGGGATTGGAAGAGCATGCTGCTAGACTTGTTCCATTGGTGATACTCAGAATGAGGTTTAGTGAGAAGGGTCTTGATTTAGATTTAGAATATGAGAGTTCAAGGTAAGCCAAAACAGTATCTTAGACCAATGACAATATTGTCCAAACAGATGAACTCAAAGTATTTCCAGTGTTCTTATTTGGGCTGTCAAAGTATGATTTAATATATTTTCTCACAAACACTTTGATTTTTCAGTTTCGTCACAAGAGTGATAATCAAGTGAATAATCGGCAGTCTGAAGTGCTCATCGATGGCAAGTAAGAAATACATTCTTTGGGTTATTCTTAAGATTTCTGGGACATAATAACAGATCTTGATAATTAGTGGCTTTCTCTTTTAATTTGATATATGTTTTTCTTTCCTCTTTAATTTTTTAAAAACTGAAGTGTAATTTCATTTTATCTTCATAGCTCTTTTTTTTTTTTTTTTTTTTTTTTTAATATTAGCAATTGCTTGTGCTACCCAGTCAACTTCTACTTCAAATTCCTTTGGAGTGTCTTTCACGGAACACAGGCATATTTTTGTCACTTCTCATTTCTACATTTAATACTATTTAGAGTCAGCACACATGCGGTGTTTTGTACGTGGTAAATATTTCATGAGTGTTTGAATTATTTAATTTGGTAATTTCTGGGGAAGATTGCTAGAGAGACTTCTGACACATTGCTATATCAAAGTGATAGTGATAAGAATTTTGTATTCACTTGATAGTTGAATTTAGATGGGTTATGTACCATAATACAAATCTTTCATTGCTTTTATATTCATCCATCAATAAAGAAATGTGATTTGTGGGAACAGTATTAGAATAAAAAATGCTTTAAATACACACATTTACACACCAAGAACAGCAAAAACACCTCCAGAAAACAGCAGAAGTAAATTTCAAGACTTCTTCCTGTTGTTTCTTTATTCTCTTTCTCTCTGTCCCTTTTTCTGCTAATGATAATATATGGCAAAATAAATTTGTAACAATGTACTTCAATCTGGCAGTCAATCATGTCAGCCAGTGATTCTGAATCATTTTGATATACTTAAGAATGTAATTTTTAAAGAGAAAACCATAAAATGAATTAACCATGTGTGAAGGAAAATGCTAAAGATATCAAAAAGGATTAGGCAGCCTAGACAATGAATGGTAATATTGAAGTCATCTCTTTCTGTAACTAAAATATTGACGGATTACTTATTATATAATGGATACCTATAGTTTTTCTTTATTGGCTTATTTTAGAAAAGAGTGTTAAATTTACAGTGACTATAAATGATCTTAATCTAAAACCATAATTGTAGACAGAGGCTTGGAAAGTGTGATCCTTGCGTGACACGGATAAGCCATAAAGATGCCTGGAACCACACGGTTCATTTCCATGTTAGCAGATTTTGAACCATTGCCACCGTCTTGTGGTGTTGAAAGCATGTGTTTTGCACTCACAGAGATTTAAGTGTGAATTTCATCCTACCCTGAGTAATCCTGTGGTCTTGGGGGCAAGTTTTTAATCTCTGTAAGCGTCAGATTCCTCATCGTTAAGGTGGGTTATGATGGGGTCTCTCTCATGGTCAGAGATGCCGTGAAGGTTAATAAGCTGCTGTAGAATGCGTGGCCCGTGTCTCATGTGTTGTTAGCATTCTCCACGTCGTCTTGTTTCTTTAAGTGCTGGTGACTGAGCTCATGTAGTGTGTCGCTTTGAGCAGCACTGTTGCATATCTTGACTTTCTCAAGTCTCCAAGTTCTGACTGGGTATTAGATCTGATGTTAATATGATATGTCTAATTCCCCACGGAACATCTGATAATCAGTGCCATTATTTTGAAGTCTCATATGATGTGTGCTAAAAATACATACAATTGCCTGATGAATTTGAACTAATGGCCCCAGCCTGTCTTTTACTGTTTCTCAAATTGCCAATTAAAATTTGCTGTGATACCTGGATAGTGATAGACATTGGGGTTTCTATTTGGAGACCATGGGATTAATCCAGTAATTTAGATATTCAGAAATTTGATGACTGTACATCTCCCACACATACTGGCTATCATTATCATTGTTATTAGAAGTAGTGTTAGTATTACTTTTTGTGGTTTTATGCAGCTTTTTGTTAATTCCTTATGAGGTAGTATCTCTGTAACCCAATATGGTGTGATGTTTTGAAAAGTATTGTTGCTGATCCTGTAAAGTTGAAGAGAGAAGCACATATCGTTGAGAATGGGGTAATTTTTAGGATTCAGTGAAAAATCAGGCAAAAATTTCCATTTGAGAGGTTATCCACAACTCTTAGCTCCTCTAGGGCAGGGATCTCCTCTCTCCATCACATTTGTGTCTCTTGAGCCTACCACAGTGTCTGCTGAATTTTCAAACTGAGCCATAGCAAGTGTCCTTGCTGGGAGAGCAGTCTACCAGAGGAGTTGGTTTTACCAAATTTTGCTAAATCACACATTACTATCCAATTCCAGTGTCTGGGATGCTGGCTTCTGTACAACGTGCTCAGGCTATGGAGACTGGCTTTTCACTTTTTGGATTTTGAGATGTTGGGGAAATCAAATGGGTTCAGATCTGAGCACAAAGGGCTTTGAGGCCTTTGGGACTGGTGGTTGTAGAGGGTGATGTTGGGGTTCTGTTCAGATGATCTCCAGTGTCCTCCTCTGCTCACCCCCAAGCTCCTGTGTGTGTTACTTCTAAAGAGCTTGCACCTGCCACTTTCTTCAGAGCACCGTCCTTGTGATGTTGGAACCAATGACCAATTGGTGCAGTGGTATGAAAGAGCAGCTCTCCTTCCTCAAGTTGGACAAACTCTGCACTCCCGAGTGCCCCCTGAGATCAGGCTGAGGATGAGGCTGGCCTGCAATCATACCCTTGCTTGGCTTCTTCCCCTTCCCTGTGTTGCTTTTCATTACCCACACTAGTTTCCACTGGAAGTACTTTCTTAACGAACCACTTGGATGTGAATCCTCATCTCAGGATTTGCTTCTAGGGAAGAAGATATAAGACAGTAGTTAATGCAAAATTAAGCCCATGGCAATATTAACAGAAAATATTAAGAAAGTGTTTTGCCTCTATCCCTGGCATCTGTGGGTTATGATCCAGGAGTCAAGTAAAATGGCTGAGGGGATCAGGAGTCCTGGGAGTCCAGGTGTTGCTGGGGGTGGGTATCGCATTGGGTTGGGCACTGTCAAGTACTTATAGATTTCTTTGTGTGTTCCTGGCAGAAGGTCTTGGACTTGGGGTGTTCATGCTAGGGCAGGAGCCATGGCTTGTCCTGGAGCGGGTGAGGCATAGTCAGCTTTGAGGAGGAGATCCCTGAGGGGAAAGGGGTGGGATAAAGTACTAGTCGGGAAACCTGGGCCCATGTAAATGATCCCTGTGTGACTGGGCAATTAATTTTCCTTCTGGGCTTCAGGTGCCCCTTCTGTGCGCAGAAGCAAGGAAGGTGGGCAGCTACATTCAGATTCAACACATATTTATTGATCAACTACCATGTGTGGGCCCCAGTGCTCCCCTATTTAACTCTCATAAAATCCCAAGGTGTGGGTAATGGTGCCCTCTGTTTGTCTTAAAGAAATTAACAGTTACGTGCCTGTCATTTTTTTTTATTGTGGCAAAAAAACATATAACAAAATTTACCTTCTTAACCATTTTTACATGTCCAGTACAGTATTAGCATATGCACATTGCTGTGTAACAGATCTTTTTCTCTTGCAAAACTGAAACTCTGTACCCATTGAACAACAACTCCCCTCTTCCCTGCCTCTGGCAGCCACCATTTTACTTTCTGTTTCTAAGAGTTTGACTGCTTTTGATACCTCATATAAGTGAATCAAGCAGTATTTATCTTTTGTGTGACTGAGAGCCCCCATTTTAAAAATGAGGAGATGAAGGCCCAGAAAGGGATGACTACCCAAGGTTCCATGGCCAGTAAAAGCCTACATTAGAGTTCTTCTGTCCACTCATGATGCGATGTGTAAGTGTGGGCTTGGTGTTCTGATCATGTCTTCACTATTTATTTTGTGTTTGAAGTGCTTTGTATAGATTTATATAAATATAAACATTGTACAATATATGTAGTTTATATGTAATACACATATGTAGATAAACATATATATCTATACTTTCAGTGCCTGGAGCATTACTCGTCTATGTTCTTAGCACTGTGGAAGCTGTATTGCTGCACACTGTAAACCTAAGCCACAAAATAATTACGGAAATAAATCCCTTCCCTTCGGCTGGGTGCAGTGGCTCATGCCTGTAATCCTAGCACTCTGGGAGGCGGAGGTGGGTGGATCCTTTGAGCTCAAGAGTTTGAGACCAGCTCTCAGCAAGAGTGAGACCCCATCTCTACTAAAAAAAAAAAAAAGAAAGAAAGAAAAGAAAGAAATTAGCTGGACAACTGAAAATATATATAGAAAAAATTAGCTGGGCATGGTGGCGCATGCCTTTAGTCCCAGCTACTTGGGAGGCTGAGGCAGGAGGATCACTTGAGCCCAGGAGTTTGAGGTTGCTGTGAGCTAGGCTGACGCCACGGCACTCTAGTCCAGGTAACAGAGTGAGACACTTTGTCTCAAAAATAAATAAATAAATAAATAAAAATAAAACTCTTCCTTTTCAACTATACTTTTTTGATTTTCTTATTCTATTCCTTTCAAATCAAGATGAATCTTCTGCATCTGTAAACAGTTATAATATGTGAAAGTGCTTAAGAAATGGGTGTTGTATTTAGTCTTTGATAAAATCTTTTGATGACTTTTGTTTTAAAGCTAAGCAGGGGTGACATGATTCCATAATGTAGGGATTAACATGACTACTGTATTGTGTGCATTCTCAGCCTTAGGCTACAAAATACTGTTTGCTGACTAAGTCTGTTAACACCATTAGATGCTTAAATGTTTTGTAAGAGAACATTTCCTCAAGTCATACTAACTATCCTTGGCTACTAATGGAGCAACTGGGCAGGTGAGGACAAGTGATAGGGACCCTGAAAATTTCTGCAGAGGTTACTCAATCATATGCTCTTCAACCTGGGAATCACATTAGAATCACTTGGGGGAGTTAAAAAAAAAAATAACAATGTTCCACCTACATCCCAGAACAATTAAATCAGTGTCTTGAAGGTGAGGGCCTGGTGTTTCTTGAAGTTTCCAAGATGAGTCTAAAGTTCAGGCAGTGTTGAGAACCTTTTACCGAAGCCATCTCTTTACCCACATCTATGTCTCTAATTTTAAAAGTTATCCAAGAAAAAGAACTCCATTTATTATATTTTAAAATGGTAAGCATAGTTTTTCATGTAATAGATATCCTTATAACTGAATAATTCTGTAATGCAATTTACATTTTTTCGTAGTAGGGCTCATATTTTTTAGTCAAACACTTGGCCAATCAAGAATTACTTTGCCATGTTTTCTTTCCTTCAGAAATTCAAGTTTTGTTTTTTCCCATTTCATCTTTTATTTCTTTCCTAATTGCATGTATTGTTCTCAATGCAGAATCATTTGCTGACTCAGATATGTATGCAACTTCCAATTTTTGTTGTTTTATTCCATCAAAATTTCTAGTGATGTGGATTTTCAAGGTGAGAAGGAATGTGGAGGCCCTCTGCTACCTAATTAGGTAGCCGCTAGCCACGTGTGGTTCCTGAGTGCCTGGTCCAAGTTGAGATGCGTTATAAGTGTAAAGTATACACCAGATTTTGAAGACTTTAGTACAGAAAAAAAGAATGTAAGGTATCTTATTAATGATTTGTTTTATATTGATTCCATTTTGAAATTACAATATTTTATATTCATTAAATTAAATTAAATATATTATTAAAACCAAAGTTACCTTTTTTAAAGACTTTTTTTGAATGTGGCTACTGGAAAATTTAAAATTACATATTTGTGGCTGGCATTCTATTTCTTTTTCTTTTTTTCTTTCTTTTTTAGAGACAGGGTCTCGCTATGTTGCTCAGGCTGGCCTCAAGTGATCCTCCCACCTCAGCCTCCTGAGTAGCTGGGATTACAGGTGCATGCCCCCATGCCTGGCTTATTTCTATTGGACAGCACTGCTGTCTATAATATCTTTAGTTACAGGTGAGACAACTGAGCAGAGAGGAAAGTGAACTCTGTGCTATGAGCCTGGCCTCCTGATGCTCAGCCCAGGATTCTCTGTTCATTATTCCAAGCTGCCAGCATCTGTGGTTTGTGTCACTATTAACATGTAGAGTCAGCAGCATTTTTCTTAATGTTTTTACTTCTCTAACATCTTTTTTTTTCTTTTTCTTTTTTGAGGCAGAGTCTTGCACTGTCACCCTGTGGCATCTTGATAGCTCACTGCAACCTCAAACTTCTGGGCTCCAGCCATCCTCCTGCCTCAGCCTCCTGAGTAGCTGGAACTACAGGCATGTGCCACAATGCCTGGCTAATGTTTCTATTTTTAGTATGATGGGATCTTGCTCTTGCTCAGGTTGGTCTCGAACTTCTGAGCTCAAGCAATCCTCCTGCCTTGGCCTCCCAGAGTGCTAGGATTACAGGTGTGAGCTACTGTGCCTGGCACCTCTGACATCTTCTGAATTTAAACTTTTGCATTAGAACAATCTGAAATCAGATGCTCCAGTGGAGTCATCCTTCTTCATTCAGTCAGGATGTTTCCCTGACTCCTCTGGATTTCAGATAGCACTTGACCATCTGCTTTTTGTGCAACACATTCCACTTTATACTTTCTCAAGCGTTGGTAAACTGCTCAAATCTCCCATGCTCTCACAGACCTGTTCCCATCAATCTTATTTATTTTTCTTTTGAAAACCATGTGTATTATGAGGAGCAGTAGGGGCTTTCTTTTACTACCGCAGAGTATTGTCTCTGCACCGTTCAAGTCCAGTATTCCTAGATGCTACATAATTACGTGAACAAATATGCTACTTCAATAGGAACAATTTTTCTCTTTGTTTAATTGAGTTTTCCAGTTTGAGTGATGACTCCCATTGGATATTAGAATTTAAAATTTTGTGTCATTTTTTCTTTAGTATATTTTTTCCATTGTAAAAGCAGCATATGTTCATTAAGAGAAATTTGGAAAATAAGAAAAAATAGAAGGAGAAAATAACATCCATTCTTCCACTATCCAAAAGTAATTATTGTTACAATTTTTTAATTTTCCATGTGTTTTTTATATGCCAAGATTTCTTATAATCATGTATATTTTTATTCTCTTACTTCACATCATATTCCATTTCCATCTTTATACACATAATTTTTCAAGGCTGCGTAGCATTCCATTGAGTGCATGTCTCATAATTCATGTAACCATTTCACTATTGTTTGATGTTTAATCTGTTTTCAATTTTAAAATATAATTTCTTGATCTTTCTAAATTGATAGTTACCCTTTTCCATGACTGGTTTTTGTGACATTTATAAACTCACCTAGGATGATTACATAAACCCATTATTTCCTATGTTAAGTAACTAGAGCTTGAAGCATTATTGCTCAGTCTACTGACAACAATCTTCATCAGAGCATCCAGAACTCCAGTGTGAGCAGGGCCAGGTTGGGAGTATTGACTGAACCCTGGGAGCTTTAGTTCCATCAAACATGGGGGTTTCCTCAGTGAGTAACTGTCACAACACTACCACCAAGTTTATCTTTTCTTAATCATAGTACACGATGGAAAAAAACCTCCAAAATGTTCTGCTTTAACAAATATATTAGTGACACAATGTAACTAATCCCCAAACAGCAATAATAAACACTTTACCCAGGAAGAGGGTGGGGTGGGATTTATATGTGGCATTGCCTTCTGCTGGATTTTTTCCAAAATGTCTGTTTTGGGTAAGAGTGAATTCTTCTTCTTCTTAAGTATGTTCCTTTTCTATTTGAGCACTTGCAACAAAAAATACCAAAATTCACTGAACTTAGTGTGTCTATTGCTGACACACATTTAGTGTGTCTGTGTGCATCTTCTAAGGGGGCAAGTGGGACTCTGTTGATCACACAGGAAAACTGATGTATCCTTTATTGAGTTATCTTGTCTCAGCTGTGGGCTTGCAATTGGAGTGGAGACTTCTGTGGTTAAACACAAGACAGAGGACCAACTGCCTGGGTCTTTTATCTCCAGCCCACCCAGATTACTTAGAGATTATGATGGTACCATTGGGTCTAGGGGACAGCTGTTTAGGGTCTATATGAAGAGACCTACATATTTGAAAGGAAAATTTGAGAAGAAAAATCTTGATTCTTTTTTAAAAACAATATTATTAATAATAAAACAAACTTTTGTAGGTGTGAGTAATAAATAACACCCACAACAGTGACTTGAAGAGCAAGCTAACAAGAGTAGTGTCAGTGCTTTTTGAACTCAGTGAAAGTGGTTTAAAAATTAATTTTTCACTCACACTCTTAACTCACAGTGAAATTGTTTCAAAAATGGTTTTGTCTTCAATAAATTAATTTCAGCTTCTTAAGTCTTGGATTTGTCATTTCTTGGGCAGTTTTTCTTTGTCAGCTTTGCAGGTAGAAGGGTACATTTGCCAATGGACTGGTTTCTGTACGTGAGCCATGACGTTGTTATAGTTTTCATAAATGATTTTCCATTGTAATCAATTACTATATTGCATGGATACAATTTTTTAAGGGTTGAATTTCTAAATGATGACTATTTCCCCAAATGAAGTGCATCCTGAAATAACAGGAAATTATAACACTTTCAAAACCCTGCACATGGGGTATTCAGTGGCATCTCCTAATTTCGTTTTAAAGTTTATATAACCCAGAAGTTAGCAGCTCCCTTTTCTCCACTTAAAGCACCTTCAAAAAGCTCCCTCACATAAAAGCCTTAGAGAGCCAGGAGGACTTGACTGTGGAGTCTGTGGGAGAGATCACTGAGGAGGTTTATTTCCCACATACTCCTTAGCAAGGAAGGTGAAATCCCATTTAACATCTTTTTTCCCCAGACTTCTCCTCCTCTGTTGCTGGCCTTTTAAATCTCTCCTTCCCCCATTCAGTTCTCAGTGTAGTTGGCTTCAATCTTCTCTCTCTCAATATCTGGGGCCCATCAAGTTTATCTCTTCTTTATTACTCAGAGTAGTTTGATTCTTGTTGAGCTCTGAACTCAAGCCTATTGCAGCTAATCACCTGTGCAGCTAAACAGCAGGCTCTTCTGTACCCAGGACCCACTCATCCTAGCTCACAATGGAAGTGAAAAATACACCAAGTTCTACGTAACATTTAAGCCTCCATTCTCGCTTTTGTTAAAAAAAAAAAAATAGGTTTATGCATCCTTTTTTAGCTGTTATAGGGAAGAGATCCAGAATTTCTTCTGGAAAAAAACCAAACTCAAACATAAACCACAAAAACTTTGGAGATGTTAGAACATTGACGTTAAAAATGTAAAGTCTTCTTAGGATCTTAAAATCTGAAAACTGTCAAAATATTATAGTGAATAAATTTGGTTTTGATCACTGCTCAAAGATTGTCTATACTAAACCAAACCAATGTTTTAACAGCTTTTTTTGATTGCTTATCCCATGTCAACTTTTCCTCAGGAGCATTTTGCTTTAGAATCCCTGAGGTAATCTCGATGGGTTAATTTCTTCCATGCATTTTAAATTGATATGGGATCTGTTTGTTGTGGGTAGAAAATCATGAAAACTTGAAAGAGTATAAACAAAATATAGAAATCACTCTTGACTTCACTACCTGGATCAGAATAAACTACAGTTGATTTGTGGATGCATTTTATGGCTCCCTTCTTCTCCTCCACCTTTGCCTTTTCCTCTTCATTTTCTGTCTACTTCTCTACACAATATTCATTTTAAACATAATTGAGTTGTTACTATATTGTACCGTCCGGGTTGAATGGTGCAAAGATATGTCCAAAGGAACTTGTGAATGTGACCTCATTTGGAAAAAGAGTCTTTGCAGCTGTAATGAAGTTAGAGCTCTTGAGATAGATCATCCTGGATCAGGGTGGGCCCTAGACCCAACCACAAGTGTCTTTTAAGATAAGAGAAGGGAAGAGGAGACACAGATGTGCAGATGGCAGCAGAAATTGCAGTTACATAACCCCAGGCCAGAGAACGCTTCAGGCTACCAGAAGCTGGGAGAGAGGCATGGAATGGATTCTCTCTTAGAGTCTCCAAGAACTATCGCAGCCTTGCTGACACCTTGATTTTGGACTTCTCGCCTCCAAAACTGCGAGAGAACAAAGTTCTGCTGTTTTAAGCCGCACAGTTGGTAGTGATGTTATAGCAGGCCCTAGGAAAGTAATATTCACTTGTTTTTAGTTTTTGCTTAAGAGGTTCTATGTTTGTTTGTTCTTTCACTCAGTAGACATTTATTAAATGCCTACTGTGTGTCAGGCAGAATGCTATATGCTGGGTATACAGAGTTAAATCAGACACATTTTCTTCCTCTAATGTAATACAATCGTACATACATGGTACATAACAGATTTATTTCTAGACTTGCCATGATACTCTCACATTTTGTTGTTTTTACTCCCAGGTAAGGCACATGAGCAAAATGATGAATTTTATCAGGAATGTGTAGCTTGCAAAAGTTCTTGTCAGTACACAGGTGTAGATAGAACAATGCCAGGTCGTGGAAAGCTTTGGTAGGATTTGGAGCCTGGCTGGCAATGGGTCTCTGAAGCTGTAACCCAGGGGAATGTTGAGCCACCTTTAAACTTGAGAATCTTCTCAAAAGCTGAGATTATTTCTTTATTCTGCATTCGGAAAGGTTCTAATTCTCTCTCCTTCTTGCTCTTTAGCAAGGATTAGATGTTCCATACTAGAAGGAGAAAGAAAAGATAGAGTCAGCATAGAAAGTAAGAGAAATGATCTCTAGATTAGATTTAAAGACTCAAAAGGACTTGGGAAGTTTTAGGGCTGTGAAAAATTGTATTGTCACCAACGCATGGAAAGAAGACTTTAGCAGTAGCATTGTGGAAGAGTTACTGGAGATGAGGAGAAAGGGAAAATATAATTGAGAGTGATGCTGAACATTGTAGAAGGAAGGGAATGTGCTCTACGGATGTAGAAAGGGTAGATTTTAAAGATATGTAGAAAGTTGATAGTATTTTCTAATGGAGACGACAGTACATCCTCACTTAACATTGCTGTATAGCAGGTCCTCGAATAACATTGCTTCGTTCAAAGTCGTTTCGTTATAATATTATGAGAAAAATGGGGAACAGGTGGACAAATAAAAAGACTATTACTTTATAGCGATAGGTGCCAGTATACAAGGAACCTTGTGGTACTCCAGGCGCACACACATGGGAAGACCCTAACACAAATTTTGGGAGGCTGGTGGCAGGGATATCATTGTCTCAGAATAACTCTTGAAAGAATTGTCCCCAGCAAAGATCAGCCATCGAAGAGCTAATTGAATGGTGGGATGAGTGGCAGAGCAAGCAGCGGAGAATCAGGGAGGAGGCCAGGCCACAGAGGATGACGAGGCCCTCACAAGCTTATTGCAGAGGGAGGCCAAGAGCATGCTGGATGAAAAGTATGGACAGATGAACTAGCATAAATCCATCCTCTCCCATCCCTCTCCCATCTCTCCAACGCTGTGCTCTGGTGAGATGTGGTCGGCCGGAGTGCCATCTCCATATGCAGACTGCTCCCTATAAGACTGTGGGCAACGCAGCAGTGGGAACCTCTGTTGTCTTTCAGTCCCACGAGGCAGGAGGGTGTTGGGGCAAGCCCACTAGCCTGGTTTCAGCAGGCTGGGGTCTGGTCCTGGCTCTGTCACTAATTGGCTACGTGAGTGAGGACCAAGGACCTTGGCTTTGTCATCTATAAAACAAAGGGGTTGGTTACCAGCCATTTTCAAACCTTACTTTTTCCAATTGACAGAACCCCTTCGGAATGAAATCTCACATGGAAACCCAGCATGTAGAACAGATACCCTATTGTTGCTCAAGATGAAATTGGGGTGGGGGACCCAGAGCAGATGTCCTCAGCTGCCCTCTCCCCCGTTGTGGTAGCCTCTGAGGGGCCTCCACGAACATTGCTGGACTGAATAGTGCTTTCCCCAAATGAGGTGTAAGGACTGCCTGGATCTGAACCAGCCCAGGTGCAGATTTGTGGGCTCTTTTCCAGACCTCCTGCACCAAAATTTCTGGGACTGTGGCCTAGGACTCTATTTTTAATAAGCACCTCATGAGATTCTCATGTACCTTGAAGTTTGAGTGCCATTGGGACAGATGTTTCAAGGTCCTTCCTGGCCCTTAAATACGTGACTTTGTAATCCTCTTCGGCTTTGGCATGATGGAGAGGAGCCAGGAAAGGGAAGTCTGTGACTCTACAGGGCAGAAAGATTCCACAGAAAATAGCAAGTTGGAAGTGGAAGGGAGGATGTGATGGTAACAGCAATAGAGGTGATAGAGAGGAGAGTCGGGTATAAGACAGCAAGTTATAAACGGATTAGGGAAAGAAGAGGAGCTTTAACCATAAGATCTTCCAACAGTGAAGACATTGTATTCCAGAGGGAAGAAATTATAGCAGAAAGTGTCAGGAGACAATTCAGAGCATGAGGCTGCCAGAGTCAACACCTCAACCAGATATTTCCCCAAATCCTTCGCTCATTTATAGAACTTAATGATGACTAGGAGTTAACTGGGCAAAGGTGGTGGTGGAACGATGGGATGGTAAGGGGAATTCCAGAGGGAACAGCATGTGCAAAGGCCCTGTGGAGGGAGAGAGAGAGGATGGTGATTATGAGGGACTGAGTGGCAGAAGCCCAGAGAGTAAGGCTGAGAGAAGAGCAGGGGGAGACAGGGCTGGAAAAGCCATCAGAGGCCAGACCCTGCAGGGCCTTGAAGGCCACATTAGGAGTGTGGGTCTTTTTCCTAAGCATATACAGAAGGATTTGTTTCTGGAAAATCTCATGCCTGTTGCATGGGGAGAAGCCAGTGCACAGGGCCCAGGGGAAATGTGGGAGAGGGTGGCTGCCCTATTGCTCTACTTGTCTGTCTGTTCTTATTACTGCACTTGAGGCTGAGACAATCTCTGTGTTCCTGTCACCAGCTGAATAGTGTCCAGCACACAGCTGATACTCAATGATTATATTGTGGGTGATGAGCAAAATGCATTTAAGTGAATTAAATAAATCATTTGGAGGCAAAAGCAGGATATCTTTTCGGTTCCCTCCCTTCTTCCCTGCAACTAATGTAGGGCAAAGGGAGTTGTCCCTATATTTCGTGCTCTATGCACATTTCTGTCTGCTGTCATTGCCACTTGAGAAGGTGGAGTCCTTGGATACCAAACCCAGCTTTAATCCTAGTGTTCTGTGTTATTGGGAGTCTCTTTGGCACTGCTGGACCTTAACGTGCATGGGGCAGTGTCTGACATTTAAAGAAAGGGAGAGGATTAAGTCCATCTGGGGTTCATTTCTGAATTAGCAGAGCTCAAGATAGGACTTGAGGCGATGCTTACTGTTTCACTCGGAGCCGTCCCCAGGTTGCAGCACGATGGACTAGCAGAAATGTGGGAACCTGGGCAGCCCTAGACACTTGGGGGGAGAAGCGGAGATGGGCTTGCTGGGGTCTGTGGCAGACGCTTCCGTCATAGCAGCCCTGGCTGACGAGTCTCGGTTGCCCAGCTGGCCTCATCTGGTTCCCTTGCCTTTTTCCCGGCATTTGTGTTCTGACATGCTTTCCCCTTTACACTGCTAAATTTAAGACTTCATTTTCAAATCAAATGCTCATCTGGCTGGTTGCCTGAGAAATCACATGTGGAGGGCTGGGAGTCCAAGGCAGGGGACGGTGCCCTTGCTTCTGGAGAGCCGGTCTGGAAACCACATGAACTGTAAATAGCTTTAAAACATACCAAAAAAAAAAAAAAAAAAGAAAAGAAAAGAAAAAAATTAAAGCTTTCTGCCAAAAGGGGGGAGCTGAGGTTTTTTTCTTTCTAGACTCAGTTATTAAGTATCTGTTGGAAATTACTGACCTCTATCATACAGTCTGTTTACTCTGTCAGCCCGAGTTGGACCAATCAGACTTAACCCTCCTGAGAACTTGGCTCTGCAAACACTTGCTTTATTAGAAAATGCTTTTGGGTCATAGTACCATGAGTTAAATTGCTAGGTACATTATTTTAATGGAAATTTGTCTTCTTTTACTTAACAGTTCCCTTGGAAACTCGAGTAATACAAATAGGTTATAGTTTTTTAAAATAATAGAACCTGATTCTCCAGTAAGAGCAAGACAAATAAAACATGAGAAAAGGGACATGGCTGCCCATTGGGTAACTGATACACATAATATCATTTTGCTCAGCATGTGATCTTTTGTCTTGGTTGGGCTTTCTCTTTTTCACCTGATTCTTCATTATAAAAAGTAGTTTCGAAAGACTTTTTTTTTTTTTTGCCTTTGTTCTCAATTTTTGTGGGTGCTGAGGCCCAGAGATGCTGTCATACATTCCATCCTGAGACTACCGGGGACACCCTTTCATTCTGTTTTGGTGAATATCTTCAGATTCTTCTTTTTTCTTTCTCTGTATTCTAACTTTTTTCTTCTCTGTATGTCTTTTCTCACTCTTCTTGTAAGAATGAAGAAGAAAGAACACTGGAATTGAGATACAAAGAACGATAGGAAAACAATATTCAACAGGGACTTTATTAAATACAGAACATTTTGGAGTATTTGATGCCTAAAAATGTAGGGATGAGAGTTTATGCAAACAAATATGCAAAGGACCATAGCATAAATGCTTATGCTCATAATTGGCATGCAGATCTGTTGATGTTCACTTTCAAATCTGGCACCGATAATGTCAAACTAATATAAGTTCTACCCAAATGTACTTAATTATGGCCATCATCCCTGGCATGAAATCTCCTGCTTAACCAAGTTGAACATAGAGTTTCCAGTAGTGTCTCTTATGATTAGGAAAGAAATCCAGAAGAGAGAAGATTGCTCATACACATATTTAGACATATTTTTACAGTCTATAACTTAGACCATAAGGTCTTGAAACCCCTTGATAGCTAGAAAGCAAAGAGGGCTTGGAGGAGTGCGAGGCCAGCCTGTCATTGCTATGAAGCAGAAAAACTTCATCCCAGAGCTGGGTGGAGCACACAATGTAAAGTGTTTTCCAGGAAGTAATTAAAAGGGCAAATTTCTGGCAGAAAGTTTTCATCTTACTAATGGAGAAAATCAGAATCTACTCCAGGCAAAAAAAAAATCATCACGTAGACATATCCAGGGAGCATAAAAAAAGCCTAGAGACTTTGGGATTTGAGTAATGCCGGAGATAAGTGAAGGGATTGCATTACAAGGTCTTTATCATCCCTCTTATCTCTAAACTATGAGAAATGGAGCTACCATTTGATATACTAAGGCTTTTCCACCGTTCCAGGGACTTTCAGAGCTGTGGTCAGTGGGACCTGGGGTAGCAGCTGTGTTAGGACCATCACCAGAAGCCAGGTTTACTTAGGCCTGCCAGGTCTGGGGTCTGTGAATTCCTTTGGGCGCTCTTGTTCATGTCCTAGGTTGGGCCAGGAGAGAGTGTGGAAGTTCCTGCTTACACTCCAATCTTGTTGGCTTGGGTTGGAAAAGCCGATAGGGCTCAGTAACAGAGCCTGTCTTGTTGGGGCCTTGAATTATTGTCCCTGAACTATTAATATTAAGACCAGACATATCATAGTTGTTCTGAACTGCAGGAATCTTTAGGTCTTAGCTCCCCAAATATTGCGTACCTTCTATGCACCCAAAATGATTAATTGCTGGTTTCATGACTCACGTTTTGTGGGAGAGAGACAAACAACTGGATAGCTTCAATGTAATGTGTGTGGTGATGGAGGTTTCCGTGAGCTTCCGTGGAAACACTGAGGAGGGGGCACTTAGCCCAGTGTGGGAGTCACAGGAGGCTCCCTGGAAGAGGTGAGTCTTTAAAACTGATCAGCTAAAAATACAAAAAAACCTAGAACGGTAAAAATGTCAACTTTTTAGAGAAAAGTATGATCCCTTATTGTATTAGTTTGTTTTTTTTGTACATTAACATATATGCAGAAAAGCCCACGCAACACAGGCAGCCCCCGGGTTACAGATGACCCAACTTACGGCATTCGATACTTAGGAACGGGCTCCCAAGGCTGCCTATAAGAGTAATTTATTTACATAATTAAATTAATAACGAGTTTCTTCCATGCATGTAAACAAACCTGCATGGTAAGCGGTTCATTGGCGCAGCATCTTTACACAAGCGGCTGGTCTCATTGTTTATACGGTCGCCTACGCACAGCATCACTTTCATCTTAACTTTTTTATTTGATTCTGTGAGTCTGTGTTTACCCTTGTGACCATGCCTTCAAAGCGAAAGTCCACTGCAAGCCCAGGGTGAGCCTGCAGCAAAGACAAAGGTGATTACAGTGGAAATGAAAGCAGAAATAATTAAGTGTTTGGGGAAAGGGCAGATGCCAGCATTCATTGGGAAAGCATTAGGCTTCAGTCGCTCGACCATCAGAGCAACTACAAAGGATAAAGCGAGAATAATGGAACATGTGAGGCAGTGCTCCAATGAAAGCGTCAGTTATTACTAAGCAGCATAGTGGATTAATTATTGAAATGGAAAGGTTATTATTGATTTGGTGAGAAGATCAAAATAAGCATAACATTCCTATTAGCCTAGTGTTGATGCAACATTAGGTGTTAACCTTTAATATTCTTTTTTGAAATTTCTCCCATCTCCTATATAAAGCTTTTGCATGAGTTTGTTTTTATGTTCTGTTTGTTTGAATTAAAAGAAAGAGCATAATAGTTTCTATAGCATTATTACAGTACAGGGGTATTATTATTATAATTACAGTATTACACTGTATTGTTATGACCACATATGAGCCATTATAGTATCGTTATTATTATTATTACCGTACATGCACTGTTCATCAGGGGTCCGTGTTACATACAAATCTGACCTAAAGACATTCTCAGGAATGTATCTCATCTGTCATCTCGGGAACACCTGTATATACAATTTGTCTTCCACTTTTTTCTTTTATTCTCTGAACTGTTATTCTTTGCCCTGCAATGGTTCATCCTGTCCCTACCCTCTTTCCATACTTTGTGTTATCTCTGTTATACTTTCCTAGAGCCTTCTCAGCAGGTGTAGCCATGTGAAACTATTACATCAGCTCTAGAGCTAAAAATGCTAAGCACATAGTATGACTGACCACATTAATAGCTACTCTATTCAAATAATCATTCAACAAATATGTATTGAGCCCTTAATATGTGCCACACACTGTCTTACATGCTAAGGACACAGAAATGAGCAGGCCAAATTTCTGCCCTAAGGAACCAAACTTCTAATGGGGAAGACAGACAATAAACAAAATATAAATAAATAATGTGATTTCAGGTTATTGGAAGTGCAAAAAATAAAATAAAATAGGGTAATAGGATAGAGAGTGATGGGATGGGAGGGGGGCAGATGATTTTAAATAGGGTGGCCAGAGAAGGCCCAACGAAGAGGTGAGATCTGAGTTGAGAGGGGGCTAGCCATGCCAAGATCTTGGTAAAAGAAACAAGTATAAAAGCCCCAAAGTGGAAATGAACTTGACGGCAAGATGTCTACTGTGGTTAGAGAACTGTAATGAAGGGGAGTTCCAAAGGGCTGGTGAGAGCCAATTCTTGTAGGTAGTGGTGGAGAATTCAGATTTTATGTAAAATGTAATGAGAAGCCATCAGAGGATTTTAAGCAGGAACATGATATGAATGACAAAAAGATGTTTCTGGGTGCTGTGTAGGTAGTGGATGGCAGAGAGGGGCAAGAGCAGGATGAGGATGACAAATTTTGTTTCCTACTGTTGTCCAAGTGAGATGATGATGCCGTGGACCTGAGTGATAGCAGGGAGGTCACACAAAAAAGTAGGGTCCCTATCTATCTATCTATCTATCTACCTATCTATCATCTATCTATCTATATCATTATCATCATCTATCATCGATTTTCAAACACACGCACACAAATAGAACAGTACAATGAACACTTATTTGTGTATTATCTAGCTGTAGGTAATATACCATCAACTTCCTGCTATTTTTGTATCCATCCTCATTTTTTTATTTTCTGGGGTATTTTAAAAGAAAATCCTGTATGTCATATCATGCTATGAGTTAATACTTTAGTATTTCTCTTGAACATATAAGGACTTAACATATATTTAGCCATGAGACCATTACTACATCCAACAAAGCAGCAGTACTTCCTTAATATTATCTAATACCCACAGACTGAGATGTGTTTTGGAGGCAGTCAGTAGGAGTGCTGTTGTATTGGGTGCATGAGAAGAGAGGAATCAGGAGTTTATAGTTCTTACCTGAGGCTCCAAGATGAAGAAAGCTGGGAAGAGCATGTTGTGGTGGTCGCGGTTGTTTTCTGTTTGGGCTGGGAAACTGGAGTTCTATTAAGAGATTAGTCTTTCTGTAGCGGTATAGAATTTGCAGTTGAAGCTTAGGAGAAAGATCTGGGCTGAAGATATAAATCTGAAAGTCATCTGGCCACCTAGGGTCAGAGTCTAGACCCTACATAGTGAAGGGAGGAGCTCTGGGCCACTCCAAGGTTTGAAGATGGGAGGAAGAGAAAGGGCTGGCTAAGGGTTTGAGGAGGAGTGGCTAATGGAGTAAGAGCAAAACCACATGGACGAGGTGTTCTGGATTTAAAGCAAAGAAAGTATCTGAAGAAAGAGGGCGTGGCTAACTGATGAATAAAGTGAAGGCTGAGAAGTGATCATTGACTTTAGTGCCATGAAGGATGAAAAGAGGTTGTAGTTAGAGGATAGGAGACAAAATTCTGATTGGAGAAAGGGAGGGCAGTCAAGAGGTGGAGACAGTGAGTACAGAGAGTTCTTTTGAAGCCTTGAAATAAAATTCAGAAAGTACCATCATTATAATGAGCTATTTCATAATAAAAAGTCACAATACTTTAAATGTATATAATATTTTACATTTTACAAAATGCTTTCAAATTTATCTCATCTGAAACTCAGAAATGTCATGATAAATAGGTACTAAAATGTCAGGTGGATTTATGCCATTTTAAAAACCCCAGTCTTACTAATAAAGAGATGTTCTGAGGGGTTGACAAGAGCCAGTTCTTGTAGGTCATAGTGAGGTTTCAATTTTTTGGTCAATTTCTTGCCCAAAGTCATATGGCTGGTTGGTAAAGAGCTTGGACCCAGGTCCACGTTTTCTAATTCTATAACTGTATTTTTTCTACTATGTTACATTATTTCCTTCATAAATAAGAGGCCAATATTCTCTTCTTTAAGAGTGTAAGGATTTTACCTCTTACCCCCTCCTACTCTCCCCTCTTCTTGGATTCCAATGATCTTTATATCTCTTTGTGCCCATGTGTGCCCATTGTTTAGCTCCCAATTATTAGAGAGTACATGTGGTGTTTGTTTTTCCATTCCTGAGATACTTCACTTAGGATCACGGTCTCCAGTTACATCCACATTGCTGCAACAGACATTATTTCGTTCCTTTCTATGGCTGAGTAGCACTTCATCGTATATATACCTAACAAACACTATTCTGATAATGGGCACACTAAAAGCCCCAACCCTAACATTATACAACATATCTACATAACAAAACCATTTATATCTCCTTGATATTTTGAAATTTAAAAAATGTAAGGATTATTAAAATTTTAATTCCAACTTCTGGTTCATTTTGAACCGAATTTTGTTTCTGTAAGTATCAAGATTGTTCCTACAATGTCATTCTCAAAGGATAGAGTCTTAATATGAAATTTTCTGGTTTTTGTTTAAACAATCCAAAAAAAAAAAAAAAACCAATCCATTACAATCTCCTCATTTCTGAATGAGGAGAACTTTGTTTTTCCTCATAATTAGGGTGCTGAGGGTATACAACTGATGGTCCAATGTAAGAAAATATTCTGGTAATTGTGAGCAGTAAGATTTATCCTGTCCTGAGAGAAATATGAATGACATAATGGCTGAAGCCTCAGAAAGTGGAGAGATTTCACTCTGATCGTCAGTAAATCCTGATTGAAATCTCTTGGTGTGGTGTTAAGTTATGATTCTGAGAAGACAAGCCTAGAGGGACCAGAGTAATACAATCCAGGCATATAGTTTTCTGATGAGCTCACCGTATATGGGGAGAAATCTTGGATTATCTTGAGAAATGAACATTAATATATCCTTTATTAGACAATCTCTCTGGTGTATCAATTTTCTCACTGGGCTTTTGATGACAGCTATATGGCAAACAATCTAACGCTGAGGTCATTCTCTTGAAGTACAGGTATTCTTCATTATTAACTGGAAGAATATTCACGTGCTCCAGGTATCAGAAGACAGAGATGATTTAGTTGTGGTTACTTAAGAGCCAGATTTATATTTTCCCACTAGTCTCTAGGTTTTTTGATAACCACAGTCTGTTTCAAATTCTACTTATAGGCCAAGAGCGGTCTTTAACTCATTAATGAAGGGTGATAGGAGCCACATGCCAGCTAGTAATCCACTGAGTATGGATTCTACCTACATGCTATCCTGTTTCTGAGGAACTTAGGATGATAAACATTACAACATACTTTAAAGTGACATTTTAAAATTTTCTTTAAAAAGTGTTTAGGACTTAATATTACTGCAAATCTAGTAAGCAAACTCGTGATCTTCCAGCAACATCCTTAGTTGTACTTTATGCTGCAAAATCAGAAATGATATTTCCAGAACATTAGGTTCTCTGACCAGAGAAAACTAAATCACACCACTGAGAGACAAGTTTGCTTCATCTATGTTGATATAGCTTATTACTTGACATGTTAAACAACTAATATTTTCTCTAGTTTAACAGACATTTGGTTCTCTCTTAACCTGGCCCTATATAGGAAAATTGATTGAGGCTTCCACTAGAGGCAACAGAAAAATATAATATAGGCCTTTTATGCTGGAACTAAGACAGCCAGGTTTTCTTCCCCATTGGAAATTATCTTCTTTTGGGTGAGTTTTTTTTTTCCCTCAAAAAGTGGAGGTTATTTACTATTGAGCTTGGTAAGATTAAGTTCTCTGATTTCTCAAAATAAGGGGTGGCCACTTAGATGAAGAGAATGGTTGATCTACTGAGGCCAAAAAGATCGTACATCTTTTTCATCAAAATATGTTCTTCATGTATGGAATATTTTAGGAACAGTGATTTTTTTCCTATAGACATTGTTCTTAGAATATTTGGGTAATCAGTGGAAATCTCTAGAATATTTTTAATAGACAGGTACTAGAAATGTATCTCCCAACTTTATGTACTAACTGTTGGAAAAGGGGGCGAATTGAGTGACCCAAGATTTTATAGATTCCCCCTCCCCCAAAGTTTTAAAATTAGATGGGGGAAGCACAAAGATTCATGGCAAGCTGCTCCCATTGACTTTATAGAATTGAAATTGAAACTATGGAAAGGTAAAACAGTGTAGAATTAAAAGAAATATTATAATACATGAACATGTCAATAGTGAAATTGGGAAGTGGGCTCTCAGCATAGAAGATGCTCTGCTTTGCCTCCCATACCCTGCTTCAGGCCTGCAGAACCTATTTTCCCAGCTATCCGGAGTGCTGTCCACATACAACCCTCCATTGTCAGCCCTCTCTGGGAATTGCCCTTGGCTGAGGAGAGCGTTTTGCTCAAGCTGACCCATCCTTCATGGGGTCATCCTGTACCCAATGACTAAATGATGCCAGGGTATAAAGGCCTGGCCTCTTGATACAATTCTGAAGGCCTGTTCCAACCCCACGGCTGCCCCTGAGCTTGGCTGAGGCCTTTGTTGTGATGGCATCAACAGCTCAACGCCTTCCTCTGCCCAACTGTGCTGCCTTCACTCCCTCATGGTGTTAATCCCTAGAGAATTTGCCAATCAACTTCTTACGCAAAAATCTCCCTCTGAATTTGCTACCTAGGAATCCAACCTAGACCTAAATCGCTCTGTTTTCTCCATGGTTAGTCTAAGGTATTTCCTTTGGCATTCATATGTGAAAGCAGGTGTGATAATCTTTCTTTGAAATCATTTTCTTCTGAAATCCTTGTAGTCTCATAATCTATTAGCCATTTATTAATGGAATCCTATTAAGAATTTAAAAAAGATAGAGTCTTAGGAGACTTATTTGGGGAAGTGTTTCAGTTTAGGGAAATGATGAAAGAGAACACATTTCTGCACAATATTTAGCAGGCTTATTGTTCAGGGAAAACTTAATAAGTGAATTGATCATTTTGTTTTCAAAATAGGAAGGCTAAAATGTATAATTCTACATTCAAATAATGCACAATAGGATTTATATAAATTAAGCAGGACATCTATAAGATTGATTACCTTTTCTCAGCAATTGTTAAACTAAGTTATTCATGCTGTAGGACTACATCTTTCATAATTCCCTCTTCTTCTCACCCTCCCCCTGGAAGAATTGACGAGAGAGCATCTTCAGCAGCTGACCATGGACCTCCCCATGTGATTTTGCTTCGGCATAAGAGTTTTGCTAACACGAGGGGAGAAAAAGGAGGGAGACATGTGCATTCTTCACAATAAATAGATTTCAAAGATATGAGCATTATGTTCATTCTCAATGTAATGAGATTCTGTTCACCAGAGTCTGTTGTTAGTGGATTAGGGCCAAGCTGTATGTTTTATTCTAGTGTGGCTCTGACGGTCCTGGGATTGAGAAGAACCAGAAACTGCTGCTGTCCACTGAGCATTTGTATCAGGAGACCATGACTGCAAGCTGGTTTTAAGCACTAAAGTGTGCACTATTGCCATGATTGAATCCCTTTAGCTCCTTAGGGTCCATTCTCTTTCTAAATAGGCAATATATTACTACTGTAGAAAATAAAGTAAAAAAGAACAATACATATAGATTTATTAAGAGCATGGACTTTTGTAGCCAGAGAGACTTGGGTTCCAGCTCTCTGCCACTTACAGGTAAACTTGGCAAAGTTTAGTTTTCTTCTATTTCTTCTATTCTTCTCCTAATTTGGCCTTTAAGATACCAATATATGTGGTGCCAAAATCCAAACAGTACAAAAGAGTATACAATAGAAATGAAGTCTCCCTTCCATCCCAGTTCCCTTTTTATTTTCTTTCTCTGTGTCTTTCAAGAAATTTTCTGTGCATGTAAAAACATATGTATGTAGGTGTATCCTTGTTTCAAGACACTGAATCTTACCATGCATATACAGTGTTCTGCACATGCTTCTTTTAAATGTAATAATATAACTTAGAGCACATTTCATATAAGCACATATAGACCTGTCTTATTCTTTTATGTGACTGCACTGTATTCCATTGAGTAGATGAACCCTGATTGAATAAGTGCTCCATGGTACCTCTATGTAATTCTTATTGATGGATATTTTAGTGATTTCTAATTGATTTCTATTGCAAACAATGCTGCAGTAAACATCCTTGTAAATTCATGTTTGAGAATCTATATGATCACTTCTTTAAAGTAGAATATCTGTATCAAAGTGTGTGGGCATTTAAATTTTTGATAGATACTGCAAAATAGGGCAAATATGTGTCCATTTCTCTGAAGCTCAGTGTCCTATTCTGTAAAATGAGAGCAGAAACAATGCCAATTGTTGTGAGGATTAAATGAGATAAGATACATAAACAGTGTTGCCAGCTGTAGTAAATTAAAATATAAGACTCTAGTTAAATTCAAATTTCAGATAAACAATGATAATATTTTAGCAGTATTTCTCAAATATTGCATAGGACATACTAAAAAATGATTTGTTGTTTTTCTGAAATTCAAATTTAACTGAGTGCCATTTGTTTTTGTTTGGCAACCCCATGCATGGAGGGGTCAGTACAGTTCCTGGAATGCAGTAAGCACTAAATACATTTTGGCTGCTATGATTCTTATTAGACATTTAGGAAAATGCTATCATTCAGCAAATGTTTTTGGAAATAATGATTTTGTATTTTTTAATTTACTTATCATTCATCCATAAATGTTTATTGAATGCCTACTGTGAACTGGGCATTATTCTAAGTCCTAAAGATACAGTGGTGAACAAAACAATGTCCAAATGAGCAGGGAATACTTTTGTTTGTTAAAGGACTGATGTGTGCTTGAGACCAAAGAGAAAACCAAGCTCTGTGTAAGTGGATTGATTAGTTAATTAGGGGAGGTAAATTCTATTGACCTTTATTATGTTCTCTCTCTCGTACTCCTATACCACTTCTGTAGATTGTGAGCAAATCCCCTTTTCAGGAATCCAAGTTGCTGATGAGAGATCAGGAGCAGTAGAGCATGGAAAGGACGGCAGGAGCCTTGAAGGGGCTATTGAAGGTCCTCCCTTCTGTCCGTTCAGCTTTAGCAATGCACTTATCTTGCACAAGGTAAACACTTGATTGCTGGTCTCTGAAACCAATAGTTCAGTGACATAGAGAATGGTAGGTGCTACCTCACTCTCAGCCTTGCATTTTCTCAAAGAGGTTTTCAGCCATGCCTAGCAGCTCTTTGTATGCTATGCCTCACCAGGAAGAAGCAGGTTCAGAGCAATCTGTCAAAAATCATTGGGCGCAGTTGGCTATTTCTCATCTCCTTTTCTTAGAACTCAGATTTTCTGATATTCTCAGAGTAGATATATAGTTAGTGGGTGTATTTTGAAAAACTCTTTCATTTAAGTAATTTTAGTTGCCGTTTTGTAGCAGATAAACTCCATATGTTTTATAGTGCCTTTAGAATTTAAATCTTACGAATCTTTTTCTTGAATCTTGGCATATTTAGCAATTGGCTTGTGAGTTTACTAAGATAAAGGCCATCTTATTATCTATTTTTGAAAAACCTGGTTCAAGGAAGCATAAACTAGATTATGTCCATTTCGAAAAACTCTGATGATGTTGAAAATTGAGTCATGTTTTAAAATCTTGGTATTTCTTGATTCAATTAAATGAATTTCTAGTACAATTAAATGAATTAACTCATTTTCAGAACATTCATATACTGCAATTCATCTGCAAGAGCAAGAGGGCTTTCCCTGCCAAAGGTAAAAAGCCAAGTTTGAAGATGCTGAGTCTGTGGAGCTGAGTGTCATCTTCACAGCCCACAGGGCCATCCGGTATCCCCCTGGTAGAGCTATGATGCGAGATTGCGTCCAACATGAGCCCTGAGAACAGCTGCATCACACATGGCGAGCCAGGGAGTGTCAGTTTTCATTGTTTTCAGGGTGATGACGAAACCCGATCACTACATAAGCTAAAATATTAGAAGGCTAGAAATATTTTGAACATGAGCTTTAAAGTAAATCTTTCTGTCTGCCCCTCCAGTCCTGCTGGGATGTCTTTGATGTTGTGTTGTCGTCAGTGTTGGTGGTAAGGGGGTAGGGTGAGAAAAATGGTTGGATTCAAGATATAGATGATTTAAATACCTTTGCAGGTTTTTATCGGTTTATGCTTGTTCTCTAAGTTCGGATACTTCTGTAGCTATGAGTGTTCATTAAATGTATCTGCGAGTTCCTAGTTAAGTGCAGTTGTATATGTCTGGTAAGGCAATAGGAAATAACATTAGAAAGACTCCTCGGATTGTATTATACATATTGGTTATTCTACAGGTATATACTCAAATGTGGTGTTAACCAAGACATCTCACACAGCCTGTGTTTTACCACTATCTCCAGGTCTTTCTGAAAAAACTCTAATTACATTTGTAGAATGTTACTTTCTCCTCTCTAAAAGGATCTGTTTTATACTTCTTTCTCTTACTTTTCATTCGGTTTCTGATAACATTGTTAAATCCTAAGATGACTTTCTATCATAACCTTACTCTGTAAGGGTTATGTTCTCTTCTTGTTGGGGTGCTATCCACAAATCTGACAGGTGTGTCCGCTTGTCCATTGTGTAGATTATTGATGAAGCAGTCGGTGGTGCTAGGCTTCGAGTCAACATTCAGGGAACACTGCTTCCTGTTGCTTGTATGGTCCTTCCTAGAGCTTACAGTGTACAGGCAGGAAGAAGAAGAGTTTGGAAATGAAACTTAGTATCATCTTGACTTTTTGCTAAAGAAGATCATACTGTCAATAGAGACTTCAGAGCCATTCAGTAGCAGTGTGATTTCCATAAATGAAGACATGATATCTTTTTCCATCCATTCACGTCTATTTTTGATAAGATCCCGTTTGCTGAGAAATGTCCAAATGTGGTATCCCCAGAAATAAACCAGCACATAATCCATACCTGTAAAAATAAATAAAATGAGATTTAGAAGGCTTCCTAGGTTCTCCCATTGTCGTCAAACTAGATAAAGTGCAGAAAAGTATGGCATTGGAAAAATGATTGAATTCTGGCTAGAGATGAAAATGCTGCAATTGAAAATTTTCCAGAACAACATGTACTTGGATTCGTATTAAAGAAAATTTTTTTGAGTGTTTAAGCCAAATGATCCAGCAGAGTTGATAGTGTGAGGCATATTTCACAGTTGTATAAATATTTAAAACTGTTTTCCAGCCTATAAAACAAGTAAATTAGATTATTTTTTAAAAGCTGCACAATGGAATCAAGCTGCCCACCTGAACTTGTTGGGGAAACCTGCTTTACTCATCCCAGCCTTTTCTCTTGTAAAAGAATCTCTCAGAAGGAAGTGTGATGAAGGCTTCCAACTAGGAAAGTAAAGCTGGTTTACATTTCAGGGAATTTCAGCAGGGATGATTAGCATCATGGTATACTGCCACAGGTGGTCTATTTCCAGAGGCCTGTCTGGTTTTGGGCAGCCCTGACTAACTTGTCACCAAGGGCCAGATCCAATGGACACAATAGCTGTTCATCATGAACCAACCCCTTTGAACTTGGTTAAGGGTGGTCTTGGGGCTCCGTTATGTACAAGAGCCTCACAGAAAGCAGCAGCATGTTGGTTGAGTTGCTCTCTATTCTGAGCTGCTGGTACTATCCTGTTAGAATGCCACCAAACCTGTCCTTCCTTCTCAGCGCTGGTTTGTAGGTGGTCTTTCTCATTCTTTTATCACCCATGTTGTTCTTATCCTTTCCAAATTTAAATTTTTTTTCTCTTACGTTTTAACTATTTCCCTGGACCACTTTCCCTTGCAAATATCTATCTCATCCTTCACTTTTTGCCTCCAGTTAAAGACCGTGATGTTTCTGTATTTATTAATAAAGAGTTTGAAAAGAGTGACTGAATTGATTGAGATTTCCTAGCTGCTGTATAAAGCTGGCACCATGAGGTGGCAGAAAAAACACTTCTCCAAGAGTTAGGCATCTTGAGTTCAGCCCAGGGGTACCACTAACTCACTGGGTATCCTTGGGCAAATCATTTAACCTTTCCGGGCCTTTGTTCCCACATTGCTCAGGTAAGGAATTTAGTTATGTAAGGCCCCTTTGTATTTAGCATTCTAGGAAAGTCCTATCTGTTTCCTCTATTATATGATGCCACATTGTGAATACATTCCCTTGACTATTCCATTCTTGAAAAAATTAATCTTGTTTTTGTTCTTAGGCTGCAGAATGAAAAATGGATGAATGTCAAAGTGGGAGACATCATTAAATTAGAAAATAACCAATTTGTTGCTGTGAGTATTCAATATTGTTTAAAGAATTTATCTCAGATTAAAATAGCATACATGGAAGTATTTATATTTGCAAATTTAGTAAATCTGTACTAATCCAGAGTAATTAAGAAGAGAATACCAGTATGTATTAGTAAAAAGTCTCAATTATAAAATGTTTTAAAAGACATTGATTTATTACATCAATAACTTGGTAACTCAGATAAGGCCGAGTGATTATCACCTTGTCTATTTCCTTAGGGAGCTTTTAAATTAACAGGTACAAAAGATTTTAAATTAGAATGTTAATCATTTTATGTAAGTGAGTTTTTAAAGTGCTTCTGAGTACTTTAAAAGCACTTTGTTCTCACATATTTTGTGATTAGTACTATTAGTATTATTAATTTGCAGTTTGTTCTCACATATTTTGTGATTAGAACTTTTAATATCATGATTAGTATTGTTAATTTGCAGTATCTTTGAAGAAAACATAGGCTAGAGAAAGAGAAAAGGTATGCTCCTTCCTGAATAATCACAAAATGTTTATTGATTGTACTGAATTAATAACATGTTAATTAATGAGGTCTTACTTTGTATCAAATGCACTATAATTTACATTCTCAAGCTGCTTATATTACAATTTCCTTAATAAAATTCAAGGGATCAGTCCAATCACTAAAATATATGTGCAACTCTCTCTAGTTCAAATTAAATTTAGGGTGATGAAAACTATCTAGATCAGAGATTAAAAATTCAAATTATTACAATGTTTATGTCAAATATATATTAGATTATTTATGAACATTTTTGTGTTGAGTGAAATTTTGCATATAAAGTTGTATGCATCATTAAATTTGAGACATTTTACCATAAGGGAAAAATATGGCCCCAAGGTCTATTTACAAGAACAACAACCCAGTTAAGACTCCTGAACATTCACCTTCGGAAAGTCTTCTTTCATTAATGCCCCATCTGTGTATACTGAATTTTCTGGAACAGCCCATGCTAAGAAGACCACTCAGTGGACAGTTCATTCACAAAAGAGTTTACACTTCAAGTAGAGCAGTGCATATTTCTCTGGTAACCTGAATGCTTTGGAAACTAGCTGGGAACCAAAAATAAGCAAAAGGTGTTTGGGCAGCCAAAACAGATGTCTCGACGTCTACTCTAGCTTGGGCTCCTTATATGTAGGACAGTTTGCCAAGTTCTCACAATCTATTTACTTTATTTTTGGACACAATTTAAATTAGCTTTCTGGCTTACTTTTTAGCTCATTAAAGACTAGGATCAATACCCTAAAAGGTGGTGTCTGTTAGAAGACCATACCCTGTAGGTGGAATCAAGGCAGATACAGTGTAAGAGCACTGCAGAGGGAGCTGGGTGAGAACTGAGTCTTTGCTTCATTCCTTCAGTGGCAGTAAACACTTTATCTTCTTTGCCTTTGTGTCTCCATGTGTCAAGTCAAGGTGCTAGATTACTATAGGATTGAAAAGATCCCTTCCATGCTGTGATTCTTGGTCTAAGCTGACCTGGACTACAAGATTCTTGAAGGCAAAGTGCATATTGATTTGCCTGGTCTTCAGTACCTAGTGCCATGTTGTATCACAGGGGGCATTCAGTAAATGTTGGTGGGATAAATAGATGTCAATCTTTTATAAGAAAGAAAATAGAAAACAATGAAAAGTGGATATAAATTTTTAAAATTCAAGGTGTTTTGGATCAACAGGGTACCCATAAACAGATCTGTATGTCCTGATTAAGTAAAGATCACATATATTCAAGATTCTTTGTTTAAGTAAAAAGGGCCCCATATAACTCATTTGAGTTCTATTTCCAATCAAAATTATTACAATTAAAGAGTTAAAGTGCTCCTAAGTGGATAACCTTAACATTTTTTTTTAAAGCTTATGTGGAATTCTAAGATGTGTGCATTCAAATTTTGGGGGGAACTACTTTAGCCAAATGGTGCTAGCTTATAGAGGAATTGGCCTAAACTGAAATATGCCACATATTTATCATTTTATTTGGAACTGAATAGTCTAGGGGCAATGCTAGGTATATTTCTACTTCAGATATTCCATAAAAACAAAGTGCCTTGTGAGTTCTATGGATAGCCTCTAACAAGGGTGAATATCAGACTGGACTCACTTGTTTATTAACACTATAGTGTGTTCATTCATCAAATTCTTAGGGGTGAGTCCAGAAAAAGCAGGAGTCAAATCCATGTCTCAAATCTTATAACTCTATGACACTTTATGGCCAGCCTATCTGTGCTCCAACTTGCCCTCTAGCCTTGATATTCTAATTTGCATTTCCCTTGGTCTTTCTTTTTATTTTATTAATGGTTATATTTTCTACTATATTAATAGTATGTATGCTCGCTTGCTATTGCAAAAGCCTCTGTGAAATGAGACACAGAAAGCAAGTACAAGTACAAGTATCAGGTAGAAGGAAACCAGTTCCATGAGTGCATCATTAGCATTGGTTTAAAAATGAATCACACATTTACATAAGTCCCCCTGAAGTCAGTGATCCAGGTGTCCCAGTGCTGTCCAATAGAACTTTTTGGAATGAAGGAAATATTCTATATTTGTGCTGTCCAATGTGACAGCCAGTCATCCCTTGTGGCAACTGAACACTTGAAATGTGGCTGGTGCAACTGAGGAACTGAATTTTGAATTTTAATAATTTAGATTTAAATAGCTACATGTGACTTGTGCGTACTATATTAGATAGCACAGATGTGGCCTTTTATTGTGGTTACATGATGGAGTGAGAATGCTTATTTTCTTGTCTTCTCTAGTTCCTGCTCCTTCCATTTTTATTTGGAGGGAAAGCATCAAAATAACACTCTAAATGTCTCTCACCCCCTTGCTTGCTCCCCTCTCCTAGGAGTGGCGTCTCTGATTGGTGGGTTTGGGGGCAGGTAGTGGCTCCTTCTTTCCTGTTCCTTTTGGGCTCTGTGTGCAGAGAATACATTCTGCTCTGTTGTTCCATGTCTTCAATTTTACGGGAGCCAATTCCCATGTAGGGGCTGGGGCTGTTTAGAGTTTCCAATGTCTATGGCTCCATGAGTCTGTCTAACAGGGGCGAAGTATAAGCAAGCTCATTTGGCCTTCAGACCTAAAGCCTGGTCTTTATCAATAAAAAGATCCATTGTTCTCTGACTCCTACAACTATAGTTCTGTTGGTTTAATCTTTGGATAAGCAAGGATGGGAGTTCTCTAAATCCCCAAACTGCAGTGCCTCTTGATTAGGTAATTTTTTTCAAAGTTTTTCCATGTCTAGCTACTCAGCACCTACAGAACCATTTTCAAGAACAAGCAAATGTTTTTATAGGTGAACTGTTGTAGTCATTTAGGAGTATTGATAAACCTCCCCATTCTCTGGTATCAGCCAGCAGGGGCTGTCAGAAAGCTTCTATTTGAGGAACAACATTTAGGGGTCTCTGAAAGAGACTGAAGTAGATTTTTGGGAAACTGGGTCATTGAGATAATGACAATAATAGCTAGCATTTATTGACTACGTGCCACATGCCAGACAATATTATAAGCATTTTACATGAATTAACTCATTTAATCCTCACATTAGCCCAATGAGGGCAGGTTATGTACTACCGTATTGTTCCCATTTTACAGATAAGAAAACAGAAGCACAGTGTTATCAAATAGCTTGCCAGTGGGAGATTCAGGAGTTCAATTCATGCAATCTGGCTCCAGAGCCCCCACTCCTGACCGCCATCACCTACTCTTCCTGACTCTATTAGAACAGTCACCCTCGTTGCCTTGAGGCTGGGCTTCCAGAGTTAGGGGATGCAGGCTTGGATGCTGCAAGTCAAGTGATCAGAGAATGTTGCAACAATTGAGATGCATAACCTCTAGCCATTCCAACTTAGTATTTGCAACTTGATTTATGTCAGTGTATCAGTAAATTTTAAGCAAGGAAAGGAACTTGCCTGAGATTGCCGGTTCGCTGGCATATTCAGAAGTTACTTTTGTTTTCCACATAAGGAACCTCCATTGCTCTGGATTTTTTTTTTTTTTTTTTTAATTCAGGAACAGTTTTGGGCTGAATTTCCAGAGCTCCTAGTTTTATTTTGTAACTGGGAAAAAAAGGCAGAGTATACTTCCAATATCACAATGAGATTGACTTGCATTAGAAGAACCAAGTAAACTCCTGTTAGAAAAACACACTGCAGAGTTCTTGATACCACCAGAGCCTGGACCTTGGAATCCAATGTGCCTTTCTCCTTTACTCAACAGCAGTGCTCTTGTTTTGTTTTGCTTTTCTTAGCTAGTGATAGAAATAAAAACCTTACTGGACATGAGCATATTTGAACATTATGACAATTTAGCTGTTTAGCTTGTTTGAAAAAATTCTCCCTTCCTCCTCCACAAAAAAGCATTCATCTTTCAGGTTTTTGAGACAGTAACATTTTTCTTTTAAAACTAAAGCATTCTTGTGGTGTAGGAATCAAAAATTTCACCTCTCAGAACTGATAGGGCCAGAAAGATTAACTTGACCCAAACTTTAGGCCTAACCAGGGGTGGGCTTTCACACTTCCTTGACCTATCAGGGCATCTCATCTACTCCTTTTCAGTGCCTAATTCTTGGACCTGCTTCCAGAGAGGCCATTTTTGTGGTTTAATTGCTGTCCTTGTTATTTTAAGTTTTATAGCTTCAAGTCAGAGTTACTTGTTTCAACCTAATTGCTATAAATAAAGTCTCTCTCTCCCCCTGTATATCTGGTATATATCTACTGTTGTATATGTCAGTAGAAAGTTGGGAATTTCTAGAGAAAGATTTTTAGAAAATATTTTTCTAAGCTTTTGTATTGAACAAAAAGTTTATTGCTAAAGTGTGGAGGAATAACACACTATTTTTGACATTAAAAAAAGTAAATGGCCAATGTTTATAAGCAATTACCAATTTGTGAAGGTGAAATTTGCAGGCAAGGATTTTTTTTCCACCTGTCTGTGAATAAATTCTATGATATTCATTATTATTCTCCCCCCTCCTCCTCTTCATCACCATCTCTTTCTTATTCTCAAATCAATTTAATTAGAAAAACCCAAATCAATGATATATCTCGTATATATTAGTAGATAATCAACATGCATTTGTTGGACCTGAAATGCAAATTTTAAATAAAAATGTTGCCTATAACCTTATACACTTTCATTTTTAGGATTTTATTCTGATTTTGACTCAATTCATGAAGCATTTTGGATTTTCATTTTTATTTTTGAACTGAAAAAAAAAGAAAAGATAGTATTGTTGATAATGAAGAAGAACTTTATGTGTTAGAATGGCTTAAAAAATAAAAAGAGATCCAAGTGTTCAAGTTTATCTTTCCATCAGATTATGGAGCGACCATTTCAGTATGCTTTCACCATTATAGTTTTGGTTTTTGCACACCAGCAAATAAAGCAAAACAAAACAAAACAAAGCAAAACACTTTCTGTTTTTCATAGTTGTATTTCAGTGATTAGTGGGCCTCTTGAAGAAACAGCATACATTTTGGATTAGAATTTCTAAATTCTAGTTCCAGGTATGCAGCTTAAGCTGTATGTCCTTGAGTCTGATGTTAAATCTCTTGGAGTCTTGGGTTCCTCAATTCAATGTGACGATACTCTCGCCGTGACTTTGCAAAGGCCACGGACTTCACATAAGTGAATTTAGTTCATCTGGTGGATGTGGGGGAGTCGATTCCTCCCTCACTGCTGGGTGGGACATGACCTCTCCAGGTTCCTCATTCGTGCAATGGGAACAGTGTTACTTCTCACAGCCTTGCTGAGAGAATAAAATGACACAATTATGAGAGAGTGTTTTGTAAACCCTTAAAGATTGTATAGCTTTAAGGTGTTATCATCACTGGAGGTTTTGCTTTAATTTTTTAACAAACATAAATTATGCCTAATAAACATATAAGGACAACGTCTTTGGCTCTGAGGACTCGAAGATGTTTAGTGGATTCTTCACATGCTTCCTCTGATGGGAATCTCTGCTTCAGGTCTCCATGAAGCAGCTGCTTGGGCTGCCCGTTGTCTATGTAGAAGCTGGGGAAGGAGTGTTGTGCTGGAAAACACTACTTCCCTCGTGGGAGACATAGCTGAGCCCCTCCTGGCAGAGCAAGGGGAAACGGCACCAAGAATTGATGGAAGAAAGTAAAAATAGGGGTCTGTGGAAGGTGCTTCTGGTTGGAATGGACGGCTGTTTGCCTGGCCCACCTGTGAATTCAGATAGTCACACTTTCCTGTTCCTCTTCTTTACTTCTGCTAGTACCTCTGCCTGGGGGACCTGCTTTTCACTGCACCTAGAATCGTCTATGATGCCCTTCCTTAGCTACCAACCCAATGTTGCTAGCTCCTTTCATAGCCCTTTGTTAATAAGACCCTTATCATAGTCTGCCTTTACTAAATTACGAAATCCTTGAAGCAAAGGGGTTTTTACTCATTTTAGTATCCCCTGTAGTTTATTCCTCAGGCTTCCTGTGTTCAAATCCTGGCTCCCCTACTGACTAACTGTGTGTCCTCGAGCAAGTTACTGACTCTCTGGGCCTTACTTTGCTCACCTGTAAAGTGGGCACAACAACAGGACCAACACTAAAGGATTTCTGTGCGAGTTAAATAAAATATTTCATGTAACGCTCTTAGGACAGTGCCGGACGCATAGTAAGCTCTCACTGAACATCAGCTACTGGTATCGTTAACACCGACAGCTGGAACACAAGTTTCTGGATCAACTAGGAATTGGGTCCCCTGAGGTTTGCCAGAGGGGGCAGCCTAAGGAGGCCTGATCTGAGGCTCCCAGAGTCATGGGGCTGGTGGCCGCAAGACCCATGTGTTGTTCCACTCCTGGCCCGGCTCCCCTGGCAGTAGTGTGTTGAGGAACTTATCAGGGCTGTCGCTGCAGCTCTCTTGCCCTTTACTTTTCAGAATTATTACTGAGTGCACCACAAAAGAGGCGGACTGCTGCATGACGATGAGTACTGTGACCTCTTATTCTGCTGGTCCTGCTGGTCCTGCTGGTCCCGTCCCTTCACATTCCCTCCTCAATGACAGTGAATTAAACAACCTCGCAGGGAGAAGCTAGCAAAAGGGAACAGCAAGGCTGCTCAGCAGTGCGGCAGGGAGAAGGGAGAGTGGGTGAGGGGAGGGCAGGACAGAGATAAGGGAGTGGGAAAACAGGAGGCAGTTTCAGAGGACATCAAAGAAAATGGTGGCAATGGAGGAGATGAGAGGAGGTGAGAAAGGCAGAAGGTAGGAGAGTAGGAGTCCCAGGCCCCGGGGGGTGGGGGGGGGGGTGGGGAGGGGGGAGTACCAGGAGCAGGAGCAGTTAGACCAGAACCCACTGGGGTCAGCCTCTGGGAAGTTGGGTCAGTGCTCAGGAGAGCATCCAGCCACCAGGGGGCGGTGGTGCCTCAGTGGCCTGCTCTGAGCCAGCGTGGGCAAGGACTCCTTCCCTTGTTTACCGCAGTGTAAGTGTCAACACAGCTGAGCACAGTATTAGACAGCATTAAACACCCGATCCTTCTTACTATGCAGTTTCCAAGAAGAGCAACCCTAGGTACAGATAGGTATCTTTCTCTATATGCCATAACTATTTTTAATCACAGAGATTAGAGTTAGGGAATTCTGGATTTTATTTAAAATGAGCTTTTTAAGCTCAGGGGAAGAGAGACATAGGCCTACAGAGCTTTAAAGCTCCATTGCTGTGGTGCCTTATACCTTTATGCGTTGGAATTTAAATGTGGGAAACGAGATCAAGGTGAATTTTCAAAAGTTTTTTTCCCTTCAAAATCAAGAAGAACAATTTCTGGCTGTCGAGTGGCACACACACTTTTGACACGTTCTTCCTATGGGTTTGCTCTGTTCCCAGAGAGACAAGTCAGAAAATTTCTGCCTTGACAAGCTTCTGTTTGCATTTAGCGTTGCTGAAGAGCCTTGATAACGCAAACCTGTTTATTCCTTTAGGGGCTGTCAGTGAGTTTTCTTCCTGCTTGGTTTTATCCCAGTTTAGACAAAACTACACACACACACACATACACAGCCTGTTTTTGAGTTGGAAATTTAAAAGCTTGAGACAATGAAGTAAGTGAATTTATTCTAAATTTAACTTCTAGGGCTTGAGAACAAAGCAATTCTAACATTTTAAAAAAACAGGGTAAGAAAATTTCAGATTTGGAATGCCAATTGTTCATTCAGACATAGCTAGAGCATTGTTTGTTAGGCTAATGTCTCAAAATAAATTGCTAAAATTTAATTCTTTTTAAACATTCAAATCCTTCAGAAGGATTTAATAACAACACTTATTTTAAAATGAAATTTGAAATAAAATGGATAAACAGTTTCCCAATATAGAAAGCTACCAGAATTCTAAAGCTGAATTGTGATAGGTGATTTCCAAAGCTCAAATGGGCAGCAGAATAGAACTGTTTATCTCTGAAAAAAACTAAACTGCTCAGCCTCTGAATTGTTTCTACTATCTTTTATGAGTTTTTTGGATCTGTCTTGCTCTCTTGCTTAGCCCTGACTTTATCTTATCTCTCCCGTTCCTTATTCCCTACAATCTTTTTCTTTTTTCCTATTTAACTGTTTTATTTTGTTTTTCTTGAAAGAAAAACAAATCTTTCTCTCTTTCTTTTACTTCCTTGCCTCTCTGATTTTTTTTTTCTATTTTGGTTTCAATTTCCTCTTCCTACTTCCCTTCTGTCTTTTCCCCATGTCCTGTCCCTGCTGCCTGCTCTTAACTGATCATTCTAGGTAACTATAGTGGGTGCATATCAATATTTCCAATTATTTGTTGGGGAGAGTTTTATATTTTCCATTAGTAATTACCCAGGCAAGAAAACAGAATTTATATATTTCTCTCAAAAAATTAAATCAAGTGGCTAGTTATTTATATGATATTTTCTTCCCTTGCTTATGTCATGGTGGCCCTGGAGGGAATATAAAGTAGGGACAGGCAAAGAGAGGGAGGGTTTTGTTCAGGCCATGTGACATGGAGGCAGAACAAGATATCACTTCCTTTACTTTGTGTCTAAGGTTCTATTGGCTCATTAGTAGAGGACAGGTGATATAGCATAGAAGACTTTGAACCAACCTTCCCGTCTCAAGTATTCTTTTGTCATGATTTTTTAAAATAGGCTGATTTGCTTCTCCTATCAAGTAGTGAGCCACATGGTCTCTGTTATATTGAAACTGCTGAGCTTGATGGGTAAGTTATTAACATTAGAATAATTAATTAGGTTGGTTTATAATTTATTTAAAAGTAATGTCTTTAGAAATAGGACTTAAACCTTGTTTGTTATTTTGGACATACAGGAGTCTAAATTGCAAAATGCATTGTTAATTACATTGTAATAATTTTGAAAACTGTCTTTTCTCTTAAATTTATTTTAAAAACTCTGTCTTTTCTCTTGAATTTACTTTTCTTTCAGAAACAGTAAGCTAAATATGTGTACATGAATAATTTTACACAGGGACTCCAGTGAGATTCCTTAGAAGTTTTTCTTTTCTTGTTAGTTTTAATTTCAAGTGATGTTTTTTAGGAAAATGAGAGAGGTGGAGATCAAGATTCCCTTAAGGAAGGACTGATGTTACTTTAAAAGGCAACATTTTGAAATTGTGTTAAATGAAGACATAGAGACAGAAGAGAGAAACAGAATACGATGCAGTTTTAACATTGATATTAATTTAGAACTTAGTTATATACCACATAACAGTTCTGTTTCAGAGGATTTAATTTGTCTGGCATAAAAACGTTTGTCAAATGCTTATATTTTAAAGAAATGATATATGTGTGTTCTCTAGATGGACTTTTTCATTTGATCCTCATGTGGGTACTGTCTAAGCCCTATTGTACAGACAATGAAACCAAGGGTTGGAAAGGCCAGGTAATTTGCCCCAGACATCTAAAGGTGAAGCCATGACTCAGACCTGCAGTCTGACACCGGAGCCCAGGCTTTTAACCTGTGCCCCCTAAATCATTGCTATATTGAGCTATTCTAATAGAGGTCAGCATGTGAGATCCTACCCCTGGTTTGAGCAGAATGGTTTCAGACACAGCTAAAACAATACTGAGAGGAAAATTTATAGCAATAAAAGCATACACTAGAAAAGAGAAAAAGTTGCAAATCAATAATCTAATCTTCCTTTTTAAGAACCTAGAAAATAGCAAAATAAACCCAAAGCAAGCAGACGTAAGGAGTTGATAAAGGATTAAAGTCAGTAAACTTGAAAACACAGAAAAACAGTGAAGAAAATCATCAACACAGAGCCAGTTCTTTGAAAACATCTATGCAACTGACAAACTTCTAGGAAGACTGACAAAGGAAAAAAGAGAGAAGACACAAATTAGCAACATCATGAAAGAACCAGGGGAATTCACTAGAGATCCTAAAGACATCAGAAGCATAATAAATATATACTACAGAGAACTCTACATGCATACATTTGACAACTTAGGTTCTCAAAAAACACAAACTATACACTCAATATAAAATAGATAATATGGATAACCCTGTAACTATTAAGAAAACTGAATTCAGATATAAAACATAAAACTAAAACTTTTAGGAAAAAACATAGGAGAAAATCTTTGAGATCTGGGGACAAAGAGTTTTTAGGCTTGACACAAAAAGCATGATCTCTTAAAAAGAAAGCTTGATAAACTGGACTTCATTAAAAATTTTCATTCTATAAAAGACTCTGTAAGAGGATGCAAAGGTAAACTACAGACTGGGAGAAAATATTTGCAAACCATCTATCTGAGAAAGGACTTGTGTCTTGAATATATTTTAAAAGCTCTCAAAATTCAGCAGAAAACCAAACAACCCAATTAGAAAATGAGAAAATGACATAAACAGGTATTTCACCAAAGAGGATATACAGATGACAAATAAGCACATGAAAAGATGTTCAACATTATTAGCCATTAGGAAAATTAAAATTAAAAACCACAGTGCAGACCTATCAGAATAGCTAAAATAAAAAATAATAACAACTCCAAATGCTGGCAAGGATGTAGAGAAACAGGGTAATTCATACATGGCTGGTGGGAATGTAAAATGCTACAGTTACTTTGGAAAACAGTTTGGAAGTTTCTTAAAGACAAAACTAGACATGCAACTACAGTACAACTCAACAACTTCTCTCCTGGGCATTTATTTCTAAGAAATGAAGAATTATGTTTACACAAAAACCTGTACATGAATATTAGGGCAGCTTTATTCATAACACCCCCCAAATTGAAAACAACCTACATAGCCTTCAATAAGTGAATGGTTAAATTAACTGTGTGTGGTGCATCCATATCTACTACTTAGCAATAAAAAGGAATGAACTATTGATACATGAACAACTTGGATGAATCTTTAGAGAATTATACTGAGTAGCCAATCCCAAAGGTCATATACTATATGATTCATTTATAAAACACCTTGAAAAGGCAAAATTATAGAAATGGAGAACAGATTATTGGTTGCCAGATGTTAAAATGGGATGGGGGAGGCAGAGAAGTGGGTGTGGCTATAAAGGGCAACCTGAGGTGTCCTTGTGGTGATGGAAATGTCCTGTATCTTGACTGTGTCAATGTCAGTATCCTGGTTGTGATACTGAATTACAGTTTTGCAAGATTTTATCATTAGGAGAAACTGAGTAAAGAGTGCAGAGGATCTTTCTGTATTGTTTCTTTTGCTGAAAATCACTTTGAAGTTTATCAAGATAAACTTCAGGTTAAGGACGAATGTGGCATGACACTGAAGGCATTAATCAGGAGTCTTAAAATATTTCTTAAAGTATCAGTGAGGCCTATGTAACTATTCATCCCCTTTTAGTTTTCACATTTGAAAGTGGAAGTGAGACATTGGAGAGAATCCTGAGGAAGTAATCAAAATATGCCAAACTTTGATGAATGATATGATATAGAGGAGCAATAAGAACTCAGACCATCTGACCTAGCTTGTGGACTGACCATTTCAATTATTTGGACAGTTGCTTAATGGGATGGACATGTTGGTCCTTTAGCCTCTGCACCATTTATCTCAGTCTTGTCCGTTAAGTCCAGCTCAATTTCTGCCTCGTCTATGAAGTGCTTCTTGACCATCTCAATCCCTACTCATCTCTGCCTCCTAGGAATTGACAGATTTTGATTGACATTACTTTTAAACAAGCTAACTCAATGATACATCCAACTTAGTGTTTCCTGAAGAAAGCTGTTTTACCAGTGGGTATTCCTTCAATTGGATTCCTATTTTCCTATACCATTTCGAAACTCATTTATAGACAGTGGGATTGAAGGCTATCTCAGCTACTTGCTTCTTGGCTCTCTAAACTCAGTTATTTAATGGGCTGGCATGTAATTCTGCACAGTGATATTTGATTTTTTTACTTACCATTTGTCTCCCTCAAGAGGACAATAATCCTCCTGGGCAGCATTGAGTATCCTGGGAGACTATGGTATGTACTCAATCAATATTCATTGACTGAATGGATCCAATATTAAACATTTCCACAAAAGATAGAACCCTGACGGATGATCTTAGATACAGTAGAAGAGAATTATGTTGACCTCAGTAAGAAAACTGGGATGGCAAGCCCTTAAACACAAAATATGAGTGAAGGCCATAGAATGTGCAATGCTGGCCTTTTTTTGGATACCAGAGAGCCATCTATCCAATGGATGTGTGGTCCTACCTATGAGAAGTTGACCAGCTCACTTTGGCCTGCTGAGCTTGTCTGGTTGTCTATTCTAGACTTATGGGTTTCTTGGTTTGATTGTCTAAGAAAAAGAAAGCTGTATTCCTTTTCTCATTTAAATTTCAGCTACTGTGAAATTAGCTGTGACCATCTTTTGCAAATAAAACCACATAGATAGTAGACTCTGGAGTGATATTGGCCTTTATTTGGCAACTGTGTTCCTATTCTTGATGTGTTTTGTAACTCATGCGTGATGTCTGGGTAGGTTCGAATGAAACCATATTTATTATGTCCTCTGTTCTTTCAAACTGCAAAACAGATTACTGTGTTGTTATGCAGATGTGCTGTGGGTAGAATGCCAACTCATAAGAGCCTGGGAAGCCCCACCCACTTTCACCAGACAGTGTGAGAAGTGTGACTGACATTCAAAGGAGGGTTTCTTAGATCTTCTGAATTGGGTTTTGCATATGCTGTCCCCACCCGATTGCTTTGGTAAAATGCTGCTAGGCTGGTCCATATGAAAATTCATGTCATGTCATTAATTTCACAGGGAAACAAACCTTAAAGTCCGCCATGCACTATCAGTTACCTCAGAACTTGGAGCAGATATTAGCAGACTCGCAAGGTTTGATGGTAAGTGTTTTAAACAGACAAACAAACAAACAAAAATCTCAAAACCAAAAAGTGATGTAACAAACTAATTATCTGAGAACCAATTTATGTTTCTTTTTATTTGGTGGAAGGACATAAAATTCTCCAGGCATCAAAGCCTGTAATCTCTTCTCACGCTAAAGAGTAAAAATATTTACCAAGAGGAGGATGGCTTTATCGGTTCGTCATTTATTTCATCCTGGTTTCCTCTTCTCTAGATCTCGTTCCCTTCAATCCCATAATGCCCTCTCCTTGCCTGACCTTGGTCTCCCTGGACCCCTACGTAGACTTGCTGAGGTGAAATATAGGCCACACTTCTATTTCTAGCTCTAGGTCTAACCACCCAACCATTTTCTGGCTCCATAACAAAGACCAAATACTAGACTACAAACTTCATGAAGACAGTCATCTTGCCTCATGTATTTCTGTACCTCACATAGTGCCTGGCTGGCATAATGTCTTAAGGATAGTAGGTAGGTGTTCAGGAAGAATGTTCTGATTTATTAATCAGTTGGTCATCTGCTGCCCTTTATTTTAGACCATGGTTTTATCATCTCCATTGTCACACCATTCGACCCAGTCCCCTGCTGCTCAGCATGGTTTCCCTTGCCTGTTCTTTTCTAGCTATGTCTTGTTCTTTTCTGTTAAAGTTATACTTCTTAAGTATTCACAGAATGACCTCTAGATATTGTCCATTCTAGAGATGTATGCGTTGTATGATTAAAGACCACAGACAAACAAAATCCTTCAAAAGTCAAAGGGAAGAGGATGATAGGATTTTAGGTGCCATGACAGGTGGTAGGGAGACTCTTTGAGGCCTTCCAGCTGCTCTTTGATGGTGTCTTGCTTTACCCACTTGTAAGTCTGGCCCTGAATGTTAATATTTCCATACAGATTGGCTTTATTTATTAATGAATCTTTATGAGTTTGAGACTATCTTCTAAAACATTGTTTGGTGGGTCCACTACAGGAGAATGTGGGCAAGGGCCTTAGCATGATCCCATGGGTTAAAGCACAGTCGAGTCTATAGTGTAAAGTTTCTTCACTGTACATCTTAGAGCTTATATTGCCTGTGCTTTGTGTTTGCTTGTAAACTCTGTCTGGATTCTGTTAATATTTTAATCTCAAATGAGTGTTGTTGTAACAGATGTTTACAGAAAAAAAAAAATTCTTCAAAATTGAGATTTAAGTGAGGGGAATAGCCAGGAAACTGAATGGTCTAAGAAATATTTTGATTAGCATAAAACAAATTACACGTTTTCTACTAAGTAAATTTTTCAATGAAATTTTACTGTTATGTGAATCCAAGAAAAGTCAATTGTGTTCATGAATCAAAATACTTGCTTAAAATACCTCATTGAATATTTATGGACTCCTAAAAGGGCAACCTAAATATAATTCACTATTACTCATTTCTTTCCTGGCAGAATTGTACTTTTATACCTCTGTCAATCTATGAGGAGGTAGAAATTCATGATTTTTAGTGTTCTTAACCACCAGAAAGCAGAAAATGGTTGTTATAATTATTTAGTTCCCTGTTTTTCATAGATGTTGGCCCAGATGGCCTATGCTATAATGCCGTTACAAACAACCCTGAAATCTTAGTGGCATAAACACAGTAAAGGTTTCTTTATTTATTTTTATTTAGTTTTTGCTCATGTCATATTCTGATGTGGGTTGAGTGGCCTTCTCCATCTTGTAGCCATGGTACCCAGACTGAGATTTGCACAGATAGAAAAGGAGAAAGGTGAGATGAAAGAGACACACTGGCTCTTGACTGCTTCTTCCTCTCGTATTTCATTGGCTAGCAAAGGAGGCTGGAAAATAGAAAATATGAATATTTGTTGAGCTCTAACTGTCTCTACCACTCCCTCCAAGAATTGTGACCATGTAAGTCAATGACAGGATATGTACTTATTATACTAGATGTGACCTGAATTTGCTTCACACAGAATAGGCAACTCACCAAATCCCCAAAGTATAACTGTTTTCCCAAATAAGGGCAACACAGAATTCTCTTTTCTATTATGTATACTTAAACTGTGGTCACTTTTCAGAAAACATGTAATGCCAAATTCATGAGGCTGGTACACTTCTGGGCTAAAAGCCAGGTTTCTGCTGAATTTATTTTCTCATTCTTAAATCTTGGGTTGCATTTTAATTTACCTTAAAGTTCAAGGCAACATGGAGTTTTATGGGTTTATCCTTATTAAAATGTGATTTCCTGTTTCCAAGAAAGCATCTGAAGAATGAATAGATGGATTATGGGGAAATAAATTAGATACAATCTACAAATTAGATTTCCCCTGTTAGCAAAATTTGAAGACCCACAGGGTGACGCAACATGTGGTATAGAAAAGTCTTTGAAAGAGTTAGGACAATTAACAGACTCTAAATCCTTCCCACAATTGCCCTTGCTTTCCTGTAGCCTTCAATTGTTTCTCCGTCCACCTCTTTCCAAGCTGTGGTTTACACATTTCAATTTCAATCTCTCTGCCTCTCACACACACATTCACACATCATGTACTATCCACACGTAGTTCTCTGACTGCCCTATTTCACCATTCTCCTCTTGCCTTTCTTCCCTTTGTGCACGCTTTCTTACTGTTCTTTCCCCATCTTCTTCTTCCACTCTTTATGTTGGTTATTCTCGCCACCTTCAGTGTCTCTTTTTCTGTCATTCTTTATTTCTTCTGTTTTCATCACTCTCTCCACATTAATTAGTGTAAGTCTGTAATAAATAGACTCCCAAGCACCTCCTCAGGACAAGATGCAAAATGAAGCATGTAGAATTACAAAAATTTTCTACATGTATTATCAAGGCACTTTTGATCCTTTTACTCACCATCCTTTTCCTACCCCCTGTTTATTGTCTTCTTTATTCACCTTTGTCCTAATGACGTATCAGTAGATTTCAGGTTTTCCTCTGGTGACTAGAAAAAGACTTCCTTGAGTCATGGGAATCAAAACCAGATATTTTGATTAAATCCTTTAGTTTAAATTGACATATGATATCAGCCTTGTGCACATTTGGAAATGCCCTGCCTAGCTTTGGAAAAGTGTAATAGATAGACAGATATGTGAGGCACACCTTTTCCATGCTCTATCTGTGCTAAGTATATCTTTTGGCTTGTGACTTCTGGGCAAATGTAGGTATGGCATTATTTTTGCTTCTAGTTACTCTGTGGTTTTTCTTTTGAGACTTGCCAAAATACTTTCTCTAGCACCAAGCTTCAGTTTTCTGTTCTTGTATCATAAGTTCACATCTTCCAAGTGTCTAAAGACCTGATTTTCCCACTCCTATCCCTAAAGAAGTCCCCACTGGGAACTCCAAACTGGGGACATGTAGGGTCAAAACTGAGATGGTTTGGGCATCAGATGTCTCTTGTAAGTCTCCTTGCCTCTCTACTTTTGCATCTATACCCAAGGACAGTGTTTTACTGGTGGCCTCCTTAGGCATTGCATAAGTTTATCTCTTTCATTCATTCATGTACTCACCCATTCATTCATTCAGCAAATGTATATTTAACACAATGCCAAAAGATTTGCTACTCCTGGGAATACAGTGGTCAGTAAGTCAGACCCAGGCATTGCATTCATAGAACTTATATCCCAGGGAGAAAAAACACTTGAACTAGGGCTTATCTCCAAAGGAGCCTTCAAGAAGGTAACGGTTCTAAAATTCTTAGGCCCTAAACATGATGTTTGTACTGGCACTGTGCTAATTAATTGCACACATCATCTTATTAAATCTTTACAGATCTTGAAGGAAGAGATTATTGTTAGCGCCAATTCATCAATAAGGAATCTGAGACCCAGATAAATTGATTAACTTCCCCAATTTCATATGGCTACTAAGTGGAGGAGTCAGAATATGAACCCTGGATTGCTAGCAAATTCTACAAAGGACAAAAAACTCCAGGTTCTAAATTATAAGCGGAAAAACAGTATTGAAGAGTTAGAGAAATTTAGCACAACAGCTTAGCTCCTGGTCAGGGTAAGAAATAAATTTTAAAAATATTCTAAACCTAAAGGTGCAAAACTAATTACCAGAGACCAAGTCCACCCAGAACTAGGATGATGTCATCATATTTTTAAAAAGTAGCAAAGTTCTCGGTGATTTTCAATGTCAGGATCCCTAATAAGAATTTATAGAAGAGTTGGCCAAACATAGAGACCCACACACACAAGAGAGTTGGGTTTTGGTAGGTAAATCCATTTATTTGAAAAGTTCTCATATAAATATTTTTATACATTTCAAACATCAGAAAAAATGATATACAATCTGTTGAATTTTATAAGACAAGATATATAACTTGATCTAATATTTTAACAAATATAAAAGTAAATTGTGCCTTGATTTTCATGTTAAAGTCTTATGGGAATTGGAAAGCTTTTACAAATAAGTAACTGGAAATATTTGTCAATTATTATTATATAAACTAGACATTCTTATGCCTTGGGGAAAGCCCCGGATGTAAATTGTCCAAATGCATTTAAGAACCTTTTGCATATTGTTACTGACTGGACTGAGATCTGTTTTTTGCAATTCATGACAAGTTTACATATTTTGTATGACTGTTAATACTGAATTCTTAACCAGGGAAAGGTTGACTCTTTATTCAGGAATCCTTGTGTATTTTGTGGTTCTTTCGAAAGAATAGCATGTGTGTAATTAAAACACAGAAAAAATAAGCTTTTCTTTTTGGTTAAAAAATAAAAAACAACTTGCTTAGCATCTGGTGACTTTTTTTTAACTTACCAGATAGCTTTCCCATTCACCTGAACAGGAGCACAGCTCAACAGCACAGCTAACGCATGAGACACAGATTCCATGTAGACATGTGAAGAATAATTTCTCTCCTCATTGCCATGCTTACATGGCCATTATGGTGGTAATGAGGGGTGGCTGAGGCTTGATGGTTGAAGAATAATGAGGTTTTAGAAAATAGGAAGGTGATACTCTTCTTTCTAAGAAAAAAATAAATATTTGTCACAATCATCAGGGCAAACAGTACTGGGCAATCTCCTACATTCCAAGAAGCTCTTGGCTAGAGAAATTCTTGAACAGCAATAGTGATGTCTTATTCAATGGATAATTTGGTCTTGTGGAAGAGTTGCAGGGCAGATAATTAAGAAATATTGCTAATAATAATACAAATAATGAAATGAAGTCAACTTCTCTGGAAAATCATAGGAAACTGGGCACTGAGTTCCATTTTTATGATAAACTACAGATTTACACTTTGACATAAATACTTTAGTTTGAGAAGTCTATCAAGTTGGTAATTAGACAGCAATTCAGTTGACTAAATTTAGAATACTGAGAAAGGTCAAGAATAAGATCTTGTAGCTTTTGTTCAGTATGGGCCTAGGGCATTTATTTCTGTGTGATTGTAATATGGATGAATTGCTATCAACTTTCATGTCTTTTTTCTCTAGAGGGGCAAACACATGTGACCAGCGAGTTTGGTTATATTTATACTTTGTTGTTGACATGATTTTTTTTCCCAGTTGAGTTATTTCTCATTAAAGATGACTTTGTGCTCTAAACATGTATTCAGTAAATGACTATGTGAGAAACAGTGCTATTTTCCCTAAACCATTTCCTCTACAGTTGTCGAACCAACTGTTTACTGCCTCTTTCTATTCTCTAATACAACCAGCAACAGGAGGAAGAGAGTTTTCCCCTAGTCCTTATTATGCCTTATGGCTAGGATCTATTTTTGATTGTGTCTATTGTCCTTTAATGCCTCCACCTTTTCTCAGTGTTCTCAGATCTATGTGCCTCCCATTAGACTTAGGCCAACGTAAGCCCCTCACTGTGGCTTGGCTGTTTGGTCTTCTAACCCCCTTTATCATTACTATCATAGAAATATACCCACTTTCCCCCTTCATCTTAGATCTGCTCTAATACCCATCTCACTCCTAACCTCTCTCTTGAAACCAATTTTCAATTTGTTTTTGTGAATTTTTTTTGTGTCCATCTCTTCAACAAATCTTTATTAAGATTCTATTATGTAGACAGTATAACTGGTTATGAGAATACAGAGGTGAATACAGTACTCCCTTCAAAGGAAACTGTTCACCCCTTTTGGAAAAAGGTAGAAAAGAAATTCGGAAGCTCATGTTTTATGCTAACAGGGCTAAGAAAGGGAAGCTGAGCACATCTGATGATTAAAAAAATGTAGCTTGGCTTTGTTCCCGCCATTTTGTTTTGACTGGGTCCTGTATTTAGTGCTTACATCACTGGGACCACACTCTTTGAGAAAGGCTGAATTGGGGTTTGGCCTCCAAGAACCCAGGCAGAACCCCTTGGCCTTGCTGCCTGTTCCTGTCTAGAACCACACCCTTGGTATGAGGCCAGAAGTGGATAAGCCTTGGGGCCAGGGAGGAGGGAGCCAACATGTTCAAGGCTGTATTTGCCTCCATGTCAGTCTTTGCTTGCGAAAATAAAAATGATCAAATGAGCCTGTTTTTTATATTCTTATTGGCAGAGATTGTGTATCATGTTGTTTTTGCCCAAAGCACATTTTTTTTTTTTAAGTGGCGAAGTTTAAAGCCTGAGAAATTGAGTCTTGGGTCAAGAAACTGGAATAAACTTTAAAGGTTTCTGTCAACCTGTTATTTTAATGTAGGTTTTGCTGGTGATACCCAACTCAAAAGTTCCACAATTCAGGTACAAAATTATTGGTCAAGAAGAAAAAAGACTGAATGCTGGGAATTTACAAAAAGTCTTCTCATCCACATTGCAGTTGTCTAAACAACTTGAGCCAGTTTAAATCAGTTTTAATTTACTTTTTAGTATCAGTGATAGGCAATAATGGAGCTAACCAGAATTTAGCCACTTCCCTTAGTAAGGTTATTTGTCTTATCCAAATCCTCCTGCCAGCACTCTCTAATTTAGCAGTGGATGTCTGGGAAGCTGCCAGTGAGTGCCCAAGTGGGGAATCTTTAGGCAGTACTTTTGTTATACTGGGGAAAGGCAGGTGGAGGTTGGAAAAGTAGTCCTGCATTCCTTTCAGGATTTTGCTTTTGCTTTTTTAGTGGAAGATTTGTTAAAGTTAGTAATCTGTTTGGTCTAGAGTGATGAGGCCATGTGGAAACTGCCTGCTATTCCCTATGTCTAAGTGGTTTAATTTTCTTTAATCATTTTTTTTTTTTTTTAGAGGTAAGGTCTCAATATGTTGCCCAGGCTGGTCTCAAACTCCTGGCCTCAAACAATCATCCCACCTTGACATCCTGAAGTGCTGGGATTACAGGCATGAGCCATGTGCCTGGCCCTATATCTAAGAGTTTGAAATGGAAAACATAGCATCCTAGGAAAGAAGGGAACCCATGTAAGAAGCATCTTTAAGTTCAGAAGGCAGCTTAGAGAGTAGGTGGAGTCAGCATAATAAGAGGTTCTCTAGGCTCATCTGATAGCCTTTCCCTTTAACCAACGAGAAAGATATGCTCCCCTTTTTATTTTCTGAATGCTACATTTTATGTTCCAACTGCCCTTTGGCTTCTGATTAAATAAATGTGTTTTGATTGTTTTTGAGAGAGAGAAACTTGTAGGTACTAATCTCACCCCTGATTCTGGTTTGAACCTGGATTGGATCTACCCACAGCCTCCTTTTTCATACCTTCCCTCTCTCTTTTTCTTCCTCTCTGCCCTTTCTCTTTCCTTCTCTCCCTCTGTTCTGTTCAGTCTTTCATGTCTTTATACCAATTACTTCTAAAAATTTAACCTCACCTGTTTGCAATGGAAATGTGTATTAATCTAATAATTATGTTTTGTGACAGGGTCCGTAAAAGATTATTTCTGGTTTCGTTTTTTATCTAGAGAATTCCCACCCTGAATGTATATTTTCTGATTGAAATAATGGAACGAATTGATTCATTGATGTGGAATGGGCTTGCCCTTGGTTTGGAATGGGCTTGGAATTAAAGAAACTAGAAACATCTTCTGGCCAGTTTTGGGCAAGTTATATGGTGCCTTTGAGAGTCCCCAGAACTCTGAATCTAATCAAGATAAGAAGCATGGAACAGCTGAAAGGAATCACACGCATTCTCAGACACATGTGGCAAACCAGGCCCAGGTTTCTCTGGAGTGGAATAAAGTGAGGCCTCTGAAATCCCGATTATGAGCCCAGGAAGATGATTAACTTTTGTCATGAAACGAGAAGTATGCCGTCTTAACCTGTGTGAAAGTTCACATTCAGTTAAAAGATGAAATAAGAGAAACTTTTAGGAGAGTCCCTGCTTTATGGTTTAAAAAATTATTTGTTCCAAACTAGAAGTAAAGATAAGCAATGTTTTTTTAAAGGAAAACCTATCTCAGGTCCCATGAGGTTTCTGTGCTTGTTTGGCTAGTACAGAAAGCTACGTTTCAAAATATCTGAAGGATTTCCATCTTTGTCCCTCCCAGCTCATTGTTCTAGCGCAACCCCATGCATGCAACGCCATGCTGTCGAAGAGAGAAGGAAACGTACTGTATAGAGAAGCTGGTGTTAAAATAGTACTATGGGATTCTAAAGAGAGTTTGGGGAGAGTCATAAAGAGGTTTGTTTTTTTTTATTTTCCAGGCATTGTTGTCTGTGAGGCACCTAACAACAAGTTAGATAAATTCGTGGGAGTCCTCTCGTGGAAGGACAGCAAGCACCCCCTCAACAATGAGAAGATAATCCTGAGAGGCTGCGTCCTGAGGAACACCAGCTGGTGTTTCGGAATGGTTATTTTTGCAGGTACAGCTTGTGGCACGGGGCCAGATCTATGTGAAGAAGCCCTTCCTGCAATATGCATCAGCGCAATCTAAGGTTCTCAAGTTCCAATGAGCACAGTGCCTTTTTGCCACACAAAGTACTGCTCTGGAGTTGGCTTCAGAGTGCAGGACACGGGGAGAAGACATCATTGCTCTGAAAATAGTCCAGGCTGGCCCCACTGTATGAGAAAACATTGACAGCTTGAACTTATTTTTAAGGATGCTGGGGCCGTCATGGCACAGATTACACAGTGGGTGGTGGATACCTACTGCTTAATTTCTCCTTATTCACCCCGTTCCAATTGTCTCTGTCATGTTATGTATTAATCAATCTGCCTTTAAAGCGGATAAGAGTATGAAAGCAAACCCCTCTCTGTGCTGTTAATTTTGTAGTTTGTGAAGGTCAAGCAGCCCTTTTGGAAAAGCCTTCTGGAAGATCTTGCAATCATTTCTGTTTATATCCCATAGCTGTTTCTACTGTTTGTAAACAGGAGAGAGGGTTCTGGAAAGACTGTGCAGGATGGGGGTGAGGTGCCTCCCACTCCTCTTGCCCGCCATATTTTCTTTCTCTGCTTTATCTCTGTAAGTCCAGGTGGCTTTCTCTTACTAAGGAAGCTGACAGTAGCACCATTTCGTAAAGCCACTCAAGTTGTACTATTGCTTCCATTGCCAGCCCTTGATTTTAAAAATCCTGTTTATTGTGACACCAAATTAATATGTATTTTGGGCACATTGAGTATATGTGCAATCAAAATCAGAATGTTTTCCTTAGCTGACTTCCCTCAGTAACAACAAAATGTTCATTAAAGACTGAAAAGAGTTCCGAACCTAGAAAAGTCGTCCCAATTCTTAAATGCTCTCAGCTGTGGGTGTTAGCGAGGCTCTTGCTGCTTGGGGCGTTGCCATTGCAAGGACTTGGGAAATCCCTAGAAATGAGGCAGAATATGTACTTTTATCTGAGGATGAGTCTGGTTTCATGATTTTCTCATCAGACGCTTTCCTTTTTCAGTCAGGAAAATAAACTTATGATTATATATCTCCTTATTTGCATCTTCTTTGCACACAGAGAAAGAGAACTAGGCTTGTATGTAAACCTCCCTTTACCTTCCTGCTTAAAGATGGGGAAACTTCTTGAAGGTCTTCTGATGGGAAATACCCTCTTGATTTGCTCCCCGTCATCATAGAAATGGGGGTGCCTCATCCTAGGGATGGGCTGTAGCCCAACATTTTGTTTGCATTTGTAAGATCTTGTTTGGAATGACTAATTCAGGACTGTAGTTCAGCTACAGCATGTCATGCTAGGACAGCTGTTGTGAGCCCGCGAGGAGCCAAGTTCTCCTTCATAAGGTTGTCTCTCTGGGAAAATTCTCTTACGTACAAGGAAGTGGGGTGGTGAGTTGAGCAGGTCACCCTCCAAGGGAGTGTAACAGTTCATGGAATTTGGATCAGGCAGATCTGGGTTCAGATTTGTTTACCAGCTGTAAGACTATAAGCCTTGGTTACTTAAACTTCCTAAGCTTTAGTTTCTGCTGCTGTAACTTGGGGATAACAATGAATACATTAGAGTCATTGTAAAGGCTCAGTGAGATAATGCACATGGAGGAGAATGTTTAACAAATGTTATTTTCCTTCCTTTTCTTGCTTCTTCCTCCTTTCAAATTCAATTCAGAGCACACTGCCTGCTCCATAGGCTGAGAGTTGGGGAAGATTTTCCGCTCTCTGGAACTTGGCAGTGGAGAAAGGGAAACACCCTCCTCTTTTGTGCTATAGCCTGGATGTTCACTGGCAGGGGACCTTTATCAGGAGGATATTTTGTAAAGCAGAGCATACCTGCCTTGACTTTAGTCTGGCCGCAAATGTTAATAGAAAGCTTAACTAGAATAATGGCCAGTAGAAGAATTAGTGATTGGTTTCATCATTGTCAGAGTTGAACAGATGAGTGTCTTAGACCTCTGAGTCTTGAGTCATTTGGTTGGAGAACTAGTTACAGGTGAGCACCTAGATCTTATGAAAAATATCCCAAATGAATTATTAACTATTCTGGCTGTATGATTACTCTAGTTATACCTACCACTAAGAATTGTGCAAGGAATATATTTAATAATTGACACAGATATGGTTTATTTTACAAACCTATAATTTATGAAGGTCTAATATACATTAACAGCAAGGGCTGGTAAATGCCTTTTCTTTTCTGCTCAAGAGAAGAGATGAAATCTTGTTTCTGAGAGCAAGAATCTCATTCACTTACAGAGTCTATAGCATTTGGCACCCTCTTGGTGCACAGTAGGTTTTTGTGCTGGATGTCTTCCATTTGCTCCAGGTCTCCTCTCAACCTTTCCACCCCCTCTCTCTACCCCTGGAATCTTACGTGTTTGGTTTACTCTATCTGATAGGTTTTCTTGAATTTTGGCTTTTGGTGGGGCCCTGTCTTGGGGATTCCTGGGGAGAGATCAAAAGGAGAAAGAAGATTAAGGTCAAGGTATTCATTCCCCCAGGCAACATTCCTGTGTGGTCACTTCAGGCTGGCTGGATCCCTCATTGTAAGGCTGCAAACTCTACACACCTATTTCTGTTAGGGTCCAGTAACCACTGCCTCCCCTCATCCCTTTGGGCTTAGGTAGAGAAGCAGCTTGATGGCTTCTGCTAATTGCACTGACCTTTTGCTTCCCGTGTATCCCCACCCACACTTTTATAAAGAGTTTCTTTATAAATAAACCCAATTATGTTTGTTCAATGTGTCATTTGTTTCCTGTTAGGATCCTGAATGAGACATAGTCTTAAATATATATTGGTTGACTATACATTCATATAGTTTTAAAAAATAGTAGTTAAGAACAAGAACTTTAGAGTTAGATTGAGGTTCAAATTCTGGCTCTGACATTTACTAGATGAGAATCTCAGGCAAGTTCACCTCTTTAAGCCTTACTTTTATTATTAGTGAACTGAGGATAATAGTACCTAATGCATTAGCTTGTTATAAGCATTAGCTGATATAATAGTTTAAAAGCACATATGCACATTGCCTATAACATAGCAGATGTTCAATAAATGAATTTACTAAAAGTTAATTATTAAGTGCCTACTATATGCTGGGCTTTCGCTACTTATTGGTGATTAAGAATATGAACAAGAACAAATGCAGTACTTTCATTCATGTGGTTCTCAGCATGGTAGGATGCTAGGAGAGACTGAGAGTCAGAGACAGAGACAGAGAGAGACAGAGAGAGAGAAAGAGAGAGAGAGACATTAATCTCAAACCAGATGGCATATCCTGGGCCAAAGTCCTGTGGTAGGAGTGAGGAGAGTGAGGTCACAAAAGAAGGCTAGTGTGGGGCATGGAGAGCACAGAGGATGGAGATATATCTGTGACTGGAGACATGAGTAGGGGCTGGACCATGCAGGTGGACCTTGTGGTCTGTATCCAGAATTTTGGTCTTTAGCCTAAGAGCTTGAGGAGGCCATTGAGAGTTTTTAAACAGGTGGGGTATGTATATGTTAAATTTGAAAGGTTCACTCTTGCCTGGGTGTTTATAATGTTTGTAAATGGACAGCAGGTTCTGGAAGGAGTGCATGATTGGGGTAGGGGAGGAGGAAAATATTGATTAGTCTTGGGGGCACAGTGGATGCAGGGAGACAAAGTTATTAGGCATTCACAGTTGAGAGATGATGGCACTTTGGATTAGGGTGGGGATTATGAAAACAGAGAGAAATGCAGAAAATTTTTAGGAAGTTGAATTGACAAGCTTTGATGACCAGATTTGAGGATGAGGATGAGAGAGGTGTCGACTATGACTCTTAGGTTTCTCCCAACCTTCACAACTGGATGGATGGCAGTGCCATTTTCTGAGACAAGAATTTTGGAGGAAGATCACAAGCTAGACTGGACAAGGGCCATTAGAAAGATCCAGGTGGAGATATCATGTAGGCAACTAAATACATAGATTTAAATATATGGATTTAGAGCTCAGAGGAGCAGTATGAGGTGGATATATACATTTGGTCTCTGACCATTAAAGCTAGTGGTCTTAAAGCTATGGTCTTCAGTAAGATTGCCCAGGGAAGGTGGATTGAGTAAAAAGAGAAGGTGAGCTATGTCTCAATCTAAGGAATTGCAATATTTAATGGCTGGGTAGAGGGAGTGAGCATTATGGAAGACAGAGAAGGGACTACCAAAGAGGTAAGAGGAAAATCAGGAGAACATTGTAACACAGAAGCTAAGGGAAGAGTGTGTTTCAACAGGATGGAATAGTCAACAGTGTCAAAGGCTGCTGAGAGGCTAAGAAGTCATGGAGGATATTAATTATAATACCTGGTCTGTTTTGGTGTAGTGGCTGGTCCAGAAACTAGGTTGAGTAATGAGTGAGAGATGGGTGTTGAATGTAGAAAATTCTTTAAAGATCTTGGACTATGAGGGGAAGTAGAGATGTGTATATAAACATGTGTGGATATATTTAAGTAACTACTTAACAACTCCTAAAGTGGATTCTTTGTTAGTATGTGTGTGTTTGTGTGTCTCAGAAATGTAAATTTTAGCACCAAACTGGTCTGTGAATATTTCAGTTTTTAGCAATCACAAACTTTATTTGGTCTTTGTGATCTTTACTATAAAAGAAACATTTTCCACCCTCAATGTCCATATGAGTTTAATACATAGTTCTGAGAAAATGTGGGTGGTCTCTACACAGCAGTAGCTAGGAACAGGACTCTGAGGGACAGTTTACAACTGAAGACAATGAATTGTTACAGGTCCCCAACCTTTGCTTCTATTTGTCTTTTAAGTAAAGGAAAGTCTTCTAAGGTTGTGCGTATCCCTCCCTGACCTCTAGAGTGGTATATGATGTCACATATGCCTCTTTTTTTCTCCTTTCATTTCCTCTTTACAGCTATATTATGTGGCCACATGGATTGACGATCATGGGAAGACTATGTCGAAAGGGAACCCTGGAGAAATTAGTTTTAATTAAAACTTGATTGCTTCTATTTAGCATTTTCTTGGTCCACAAGGAATTTTCTTAGTAATGTATTTTTATATTCTGCTTTGTTAATCATTTAGTAACCTACTTCTAAAGCAGTTATAATATTCTTAGGATTCCTTGAACGAGCACTGTTATATCATGAGATAATGTGTTACCTGAAATAAATTTAACACAAGATTAAAGACAATTCTTGCCCTTAAAAAAGTACATATTATTTGTATAATATGCAATACACAGTAAACATTTAAATTACTTGCTAATGTGTTTTTTGGAGTTATTCTAGTTTCGTCATTAAAGGCACCACAAATCTTTTTGGGAAACAGATCTAGAATTGGACTTCTTAAGGCATAATAGGTCACCCATTTTTGATCTTGGTGTTTGGAATTGTTTATGTACAATTTTGTCTTTGTAAAGAGAAAATATGAAACATATTTTTTCTTTCAGAAACATGTGATATGAGTAGGAATTGATAATACTAATATATAATCTAATAATTTCAAAGTTGTTATTTACTTTTGTTTTGCAGGTCCTGACACTAAACTAATGCAGAACAGCGGTAAGACAAAGTTTAAAAGGACAAGCATTGACAGACTGATGAATACTCTAGTATTGTGGGTAAGTGTGAAATTAGGCAATATCACTAGTCATTGGTATCTTAATATATTTCTTGTATTTTGTTGGGAATTCTTTCAGAAGGCTACATTCTCCTTGCGGAGTTTGTGTTTGAGGATTTTGCACTAGGGCTCAGTTACACTGCCCTTTGCTTTCTAGATTATGGTGATTTCCCAACCAGTGGTAGGATTATCATGAGAGGTAGGTTAGTGTTTATGGAGATCTTCACCATCTTGCAAAGTCCCCATAGTCCAAGGATTGTTTTTTGAAAAACAAAACATAGTTTTTAGTGGTTATCACATTCACCTGATAAAACATAGTTTTATAGGCAGTTTTGTGTTTTTGTTGTCTTACCTTTGCTGAAGTCCTCTCTACACAGCTTATGGACAGGGCTGGCTTCATGTATGTGTGACTTATATAGCCACACAAGGCCCCACACTCAAAAGAGCCTGATGCTTGGTTTATGAATCTGCTTTTGCCATCTAGAAATTCTTAATAATTTTTGAACAAGAGGTCCTACATTTTTACTTTGTACTGAACCCTGGAAATTATGTAGCTGGCTCTGCTCACGAATCCTCTGAGGCCCAAGTCACAGGTCTCCTCCTTCGTAGAGTCTTCTAAATCTCCTAAGCCCATGGTTATCTTTCTGCTACATTTTTTTTTTCACTTTTGGATTTTTTTTGAAATGATCTTCTCTACCACCCGTTTACCAAAAACATTCAGGTATTCCTCCCATTCCATCCTTTTGTCAGTTCATCTTGTGCTACCTCATACTGTGGATCTGATTGCTATCTGGCTCTTTGTGTAATATTCCTTTGTCTCTGCGAGTAGGTGGTAAGTTTGAAGACAGTGACTTTAAATATAAGGACTGTGACTTTGAACTATGTTTCCCCATGCACCTCATCACAGAATCATAATCATAAAGAAGCTCAATATACATTTGCTTAACTAATATGTAATAGTTGGACTCAGAATAAGGAAAGAAGGGAAATAACACTTGCTGGGCACAGAATATTGGCCAGGCTCTGTGTTCTACTTTCCATACCACCCGCAGGCCCGGGCTTTCCTCCAGCTATACCAGTCCCTTTGGTACAGAGTCCATGAGGCCAAGGGGATGTGCCCATAAAGAGCCTGTGCCCCTCCTAGAGTTCCTAGTGTAAATACTCCTGGTCCCACTCCCAGGGCTGGCATGGCAATTGCATGTCTACCCACCACAGAGTAAAATTACTGATTGTTAAGCAGGGACCGGCCCAGCTTTTTATACTTGAGGATAGGCTAATCCATTGGGGACTTAGAAGCCAAATCCATCCTTAAATTAGGGCATTTAATGCCAAGTATCACCAATTTTAATGCTCTTAAAGTAATTCAGTTCAATTAATTTATAGTATCAGACATTAAGAGCAAAGAGGATACTATGATATGGGTGCTGAATTGGTAGGATTTGGGGGATTCAGAGTTCTACTTTGCTCTAATACGTGGTTTTCTAATATACTTTAAGTCAGGTTTTTCTTGTCTTTGTCTTCTTATGTGCCTGTTTTATTCAAGAGAGAATAAAGAAGAAAGAAGTCTTAGAACTTCTGAATATTCTTTCTTGGAAGAAAAAGGAAATAGAGGAAAACGTATTCCTGCTCTCTAGCCCCATTCCTCCCTCAACATGGCTGGTCTCAGAGTGTGACACTTAGCAGAACAATGTCCCCATAACATCTTGGTCAACTCAGGTCTTACCACGTTCACTGAGTTTGTGTCCTTCCTTTCCAAGGCTGGGATTATGGACTCACGACCTTATTGTCTCTCTAGTTATACCTACAAAATAGGTGTTTTTCTAATACTCAAACTAATAACAATATAAGAGTCTGCTAACAGTTTTCAGGTTGCTTCCCACTTTTTTTAATCTCAAAAAGAAAGTATACATGTCATAAACTGTTTCAATTAATCCTTCTATTTCTTGCTGACCTCAAGTAAGGAATTTGTAGCCAAATCTACAGCTATGAGACTGAGCTAGTCTGAAACAGTCATCACTGATCTTTTCTTCCTTTTGCTTTTATGCCTTAGGTTACCATATAGCTTATCATCCAAACATTATACCTTCAAGGATGACTAGAAAATTATTGATGTTACACCTGGACAATAGCTGTAAACTAAGGCTGTCTAGGACAAATCGTGGCATATGGTTTTCTTTAATTAAGCCACTTAAATATGTATACTTAACACAAATTGAGGATGTGAAGTTAGCTGTGTGACCATAGACAAGTTATATCATCTTTTCATGTTTCTGTTTCATTGTGTTTTGTTTTTAATCTGTAAAGTAGGGGTAATAATTGTTTTTGTCTCAGAGAGGCCATGGGAGAATTAGGTGAGAAAATGTATGTAAAATATTTAGCTGAGTTCCCAAAATAGAAATGTTAAATTTTATTCACATGATTAATGGTAAGAAGAGGTTTGCATAACTTGCTTTTCAAATGACAATTTCTTGGAGTTAGAAGTGTAATTAGATCATGTTGATAAACTACTTTTGGGTTCAAGTTAACCTTAACCAGACTTCAATTCTTATTTCAGATTTTTGGGTTTCTGGTATGCTTGGGAATTATTCTTGCAATAGGAAATTCAATCTGGGAGAATCAAGTTGGGGACCAATTCAGAACTTTCCTCTTTTGGAATGAAGGAGAGAAGAACTTTGTGTTCTCAGGATTCTTAACATTCTGGTCATATATTATTATTCTCAATACAGTTGTACCCATCTCATTATATGTGAGGTAAGATGAGAGTTTATACTTTTGTTTGTTTTCAAATTACAACAAGTGAGATAGCTGTCTTGTTCTGACTGCTTATGATCTGCTACATCTGTTATAAATGAGGCAACTAAGCTGTTTAATCTGTTTAACTTCTATGTTTTCAAATTACAATAAACGCATTTTATTTTCTTCTTGATTTGATTCAGTTTCTTAGCAATGTTTTTCTTTGGATGGCTGGGCTCAGTGGCTCACGCCTGTAATCCTAGCACTTTGGGAGGGCAAGGTGGGAGGATCCCTTGAGCTCAGGAGTTCGAGACCGGCCTGAGCAAGAGCGAGACCCCGTCTCTACTAAAAATAAGAAAATTAGCCAGATGTCATGGCACGTGCCTGTAGTCCCAGCTACTTGGGTGTCTGAGGCAGGAGGACCACTTGAACCCAGGAGTGTGAGGTTGCAGTGAGCTATGATGACACCACTGCACTCTACCTGGGCGACCAAGTGAGACTCTGTTTCACAAAAAAAAAAAAAAAAGAAACGTTTTTCTTTGGAATACATAAACTACAATATAATCTCATGCAACCTGGTCAATTATAATTGGGTTGATTTTGGGTAAGAAAAGGAAGAACATTTGGAGAGATCTACAGAGATGGTGCCTCTGTGCCAACTATTCTGGCTCTGGATACCTGGATTCAGGTCTTATTCTACCACTTACTAGCTCCATAACCTTGGGCAAGATACTTCTTCACCTTGTAGTGCCTTAGCGCCCTCATCTTAAAAATGGAGAAAATAATAGTTCTACTTCATAGGATTGTATGAGGAGTGAATAAATACCTGTAAAGCCCTTAGAAGAATACCTGGCACTTTGTAAAAGCTTAGTGAATATTAGTTCATTTGTTTATAGTTATTACTACTACTAACATTATTAGTAACTATAAATAAGTACATAAAGAAGTTGAAATATAGTAGGTGATGCTTGTCCATTGTTAGATAAGAAGTATTATTCATAATTTCCACTACGACTTGATCTGTCATTTCTAGATTTGAGCCCACAATCTAGAGCTAAAGTGGTCTCTTTTTCTGTCTCTGTCTACACACATATACACCTCTCTCTATTTATATACATTATATATGTGTGTATGTGTATGTGTGCGTGTGTGTGTGTGTGTGGTAAGGCTTAGAAGTTGGCCATAGGGTCTGTATCTGAGACATTCTTGATCCTAATCTTACCAAGACTAAACCAGACAGTCCCTAAGACACTGGGGCCAAGATGAGACTTGGTTGTTTGACACGTCTCATCAGCAGCACTTTGACAATACACAAAATCACCAGCTCTAAATCCCCACTAATTTTTATGGGCCTCTTTTTCTCTTTTTCCAAAAACCTAGCTATGATGAAGCAAGGGATGTTTAATGCACAAAATCCACCCTTGTTTTGGCTAGCAGTCAGGAAACTGAAATGTCAAGTTGTGGGAAACTGAGTTGAAATAGTGGCATGTGGCCACAGCACCACAAATTGCTCTGGGCCCTCTGGAGCCGTGATCAGAGTGGGTTCTATTTAAGCTGTATCCTACTGGCTCATCTTTGCTTCTGAGGCCCTCTCATGCTTGTATGCAATTACAAAGTCTGTAGTGAATCCTGCTGTTTGCCAGAAGAGCTATGGTCAGCTTTTATAGCTTTTCTTTTATGTCCTAAATGAAAAATAAATGTGCATAGTGGCTTACCATCTGCACGTGTGCAGTTCCGGATGTCCTCATGAAGGAAGTATATGCTGCATACATTCTTTCTTTGAAGTGTATTGGAATTTTCATTTAATGATTTGAAAGATTCATTTTTGTTAGAGATCAAATCTAGATTCCCAGGTTAGCATCCTTTTTACTACTACTGTGCAGTGGGAAACAGAAAACCTATTTGTAATAGTCCAAACCCAGTTTCTGGTATTGGCACTGCCACTAATGGCTGTGTGACCTTGGAGAAAGTACTTGACTTCTCTGTGCCTTAATGTGCCTGTCAAATACGCGCTGCTCTATAAAATGAGGCGATTAAAAGAATTGATTTTTGAGTTCCTTTCTGCTCCAGATAATACCACCTTGCCTTTAGATAGCATTTTGTATGTGTGTGTGTATGTATGTGTCGGTGTGTCTGTGTGTGTGTTTGATATCAGCACAACACTTTACTATTTAAAAACTACTTTCTCATAATTTTCAAAATTCCTGATGTTCTATAATATACCATAAAATATGATGCCTTGGAAAATTCTATATGGGTGTCTTTCGTTTAGCATTTTATGAAGTAATTTTACACACTTTATCTCTTATGTTTCCCAACAATGTTATGAAGTAGCTATTGCTGAACTTCTTTCACAAATGAGAAGATGATTTGCTCAGGATCATGGAGCTAATTAGGGGCAGAACCAAGATCCAAACCCAAGTCTTCTGAGAGTTGGCATGATGTTTTTCCCTCTATCCCTAAGCTGTGTATAATTTATTACTCAGTGAAGAAGTCAAGGGGGAAAAAAAAGAGGCTCGAGTTCTGTAGTTGTTGGTAAGACATAGTATTGATGAAGATAAATGCAGGCTTTTCTTTCGCCAAATAAGGACAGTGATTCTGACCTTAACTCAAGGGAAAAAGCATTCCAAGGAATTTCACGTTGCTCAGTTCTAAAGACTGAGACATAGAAAAAAAGAACTCTCAGGTATTTCTGTTTGGAGTGATGAAGACCTTCTACAAAAGCTTCCATTAGGTTTCTGGATAGGTATGAAGAATAAATTAGTGCCATATGTCACTTGAGGATAGATGTGCAGAATTTACTTTGAATGGTTAACAATTCCAGGTGAGCAAAGGACATTTATTTTGGTAGGATATTTCCATACTGTCAATTTGTTTATCTGTTTTGTTAAGATGTGCCTAGTTACAGTTTTTTTTTTTTTTAAATACATCATCTTAAGAAATGCAGCCATTGTTCTCCCAAGGAATTAGCTTTTGAATGTTCTTTCCAAAGCAATAGGAATTCATTTCCATGTTGCTTGTTTTGCCTCAGAATGGGTGGAATCAGAATTGCAAGCCGTGCTCTCTGAGCCATCAGGCAGAAAACACCACGCAGTCTGATTATGCTAACGCTGAACATTTGTCTCCTTTTCTCTGCTATTATAAAAGAAAGAGCTGAATGTTCCACTGTGACTTTTCTAAATTCTCTTTTCCCAAACAAAAAGAATATCCCTCTTCTCTACAGACTATTTTAAGCTCTAGGAATTTGAATGAATTTAGACTACTTCCACTGGATTGTACTATAACATGGAAGAATCAAATTCTGTTCCATTCATTTTGCTTTATGTTTACAGGGAGTTGCTAGACTCTCAAATAAATGAAAGCTTCAAGTGATTAACCTCATAATGCCATTCTTAAGGCCAGGTCTGCACTGGCTTTACCAAATTCCTAAATTCTAGTCTTGGCTCTGTGGCTAATTATTTATGTGACGTTGGGTTAGTCACTTAACCTAAGTCTTAATGTCCTTATTGGTGAAATTAGGGTCAACAGGGCTGAAATTCATGCATTCAACAGTGACTGACTGCCTCTGATGGGCAAGATACTACCCTTGGCCCATTATAAGTGCTAATGCTTTTTGAGTGAAAGGAATAAAAAAAAACCAAAGCTGAATCAGACCAGCTAGGAAGGAATGTACAAAGATGTATGAGGGGATACAGAAGAGTAAACCATACACGAAATATATAAATACATGCAGAGTATGACTTATTTATGTTTATATCATATGATTCTACATAGTCATAGTGTGATTTTAGTTTGGGAGGAAAAAAAAGTGCTATCATTCAAATAGAAAATGAACTGGCACCATACCACTTTTGGGGTGCGAAATATAGATATGTCATGTACTTTTAGAACTTGGAGCATAGAATTTAATACTCAGACAGAACTTGGGTGTCATCTAGTCCACCTTTCTCAATTTACAGATGAGAAAACCAAGGCTTAATTTCCACTAAGATCAGAAATAAGCTATGAATCCCTGCTACTATCATTGCTATTCTCTACTGTTCTGGATAACCTTGTTAATGTGCAAAGACATGAAACTGAAATATCAATGAACAAAATAAGACATGAAACTGAAACTGAAATAAACCTGTTTGAAAGGAAGAACGCAGACAATGATGTGGTTATAAATCTAGAAAATCCACAAAAATAATCTGTAAAACTCTTAGTAAGATAATTTAGTTAAGTGTATGATTAGGTAATATTTAAAAAAAATTAAAACCTTTCCTTTAGGCCAAAGACAATTTAAAAACGTATCCCATCAATAAAAAGATACACAGTCAGCCCTTCCTATCTGTGCATATATAGAATCAACCAATTGCAGATAGAAAATATTTGGGAAAAAAAAGATGATTGTGTCTGTACTGAACATGTACAGACTGTTTTCTTGTCATCATCCCCTAAACCTGTGATCACCAAGCCCGCAGGCTGCTGCCCAGCACTGGTCTGCTGCACACCAGGAACTGGGCCTCAGAGCAAGAAGCCAGCGACAGCCCCCCCCACCCCACCCCCGCCTGCGCTCACAGCCACTCCCCATAGCCCGCATCACCACCTGAGCCCCACCCCCGTCAGATCAGCGGTGACATCGGACCCTCATAGGAGGGCGAACCCCACTGCAAACTGTACATGTGAGGCATCCAGGTTGCGCACTCCCCATGAGAATCTAACACTTTCCCCCCAATACGGTACAGCTATTTCCATAGCATTTGCATTGTATTAGGTATTATAAGTAATCTGGAGATGATTTAAAGTATACGGAAGGATATGGGTATATTATAGGCAAATATTATGCTGTTTTATGTAAGGGACTTGAGCATTCTCAGATTTCGGTATCCAAGGGGTGTCCCAGAACCAGTCCCCCACAGAGATCAAGGGACGACTGTAATAGCCAGGAAGAAATCTATCAAGCTACAGTATGGACCTAGGTGAAAAACAAAGCAAAACAAACAAAACACACTAAAATTGTTTACTGATAGAGGTACTTTTAAAAATTGAATTCCTGAAAAGATTGAACCTCTTTGAAGTTGTATTTAAATTTATAAAATATCAGTTCTTTTCAAAAATTAAGAGTTTAACATAGACCTAATGAAAATACTAAATAAATTTTATAGGAAGGCTAATACATTGATTCCAATGTTTAATTAGGTGAATGCATTAATTCTATCAGGAAGAATAAGTAAGTGAGTGATTACAATAATAGGATTACAGCTAAGAAATTTTGAAAAGGAAGAGAATAAAGGTGATTTTTATCTCTTCTAGGTATTTACAGGTTTTTAGAAAGCTACGATAATAAAAACAAGAGATGCATTAAGTGACATATCAATGAACAAAAATGCAACCTATAAATCAGATTCCAGTGAGTAAAATAATTTATATGCAACACAGGAAGAATCCCAGCTCTATTGGGAAAGGATTCATTGTTCAACAAATGGTGATAAAAACACTTCCTGTTTGAAAAAAATTGAAGTTAGCTCCTCATATGTACATCATACCTCCAAAAATTCCAATTTGGATAAGGAATTAAATGTGGAAAAAAAAAAAACTAGAAGAAAAATATACATGTCAATCTTGGCATAGGGAAGGCCTATCCAAGTAAAACTACCAAAACAGAAGCTATAAACAGAAACTATGAACTATAAAACTACCAAAACAGAAACTATAATGTAAACTCTTGATAAATTTGATCAGTTGAAAAAACTTCTTCCTGTCGAAAAACTGGTAACAAAATTGAAAGACAAATCAGCCGTGCCAGTGGCGTGCGCGTGTAGTTCCAGCTACTTAGGAGACTAAGGTGGGAGGAGTGCTTGAGCCTAGGAGTTTGAGGTCAACCTGGACAACATAGCAAGACCCTGTATTTGAAATGAAAACAAAACAAAAAAATTAAAAGACAAATGATAAATTGGGTAAATTATTTGCATTGCTTTTTGACAAACAGAATAGGAAAAATAAAATAGGCAGATATAATTAGATAATTCCAAGATAAATGTAAGTGGTTAATAAAATTTGACAAAAGTGTTCAACTCACTGATAAAGAAAAATGCAGTAAACAGTAATGAGATGTTTTTTGAATTGGCATATAGTAACAGATAATTCTCAATAATAGGATGACAGAAGCTTATTTTATAATCCTTTTAGAAATAAAAAAGCATCATGCATGACATTGAGCACTGAAAGAGTTCATACCATTAGCCACAGAAATTCTTTTTCTGGAGTTAGCAAGTCAAATGACCACTAGAATGTGAAACAACACTCTGTTCCTGGTAAATGGGCAGAGTAGTATGACAACACACCTCTATAGTTTGGTTAGTGCTTTGTGGAGATATTACTTTTATCTCTTTTGGCAAAGTGAAGCCACATCAAACGACATATTGGAGAGAAAGTCCTCAACAACATATTTCTTTAGGTCAGACATCTGACAAACATCTTTAGTAACAATTAGTTCCCCCTGTGATATAGGAAGAGATGCAAATCAATGTGACACACGAGAAATCTCCATGGGGCCTGTGTAATGTAGAGAATCATGGAACATTCCCTAAAGCTTTATGCTAAGCTAGCCTATTGTTTTATGGGCCACAGGAAATGACTTATAAAGATTTATGAACACTGTTGAAATGCTTCTGAAGATCACTAGAACCTAGGGAGACAGCATTCACATTTTCTTCTAAACCCTGAAGACTTTGGCAGATCTCTTACTTTGGCAAAGCTTTGTATGTTTTGAAATTGACGGAGCGTTTCCCTTTTTTCCATTTTAACGGATAACAGTGTGGAAGTAATTCGTCTGGGACACAGTTATTTTATAAACTGGGACCGGAAGATGTATTGCTCCGGGAAAGCAACACCTGCTGAGGCTCGGACGACCACACTCAATGAGGAACTGGGCCAGATTGAATACATTTTCTCTGACAAAACGGGTACCCTAACTCAAAACATTATGACTTTTAAAAGATGTTCCATTAATGGGAGAATCTATGGTAAGAGAAACAGTTTATTTTTCTTAATGATATTGTTAACATGCCTTAAATAAATAAGCAACACCATTTAAAAAAAAAGATAAAAAACCCAAACCATTACTGACTTTCTTATTAATATGGGTACCCCTGGCATCTACCAGTGCTTGGCGCACAATAAACACTCATTAAATATTTATTGGATGGCTGCTGAATAATTTAGATGAAACCTGGGATTTGTTGCCATGCATGGATGGAGAAGGAGGTCAGATGTGACACTCTCCCAAGTTCCTTTCAGTGCCCCAGATGTGCGATTCTGCTCTGTGGTGGTCCACAGAACCATCTCCCAGAGAGGGCAAGTTCTTGGCAGCCTGACTTATCTTGGTAAAAGCAGTATTTTATACTTCCTATCAGCAATGAGATTGCTGTCAGTGCGTGTATTTTTGAGAATTTACCATTCATTCTTTGAGAATCCACACTCTTCCAGGGCTACCTTGAGTGGCCAGACAAGCTATTTCGTAATATCCAGTTATTGCTTGCATGCTTTTGTCAGGATACGTGCTCTGTATTTGCATTTTCAAGTATTCTACTTATATGTGATTCTTGTCACCCCGACGTTGGCCAGTTAGCAGACAGTCCCTTCTGCTGAGCACGGAGGCTCTGTGGAACCTTCTGCCGGGTTCCCCTGGCCTCCCATTCTGCCTTCGTGGGGCTCTGAGTGTCCGGTTTCTCAATACTACAGTCTCAGGAAGTGAGAGAGGGAAACCTTTCCTTTGTTCCCTCGTGGGAAACTTCACCCATTGCCAAGCATTTTAAAGCAAGATTTGATCAAAACTAAGAACTACAAGAAGTCGATGTTTACACCCTCCTGCCTTTTGGCCTCCCTCTGTTACCTCCACCCCCACGAGCCATGGTCACTATAGTTTCCTCAGCTCTCCTCTACCCCTGGCTTCCTCTCCTGCTGCCTCTGTCGTGGGCAAGATGATTCCCAACCTGGACTGCCACAAGCCCTCGGTTTCATTATACATTTTTTATATCAATATCATAGTGACTGGTAAATAACATAAAACCTTTCCTTAAATAATTTTCTTTTGCCATTATTTTTTTCCTGAAAATACTGCTTGAATCCAAAGAGTTATTTAAATGGAAAACTTTTAGAGCATTGAAAATATTTTGAATTTTGGGGACCTTCTAGATTCTTTTGCCACATATTAATCTAATAATATCATCACTTCTAGGAAGCAATCATCAGACATGTGGACCAAGATTCATTTGTAGAGATGTTTAGCACAGGTCTATTTTTAGAGAAAGCCTTTGACTTTCACAAGGTATCTATCCTGAGATTTTTGCAAATCTCCAGATTTACAAATCCCATGATAGCTTGTAATTTGCCTCATAAAATGCAGAAAAGTAACAGAAAGATTTAAATAATCCCTTTAGGCCCTTAATTTATATGATGTTATAACTTATAATGCATTTATAATGCCATTAAAATAAATTCTTACTAAAACACTCACAGAATGTTTCAAAATCACTTTTTCTTGTTTTTATATAAAATAGACTTATTTATATCATAGATTCAGGCCTTGTGAGAATCTGACATTCCACTTCAATTTATCTAAATCTTCCATTTTCTGACTCAGAGCTGTTACCTGGAGGCTAAGAGACTAATTTTTCTTCACTTTCATCACTAGCTCTGTAAATGGGCTTTTTTGGGGGTGGAGGTGGTGGTGGTGAGGATCATTTAAAAGAAAGACACATTTTTTTCTTTTTTTTTTCATCATTTTATTACAGTGACTATATATTGAATAATGACTAGAGCATAATGTGATTTTGAGCTTTAAATTCTAGGTGCTTGGCCAGGTTCATTCACTACTCAGGGACTCCTCCACCACAGCAGCTGCACAACATCCAGATGCAGAACTGTGCCCCGGAGAAACAGCAAATAACTGCTCATGCAGTGCTTGGTGGTCATAGAATTGTGTAGTGGAGAGAAAGAAACTTGAGTTCAAAAACCCATCATGGTGATTTTTTAGTTTTGGTTTAGTCATGTCACTTTGAAAGTTCCCTTGTTTATAAAACAGATATGAAAATCTCTACCTTGCAAGTTTGTTATAAGGATTAGTAATAATGTTAAGTGCCTGGCACAGCATTGATGCAAGTATAGCTTATTATTACAAGAAATATAATCCTGGAAAATAGCATTAACCAAGCAAAAATTGGAAAAATCTTAAATGCTCTACAATAGGGGAAAGCTAAAATAAATTGTGTTATATCTATTATCATGGGCTATAGGACCATTCAAAATAAGATTCACAAAGAACCTTTAATGATAGGAAAAATTATCATACTTTATATGGTTAAAAAACAGCAGGAATAAGAAATTTATGAACTGTATGGTGAATATATGTGTACACACACACAGGTATCAAAAAATCCCTCTATAGATACTGGTTATCTCTGGATGATGAGACTATTAGTGATTTTTGTTTTCAACTGTAAATGTCCTATATTTTCCAATATATCTAAAATAAAAATAAGCACATATCAGCTTCATGCTAAGAAAAAAGTTATTTTAAAATTTCGGGCACATCGGTGGTTATGTTCTCTCCATGCAGAAGGTACTGATATTTAAGACTTACATGTTAATTTGACCTTGATATTACACAGATGTATCTGGTCTGAACCAAGAGAGACAAAGATGTACTCACCAAGCTCTAACACTGGTGAGAATTGGTATGGCTAGGATATCATTTTGGATTTCCCAATAGTGTTGCTAATGTGGAAGAAAAAATTAGCCTTTTGGAAACATCATAGATACTGTAACAACAGAATGATGAAATTTACAGAAGAACATGCTTGGTAGCTTCATATTTTGTTTTAACGTTTACTATACTTTAGTTCTGTCTCGGACAACTGTGAGTATTTGCCTGTATTAATTGCCATGTTTAGGGTTACAGTTTGAAAACACTCCTAAAAACATTCCTATGTTTGAATTCATAATGTCATCTAGTGATGGTACTTTAATCAATACTAAGTATACCCCTTAAAACTAAATGTCTAAATCTAGTTTCAATTTCACTTACTTTTAATTCTCAATTTTTGTTTTGGCAGGTGAGGTACACGATGATCTGGAGACAGAAATAACTAAGGTGTGGAAGTGATAAATTTCATTCTTAATTTCAAATTGTATATACTTTTTAAAAATAAGCTCCTAGAGACCTGATTCTATATGACCAGATGAGATACTTAAAGTATAACATTAAAAAAATAGATTCATATGGTTCAAAATTCCTTCTCATCCAGGTCCCCCAACCACAGAGTTCCCTCTATGTTTTTATTCTTTAGAGATATTTATGCATTGTGCAAGCAAATATATTTCTCCATTTTTGTACACAGGTGGTAGTGCAGTTTACATGTTGTTTTTCAACTTTCTTTCTCAACAATATATCTTGGAGATCTTTCTAGAGCAGTTAAAAAAGTACTTCCTTATTCTTTTTAAGGCTGAATGGTATTTTTTTATATTGATGTTCCATAATTGATGTAAGGAGACACTAATGGATATTTAGGATGTTTTCAATATTTTGCTAGTAAAGAAAAAGCAGCACAAATAACTGGATATATATGTTATTTCACGTTACAGACTATAGAATCCATTTCTAGAAATAGAATTGGTAAATCAAAAGGTATGTGCATTTGTAATTTGGTAAATATTGAAAATTGCTCTTTTAAGAATTTATAACAGGTTTTCCTGCCACAAACAAGTTATCCCTGTCTGCTTTCCCCCACCCTTACCAACACAATGTCAGATCAATCAAGGCTTTTAATCTTTGGCAAGACTATGTGAAAAATGGTACATAATTATGGTTCTAATTTTAATTTCTCTTAATATGGGTGAGGTTGGGCATCTTTTCATATGTTTAAGAGTTTATTGTATTTTCTGTGAACCTCTATCTAGTTTATCATTTCTTACCCATTTTTTTTTTCTATTGGATTGCTAATTAAAAAGCTTAATTTGTAGTCATTCTTTATATGTTAGGGAAAATAAGTCTTTGTGAAATGAGTTTCAAGTCTTTTTTCCCCAATTTTTCATTTGTTCTATGACTTTTTTCTGCTATTTTTGCCATGCAAAAATATTTTGTTTTTATGTAGTTGAGTTTATTACTTTTTTCCCTGTACCACTTAGTTTTGTGTCTTAGATATAAGGCACATCATTATTAGAGAGTTAATGTTTTACATTTAAATCTTAGATTCATTTGGATTTTATCTTGGTGTAGGATGTAAACTGTAAGTCCAACTTCATTTTTCTCCAGGTGGCTACTGAGTTTACCCTTTATTAAAAAGCTCATCTTCTTTTTCACCGATTTGAGATGTTACCTTTATAACACACTAAACTCTTGTGTGTACTGGATCTATTACTGAACTTTCTATTTGTTCCATTTTCTTTCTATGCATATGTCAGTACCATACTGTTTTAATTATTGAGGCTTTAACATCTGGTAGGACTAGTTACATCTCAGTGCTTTTTTCTTCAGGATTTCTCTTAGTTGTTTTGTTCATTTAACTTTTCCTCATGAATTTTAGAATCAGATAGTCTTTGGTATTTTTGTTAGAATGGTGTTAAATTTATTGATTATTTTAGGAAGAGTTAATATCCTTATGATGTTGAATCTTCTTATCCAAAAAGATAGCATGTATTTCAAGCTATTTAAGTCACCTTTTATGCCCCCTCAAGCATTTTCAGGTTTTTTTCATATATAGCTTGCTTTTTTTTTTTTTTTGGCTAATTTTAATCCTAAGTATGCTATTTATCTTTTTGGTGTTTGTTTCTAACTGGAATTTTTCTATTATGCTTTTTAACAGAAAAGCAATATATTTTTTTTTAATTTTGTATACCACTATCTTATAAGATTATCTCTGTTTATAATAATTTTTAGTCATATTTTTCTGGGTTTTCCAAGTATATAACAATATCAACTGCAATTAGAGACAGTTTTACTCCTGTCATTCCAAATTTTTACTTTCAATTTCCAATTACATTGGTTAGTACTTCTAGAATAATATAAAATAATATGGCCATTATTTACATCTTTATTTCTGACATTAGTGCATATGTTTCTAGTATTGTCCCATTAAACACAATGAAGATTTTGGATGGGCATAGACATACTTTTGGAATATTCATCTATTCCATACATATATAAATTTATTATTTCCATATTATGTATTTATTTGAAGTCCAATTTGGATACTGAATTTAGTCAAATGCCCTTCGTCACCTATGAGGATAACAAAATGTTTTTTCTTCCATTAATATATTAATATGATGAATCATATTAACAGATTTACTATCATCCATGTTTTCCTGGAATAAATGTCACTGGTTATGTTAAACTCTTTTTCAGTATACTGCTAGATTCTGTCTACTAATGCTTTATTTAGATATGTACATTGATACTTGTAAGAGACTTGGGTCCGCAATGTTCTTTTTTGGGGTAATGTTGTTTTGATGCCAATGTTATAGGTACTTTAGGAACAGAATAAGGAATCTTTCCTTCTTTTTCTATTCTGTGAGCAGTTTATATAACCTCAAAATAATATGTGCCTTAACGTTTTCATAAAATTCCCCTAAACTATCATGTGAACCTGGTGCTATTTGAGGTGTTAGCTCTTTGATATGTTTGGTATATTCTTCTCGATAGTAGTTACCCGTTTAGAATTTCTCTCTCTTCTGGAGTAGTTGGAAAAATCACATTTTCTTAAAATATTGTCCAGTTCAACCAGATTTTCAAATTTATTTGCAACGAGTTGAGCAAAGAAGTCTCTTATAATTCTTTTAAATGTTCTCTTTATCTGTGGTTATTTCTATTATTATTTCTTATCTTTTGTTTGTCTTTTTCTTTTTCTGTCTTGATTACGCAAGTAAATAGTTAAGTTGTTTCTTTCCCCAACAAAAAAGTACAGCTGTTGGATTTACTTATTTTTTCCTGTGTTTTAATCAATAAGTTCTGCTTCTTTATTAATGCCTTCTTTTTACATTCCTTAAATTTCTTTTGTTTTTTTCCTTACTTCGTACTTGGATGCTAATTTATTTATTTTTATTCTTTCCTTTTTTAAAAAATACAAATATTATTTAGTTTATATATACAAAGGTTATTTAGTTTTCCCCTGAACATGAACATCACTTTAGTTTTGTCACATAGATTTGAGCACGTAGGTATTAAAGTACCTTTATTTTATTTTTATATTATTATTTTAGCCTTATTTCTGTCCTCTCAATGAGTTCAGATTGAACCACTGAGTTTGCACCATAAGTTTTAAAGGAAGAATTTAAAAATTTCCATGTGGTAAGGGCTTTTTTTTCTCCCTAACTTTATTGCACTTTTAATAAAAGAATGTATTTGTATTAGTTCTACTTTTTAGAATATATTGAGGTTTTTCTTTGCGGCTTTATAAGGTTACTTGTCAATGTGCCAGGATCTTTAAAAAGAAAATATATGTATTCTCTGTTTTTAAGGTATAAATTAGCTATATATCATTTTCTACTACCTGGTTAATTATAATTTAGGTCTTCTATTTAATTATTTCTGTTTTATTTATATTGTCTATTTGGATTGAAGAGGCTAAAGAGTTCTGATAATTTTTCCTCTCTATAGCTCTTGTATATCCTGAAGTCTTTGTTTTATTGAGCTATGTTTTGGTGCCTTGATGGTCATAGGGGCTATATTTGTATTATGAATTACAAAATTTAACATTAAAAGTGTTCTTCTTTGACTCATTTAATTCTTCTTGTCCTGAATTGAACCTTATTTGATATTAAGATCATTACTCTTGGTTCTTTTCATTTGTGTTTGCCCACCTTTTGTTTTCAATGTTCCTGAATTACTTTGTTTTTGGTGTTTCTCCTGTGTATAGCATAGGACTGGATTTTGCTTTGAGTTCCAATCTTTTAATAAGTAAATTTGGCCTATATATATTGGGCTATATTCTGTCTTGGTTCTCTTATAGTATTTTAGGTTATTACTTTTTGTCTTTATAAGTTTTAATAATTCTTTCCCTATATGAACTGTTTATTTTACTATGTGTGTTTATGTGTGCATTTCTTTTAATACTTAGGGAAATATTTTATTGTTTTTCTAATGTATACTTTCAAGAGTTTGCATAACACTCTTAATTTTTTTCCTTAAGGTAGTGTCTATCAATTTCCTATTATGAACAATGATGAAATTATATTTCTCCTTTCCTTCATATTTTCCTAATATTTTTCTTAATGATACTTTTAATATCAAATATATATATAAATTTCTATTGTTGGTTTGAAGCTTTAAATGACCTCTTCTGGCCTTCAAATATTAAAATGAGGAAATCAGCATCTTCTGCCATTTTTAATTAGCTATCTTTTCTACATAGTCAAAGTATGTCCTATTTATATTTTGTCATCTTATTCTCTCCATTTGTTTTAGACCCACTCCTTCAGTTAAAGCTATTTGGTGTTCACCACTAAGTCCCTTTACCATAGTTTTTCTAGTTATTTTTTATTGGCTGAAGTTCACACGGTAGTTTCAAGAATGGTTCATAAGAAATATTTGTTCAGAACTATCCTTTGATTTTTATATGAATGACAGTTTGACTGACTATGATATCTTTGGCCATAGTTTCTTCCCTGGAGGGTTTTAGAGAAGTATAAGGCCAGCGTATATTTTAGACTTTACTAGTGAGTTTATATATATATGTGTGTGTGTGTGTGTATATATATATATTTTTATATAATTTGTTTATTTATTTAAATATATTTAAATTTTTTAATGTAGTTATGTTCAAAATTTATTACATGAACAATCTGTGATTAAATAAGTTTCTATGACTTTGGGACCAACACAAGCAACTGAATGTCTTGTATATAGGTCTTTTCATATATTTGGGTATAGTATAAAATAATATTATAGTCTCCAAGATAAAGCATATATCAAACTTATTTTCTCGTCAGATGTTTTTGCAAAGACATTATCACAGGACTAGTGCTCGAGTCATAAACTTTTAAAAGTACATTTTGTGCGTTCCAGAAGTCAGTGAAATTAACAGGGATCTTGTTTACTATTGAATCTTTTCCCACTATTTTGTTCTCTTTTTTATTGGACCCTATTTCTTTCATTTTGTTTTTATTTCCTACCCTCAACAAATTTTTAAGTGTGGAGTACTGTTAATTATAAACACGCAGCAGATCTCTAGAATTTTTTCATCTTGCATGACTGAAACTCCAACCAATTGAATGCACAGCAAATCCCCATATTCCCATTCCCCGAGTCCCTGACAACTACCATTCTATTTTCTGTTTCTGTGAGTTTAACCACTTTATTAGATACCTCGTATAAGTGGAATCATTCAGTATTTGTCCTTTTGTGTATTTCACTTAACATACTGTCAAGAGTCATCCATGTTGTACCATGAGACAAGATTTTCTTCTTTTTAATGGCTGAATAATATTCCATTGTATGTATATGTCACATTTTCTTTATGCATTCATGTGTTCATGGACATTTAGGTTGTTTCTACCTTTTGGCTATTGTGAGTAATGCTGCAATGAACATGGAAGTGCAAAGATTTCTTTAAGATCCTGATTTCAATTCTTTTGGGTATATACCAAGAAAGAGGATTGCTGGGTCACATGGTAGTTCTAGTTTTAATTTTTTGAGGAATTTCCATACTGTTTTCCATAATGACTACACCATTTTGCATTCTTACCACACAGTATACCAGGATTCCAATCTTTGCACATTCTCAACACAGTAATTGTTATTTTCTTTTCTTCTTCTTCTTTTTAATAATGGTTATCCTAACATATGTGAGATTATACCCCATTGTGGTTTTAATTTGCATTTCCTGAATGACTAGTGATATTGAGCATCTTTTCATATATATGCTGGCCATTTGTATGTCTTCTTTGGAGAAATGTCTATTAGAGTCCTTTGCCTATTATAAGTTGAACTATCTGTGTTTCCCTCCTTCTCTGTCCCTCCCTCCTTCCTTCCTTCCTTCCATTTCTATGAGTTGTAGGAATTCTTTACATATTTTGTCTATTACCTCCTTATCAGACATATGATTTGCAAATATTTCTTCCCATTCCATAGGTTGCCTTTTCACTCTGTTGATTGTTTCCTTTGCTGTGCAGAGACACTTTAATTTGATGTAGTTCCACTTATTTATTTTTGCTTTTGTTGGCTGTGCTTTTGTTGTCATATCCAAGAAATAATTGCCAAGCCCAATGTTATGAAGCTGTTCGCCTGTTTTATTCTAGGAGTTTTATAGTTTCAGGGCTTATGTTTAAGTCTTTGATGCATTTTAAGTTGATATTTGTGTATTGTGTTAGATAAGGGCCCAATTTTATTCTTTTGCTTGTGGATATCCAGTTTTCCTAACTCTGTTGAAGAGACTGTCCTTTCTCTGTTGTATAGTCTTGGCACCCTGTGGAAGTTCATTTGACTGTTAACGTGTGTGTTTATTTCTGGGTTCTCTATTCTGTTCCATTGGTCTATATGTCTGCTTTTGATACCACTACCATACTGCTTTGACACTATAGTCTGAAATCAGTAAATGTGAGGACTCCAGCTTTGTTCTTCCTCAAGATAGTTTTGGCTATTTGGAGTGCTTCATGATTCCATATGAGTTTTAGGATTGTTTTTCTACTCATGTAAAAAAATGCCATTAGGATTTTGATAGGGATTGCATTGAATTTATAGATCACTTTGGGTAATATGGGCATTTTAGCAATATTAAGTCTTCCAATCCATGACCATGGGATATATTTTCATTTATTTATATCTTCTTTAATTCCTTTTATCAGTGTCTTTTTGGTTTTCAGTGTACAAGTGTTTTGAGAGCCCCCACCCAAATTGGGATTTCAGTCCCAGAGCAGCTAGCAACCCTGCACTGATGGGAAATGAAGGGGAGCTGGACTTGGGTGTTTACAGTGTACTTCTCATGGGATACTACTTCTTTTACCTAGTTGATGGCCTAAGGCCTAGTTGTCTGACTGATGACTAGGAGGTCCCTCACATGGGAAACTTATTTATACTGGCAGACACCCCTGTGGCTCTTGTCTCACCTGTGTCTAGTTTATGTGGCCTGACAATCGCTTTGGTGCTGGGAGCCCCGTGTTGTGTTCTTCCCAATGTTCCAGGAAAAACCTGGCCTAGGCTAGCCCTTACCTCTTCAGATGGAAGGCACAAAGTCAATACACCACCAAAATAGGAAACAAGTTCAAAGATTTTTGCTTATAGTGCATAAGGAGTTAGGAGGGCAGTCTTCGAACCCCCCCCCCCCCCGCCAGGTCACATAAGGCAGAATGAAGAGTCAGGCAGAGAGAGAAAAAGCTGTGTTTATTAGCAGTATATATAAGGGAATAGGGTGTGGGTCACTTTAAGTTAGCAGACAAATGCCTGAGTGGTCTGTTTAAAGGAAGCAGTGGGAAAGTCAGGAGCCCAGTCTGCTACGTGGGAGAAGATGACTCCAAATTCTAATCTTTGACCACTGGCTTAATCCATTTGGGTGTGATATAGAACTGGAGAGTATGTCAAGGTGACTGAGCCCTACTTCTGCTATGATAAAGTTAAACTTATATTCAAAATGGATGCTGAAGCAACATAAAATTATAAGAATTCACTACAAGTCTTTCACTTCCTTTGTTAAGTTTATTTCTTAGTATTTTATTCTTTTTGATGCTAATTTAAATGAGATTATTTTCATTTTGAATTGCCTGTTGGTACTGTAGAGAAATGCAAGTGATTTTTATATGCTGCAACTTCACTTAAATTTTTTTTATCCTGCAATTTTATTGAATTCATTTATTAGTTCTAACAGTTTTTTTAAATGAGGCATCTGGGTTATACAAGATAGGATAATTTTACTTCTTCCTTTCCAATTTAGATGCAATTTCTTTCTCTCTCTCTCTCTCCTTTTTTTTTTTTTTTTTTTTTTGGTATAATTCCTTTGGTTAGGACTTTTAGTATTGTGTTAAATAGAAGTGATATGAGTGGGCATCCTTGCATTGTTCCTGGTTTTAGAGGAAAAGCTTTCAGTTTTTCACCATTGAGTACATTAGCTGTGGGATTTAATATATGAACTTTATTTATGATGAATATTTTCTTTCTATTCCTTTTTTGGTGAAAATTTTTATCATGAAATGGTGTTGAATTTTGTCAAATGCTTTTCATGTATCGATTGAGATGATCCTGTGATTTCATTCTTTTTTCTGTTAATGTGGTGTTTCACATTGATTTATTTTAGTATTTCTGAACCATCCTTGCATCCCAGGAATAAATCCCACTTAGTTGTGGTGTATGATCCTTTTAATGTGATGATGGATTCAATTTGCTAGTCTTTTGTTGAGGATTTTTACAACTATGTTTGTCAGGTATATCAGCTTGTAGTTTTCTTTTCTTGTGGTGTCTTTGTCTGGCTTTGGTGTCAGGGTAATACTGGCTTCATAAATGAGTTTGGAAGTGTTCCCTTCTCTTCAATTTTTTTTGAAAGAGTTTGAGTAGGATTGGCATTAATTCTACCTTAAATGTTTGGTAGAATACAGCAGTGAAGCCATCTGGTCTTTGGCTTTTCTTTGTTGGGAGGTTTTAGATTACTGATTCACTCTCCATACTAACTATAGGTCTGTTTAGACTTTCTATTTCTTCATGCTTTAGTTTTAGTAGGTTGTATTTTTCTAAGAATTTATCCATTTGTCTAGTTTTTCCAGTTTGTTGGTGTATTATCTTTCATAGTAGTCTGTTATTATCCTTTTAATTTCTGTGTCATCAGTTATAATGTTTCTTCTTTCCTTTCTGATTTTATTTGAGTCTTCTCTTATTTTTCTTAGTCTTGTTAAGGGTTTGTCAATTTTGCTTATATTTTCAAAAAACTAACTCTTAGTTTTTTTTTCCTATTGTTTTTCTATTTTATTTATTTCTGCTCTAATCTTTGTAATTTCTTTCTGGAACTTTGGGCTTGATTTGTTATTCTTTCTGTAGTTCCTTAAGATATAAAGTTAGGTATTTATTGAGGTTTTTCTTCTTTTAAATTTATGCAATTTATGTCTATGAATTTCCCTCTTAGTACTGTTTTTGCCACATCCCATGAGGTTTTTTATGTTGCATTTTCATTTTCATTTGTCTCAAATTATTTCTCAATTTTCTTTTTAATTTATTCTTTGAATCAATAGTGGTTCAAAAGTGTTTAATTTCCACATTTTTGTGAAGCTTCTACTTTTACTTCTCCTATTGATTTTTACTTTCATTCTATCATGGTCAGAAAAGATACTTGGTGTAATTTCAACCTTTTTAAATTTGTTGAGATTTCTGTTGTGACCTAACATGAAACGTGATTGATCCTTGAGAAAAATCTGTGTGCACTTGAGATAAATGTGCATTTTGCTCTTGTGAATGGGATGTTCTGTGTATGTTTGCTTGGTCTATTTGGTTTATAGAGTTGTTTGAGTCCTCTCTTTCCTTATTGATCTTCTGTCTGAATGGTCTATTCAATATTGAAAATGAAGTATTGACATATCCTACTATTATTGTAATGCTGTCTAATTCTCCCTTCAGTTCTGTCAATGTTTGCTTCATTGGATGATCTGATGTTGGATGCATATATATTTTTAATTGCTATATCTTCCTGGTAGAATGACCTTTTTATGTAATGTCCTTCATTGTCTCTTGTAGTAGTTTTTGATTAAAGGTACTTACCCACAGCAATTATAAAATTCTAACATCAGCACAGAGACCTGGAAAGTGATAACATCCATGAAACAAGAAAAAGATGCTCTGGGAAGAACACAGGAACAAAAGAAAAAAGCTCCTGGAAATTAAAAACATATTATAACAAACAAAATATTCAATAGAAGGGTTGGAAGATTAAGAGACTCTCCCAGAAAGTAGAATGAAAGGAAATAATCAGAACATCAGAGAATAAAGATAAAATAAAGGGCCAACTGTCAGATCCAAAATTTAGCTAAGATGATTTCCAAGAAAAAGAAAAGAAAAAACAAAGAGAATAAAATTATAAAAGAAATATCATAAGAGAATTTCCCTGAGTCTTCTAACTGAAAGAGCCCTCTGAGTCACTCAGAAACAATAAATGAAATAAGACTAACACTTGTAAAATTATAGGACACTAAGGATAAAGAGAGGAGCTTAAAGATTTTAGAGGAGAGAACTAGGCCACTTGCCAAAGAATGAGTCAACACTGGCATCAGACTTATCAGCAACACTGGATGCTAGAGGACAGTGGAGTGATCCTTCCAAATAGTTCTAAACCTAAAATTCTGTATCGTGCCAAACCACAAGACAAGTGTGAGGGCAGAATAAAGACATTTTCAAGCAGAAAGGCTCACGACTTTTACCTCCTGTGACCTTTTTCTTATGAAGTAAGTTGATATGCTCCAGCAAAACAAAGGAATCAACTAAGAAAGGGGCTGCCATGGGATGAGGGAACAGTGACAACAGCCCAGGGAGTAATTAAAGGAACTCCCAGGATGCAGCTGAGTAGCAGACCTGACAAGGAGTCAGTCTTGAGTGGCCTAGAGCATGAAGACCCACATAGTAAAATGCACTTCTTGCCTCTGCTGGGCACTATATTTGAAAGACAGAGTTACATGCACACAATTTATTGATTTTGACCTTTTAGAATCAACCCTTAGACCAGTGAAAAGGATATAGGTTTGGCTACAGAACAGAATGCAAATGTTTTAAACCTCTACAGTGAAATAGAAAAAATACAAATGATAGGTTGGAGGAGGAAGCAAGGGGGAAGAGAAGAGGAGGTGAGGGGTGGATAATAACCTCATCTTACCAATTAGGAGGTGTTTATAATTGAACTAAAAACAAAGCAAAACAAAACTAAACAGAAAAGTCTTCCATATGTTACTTAAATTTACAGAAGTAAGCATAGGGAAATTAAAACTATGGATATATCTATGCTGTTAGAAGGGGAAAGGGAAAGTGGAGAAGTAGAGTAAATGAACTAAATCTTCATCTAATTGCAGAAGGAAGTTTGTAGATAAGGCCTAATACTTATAAATCCAGAAATGATGGTATAAATGCATAATTTCGTGTTCTGGAGGTAACCATCTCATGTACCTTCTGAAGCAGTTTGAGAGTGGTTTTCTCCGGGGAGTGGGGCTGGGGCTGTGGTGTGGAGGTGGGGGTGAAGGCTCTGTGGCATTACTTGATAAGCTTTAGTGTCCTATTTGATTTTGTAACCATCTCCATGTATTGCTTTGATTGGAAATATTAAAAGTACTTAAAAAAACAAAACTAGTATACTGTAAACACTGGATAAAGGGGAGCCATTATTAAATTAGTGAGTGGGCAGGGAAATAATAAAGAATTAGATTAGCGAGATCTTATGATAAAGTATTCAAAGCATGAATTTTTGGCCAAGTTTGAGTACTGGCTCTGCCACTTCCTATTGGGTGGCCTCGGCAACATTCAGATTCTCATCTGTAAAGTGGGGATAATAATAGTATTTACTACTACACATGGTTAGGAAGATTATATAATATGTAATGATTTATATAAAACTGTTAGCATGGTGTCTGGACCATTGTAAATACAATAACAAATATTTCTTAGTTTTATTCAGCATTATTAATTTTAGAACAAATCTGGTTTCAAGGAACAAGGGACCTACACTCGGCTCCAATTTTACTGCAGGTATTAACAAACTCTGTGACTTGGAGTGGATCACTTAAATTACCCACACCATTGTTTCTCTTTTAAAAAGTAGTTATAATAGCATCTGCTCTTTTAACTTTAGAATCAACTGCAAAAACTAATGGAGTATTTAGGAATAAAAATTCTAGCTGATAAGCTCTTATATGCAAGTGTTCAGAGTAGAAACTTCTGTAGTCTCACTCATGAAATAGATACAAGTTCACAGTCCCTTATCCAGAACTTAGGGGCCAGATGTGTTTAGAAATTCAGAATTTTCTGGTTGTAGAAAGATACTATGGTGTATCTGCCATTATATTATGCAATATCTCCAGTGAGAAAGTATCCTATAATCAAACACATTAATATTTTTACATTGGAAAATATTAATTCATAAGTATTAAATAGGCTTTTAAAAAGTCTATAGTGAAGCACATACCATCCCAGGTCAGATGTTGCTGCCAAAATGAGTTCAAATCAGGTCAGGTTTTGCCATCATGAAGGCTTTGAAAAAAAAACTTCCAGTTTTCTGGGCTTTTATTGTCTTTTGTATTTGCAGTGAGTATTTGAGGATCTGTACAGCCATCAGAGATTTTTCTTCCCCATATATTTTTGGGAATTTCACTGCTTTGGTGCATGGCTCTGAAATGAGAAGATTATATTTAACAGTAATGATGAAATAGCCATTTTAGTGCCAGACATTTGAGGCTGCAAAATAACACAAGCACTAAAAGTACTTGGAGGAAGTATTTTTGAATTTTAAAAGATGGTTGTTGGAATGAGGTATATAATTTCTTGTTGTTGCTGTTGTTCTCCTACAGAAAAAAGAGCCTGTGGCTTTCTCAGTCAAATCTGAAGCAGATAGAACATTTCAGTTCTTTGACCACCATCTAATGGAGTCCATTAAACTGGGTGATCCCAAAGTGCATGAGTTCCTCAGGTTACTTGCTCTCTGCCATACCGTAATGTCGGAAGAGAATAGTGCAGGTAAGTGAAAAGTGTGTCTGAGTGGTGGGCCTCGTGTTTTGTTTTTGTTTTTTAATATCAAAACTGATATTAAGTTTGAAGGATTTTCAAATTAAAGGTAGAGCATTGCATAAAGAGTTTATCTGTCACTAGGTTTTCTTACTATTTGTTTATCCCAAATGTTTTGGAAAAAATATGGAGAGACATAAAAAGAAAAAAAATAGGGGCAAGGAAAAGATGAGGACCCAAGTGTGGCAGTTAAAGGGATAAAATATTTCTTATGATTAGGCGCCACATTTGACTATGAGCTTCAGGGCAGCCAGGACAAATAAGGAAATACAATTGAGTCACATAGCTCTCACTATTAGTACACACATCTAATAGATGCAGGTGACCATCAGTTATATGCTTAGAATGAATTTTCTAGGTAAGGGAGATAAATTGACATTGATATTAGAATAGTTTTATTTAGCCCCCATTACGAACAAGTCCTCATACTTGAAAGATGGTTGTTTGAAGCTCAAGGTTCATCGTATAGAGCAAAACCACCTGGGTCACTTTAAATTTTGAAGCTGTGAGGCAAGTAGATAGTGGTGTATGAATCAGCTTCTTGCTCCCAGTGAGCCCAATCTATTTCCTTTATAAGTTTTCTTTTTTTCTGCTACCAACTTTCAAGTTAAAATTATTATCCAAGTAACGTCAACTCAAAAGCAAAATGTATTACATATAGACATATGTGTGTGTATTTATTCATATATAGGTACGTATATACAATTGTATCTCTCTGTCTCTCTTTATATATACCTACAGTTGGCCTTCTGTATCTGCAGGGATTGGTTCCAGGACCCTCCCTCCGTCCCCCAGGATGCCAAAATCCATGGATGCTCAAGTCCCTTAGTTGTCCCACCATGTCTGCCGAGTTCTGCATCTGCAGATTCAACCAATCGCCGGTGGAAAGTGCCTGGTTAGTTGAATCTGCAGATGTGGAACCTGCGGATAAAGAGAGATGAATGTGTGTATAGATACATCTTTTTTGTTCTTCCCCTATTGGGAGTACATTCAAGCCATAATTTTGTCCTTGATTGTTCTTGACTAACCCATTCTTCAGATTTTAATCACTATGGGGACTCACATAATTGTATCTATGAGCTTAACTGTTCTTTATAATACTAATGCCAATAATTATTTATTTTCTTTTCCTCTGGAGATATGTCTTTAAGTAAGTTTCTTTTATCTCTGCCTTTGAGTTGATTTCATTTCTCAAACTCTATTTCTTTAAAAAAATCAATCTGTTTTTATTTTAATGTTATGATGTTCTCTTAGACCTCTTTGAGGATATTAATTATACACTAATTTGAAATTTTCTTTTGTTCCTTCTGTATCATTTTTTTTTGAGTATTCTTCTGTTGTTTTGAGTTCCGTGACTAACTTTCATGTTGTTCTTAAACGTTTGATGATTTGTGGTTGTCTGCTTTTATTTGTGTTTGAAAAATCCCTGTTTGAACACATGTTGGCGTGGGTGTGGAGAGACAGGAACACTAATACACTGCTGGTGGGACTGCAAACTAGTGCAACCCCTGTGGAAAGCATTATGGAGGTATCTTAAACAGATTCAAGTACACCTGCCATTTGACCCAGCAATCCCATTACTGGGCATATACCCAAAGGAAAAAAGGTCATTCTTTAACAAAGACACATGTACCCGAATGTTTATAGCAGCACAATTCACAATAGCAAAGATGTGGAAACAACCCAAATGCCCATCAATACATGATTGGATTAGTAAGCTGTGGTATATGTATACCATGGAATATTACTCAGCTATAAGGAATGATGAAGATACGACATCTCTATGGTTCTCCTGGAGAGAGTTGGAACCCATTATATTAAGTGAAGTATCCCAAGAATGGAAAAACAAGCATCACATGTACTCACCAGAAAATTGGTTTCCCTGATCATCACCTAAATACAAATCTGGGAACGACACCAATTGCATATCAGACTGAGGTGGGGGGTGGGGGAGGGGATGGGGGTATGCCTACACAATGAGTGCATTGCGCACCGTTTGGGGAGCGGTAACACTTGAAGGTGCTGACTCGAGAAGGGGGCGTGGGGAAGGGAGGGATATATACCTCATGATGGGTGCAATGTGCACGACCTGGGGAACAGACACGCCTGGAGCTCTGACTTGGGGGGAAAGGCGGTACAGGAGTAACGTATGTAACCTGCAATTCTGTATCCCCCATAACAAGATGAAATAAAAAAAAAAAAAAAGAAGAAAAGTATTAGTGCAAATTATTAAAAAAAAAAAAAAAGAAAAATCCCTGTTTGGTGAATGTAGATTTGTAATTACAGTGGCCTGTCTACTTGGGAACAGAACATGTAGGCTGTCTTCTGGTTGTGGGGTTCTGCCCTCTTAAAATTCATATGATACTTGGTGTTGCTATCTTGTGTTTCCAGACTTAGAGCTAGAACTCCCATCTGAGAGAGAGTTGTATGTAAGGTTCTGGCCTGGAAGAAAATTATCAATCAATGAATTTCTTCCCTTCTTTTTCTTTCTTTTATCCTTATGGAATTTTGAAGCTACTTCAGGCTCTGCTCAGCTTTGTTCTCCAGCCCTAGCACTTGAATTTTGGAGGCTTCCTTAGGCAGATTGTACACTTTGTGTAGAAGAACATTTTCAAGGTTTTATCCAGGAGGCAAATGTCACTGCATACAATTTCTTGTATGCATTCTCAGAAAGTGGTCATTAGTGGCAGACTGAAGTGCCATTCATAGTACCTGCTCCATCACTCTTTGGTTGTGTGATCTTGCCAAAATCATGTAACCTCTTTCAGTCATAGCTTCTACCAGTATAAAATGAAAATAATAATTTTAATAATCCCTACCTCAAAGGCTTGCTCTGAGGATTATGCAAACTAATATATATCAAAATGTTTTAGTTTGTAAAACATTCATAGCACCTCTCTAGTCAGTGAAAATACAAAGGTGTGGTCTCTGATCTGAGAAACTTTCAGCACAATGGAAAGGCAGACTCAGAAATGGATATTTTCCTATAAGATGCCAAGGGCTACAGTGAAGTCCTATGGCATGCCAGAGGACAGGTGCCTGGTTAGCTACTGGTAAGTAGAAAAGTTGAGGATAGGAAAGACTCTTAGAGCCTGATGCTTGAGTTGTGTGTTAAGAATGAATTGGAGTTGGTATTGAAATGCTATGAATATTAGTTATTACTCTCAGTATTGATACACTTGCTTCTTTTCTTTTTAGGACAGCTGATTTACCAAGTTCAATCACCTGATGAAGGGGCTCTAGTGACTGCTGCTAGAAATTTCGGGTTCATTTTTAAGTCTCGGACCCCGGAGACGATAACAATAGAAGAATTGGGAACACTAGTTACTTATCAATTGCTTGCCTTTTTGGATTTCAACAATATAAGAAAAAGGATGTCTGTCATAGGTATGATTGGTAGCTGAGTTATATTTGATCTTTTGATAGCACTATGATTATATTGCTGCTTTTCAAGGATTATTTTACTCTTGGCTATGTGCTGAGAGTTGTGATATTTTTGTGACTTTATGAACTCCTGTGTCCCTCAACTTACCCTCAACACTGTAGTAATATATAACTACCATTTAACAAGTGCTTATCATGTGCCCAGAACTGTTCTAAATACTTTACAGAAGTATTTACAACAATGTTATAACAATAAAAAATACCAAAAAGTTAAATTAAATTAAAAAATAGAAATCACAAAAAATGCTCTATATGAATTAACTGATTTAATTGTCACAATAATCCTAATAAGGTAGGAACTATTATTTTTATGCCCATTTGACAGATAATAAAACTGAGACACAGAGGGGGTTGAGTAACTTTCCCAATTTCACATAGCTTGAAGTAGAATAGCTGGGATTCAAAGCCAGGAAGTCTGACTACATAGCCCATTCACTTCATCACTACACAATACTGGCTCAGGATGAAGTTCTGAATTGCTTGGCACATGCTAGTTGTTGCAATTGTGAACATCATCATGGGCCTCCTCATGATCATCCATTTTCTTTGTTCATCTCTATTGCTGGAGAGGATCACCTGATATTGCATTTAACACCATAACAAGTCCGTGTTTTCCTAACTCCATGCTAACCCTGAGGGCTGCTCCAGTGTCCCTCTCATTCTTATTTTGTTCCTTTTTCCAATCTTCATAATAGATGTTTTAAACCTTTCAATTTCCTCAAGTTCTCGACACTGCCACACTGCCGTGATCTTCTTCACTCTTTTTTTTTTTTTTTTTTAGACAGAGTCTCAGTTTGTTGCCCAGGCTAGAGTGAGTGCCGTGGCATCAGCCTAGCTCACAGCAACCTCAAACTCCTGAGCTCAAGGTCCCGAGTAGCTGGGACTACAGGCATGTGCCACCATGCCCCGCTAATTTTTTCTATATATATTTTTAGCTGTCCATATAATTTCTTTCTATTTTTAGTAGAGATGGGGTCTCGCTCTTGCTCAGGCTGGTCTTGAACTCCTGAGCTCAAACGATCCGCCCACCTCGGCCTCCCAGAGTGCTAGGATTACAGGCGTGAACCACTGCGCCCCGGCCTCTTCTTCACTCTTCAAAGCTAATTTCATTTCCTATTTCTCTAGGAAAATAAAGGCCCTCAGGGATTCACACCGTTAACTTACTCCTTCCGCATGTCCACCTTCATCCTCAGGCTGCATCTTTGCTGTTCTCTCTCCTGCACTGAGAACAATTGCTCTCATTCCTCTTCAAAGCTGAAGACTCTGCCAGCCTCATTCCCTGTCCCTCTTGGCCCGATCCCTTCTCTCTTGCTTGTGCCTTGAATTTCTCCATTGTCACCAGCTCCTTCCATCAGCCCATAACTCTATTATCATCCTGTTTCCTTAAAGACATTGTTCATATCCTGATGTCCACCGATCTTGCCACCATATTTTCTGCTTCCCATCACAGATGAATTTCTCAAGGTCAGTTTCTTGCCCCTTACCTTCTTTACTCTTTTCAGCCCATTAGGGTTAGGCTCTTGCTTTCACTATTCAAGAAGGAATGCTTTTCCAGAAGTTTCCTACTGCCTTGTAGCTGCCCAATCCAATGACCATTCCTTATCTATCTATTCATCTATCTTTTTAAAAAAAATAATATTTGAGACCGTTAACCTTCTTTTCTTGGCACTCCTCTTGCGGCCTCCCTGACCTCCCTGGCTGCTGGTTCTATTCTTGTCTTTTCAAGATCCTTTGCTGACAACTTTCCTTCATCCCATTCTTCCATATTGATGTCCTTTTCTCTCCTTACTTCCTCTGTTCTCCTTGGATGATCTTGACCACGCATGTGGTGGTAGCTATAGCCCATATTCTGTACCTTCATATGTAGTTTTTCAGCTTCAATCTCTCTCTGAGGTCCAAACACACATCTTCAGCCTTCTCCTAGATCCTGTCACTGGATTGTCCTGTAGTTATCTGAAGTTTTATGTCAAATATGGAACTTTCTTTCTCACAACTATTGTTCTTTCTATAGTCTGTATTAAAATAGAGTTACCTTTTACAATATGACTGTCGGTGAACTAAACACTTTATAATGAACTCTTTTATTGAATTGTTGCAATAGCATGTTACCCCCACTTAGGATGTAGGAAATTAAACTCAAAGATTTTAAGCCCCCTTTTAATCATAAACGCCTTTTGTTCTTTTCTATTAATTCCCAGTACCACTGCCTTAGTTAAGGGTCTTGTCACTGTTTGCTTGTATTATTGCAATATCTTCGAAACTGTTCCTCTTTAATATAATTTTCTATGCTGATACCACGGTATTTTTTTCTAAAACATAGGCCTGATTTTGCCACCACCTACTTAAAAAAAAAAACATTAGTGGCTTCCCAAAATTTAGAGAATAAAGTCCTTAGTAATGACATGCAAGATTATTTGCAATCTGATCTCAATCAAGTTTTCCTCTACTTTCCAAAACTTTGAGCTGCAGCCTCAGTAGACCTAACCGTTCCCAGCTACGTTGTGCACTTTTATACCCTTTGCACATGCTGCTTCCTCTGTCTAGAGCACTCCTTTTCCCCACTTCTCTTCTTTGAAAACTCCTATTCATCTGGCAATGTTCAAATCAAATGTCACCTATTCACTCAATTTTTTCATATTTCCTTTGTGTTCCCCAGAGCACCTTGTTCATAACACCAGTGTGATACCAGTCCTATGGTACTATGACTATCCCAGTCAGCAGACTGTGTGCTACCTGAGGGCAGGTGCTGTGCCTTAGTATTCTTAAACTGCCCAGGGACAAGCACAGAGCCTGGTTTTCTGTAAATGTTTGTTAAATAAAATTCAACCCACATTTTATAACTTATAAATATCCTGCTCATCATATTAAATCAATTTCCTACTGTAGAAAACATGTGTATATACATAACGGTGGAGTTTTTGGTCCCTAACTACTGGAAGTTAGCCCCGAGAGATTGGTCTTCACAGGTAAAAACCAAACATCTGAGAATGTTTACTTTTATTTCTTACAACATGGAACGTAGTCAGTCATCAGTGCCACTGAGAAGCACATATGCCACTCTAGGTGTGGCCTAATGTATCAGTAGAAGCGATCTTCTATTCGTAGCCTCAGGGGAGGTGTTATTGATGCTGGTTTGGCACAGAATTGGTTTCTTTTTGCTCTGAGAGTGTTGACAACAATCTAAGATTGCTACACAGGGAGACATTTGGCTTTTCCTCGGCACTGGTCACCATTACAGGCTGTGGAGAACTCGCAGAGTAACCGCAAACATCACATGTTTGCCTTAATGGGTCCCATATGAAGAAAGGTAATGCTCCACCACAGCTTTTATGGAGGTTTGCTTGCTTTATTTTGGTTCTGCTTGGTTTTTAATCAGGAGGAATTTGAGAGGGACTCCACTAGCGTAGAAAAGTCTCTCTTTAATAACAAGGCAAGAAACCATCCTAGTCTCATGGTTGTCACATGGGTTGGTCTGTGGGGACGATACCTTGATGTGAAGGCTCAGACATTTGCGGCTCCTTCTCCTCCTCCTTCTCCTCCTCCTTTTTTTTTGTTTTCTTCTTCTTGTCTCTTCTTCTGTCTTTTCCTTCACCTTCTCCTCCTTCTTCTTCCTTTTTTCTTTTGTTGGGGCAAAAGCTATCATTCATTGAATCATCAATGTATATTTTCAATACCAGTAGTACTTTCATTTTGGGGCAAGAGCCCTGATTTAAGTCAGAGGCATCTAAATAAAAATTGATTTCTACAAATAGTTTATCATAGGGTATAGAATCTACTATATTAGTAAACATATAAATCTCATAGTTCTGGAAAGACCAATTCCACTGATTTTGTAAATAAAAATAGAGAGATAAAACTCAAAGATAGTTATCAACAGAGGCAAGTGGCAGATAATCATTAAAGACGTATAAATTACAGTTAGCTCCTTGAAAAACCCTTACAAGATCTTTACATAAAGGTTGCTCAACTCCAGACTTTTTAGACATTGTCAAAGTACAAATCACACTGCCATGTGACAGGCATTTCTCTGTGTGGCTGTATGAGCAGCTGAGATATGACAAAGTAGAATTATTTGTCATCTTTCACACTGCTGCTATTGCAGCTACTTGGAAGCCATTTCTGACCTCTGTCTTTCCTTTGTGTCACAAAGGCATAACTGCTGCTTTCGATGAATTTTATACAATTATAATTCATCTTAATTAAGCAAATATTTATTAAGTGTCTACTACATTCCAGGGACTTGAAACTAAGGGAACATGTGAAACACTGGAAGATATTCTGTGTGGCTGCATCCAGGAGAATATAGTGAAGCAGGGTATAAAACAGATTGGAAAGGGCAGATCATGAGGAGCTCTCTATGTGCATATTAAGGAGTCCAAACTTGATCTAAGGGCAGAGAGAAGCTACTACAGGATTCTAAGCAGCAGTGTGAAGATGACTTTGGCTGGAATGTACAGAAGAATTTGGAAGGAAGCAGGACTGGAATGAATAAAACCAGTTAGGTTAATGTGATTATCTGGTCAAGAGAGAAGGGAGAGGGAGAGAAATTCATGGCTTTAATTAGATGTATGGGTGGTGGAGGGGGAAGAACTATGAGTGATGCCCAGATTTCTGGTTTGGGAGACTGAGTGGATGGTGAAGCTGATTATTGAGACTGGGGATATAGGAGGAACAGCTAATTACTGGAGGAAGGCAATGCATCTAGTATGAGTTTGATGTGCCTGGGCATATCCAAGAGATATTTAGTTGGTAGTTGGATGTTCAGATCAGGAGGGAGTGCTGGAGATGGACTGGGTAGGAGATGTACATTTGAGAGTGGTCAGTCTACTGATGGAACCTGAAACCATAGAAAGGAATGCAGTTGCCCAGGGAGAGTATGAAGGATGGAAGGAGAAAAAGACCCTTAGTAAATCTCTGAAGCACACCAATATTTAAAGGACAAGCAATGGGAGAAGATTTTGTAACCTAAAAACTATGACCTTTGTCTAGGCTCTGGCCATATATTATCTTGACCATTGAAAACTGTTATGTTCTTTTAAATTTATTTTAAAAAGTGTAACTTCTGAAATGACTGAGAAGGCTTTGAACAGAAATGACCAGAAGCCATAGATGAAAAGAGATAAAATATGCTTAGCTGCTAAAGGAAATGTTTCGTGAGTAAACTTAACCAGGATTCCATTAACTTGGATTTGCACAAATTTAAAGGGATGGATGACGGGTTAAGAGAAAGGTTCAGGAATGGAAAGTATTTATTTAATCAGAAAATTTTACAGCTGGAAAGGACTTCTGAAGTTAGATTTGTCAAACATCTCCTTTTTACTTGTAGAAACTGAGATGTAGAGACAGTAAGGGACTTGCACAAATCAATGAATTTTTTTTCCCCAATGTGGGCAATTAAAGGTAGAATACAAGAAAAACTTAATGAGTCCTAGCAATTAGGAAAGCTGAACAAAGGTCTTAAAACAGAAGATAAGACCTAAACAAGGCCCAGTACCAAAAAGTTTCCAGGGTGCATTAGATCTGTGCAATCAGGAGGAAACTAGAATAGATTAAGTATTGACTAAGGGTAGTTAAAGGTTGGAGGGGAAAGTAACTTATTGTATTTTGATATTTATAGTTTTTGAAATCAAGCTCTAAATTTTGCATCCCATGAAATTAATAGTAGTAAATATTTATGTTCATCTGTTTTGAGGCATTCTATTTTTAGATAAAAGGTAGAATTGAGTGGAAAGCACTGAAATGATGAAGCCTGTGAGGGCTAGAGTGTTCAGACAATGAAGTTGTGACCCAGGCAGTTGTTCCTGGAAAGAAATACATGGCTATGTCATTCATTTATTCAACAAATAATTATTAAATGCCTACTTCATGTCAAGGTGTAAAACCAAACCTACAAAGTTAGGGCAAGTGTTTTATGGTTTGAAAGAAAGATTCGTCTGATAGCAATATGACTGGAGATGAGGGGAGCCTAGTAGGGGGTGTCATTCCCAAATCTAGGGGCAGGCTGAAAACGTAACCCTACGAATACAGACTTCCAGTGGGAAGAAGGAGGAAACTTTATTTTTTAAAAGCCCTCTGTGAGGCGTGCTTGCAGCCAGGACTGTGACCCAAGAATGAACCACCAAGGATGAATGGGCTTTTGCAAAGAGTAAAGGGGTAAAGAATGTGCCAGCAAGGGCCAGGAACAAGTGCACAAACCATGATTTTGAATGGCTAGAATTCCATAAAGAGGTGATTTGGTGTAATACTGATATTGATTTGAATGATAGGTCTTGAATTTCACACCAGGAGATGGGCAAACAAAACTCTCAATTCTGCTCAATATGGAGACTTAATTTAAGTGTATCAACCCTTCAGACGTAGCAGGCAAGGAAAATAGGAAGGTCATATGCATCAGAATAAAAACATGTGAGAAATCAAAGCGTTTCAGTAGATGGAGTATTTCTAAATTAATAAAATGGGAAGAAAGCCAAGCGACTTAGGTAGTGACCTGCTAACCAAAGACACTATGTTTTACTACTGGCTGAAACATTATTCCCATTTCCAAATTGCCTGACTGGAGCCTTGGGAGAGTATAATTTTGATGGATTTCATTGATTATAATCTGCTTTTCAAAACTTTTTTTTTTTTTCAGTTCGAAACCCAGAAGGACAGATCAAGCTTTATTGCAAAGGAGCAGACACTATTCTGTTTGAGAAACTTCATCCTTCCAATGAAGACCTTCTGTCTCTGACATCAGACCATCTCAGTGTAAGTGCCTCTGTCTTAAAGTTAGCACAGTGGCCCTTTTGCCATCTCCTAGGGTTAGGTCTTGTTTTAAAAATATCGGCTAAATGATCTGACTACTGAAATAGAAAGCATCTGGAGAGTGGTTCCACAGGAAACTGTGCCAACGAATGTCTGAAAACTGGCACATGGACCCTCTCCCTGCCCTGCTGGGAGGCCAGGCGGTCTCCTCACAGGTGCATTAACACACAGCAGCTGAGAAGAAGCCACAGCGTGTGGCCTCCTGAACTCCAGCCAGCCCAAGGCTCAGGGGTGCTTTAGGGCCACCTATGAAAACTGCTCTAAATCCTCTGCAGCTCAGGATGCTCCTCTTGGGAGACTGGACCATTCCTGGGAAGAGGAGGCGGAGAGCTGCTTTTGCTTGGGTTTTGATGTGTTTGGTACCAATGGAATCTCTCACAATTACTTCCAGGGAATAGTTTAGGGTTGTGTTTATGTGGTAAGAGGAAAATAGTCCCTGGAGCCAACTTTCTCCTCTAAGGGTCTTTTTATTTGGGTCATAATTCAGGTCCCCGAGGCACCAAATGCGTACCATTCTGAGACCAGCATAATTTCTTTCCAAAAGCTTTCTGAAGGAAGCAGGAGGGATCTTTGGCACACTTTTTTTTTTTTTTTTCCAAGAAAGTAAGAGCCTGTGAATTAATATGAACATTACTTGGTTTGAATCTGAGATTCAAGTCTCTAACATTCGTTTGAGGTTCCATTTAACCCCATGTGAACTTTAAGGACATCTGGTCAAAACTCTCATTTTCTCATTGGTTTCTTTCCTTTGAAAAATTATTGAGGATTCATGTTCTTTGTCAGGTCCTATATTTAATACAAAACATTCCTTGAATCTTTAAAAAACAAACAAATAAACTAAAAAAAAACACCTCTGCCTGACTTTAAGTTTAAAAAAATGATGGTTTAATAATATTGGTTACACACATAGCTATTGTTTTTGTCTTTTCAATAGAGCATTCTTGATTTTCTTTTAATCTTTTCCAGAAGGCCAGCATGGTCTTTTTAATTTTTTTTTTTTTATGAAAACAGCATTGGAATCATAAGTATCTGATTTTTGCCATTATTCAAACACCCAGCCTCTGAATTTTTATATGTTCTCCTTTCATACTAAAATATGGGAAGCTTAATTTTGGTCTTTTTATATTTCTATGCCAAATAAATTTTTTTTCAGGTAATATCAACTTAACTAGCTCTTTGCTTCATTCACTTTATTCATTTTGGCTTCTAGATTTTGAGGTTTTAAATTTGTATTTAATTATTGATTTTGAATTGTTTAATGAAAGGAAAAGACCTTGCTCAAATGCTCATTTAGGATTAAACTTGGGTTTCATGCACTAATAAAATAACTTAAATCATCTGTGCCCTTTTGTAATGTCATCTTAGAGTTGATTCACTGTTGTATAGAACAGAGAGGAAGGCACTGGTAATACCCAATGGGGTTGCAAGTTAAAAGCATCAAAGTGTTTGTGCAAATTAAGAGGACAAAGATCATTACAAGGCAATAACTAGATTTTCAGATCAATAGGGGACTCAGTGGTGGTCTGGAAAGGCAGGGCTTGTAAAATGTGATTGCAATATCCCAAGTGCTACCAACTGCCTACTAGATACATTTGGGTAACTTTCTCATGGACTCTCTGGGCTAAACCACACCATTGCAGTATGCATTGACTTTTCTATTTATCTAATTAGTGTATGTCATGGTCTAACCTGTGCCTGCTTGTAAACCTATATCTGTGTCATGAGCCAAAACACCACAGAGAAGACATGCTCAATGGCAATGCCCAAAAGAGCAGAAATGGCTATAAAAACGCTTTGTTTGCAGTGTAGATGCCCATAAAATGACCACAGGAGACACAGGGGAAGTGGGAGTATTTTAGCTTTCCTCTAAAGCAATCTACATGTGTTTCTAGTTATTGTGGCTGTGTGAGACATTTAGCAATTACCAATCTCTTATCCCCCCACCCCCATTAGGATAAAGCACCAAAGGCATCCTTTGAGACTGCTAGTTTACTGAGACACTAAAGAAAAAGTATGTTTCCCTAGCTTGACTAATTATTAAATACTAACTCCATAGAATACAATTTCCAAAAAATAATAATTTTTTAAAAACTGACCTGACTTGATGATGATGTCTTTAAAATTTCAAACCAATTTTTTTTGTCATCTATGAATACTTTATTTATTTATTTTTTTATTTCAGCTAATTATGGGGGTACAAAAGTTCAGGTTATATATATTGCCCATGCCCCCCATCCCCCCGAGTCTGAGCTTCAAGCGTGTCCATTCCCCAGACAGTGCACATCGCACCCATCATGTAGGTATACACCCATCCCTTCCCCCCAGCCCCCACCTCTGTCCAATACCCAATTGGTATTATTCCCAAATTAAACCAATGTTTTATCATTAAAATAAAACATTCATATAGCAAAACAAAAAATTTCACAAAAGAATGGAGAATGGAAAGTAAAAGTCAGCTTCCACTTTTAGTCCTGCTTCCCAGAGGTAACCACTTGTATTTGCTTCTCTTCCTTTCCCTCCCCTTTCCCCCTACGGGTTATTATTATAACCTAAGTAATGTGCTTAAGCTTTTATTATCTGACTATTTAACATCTATTTATTCATTTAGTATTTACTTTTAGCCTTTTCTTGTGGAAATTTTCAAGCATGTACAAAAGTAGAGCTCAATTAATTTTAGCGGTGGATATATTACTAAGGGAATGGACAAAACTTCGGTGGGGTGTCATGCTGCAGCTCCTTGGGACGGGCTCCCGCCTTTGATTTGAGAGCCATGGCTCCTCTGAGGATCCTTTTCTCCTCACAGGAAGCCCAGGCCCATAAAACACACTGGGATCCTCTCAGGGCCAGAAATCCTTCCAGACTGGAAGCAACAATATTTGTTGCTTTAAATGAATATCTCAAGTCATGGGCAGCACTGATCACCTCTCAACTGGGACCCTTCAGCAGGCATTTCAGCCGTCTTTAGGGGGAAACCTAGCTCCCCTGAATGTTTTAACCTCATAGAAATAAAATAAAAAATATATACATTTATCTCTTATGTCTGAGGAGATAAAAAATTGGAAGTCAGGATAGCCAAGCAGTGCTCTTGGACAAAATGAATTTGAGTGAAAAACTTCTTACCTAATGTTGTTGTTATTGCTGTGGTGTTTGTTTGTTTGTTTGTTTTGTTTTTTGCTGGTTCCTAAGTCTATGTCTTTTCTGGCAGGAATTTGCAGGAGAAGGTCTTCGAACCTTGGCTATCGCATACAGAGATCTGGATGACAAGTACTTTAAAGAGTGGCATAAAATGCTTGAAGATGCAAATACTGCCACAGACAAGAGGGATGAACGGATAGCTGAGCTGTATGAAGAAATTGAAAAAGATTTGATGGTATGAGTTTAGAAGCACGATGGTTTGTGTTTACAGAAAAGGATAGTATATGTTTAGAGATCTAGCATAGGAATAAGCCATTGGCTAAATCATCTTGCACACAGCAGATGTTACTCTTTTAAACACTGAATCATGTTTTATATGTTGGCTTTGATTTTGCCATGTATGGTCTTATAGAGCCTAGAGGTTTATTTCTATTAGTAGCTTATGCAATTGGAAGTTCCCCAAGAGTAGAAAACAGTAGGCTCCCTATTCTTGGTTAATCTCTGCTGCATCCTTGATGTTATTTTTTTTTTTCCCCCCGCCTCTCTGCTTTATGACTTAACTTTTCAGAGCAGGGAAACTTGCTGTGAAAAATGGGCTATAGCCCTAAACCCGTGTGATTCTGATGATATCAGTGCTATCCAGAGCATGCTCTAGCCTAGGAACCACTCTTCCCTGGGGCACTGGAGGCTAGGAAGCTCAGCCATTGCAAGGTACTAGGGAGCATGGTTTATTCATCTTTGGATGAAAAATCACACAAGAAACTTCACTTTTTAGTTTATGGCATCTGCTGGTTTGTTAATGTAGGAAATTACTACTTCTTTGTGATCAGCTTCCTTTTTGTGAAACCTGTCCATTGGACTCCTCCATAGTTGATATTAATTGGGGAAGCAGCTGGGTAGAGGCTCAAATGGCTTCTGATCATGTATGCTAACAGGTTATCTGAGCCTATCAGTCTCCCATGTAAATTCTAACTCCCAGGATCTCTGCTATTAAGTTGACTTGATTTGAGAACTTCCTTTTGGGGTCCTTCCCAACCCACATTTGCACATAATAGGATGCTTGCTGTATCAATGCACTGTCTTCAATTCATGTTCCTTGACCTCCAAACTCTGTGATTGAAAGGCATAGGTGGTATGGATCTTGTTTGCATGTGCTAACATAACCTATTCTCTATTTTCCAATAAAGCTACTAGGTGCCACTGCTATAGAAGATAAGTTGCAAGAGGGTGTTATTGAAACAATTACAAGTTTATCACTAGCCAATATTAAGATCTGGGTCCTAACAGGAGACAAACAAGGTAATTTGAAAATGCATGATGATGATGCAAAAGGAGGAGATGACTTCTATGATAAAATTTTAATTAACCAGAAAGCTTAGTTAATTAGATATTTGTCCAGAAAAAAATTGAAATAGAAAAAAGAAAGTTAATATATTGCAAAAATCTACTACTTAAACACAAACAAAACCAAACTAACAAAATACCTTTCATAATATATCCTGGGGTTAGTTGAGTTTCAGTCCAATTGTCTCTCGCATATAATGTTACGTCTATAGGCAACAATGGTATTAAAAATGTTTAACAATTGGTTTTTATGAGCATTGCACCCAGTCAGGACAGATATTGGTACAGAGCTGAAGAAAGGTATTAGAGACCTCAGTTGCTCCCTTAGTTGCTTGATGGTAGGGAGTTTGGGGGGAATCTTAGGGGAGGGATCAGGGTGATGAGCAGGCCTTGGAGAAGCTAAGGGAAGCATCTCTTTTTCAATTGTTTATGGACATATTTTTGTTTTTTCAACAACCACCACAGCTGTACCAGTGCAACCTGGCTGAATTCCAGGACTGCCTATGCAATGGTGGCAGTGAGCGTGGACCCACTTTCAGGCAAGACAAAATGCCAAGTCACCAAAGAGTCATTATGTTCAAAATACTGTTTCCTAAGAAACAAAAAGGGATCAATATATTTTGGATCTATTGCTAACAGTAATAGTTAAAACAAAAATGATTTTATGCTTGGCTATCCGGAAACTGAAAATATTCAATCAACTGGCACACACTTATTTTTAAAATTCTGTCTACTTGTGTACTTTTTTAGAGAATTAGGGGATTTGTAGATGTGATAAATCAATTCTCTATATCTTCATCTAAATCACTGATCACAAAAAAAAAAAAAAAAAAAAACAGCAGAGAGTGGAGCCCTCAGGTATATTACTAGACAGAGACTCCCTAGAGTTTGATATTGATCAGTAGGTACAGCTGCTCAATTATTACAAATGTCCATGAGTTTATTATAATTTCACTTCAATTTCTGTCAGTTTATACAAAGGATATGTTGAGATTTTGTCAATTGCCTTCCTGGATTTAGGACATAATTAATGATTCCATAGAATTAGCTAGAGTCTAATGATTCTATAGAGTTAGGCAGAATCAAATGACCCTATTAAAAGATGGAAAGAGTTACCTAATTATCCCAGGATCCATGTCTATAAAATTAGAGGAAAAACTGCACATGATCATCCAATTCTCCAGTTGTTTAGTAGAGCAGTCCCGGGTGGTTTTTGAGATAATAGTCAAATTCCAAGTTTCTATCCACTTAATGAGAAAATGGCAGTGTTGTATGTGGGAGAACTATACAAATTTTATACGAGCATTTTTGTTGTTCAACTGAACATTTTGTGAGTTTTTTCTTCAATTTGTCTACCGTATCAGAATCAAATACTAGTTTAGTATTTTAGTCTCCAAAAGCAGTATTTGAGACTTCTGGCCAAAAGTTTTATATTTGTACATGTCACTTTATCACAAGATCTTAGGGTATTTTCATGAGTACTAATTTGGAAATCAAAAAATTTTTTAAAATCTAGATAAGAAGGCTGAGAATTCAGGGATGTTGCTACTTCTCCATGGGTTTAGCAAGTGGAGAATTTGATCATGGAATCCAGGTCTTTGAATTTCTTTCTGCATTGCTTGTATTTTATCAACAATCATGCTCTCTCTGACATTAAGGGGGCCAATAAGCTATAAAGCTATGGCCCCAAAACTGTTATGAAAAAATGTACTTATGTTATTAAGTAATATCTTAACTGAGATGTGCTTTATTTTACAACAGAAACTGCTATAAACATTGGTTATGCCTGCAACGTGCTGACTGATGACATGAATGATGTGTTCGTAATAGCAGGGAATACTGCAGTAGAAGTGAGAGAAGAACTCAGGTAAGTGTTGAAGGAAGGAAGAAAGGAAGGAAGGGTGGGAGGGAAGAAAAGATAAGATAGATAGAAAGTGAAAGATATGCCATAGTTTCCTGTGGTCCTAACTTAGTACAGAGCTCTTTCTGCATGTTTCCTAAACTCCCATTCATTTTGGTGACAAACTAAGATACGTTTGATGTAAATGGTGAATCATTGCCTTCAGGCTTCCAACATTTCTTGAGTGTTTTTAGAAAAGAATTTCAAATCAATTACATTGAGTTGTCCTTTAAAATTGTGCATTGGTTAGTGCCTGTTAGCTCTCAGGTGGTAATGAGTGATCAGCATCACTGAGGGCACTTGTTAAAAATACCAATTCCCCAGCTTCAACCTGACCTACAAATGAAGAATCTCTAAGGACTGGAGCATGGGACTTTGTATTTAATAAGCACCTAAATGAAGCTTGCGATCAGATAAGTTTGGAAAACACAGGTTTGGTAGATGGCATGGAAAGTTACAGTAGAGTCTTTCAGCATTAAACAAAGTAGATATTTTGACATAGTTACTACTGAACCCAGATATATACTGCTTTTGAGAAATAAAATACTTCAAAATTTGTGTAACTACTAATGAGTACCAGAAAATATGTAAGTGCTGAAATTAGAGGTTAACGGTGGACAAACATTAAATTTTGAGAAATAGTATTTCTTAATATCTACCAATTTATTTTTATCTCCTTTTTTTGTTACTTCAGTTGAGTAAGAACATTGAAAAAAATCTGCATTATTTCGGCAGAACTTTTAAAAATGCTGTCCTATAGCAATTTTTGCCTGCTGCTGTTTGTGGTAGCTTCTCTAAGCTTAACCCTCTTTGGTTCTGGCCAAGCAGATCGATGACTTAGAGGAAAATTGCTTGCTGCTTGCTCCGCTCTAGAGGGGGCTAACCCTCCTCAACCCACAACAGAGCACTGTGGCTTCCATTTAATATGCCTCCATCATTAAATTTCGTTCCCGAACCTTGAAAAGAACGGAAGTCTTAAACAGCAACATCACCAATTGATAGTATTTGTAAAACAAACCTCCCAACTTCTCTGTCTTATCAGAGTAGAAACTGCTATATCATGCTGGTGAGAGCTTATGACCGGAGACTGTATGTGTCTTTGCCAAATAAAAATTGAGAAATCTAATTAATTATTGCTGATATCATTTAATGATTATTTATATAATTTTAATGATAGACTCTATAGAGTCTATTGGGAAAATATTAATAATTTGTTTAATAATCAATGAAAATGTTTTATTTTTAGAAAATTTTTTCTTTAAATGACCTTTTGGATTTTGGGGAATTTGACTGTTGCTGAAAGAATATAGATGCAAGCAGATTTAGATTTTAATGAGCCTATTGCTAAATGTTTTGAGATGGTGCCTGGAACAGTACTATAAGCAGTATACATGTATTACCTCACCTCATTCTCGAGCCACCCAGTGGCAGGCAGTCCCGGTCCCACTCCAGACTAGGAAGCTGAAGTACGTAGAGGGTATGTAATCTGCCTGAACTAGTCCCTGGTTCAGCTGCATTTGAATCCAGGCAGCTTGGCCCCACAGCCTGTGCACCTGATCACTTGCCATGTATTTCCCCAAGTGCACCTTTGATGTTTTCTTACTTCCTTTAAATAATTAATCTACAAAATATAGTTGTTGAGGCATCTCACTGCTTTACTCAAGTGAATGATCAGATACCAGATTAGCAACTACAGTCAAAATAAATTTCTAGGTGACAGCAGACGTTAGAAAAAGAGCATGGATTTCCCATCCGCTGGATTTGAGTTAGAATCTCAGCTTCAGGCTCACTGGCTGGCTGGGAGAATTTTGACATATGTAACCTCTCTCTGCTCGGTTTCTCCATTTGTAAAATGGGGATCCAAATATCTACCGTGTAGATTGTTTTATTTGAAGGATGAAATCAGAGAAAAACTTAACGCTTATGACTGTTCCATGAGCTTCCTGCTGGCCTTCCTCATTCCCTCTCTACTTCCTCCCTTTCCCTACCTTTGTCCCTTCAGCCATTGATCCCAATCTTCCCATGAACAAGGACTACTTTTATTAATATTTCCCCAATAAGGGCAGAGAGCCTGGGACAGTGGGGGAAGAAAAAGTGGGATGAAACTGACAGTTTTTTGGAGGTAGAATGAATAGGGCTTGGAATCTGATTGGACGTGAAGAGAAGTAAAAGGAGACTTTGTCATGGCTAGCTTGTCTGACTTTCACAGCCCAAAATACACTCAGGCGTGCAAGGACGGAAACTCATTACATTTTCTAAAACTGAGCTTGAACTCTTTTCTGCCTGATGACAGAACAATTAAACTAGGCACTTGTGGTTAAATTTAGCTGAAGTCTTCAGAGATGCACAGTTGCCTCACCTGTCACTGCTCATCAGCGTCTACCCTGCTGGCATCAAGCGCTTCCCACGTCTGCATCCCCGTCTGGTCTCTGCTGTCTTTGGGCTGTTGGCTTTCCTCTCTGCTGACTTCCACACTCTACTGGGAAACATGGAAAGTGTGGCTGCTCTTCCTCACCTCTCTGTGTCCGAGAAGACGTGTGTTCTCATGCAGCCACTTCAGTTCCTGACATCCCTTTACTCTGCTTTCCTCCATGTCACTGAACCTCTGTGGAAAGTGGCAACTATTCCATACTCAGATCCCTGAGATACCCGAGGATTCCAAGACCCACAGTGTTCTTCCAGCCACTGCCAGTCCAGCTGCGGGTCGGGATCACTCACCAGTGGCTAAGCTCCTCTTCAAAGCCCCTCTTCCCTAGGCTGGATGGGAGATGGAGAATAGGTAGTTTCTTTCTACTCTGCTCCTTTTGGCAACATTTTATGCCTCAATTCCTTTAAGGATTAGTTTTTTGAGACATGAAGAAACTTTTTTCTTTCTTTTCAAAAAGCCCAATTAGTGAAATTCTGGATGGCTAGAATTCAGAATGATGACACTGCTATGAGTTTCAAGAGCCTATTTTGATGCTCAAAAAGCAAGAATTTGATTCTTCTTTTCCCCTCTCTGTATTTGGCTCTGTCAGATCCCCCTGAGACAAGGCACATTTCTAAGTAAATAGAGAGGGGTCACCTGTGGTCCAGGTGGTGGTTGTAGCAGGGTGGTTGAGTGAGCTAGTATCTCAAGATTTTATCTGGCTAAATTTGGTTGACTAAATAGATGACATAATGATCATTATGTGGAAGGAATCTGAAGAAATATGAATTATTTACATACTGTTTTGGGGAGTTTAAATTGATGGAAACTCTTCAGAGGGCAAATTAGCAATATATTTCAAAATTACATATATGTATACTTTTGACTCAATGATTTTTACTTCTAAAAATTTCCTTTAAGTAAATAAGTGAACAAATGTATGAATTTGTACATAAGGAAATATTTACTGCTGCAGTAATTATAATAATAGAAATTATAAATAGTTCAAATACCCAGCCATGAGGGATTTTTGTTAAATATTATGATATATACATGCAATGGAATATTATGCAGTCATTAAAAACAATTATATATTTATTGACATTGGAAAATGTCCATGATATTTTTAAGTGAAAAATGAGATTACAAAACATCATGCATCGTATGATCCCCTTCTTTCTGAAAAAAAGTATATATGTGCATATATGTATAAAACACCACCTCCCTACCTACCAAGCTCTTTGGAACATGTACAGTGCTTCCCTCTCTGGGTGATAGAATTATGGATCATGTTTACTTTCTTCTTTATGGCTCTTTGTATTATCTGAAGTTGTAGTAGTGTTCATGTAATGCTTTTACAACTAGGAAAAAAGCTGAAAAATTATCTTCATTTTTTAATGGGAAGAAAAAATATTCAGAAGGAAAAAAATAATTTCCAGCTGGACTCAATATTTCAAAACCCTTGGAGCCACCTTGCTCAACTGACTGGCAGATAATCTTTATTTCAACCTTGACTTGGAGGTAACTCCATTCTTAAAGTCTAAGATAGAGGCAATGTATGATAGAAAATTCTGCGAGTGGAATCAATATGTTTATAGGATACATTTCCTTAATATTAGGATTGGGTGGAAAAAGAGCATTCAAGAAAAGTTATTGCTTGATGGTGCTCTCTGTTCTCCTAATCTCTACCACTTACTTCTAAATTCATAACTTTGGGGATGAAATATTGAAATCATAAATTTGTACCATTCCATTTTCTTATGCTCTTGAGTTCAGTGGGAGTTCATGGAAAAAAATGTGCATCAAAAGATAGGACCTGAGTGATAGTAGCTATTGGAAGGAAATAACCTAAATGCTTGTATTTAAATCTATCAAATGTGTTTAGATTATTATATAAACATGGACATGTAATTTTCATGCATATCATGCAGATGGCTTATTTCAAACCTAGTGTCATGAAACCATGTTGGACACTTTGAATCCTGGGTTAATTTAGCTGCCATACCTGCTTTCGTATTGCGTGCATGCCCAGAAAGCCACAATTAAACCCTGCTATGGTTTCTGAGGAGATTACTGCATTGATTACATTTCACTGAGGAGATTACTGCATTGATTACATTCACTGATACATATCTCTTCTGCCCAGAGGAAAACAGACTAAGAATGTAATTTTGCTTGGTCTGACAAGAGAACTCATTTCATATTTCATTTTGGTAGCATTAATGACATGTTTTATTGTTAGAAACATTCATGTCCTCTAAACCATGAAGTCACTCCACTGGTTCCGAGAAATAGCCCAGTGATATACCTAGGAATTGCTGTTTCCTCTTTAATCAATAAAATATGCATTGGTAGTTTTTGAACACCTACTTGGTGAAAAGTTATTTGTTTGAGTGAACAGGTTCTCAGATGCAAATAGCTCAGGGCCAGTCACATGATCTGGGCCATCTCTAAGACATCAGGGAGTGGTGGGGCCTTTGGTGAAGGGAAACATCGTGATGGCCATAAAATCAGGGATTCTTTACAACACTGTGCAGGACAAAAAAAAAAAAAAAAAATGCATCTTGGTCCTAATTCCTAACTTCTAGTCACCCAGGCAAAATGTTTTAGTAGATTAAATTTTTCTCATAAATCATAAAATTTAGCACTTAAGTAATCTTGAAGATCTTCTATTACATGCAGGTGAGCTGTTCAAGTTTTCATAGCTGATATCTATTTTGACAGGTTGAAGCACTAGTCAAACTGATTAACTGGTCACATTTTCCTAATTTCTAATAATGAAACTAGTTCAGGGGTTGAATGTCTTAAAGGTCTCTTAAATGGTTAGGAATGGAACTAGGGCTTGAAATCACAATTTCAGGTACTATCTCCCTTTCTCTACTGTTGATAGGGTAGTGCTGTCCCTTAACCGTCCCTCTGGCATTATGTCTTAGTCCAGCCTAGAGGCAGCCTGTGGCTGACTCTGTGTGTTGATCAGTTTGGTGTGGTAGACCAAGAACTAGGAATTTGAAGACCTGTGTTCTAGCCCCGGCTCTATCACTGACTAACCAAGTGGCTAGAGGTCAGGTAACTCAACTGTGGGCATATGAGATGTCAACCTTGCGCCTAAACCCAGGTCTTCAGGTTCTAAGCCCAAAGCTCTAGCTTTTGTATCAAAGTCCAAATTGTCTTCTTTTAAACATGATGTTGTGGTTTCCGTCCATCTCCTAACAGATCCTTTCAATGTCTGAATATAGAGTGCCCTAAGAGGACTGACTGAACGACTCTTTTTCCCACCCTCTCTTTTCTTCTTTGTAGGTTGCATGCAAGCCAGCGCGGGCCTAACTGTTCTTTGCTGTGCTTGTGGTGGCATGGGGCTGTGAATGCCACAGTTGCCTCAACTAGCAATGCATTTCTGCATGCCAACATTGTAATGAACTGCCTTCATTACACAGCCTGGAGAAAACAGGCACGCTTTTGTTTTAGCATTTGTTATTCGTAGTCTGTGGTTAAGCATGATGTGTTATGCCTGCAAAAATGTATAGTTCACAGTCATCGAAGGGACTCATGTGCAGCTTTTTCCTCCTCCTAATAAATTGTTTTTGTGAGAACCAGCTGGTGTTTGAAGAGCTATGTTCCAGGAAGAAAAAGAAATGACAGCTCTAGAGCATGGGCAAAGGTCTGAAAACGTGAGAGCCCAGTCTGGCGAGGAGACGTTGGCCGGAGCAGAGAGAATGCAGTGGGAATCTCAGCAGAGGCAGAAAAACTGTCCCTTTTCTGCCTGGAAAAGGGTTCATGTGAGATGTTAGGAAGACAGTTTAGGGGGAAAAAAATCCTAAGTAAATAGAATTTCAGCCAATACTTTCATGAACTTCACCCTTCTTTGGAATGTTTTCATTCTCTGGGGGAAAAACAGAGATTGAGTCATTTATACAGCGAGTGAGAACTTTACTGAAAAGGAAACCTTGGGAGATGTTTTCCCTGTGGTGCTTTCTCAAGACCCAATTTATGAGCTCTGCAACATTGTCCGAGAAATGTCCATTTTAAAGGAACTTGTCCCCCTTGCTTTCTTCATTATATGAAACTGTAAATTTTCATGACTGTGGGGAGGATTCCCTGACATGGTTATCTGATGGAAAAGACTGATCCCCCCGCTTATAAAAATGATTTTTCATGTCTGCTTTGCCTCCCTCTCCCCACTGCAACGCCCTAAATTTCACACGTAGCACTCCGACTTTATAAATCTTTTACTTTGATTCTGCAAACTGATTGCTAAACGTATGATATCATCCTTGGAGCCATGTGACCTCTGGGTTCCTATTAAATAAATGCAGGATGTGATTTCGGTCCTGGACAGCAGAAGGGGATGTTGAGCCAGAGGATAAGGTGCTTTTTCTTCTTGTTTTTTAACTTAGTATGTAAACAACTAGTGTTACATTTTCAAATAATTAGAAAGCAGAGGGCTAAAATGGTTGTTTTGGTACAGCGGGCATGCTCTCCTTTCAGAGGAGCCTCAGCATAAAACCATTTTAATAGATGTTTTCTACACAGGACGAGCCTTTAGGGGACCATTTCATTTTGCCATAAGCCAAAACATTCACTTTCTTGTCTGTCGCTTCCTCCGCATTTTCTCCTGGGCTCTTGTAAATGCAAGTCGTAACCCATGCGGGTAGTTCTCTGCTTGTGGTTGAGGCTTCTGCAGTCATGTCAGCTTGCCCAGTGTTACTTCAAAGCCTGTTACCCAAGCATTCTTGGAGAGGAAATTTCCCTTCCATTAAAGACATCATCTCTCCATTTTGAAGAGAACAGTAAAATGCCACTTCTAAGGGTGCTCTGTCACCATACGATCTTCCCCTTGAACGGCAGAGATGTGTGGGATATGGGCAAGGTTGTTTTACGGCTACTGCTAATTAGATCTAGCACATTTGGAGGGGGTTTCCATTTGGACTGACCCTCTACACTTTGGTGTCTGTAGTTGCTTTCCCAGAAGATTGATTCTATTGTTTGATGTGTTGAGTACAATTTTTGCTTAAAATAGTCTATCATAATGACTATGCCAATTCAGTAAATACCATCATTTGTTTTTATTGTCAAAATTTTTAAAATCGTGTTTCTCAGAGGACTGTTTTAAGCTAGATCATATCACATGGGACCTCAAATTGTTGAATTTATTTTATATATAGATGCCCTGGAATTCCTGGAAGATTTCATCAGTTGTCTTTAGTCTTTCACTTTCCATTATTTAAAAATATTGCATGGCAGATTGTGGTTCTTAAGTCCTTGAAGCTCAGACAACCTTACGTACCAAATCTGTCAACTATCCCCTAGTTCAAACCCAACTCAAGATGGTGGTTTAGGTTTTAGGTAATTTGAAACGTTTAAGATGATTCTGTTTTCATTATGTTTACCCTCCTACATCCTGGACTTTGGAAATTTGTTATGGTATTCCCATCACAAAGAATTATCCAGCTTGCTTACTGAAACTGGATCTTATGCCATAGTCTGTCTGAACAGTGACGAAATGAATTTACCTCTAGGGCAGTCTCTTGTTAGAGTTAATAGGTATGCTCTGTATAGTTTGTTATGATTTGCTTTTCCCCCCTCTCTCTTTTAAGGAAAGCAAAGGAAATTTTGTTTGGACAAAATAGAAGTTTTTCCAATGGCCATGCAGTTTGTGAAAAAAAGCAGCAGCTGGAGCTGGACTCGGTTGTAGAAGAAACAGTCACAGGAGATTATGCCTTAATCATAAATGGCCACAGTTTGGTGAGTTTGCTTAAGGCTTTTGTCCTTTCTTTTCTTCACCCAGTAATCATCTCTTCTGTGCTATCATAATGAGACCTTCTGTTGTGTTTTCCAAACAAATGACACTATTAGACACAGGGCATATGCAATGGTTTCCTGTTTGCAAAGGGGAACTTCTAATATATATTTCATATATTATTGTTAGAACCACCACAGTGAAGGGAGGGCTCCGAAGAAATACTGAATTTTCAGAATATCAGTCTTATCTAAATGACCGTATACCACTTAGCAGTATTATATAAGTGCTTTTCTAAAGGGGAGTGTCACATCTCACTGTTATTTAATTAAAATAATGCAACTGGAAGGATGTATTGTAATTATTGCTGTTGCTAATGTTTGTGATTTGCAGAGCACAACCTGACCTTCATATAATTACTATACCAAATTATTGCCATTAAGATACCCCTGGTGGTTTTTGTAAATAGCAGCATTTTATGGGACTGCCAAACAATTTGCTTTGATTAGGAAATCTGGTTCTTGTCGTAATAGAATAAACTTGCATTGTACTTTTAATGTAGTTCAGGTTCCAAATCTTGAACAAGTATCAAAATGCTCTTCTGAGTTTCTAATTTGGAATACAAAAGCTCCAATTGCAATCCAGTGAAAATATCACTTACATGCACAAACAGCTAATCTCACATCTTTCTCTGTCTTTGATGATCATTTTTCACTTTGGAGTTTGGAAAATAAATGTATCTTCTTGTAGACAATTTCTTAGAGGACAAAAGGAGTTGGATATGAGATATCGTGTTTTCCCCCTTGTGATCAGCTGTCTGTTAGCTCTTAGTGCTTAGAGCATTATCCAGCTGGACTCCAGACGTAATGATGTGTTGCCTTCTACACCATGGAAAGTTACAGAGCTCAGTTGCAGGCCAAGCTCAGCTGAAAGTTTGTCCACATGACACGAACTTCTCCCTTGCACAGATGAACAGCAACTGAAAATTATAAGCCTGTTGGCTGGGGCTTGGTGCTGGTGGCCTCCAAGCTGAATTGCCCAGGGGCCACAATATGGAAAGGGTCCCTAGTGAGTTGTGCTTTGACTTCCTCTCAGGCTCAAAGAAGCCAATGTGTGGTGGAGTTAGAGTACTCAGGGGATAGTTTATACTCTTCTCTCTCTGTCTCTAAATGTGTTGAGAGAAGGAGCTAAGATAGATGCTCTTCAAGAACCCCTTCAGCTTCAAAGCCCGAAGCTTATGAAACCATGAAATGTCATTTTTCATTTAAGGAGAATTGACCATGTTTTTGCTAGTATGGTCAGAAGCTTTCTTTGTTTTTGTTTTTAAATCATGATTCCAATTTGTTCAAATCTTGATGCTTTGCAGAATGTAATCAGGCACCTTTCTTTTCCCCTCAGAGTCTGAGCCTAGTTTTTCACTTGTTGATAAAAAAAAAAAAAAAAAAAGTAAGAAAGAAAGAAAAGAAAAGAAAAATGAAAAGGGGACCATTCTGGGCAAGAGAGTCAGTTACATGCTTTCTCTTTCAGAAAAGGTGGTATTTGAGAATGCTAACTCACAATTTCCCCTAGGAATTATAGGCTTGGACATGAGAATTTTCTACACCAAAGTTATGTTTTGATGTTCATTTACCTATCCATCCATTCATATCATTAGCATTTATTATGAATGCCCAGGTCACAATGCTAGAGTCTGAGGATCAGGATCTGAATATAACATGGTCCTTGTGTTAGGGATTGCTGTCTGCTGGGTGAGATAATCACAGAGTAGTGTGATAAATACTGTTGAAGAGGAATGAACACAATGCTTTGAGAGCATAGAAGGAGACACATTTAGTTGGTTGTGGGAAAATCTGAGAAGACTTCTTAGAGGAAGTGATGTTTTCAAGTAGAGGTGACAACAAGTACAAAGGCACAGAGGCCAGAAAGAACCTATGAAATCATGGGAAACAAGCAATTTGGCATGATAGGAGTAAAGTGTAGACTTAAAGGTGAAAAGGAATGTAGGGGCCAGACAGAGTGTGATGGGCTATGAATGTCTTGCAAAAGGTTTACTCAAAGACACTGATGACTCAAAGTTTAAGTGGATTCCTGTTTCCTGTTAATGTGTTTACCAAAGAATGTACAGTGAAACATTTGCTAGAAAACATTTGCACAGTTAATGAGAAGGGACTATACTCTCTTTTTCACTAATTTCTTGGCATATCTAAAGGTGCTTAGGTATTTGGATAGCCTCAAGGGTAGAAGGAGTTGGAGAAGCCTGTCTGAGACACAGGTTGCATTCTACCCTGTTGCACAGGCCTCTCTTGGCTTCAATCCCTATGCTCTTTCAGGGCTAATCTCCAGATCATCTGCTTTTCATCTTGCCCGCACAGCCACAACAACAAACACTAACTGTACAAAACAGCAATGCAAAGGAAACAAAAAACCCCTCACTTAGAACAAACAAATCACCGTCATTTGTAGTTCATTCTAAACTTGGTGAGACGGTTGATAGGTTCTGTCTTTTGCTTTCACTAATTTTTGTGGTTTCTAGAACTTTTCCAGCATTTAACTCTCCCTCTCCAGTGCAGCACGATAAAGTGTCAAGGAGGACCCACAAAGGGCAGTGTCTTTTCTTTTAATTTTAAAATTTCTCGGCACTTAATGGGAGTTCAATACCCATTGCTTTAGTTTTTGTTGCTTGTGTAACCCTGAATCAACAATGACTTCAGGTGAATGAAGTGCTTGAGAAAAGAAATCAGTTGAGAAACAAGACATTTGCTTCTCAAATTACGACTCTCATCGGTTGTTTCCTGTTCTTTTCTGGATTTTTTTTCTATATTAATACAGGCCCATGCACTAGAGAGTGATGTCAAGAATGATCTCCTAGAACTCGCCTGCATGTGTAAGACGGTGATTTGCTGCAGAGTCACCCCACTCCAGAAAGCCCAGGTAGTAGAGCTGGTGAAGAAGCACAGAAATGCTGTCACTTTGGCCATTGGTGATGGAGCCAATGACGTCAGCATGATTAAAAGTAAGAAGATACTCGTTCACTGGGGCATGCTGCATACACGGAATCCTCAGTGTCAGCATTTGGCAATGTGTAATCTCTGGATTGCATTAAAATTTAATTTTACCAGTAATTCTAAAATGGATGATACTTTCTGGGTCCAATGCTTCCACCCTTATTAGCATTCATAACAAGATCTCTTTGTCTTTAATCAAATCATTTGTGTATTTTTAGGATAGAAAAGGGCATGGGTCACCTTATACTGTTTGGGGACGTAAATAGCTATAGCATAGAGGAAAGAACAACAAATCCTTATTTGTCACGTGACTTTAACCCCAAATCGGCCACTTAAGTTGTAAAACCTTGTGTAATTTACTGAACTTTTCTGAGCCTGATTTTCTCTTTTGTAAAACTAGGATATATACCTAACTATCATGAGTGTTTCATGAGACAATACATGTGAAAAATTATGATTGGAATGACTGTAAATTTTCTATAAATGACATAAAAGCAGAATGACAGGTTCTCCAAAGAGCTTGTGTCCTTGTTTTGGGAATGAAAGTGTTCCTCTTTTCCTTTGTAGGTGCTCACATTGGCGTTGGCATCAGCGGCCAGGAAGGTCTGCAAGCAGTCTTAGCCAGTGACTATTCATTTGCACAGTTTAGATATCTCCAAAGGCTTCTCCTTGTTCATGGAAGGTGGTCCTATTTCCGAATGTGCAAATTCTTGTGCTATTTCTTCTATAAGAATTTTGCATTTACACTTGTGCATTTCTGGTTTGGTTTCTTCTGTGGTTTCTCAGCCCAGGTTGGTAAAAAACATATTTCTTTCTTTTATAAGATGCCCTGAATTACAAATGACTCTTCTTCACAGCTCTTTACTAATAAATAGAGAGCATTTTTACATGTCTGATATAGTGACAGTATTGCAATTATATAATTGATAGTTGGCTTGAGCTTTGAACCCAAGAAGAGTACATATTCAGCTCGAATTTAAGTTATGTCTTTTCTTATTTACATAGTAACCAATGAATACTTCTTCCTGTGTATTTTTTTAGTTTTTATTGAAATGTTTTGGTGTGATGACAGGTAAGCTTGATGTAGAGTTTTAATTCAGAACAGAAATCTGAGAAACACTAACAAGAAATGTTGAGGAAGAAAGAAATTACTGGGAAAATGGTCACTTACCCAACACACAGTGTATCTGGTCTGAGAGTAAATGTGTTTTAAATCAGGGAGAAATAATTGATACTCTGACATGAAAGCTATTTTGACAGCAATGCATCAGCTAAAAATTGATCTGTAGATAATATGGAGCAAGGAAGAAAAATTAGCAAATTCATAAATTAGGATTCTATTTTTATATCTATTAATATCCATTTTGTAGGACAGTTATTTAACCCTACATCTTGGATATCAGAAAAGTTTTGACTCTAGGTATCAACTGCGAAATGTAAAACCTATAGCATTTAAACATACAAAAAACTGAACAAAAAATTTTTACTAAAAACTTCAGTGTAGATATGGCATTAATATTTTGAGCAACAACAACAAAAGAAAAAGATTTTCCTTGAGAATGAAATGGTAACCATAACTCTTATAGAGATTTCTTCAGTTACTCTTCCCTCCTTTTGGGTTTAATCAATTTGAGACTTTGGATTTAATGATACTCATGAAGCTAATTTTTTCAATTATTTTATTTCAAATAGATTGAGTATGAATTAAATCTTGGCACTTTATATTCTCTTAAATGTGCTAAGGGAGGGCATGATGTCTCACACATGTAATTCTAGCACTTTGGCAGAGGTGGGACAATTGCTTAAGGCCAGGAGTTCGAGACCAGCCTGAGCAACATAGCGAGACTCTGTCTCCACCAAAAAAATAGAAAAATTAGCCAGGTATGGTGGTGTGCACCTACAGTCCCAGCTACTGGGGAGGCTGAGGCAGGAGGCTCCCTGAAGCCCTGGAGTTTGAGGTTGCAGTGAGCTATGATGATGCCACTGCAAAGAGACCCTGGCTTTAAAAAAAAAAAAAAAAAAAGAAAAGAAAAGAAAAGAAAAAAACTGCTGAGGGAGATTAGTGAATCCTTTTTGTAATGAAAATGTGTCTTGAACATTTTCCCCTAAAATGAGGCACACCTGTACCCCTTCCTAATTTTCTGTTTTTAGGGTAACACGCCAAGAACTAAAAGCAGACTGTGTTGATATTTTTGCCCTTGTTGGTACTCTCATGACAATTGAAGTAAAGCAGAGTCTTGATTTGAGCTACTCAGAAGTTATCTCAGTGCTACTTCAGAGCAGGCATGGGGGTGGGGATAGTTATCTGCTCATAATTCCACCTTTGTCCAACAAAGACAGGCACAGGAATGTGGCTTGTGCCTTCCCAGTCTGGTGACTTACCCTCCACATAAGATCAAAGCAAGACTATCTGCTCAGGGGTGTTTCTAGGAGATCTGATTTTCATATTTCAAAGGTTTAAGGCTGAAGAGTAACACAATTATGAAGGGATAGCGTAACCCTCATTTAAACCTCTTAGGACACAGAAGAGTAGTTAATGACTTGTATTTACAGACGCATCAAGCTTGCGTGGGAAAGTTTACCGCCAAGTTGTCTTTGCTAGAACTGTGAAGTTGAAACTAATGCTCAATGACTTCTAACCTCTACATTTAGATTATTTTCTGCTTTGCTTTTGGAATCTGATAAAATTGGTTAGAGTCAAATGTTAAGCAACTATATTTTTAATCCTTTTACCAGTATTTACATTTTAAAAGAGAACAGCAAGGGAGAACAATAATTGCTCCAAAGACATGAGTATCTGATGGTTGAACCCAGCTGCAAGTCACAGCACCTGTCTCTGATTAGGGTTCTGAACTGTGTGATTTAACTTAGCATGTTTCTTTTCTGTGTTCCTTTCTTCCTCGTCTTTGTAAATCAAGGGGGGTTTCTCAAAATGTGATAAGTTGTATTTTTTTTAATAAGAAAGATACAAAAGAATATGGTCTCAGTTGTATAAAAGTTGAGACATATTCACATACAAATATTTTTATTAATCTGGAAAAATTTGGGATAGTAGAGAAGACTTTGCAGGAGTTTAAATGTAAACCCCTACTTTGGGATATAAAACAGGGCTATTTTGTCTCTTGGACTAGAAACTAAGAAAATAGAAGTTCTGAAAGTGAGAAACATAAATAGTCTAATTCCTATGGGGACAGTGTTCTTAGCATAATTCTGTCCTTTGTACTTATTGCTGCTTTTGCAACATTGGAACTAGGATAAATAGCAAGGCAGTGTCAGGCTTTGAAATTGTTACTGTAGAAACATCTATTCCAGAATTTCCCAAAGTGGGAAAAAACATAGCTCCAAGCCAAATGAGTTTAAGTAATAATACCAAATCTCATTGACTCTAAAATACTACTGATTGTAAGAAACACCATTATTGATGCCAAGATTAGACCAAATTGGGAACCTAATATTCCCATAAAGCTAAAGCAACAAAGGGCCAAATCCTCGGTGTGACAGTAAGGGAGAAATATATCTTCGTGCAGAAAGGGACCGCACGAAGGAAACTTGCCCATGTTAGCCTTGCACCAACCAAAGGGAAAGACAAAATATCGCCCCTGAAAACTTGAACTACAAGCTGGTATTCACTGGAATTTGCAATCTGAATTCAAAAAAATCCTTGACAAGAGAAAGGGATCTTAGGTTGGCAGTGCCCAGAGGGGACTGGCAGAAGCCACACAAATGTTTTCTTGGAAAAAGTGACTTCCATCCAGACCAAGGGCTATCATGATATACTTTTGATTATAAAAACACATCTCAATTTCTATCAAATATGAAAAAATACATATGCATCTTGGAATCAGTTAAATATGGTAGCGTTTCTTTGCATGTGGACTTGTCAGAGCTTTTAATAGACTAACGTGAATTGTGAATTTTCAAGCCTTGGGAGAGAAGATAGGGAGGTGGGCACAGGAGAAAATATAATTTATTGAAGAGTGGAATTCCCAAATATTATTGTTTGGAAAATATCAAGCAAAAAGCTGATGTAGACCAAGAGGTGACAGCAACCCAAATGTTCACTGATGGATGAATGGATAAACAAAATGTTGTATATACATACAACAGAATGTTATTCAGCCTTAAAAAGAAGGGAAATCGTGTCACATGCTATGGCATGGATGAACCTTGAGGACATTATGCTAAGTGAAATAAGCCAGTCACAGAAGGACAAATACTATATGATTCCACTTATATGAGGTATCTGAAGTAGCAAAACTCATAGAAATAGAAAGTAGGATGAGGGTTTCCAGGAACCGGGGTGCGGGGAGTGGGGGTAGAAATGGGGAGTTGTCATTCAGTGGATATATACTTAACACTATTGAACAGTGCACTTAAAAATAGTTAAGTTCGTAAATTTTATATTGTGTAGTTTTTCCCACAATTAAAAATTTTTAAATCATTTTTTCCAAAGCTGATATAGACCATGATTATAAAACTTATTTCATATGGTTATTGTAAGTATTGAGCTAATACAGGTAAAACATTTAAACAATGCCCGAAACATAGGAAGTGCTATTTAAGTGTTAGCTATAGTTACAATTTGTTTTTAATCCCTACTCATTGCTGTCAACAATATCATGATGCTACAAAGAAGCTGACACCACAGTATTGATGCCATTATGTGGGTACTGTCACCGACTGGCTGCACTCTCCTCTCCATCAGATGACAATCAATTACCACTTGCTACCCTCTTGACAAGCCTGTCTACTTCTCTGACAAGCCTGGAAATAGAACCTTAAATCCCCCACAACATGAATAGTTAATAAAAAATTTGTGAGATCACACTTTCCTATGCCTACCAAGAACACATCTCTCAGATATCCCTTCCCTAACCCAGGATTTAAGTCCCAGGAGGCATCTCAGCCTGACACATAGCAAGGACCTAGTGAATGCTTATTAAATGAATGAAAGCCTTAAATAGTGACACCAAAGGACCCTCTCCAGTATAAGCTTGGGTCCCAATTTGATCAGATCATCATATAAACTGGGGCAAAATACCTAGCAGTCCAGGACTCCCACTCAGAAGCCCAACTGGTCTTATGTGGTGTTTGCTCCTCTGCTTAAAGAGGATATGCCCTGCCCTATATAAATCAGCCAAGAGCCAGGCAAAAACCTGGGAAATCCTCTTTATGTCTTTCCTAGAATGAAGTGATAAAAAATAATTAAGACATGTATCACTTGTGGCCCAACTATCATATCATATTAATATTAATACATCTGAATAAAATCAGCACTCTGGAGTCAATGTCATAACCACATTTAGATTTTAAGACTCTGAGCTCCTTTGCCACAGTATTGGCCAGGCTGCACACATTTACACAGACCAGACCTACAGCCTGCAGGGATGGCCCTTGGGGCAGGTAGAGTAAGTGGCAACTGTGTGAGAATGACTGCGGGCAGGTGGGAATGACTCTCCTTGAGGCACTTGCCTCAGACTGGAGAAAGGGCTTTAGAAACACCCAACAACACAAAATGACTACCATGCCTTCTCTACGCCAGGTACCATTCAAGATTTCATTATAGATGTACAGATGGTTTAGATGCACTTCCTTTCCTCCAGGAGCGAATGGTTAAGCTAGATAAGATCATAATAGACTGGCTAAAAGCAACCCTCTACCCTGAAACAGACATCCTTTTTCCTCCTGGCCCTATCTTAGTATACATAGGTATAATACACCTCAGGGACGGTGGCTTGGCAGAGGGCTGAGAGGATTTTAAACGCTTTGGAAAAATTCAATTTAAGGCGATCAGCTGTTTGCTTAACTGGCCCCTCTGCCTTGCAGAAGATGAATAGGGTCCAGTGTTAACAAAGCAAAAAGTCAGAAGCTTGGATGTCACTCTGGGCTCCGGGTTCAAAGAAGCAGAACTTGGGCTATTCTTCTAGACTTTCCAGCCCAGAGGTTCTCAAAGTATGATCCCCGATCTGCAACATCAGCAACTCCAGGGAACTTGTTAGAGATGCAAATTCTTAGCCTCTACCTCAGACCCACTAAATCAGAAATGCTGGGTCTGGGGCCCAGTGAGCTGAGCCTTAACAATCCTGCAGGTGATTCCCAGGCACGCTGAGGCTTGAGAACCACCTGTCTAGCCCAATTCACCAGCGTAGGAAAGAACACAGTTGGTCAATGAGGACTGCCGTGATTCAAAATGAAGATTGTGCAATGAACTAGAGTTTTCAGTGTCTCTTGGACTAGAAACTAAGAAAATAGAAGTCTTGAAAGTGAGAAACATAAATAGCCTAATTCCTATGGGGACAGTGTTCTTAGCATAATTCTGTCCTTTGTACTTATTGTCCTTTGTCCTTTGTACCTTTGTACACATTTTGAGAAACCCCTCTTGATTTACATTCTTCAAAAATGTTATTTTCCTTAATGACATTCTGAAATAAGATTTATTATAAATTATTTAACTATTCCGATTTTTGGATATTTGTGATGTTATTGTTTTTAATTTAATAATTCCTTCCTCCCTATCTATGAGTCACATGACATCATCAAATTGCTAGTAGGAATGTTTTCTTGCCATCTTGGGAATAGAAGACAAAATAATGAATAGGACAAGTCCTTACCCACCTGGAACTAGTCATCTCATTAGGAAATAAAGAAATACATAAATAAGCCTAATAGAAATATTATAATTAAAGATAATATGAGAGCAGGGGGAAAGGAGAAATGTGTGAGGACCTGGGATGACTTCGGGGGCTCAGTTAATCTGCAAGTGAGTAAATGAATATTTTCAAAATTAAGTGGAGGTCTGAAGGCCTGAAAGTCTAGCTAACTGCAGCGATTCAGGGGCTGTTGGTGTGAAGGTGTGAGACTGTAGCGTAAAAGGAGGAAATCCCTCTCCTTATAGACTTTCCAACTGACTTGCAGTTAGCTTAAATCTCCTTTTAATTTCTAAAATTCTGTTTAACACCAACTCATTCAGAAATACCTTTTAAAAACTAAATGGCATTGAAGGGGGATCTTACTAAGCAGTACTGTGTAGAGCAAGAAGCCTGTTTTAGAACAGGTGTTTCACCACTATCAGGATGGAGGCTCCGGTGTTTCTCGGCCCACGCCACGTGTGAGTGGCCTGGCGTGTTAGTGGTCTGAAAACTGGCTACGAGGTCGACTCGGGTGTGGAATTGGGATTGGCAGGGATCTGTGTATCTTTTCCATTCCCTGTTTTTCACTGGAAGGGCCTGATTAGCAACAGGTTTAAACTGAAAAATGTTTTGGCTTTTCTTCTTAGCCCTGTTGTTCTAAACAAAATATGCCGTAAATGAGGCAAGTGAAAAGAAAACAATATATTTGGGAGAACACTGTTCTACAGAGAATGAGAATTTTTGAATGGGGGCTATTTTCACAGTCATGCTCCCTCCCCTCCCCCACCCCATCAAGATAATTTTGCTGGTTTTGGCCTCCAAAGCCATGTGTTGGGTGATGAGGCTTTCTTAGCCCCTAAAGCCCACTAGACAGCTGCTCACTTCTAGTCTTTGAAGTAAAGTCGGCCGTCTGAGGTTTTCCTACCCCTGCCATTGCTCTCCTAAATTGCTTCAAGGGAATTGAAAGCTCCACGGTGAAATGGAGCCAGCAGTAAAATCTCCAGGGTCGGGCAGATGCAGTAACAGCAGGCATCTCTTTAGAGGTCATTCCTGGGTAGGCCTAATCTTCAGTCATTTTCTCTGTCCAATCCTGGCAAAAGTGAGACTCACATGCATTCTCCAACAAAGGACCGATAGTCTTTGAATGCTCAGTCATTTAACACCAATAAACTGAGTGCCAATTTAGGGCCCGGTGCTCTGATGGCCTCCAGGGACACCAGAGTGAATGGGGAGGGGGTGGGGGAAGCAGACCCTGCCCTCAGAGAACTTACGGTGCGGGAACGATTTTACTTTTGTAAATGTGAAACTAATGTGGAATAGCTTTATAGTCACCTTTCTGGTATTTCTCTACCAAGAGTGTTTTTGAAGTAAATTTGTCATGGATGAGCCATGTCTTGGGGCCAACCTTGTCAAATCCCAGCACGACTCATGAGCACCTAAATATTCTTCCCTGCACCTCTCAACAGACTGCTTTGAAATAATCCATTCTGCAGCTGAAAACATCTGACCAAATGTAAACAGATTGTGTTTTTTTCAGACACGATGTTGACTTTCAAAAACACCAGTTTAATTACTTAATGAACCGACATGTGCTATTTCTTTACTACGTTGGCCTGTCTTCAGGTCCTGGTGAATTTTTTCCAGGCTGTTGTTCTCTGAAGATAGCTCCCGTAGATTCCATCCCGGTAGGTGGGCTGGGGCAGATGTGCAGGCTCATCCAGCTGTGCTATGTGAGGCTCCAAGAGGGCCCCGTGGGTCGGGGTGGGGGGCAACATTCACGGCCTGTGGGACGGTGGCACGCAGGGCCTCTCGGGTGGGTGGTGAGGGGGTGCAGGCTGGGTTGTGCTTGGTTTAGGGAATTTCCTCTGGCCAACTTCAGTACCTCGCCTCTGTCATGACTGGTGTGGGACACATGGAGGCAGAATCTGCCTGGGAGGGGCCAGATTCCTTCTGTTTACTTTGCAGAGTAGACTTTCCTGGGAGAAACAGGACAAAGAACAAAAAGTACATATCTTGTCAAAACCTAGAATCTTTGCTCTGGCAGGGAATTACAGAGATACCGAGCCCAGTCCCCTATTTTACAGGGCAGGAGCCTGAGCGCCCCAAGGGCTGAGGACTAGCGGCGGGCATGGCTGGGACTGGAACCCAAGGCTGCTGAGTCCTCTCCAGTGCTCAGCCTACTCTGCTTGATAAGTGGCCGTCGATTTGTCATAAACTTGGAATAGCTAATGGCTAGGTCCTTTTATTTCATTTTTAAACTGTCTTCCCTCAACCCCTGATCAGCAAATGTTTGCTTCTTTTGGAATCTAAAGGAGAAACTTCCAGAAACAGCCTGCTATGACTATGCGGAGGAGACAGATCTAATGTCTTGGGGGTGTCTCCCACTGCTTAGACCCGTAGGAAGGGAAGGTCTATCCCTAGGAGAACTGTTTTCTAGAATCATCTGGAAGCTTGAGGCCTCCTTCTTCTGGCAAACACTTCAACTGAACTGCCACTAGGAGAGAAGTTATTAATAAATATAATCTGTCCTAATAAGATTTCCAACCAAATTTCTGGACCAGAGGGGTTTGGAAAAGGAGATTAAATCACTAAACTGAATCATGAATCCTTTTTAAGGACACGTCTTATCCCAATCTATTACTGAAACCTGCATGATTTTTATGGAGTTCACCATGGATTTGTGTTCATTATTTATACCTGTAACTTATTTTAAAAACATCCTGTCTCCTCAGGATTTTTCATAAAGTTGAGCTGTTCCCTACCAGGGATAGAGCCAAAAAACAAGTGGTTGAGGCCCTACTTAGAAAATTCACGCTTGAAACGACACAACTACTGGCACTGTGTACTTGTGTGATGATATTATCTGATGACAATTTATCATTGTCAGTGAGATATAGAGCTGTGTATTTTTTTTTTTTTAATTCTGCTGTGATATGGAAGCAATTATCTTGTCAAGGCTGGAAAAACTTTAGTTCTGTCAAACAATATAAGAAAACTCACAGTGAAAGGTTTGGAAAGTGACGTGAAAGAGTGCGACTAATCTCTAGGCTTTGATGACTTCATGGGTTTGGTTACCTGTGATCCCGTCTCCACCTGGCTCCTCTCCCCCTCGCCTTCCAGATGTGCTCCGTGGAAAACCCAGGGTGGGGCGGGCGCTCAGGCTCGGCGTTCCTCCTGGGCGCTGCTGGTGGGTTTCTGCTAATTACGCAAATCGGTAACAGATGTGCCGAGGCTGAGCGCCGCCCCCCACCCCCGCCCCATAGTTGTTCCGCAATGTGTTTTCTTTAAATGACAAACTTTTTTTACAACCAATAAAAAAGGCCATTATATAGCTTTCCTCTGCAACACACAGCAGAAGGGGATACACGTCTCCAAAGAGGGAGTTAGCTCACCTTGTTATTTGAACAAGGAGCTAGGGCCTCGTGTTAGGGTGGAAAGCTTAGTAGGTGCTCATGGTGTGGGTGCAGAAAGATTTCTCATGCAGAGATTAGGATATATGAAAGTAAAAATGTTTATTTTATCATGTTAGAGGAGAGGGAGAGAAGGGGAGAGAGAGAGAGAGAGAGAGAAGAGAGGGAGAGAGCAGGGAGATGGCATGGCATCCCAAAGAAAGAGAAGGGGGTAGAGTGCCAGCAGTGAGGGCAGGTGACTTGCTGATTTTAAGGGGGATGAAGAGAAACAAACAGTGATGACTGTCAGTTGAAACAGAAGTGGCAGCAGGATGTCAAAGTCCAAGAGTTGGTTTCTCCACCTTTCCTCGGAGATGGGATTATGGCAGGAGATGTGACTCTGCCCGCAACACGGTTGAGGCTGTGGCTCATTCTCCTGCTGGGCACTCTGGGAACTCTGTAAAAGCAGATTCCCAGAAAACAATTTTGAAATAGAGAGATTTACATCTCTCTTCCATCCATTCAGCTCTTTTCAGAAGTTGTGCAGAACAGAACTCCTGCAGGGTGCCTGTGGTGCGGGGGCTTGATCTTTAACTGCTACTGGGGAAACGGTGGGATTAGGTATTTCCTGTCCTTTCAGCAAGGCTGCCCCTTTCCCCTAGGCCAATGGTCTCAGAGCAAAAAGCCCCTCTGTAGCTGTTTAAGAACCTTATTCAGGTTTATTTGAATGTGTTACTCTATAAGTCATAGATTTTGTGTTCCCCAAACTGTTTGTAGATTGTAATTTGTAGCTGGAGTATTTTCACTCTGTATAAAATGGTTGGTCACGCTGATAAATTGCTCCCACAAAGAAGGGAGCAAGGAGAAGCTTTCCTTAAATAGGAAAACAGTGAAGTTGGAAAAATGAACTCTTGTCCCCCGTTTTCTTGCTTATCTGTGAAAACACACGTATAGGGTTCTAAGCAGACTAGTGGCAATTTCTAGGAGCATGGCTGTTCTCTCTTATTCAGAACGTTGGAGATGGGGAACAGAAATTTTGGAAGTAAAAGTGGTATGGTTGCCCCTAGGAGTATGGGGAACCCCAGGACAAATATTTTTTGTGGGACCCTTGTTTACATAAACAATTTGAGTCATCCAAAACCAGAGTGCCAGCCCAGAGACTCCAAGAGAATCATCCCCTCGCACCCTCTTCAGGTATCAGGTCAGCCCATGTGTCTGTAGGGGCAGGGGCTGGGGCAGAGGTGGGAGAAGGCCTGGGCACACCTGCAAAGGGAGAAACAGGCACAGGGTCGCATGGGTACTGATCTGGGCTCGTGTTCCCCTCTCAGCCCGTCCCAGTCACCAGAGAGGGGGGCCTTATACATTTTCTAAGGGGATCTGAGGACTATAAGAAGTGGGGCATTTACTAGGATAACTATTTGAGTAATCGGAGATCTCTTGCAAGGGGAAGAAACCTGTTGTGGAAGAAATACTGCCTGTGGCTTTAATTTCTATGAAAGCCCCTGAAGCCTAAACTCTGCTAAGCCAATGCCCATAACTGGGAAAGGTGGTTTCTAAGGTGAATGACTCAGGTTAAGACATTTTGGTAAAGCCTGAGACAAAACCAGAATCAGAGTGAACACAATTAAGTATTCATGAGGAAAATGCTTGATTATATCAAGGTATTCATTTTTCTTTAAATCTTATTCTAATTTTCTATTGTTCTTGTGAATATAGTAGTTTATTATAGAAATAAATGCCTATAGTTAGTTCTTTCAATAAAGAATGGTATCTTCATACAAAATATAATTAGTGGGAAATGTACCTTTTATCTATCCATTAAATAGATCATCTGAAGCTTGGATCCTTGCATGCTCCTCCCTCCCTCCATTCTTCCTCCCATAATATGGTGCTCACCTATCAAGGTACTATACTGGCATCTACCTCGTTTCATTGACTACTCACAGCCTCCCTGTAATGCCTGTTTGATAGCCAAGGAAACTAAGAGCCAGAGAGACTGAATATCTTATCAAGTCCACATGGTCTGTTTGCCGACTCCAAAGCCCTTACCCTTAAATCACCACCTTCCTTTTATGGAGTACATATCACATGCCGGGCACCATTAGGCTCTTGGGCCCCATAGATGAGTAAGTCATATAACCTGCTCTCAAGGAGCTCACAGTCTAGTGTGGTGGGGCTAGGAACCAGTACATAAATAATCATAAATTGATAACTATGAAGCAGTGAATTGTAGGGTGACATGGAACTATCAAAGAGTGGCCTGAAACCCAACCCTGGACGTTGGGAGTGGGCAGGGCTCAGGAAGCTTTCCTGGAAGACCTCCCACCACCCCCTGCAGGCTGACCCTTCAAGGATCAACCCCAGTGGAGCAGATGAGAAGTAAGAGAATGGGCCCCCCAGCAGAGAGGACAACAGGCGAGTCCCAGAGTGGAGAATGGCTTGGGCAGGAACACAAGCCATCAGGCATGGTTAAATCAGTGGGATTTGGGGAGTGATTTGATGTGGGGTGTTAGAGAGAGGGAGAAATCTCAGATTTCTGACGTGGTTGCTGGGGTGGTTGTGGTGGTATCAGAACTACTGGTATAGCAACCACAAGAGGTGGGCCTGGTTAAGGGGATGTGAGGATGCGCTCAGGTCTCAATAAGTGTGAGGACTCTGTGGCACATCTACAGGGGCATGTCCAGTAGGAATTTAAATATGTAACATTTATAAAAGTTGTAAGATAATTAATTCAACAAATATTTATACAGCACTTACCATTGGCTAGATACTGCTCTAGGCATTAGAATTAAAGTTGTGAATAAGTCTCTGTTTTCATGGAGATTATCTTCTAATGGGATAAAGACAGATAATAAGTAAATCAGTACGATAGTTTCAGAATTGTTATTTAGAAAGACCTGAGTAATATGAAGGTCTCCTTGAGAGGGTCACAATGGAGCTGTGACCCCAGTGTTTAGGAGGAAACTTCCATATGAATACCTTGGGTTAAAGTATTACTGGCAGAGGGCACAGCAAGTATAAATGTCCTGAGGCAGAAATGAGCCTGGTAAGTTGGAGCTCAGTAAGTGAGGGCAGAGTGCGGTGAGGTGCAGTTGGAGAGGCAGGCGGCAGGACAGGATGAGGGAGGGCTTCTAGGTCATGATGAGGAGAGAGTCTAGATTTATTCCAAGTAAAGCGGGAAGCCATTGGAGGGTTTTAACCTGCATAAATGCTAATGTTATCGTTTTAAATGACAAAGAATATAAAATTGTATTTAATGTATGCTTTCAACTACATAAAGCAAAGTGAGGAAAAAAGCCTTCAAGGCAGCTTCGCAAATGATACCACTGATTGAGCAAGGAGGTTTCACGCAGTGGTTAGTGAAGTGGACAGTAAGGTCCATCGGCTTTAACTTGGTTCTGACACTTGCTTGGCCAGCAGTTCTCAAACTTTGTGACCTCGGGACCTTATCTATCAATATTTATCACCTTAGAAATAAAAATGAAGAAAAATATTTAAATGCTGTTTTATTAATTTGTTAAAAAATAATAAACCCATGACATGTTTACAAAAATAACATATTTTTAAGAAAAATGGCTATATGGTTCAAAACAAAAACAGTTCATGAGAGGAGTGCCATTTTTTTTTATACTTTTAGAAAACCATTTGGCATAATGGAAGAGAGCAGGGTTCTCATGTCATCTCTTGCATTTAGTCATCTGTGATAGCATAAGTCTTACACTCATGGGAGAATGAGGTAAAAGTACAAATAAATACTTAGTATTATTGTGAAAATAGGTTTGACGTTGTGGATCCCTAAAAGGTCCCCGCGCCACACTTAGAAAATCTTTGTATTTGAGGTATGATATTGGGCAATCTCCTAACCTTGATAGGCCTTAGTTTCCCCATTTGTAAACTGGGGACAGCTAATAGGACCTGTCTCACAGGGTTGTTAGAATTTAGTGTGCTAATATATGTAAAGCACTTAAAATGGCACACAGTAGGTGTTTAGTAAATGTCAGCTATTCTTTCTTTTTGTGATTGCGATTCTGAGTGGTAGCAAACACTCTTCCAAGCAATTGCAGAAACTCATCGAAACTTTATTCCAACTGGTTTTCCCTTCCTGACTTCTCTGCACCAGTTGTGAAATGAGGCTTCAAATCTTAGTGCCAGCTGACGAATGCTGCAGTCGAGTAATTGTAGGTGTTAATGCCAGTCAGTTTGTGTGATGAGGGCACTTTACGCAGACTGTCAGCTACTCACAGTTTAGTATGCCATAATTTCTCAGATTCTTTCTTTCTTCCTAGTACCTGAAGTCATCTTTTCTCAGTGAGTGGAAGTTGGGTGGTAGATGAGGTGGAGGATGGAGTGATTTGATAGCATCAGGCTCCACCTAGAGCCACAAGGCCTGAGTTTAAGTGCTTTCTCCCTCTTTTATTTTCTACACTGCAGTCATAAAATGGGTTGATATAGTAGAGGAATGAGAGTTAGATGCCATCATCAAAGGGTCATATTGGATTTATGTCAGCTGCTCTGCATTATTATTATTTTTTAAAAATGGGAGTGAATGTAATTCTCAATCTTGGCTTCACATTGGAATTACCCGGGAAAATGTTAAAACTACTAACACCTAGACCCCACTCCCACAGGTACTGATTTAATGGGCATGGGCATCAGGATTTTGTAAGTCCTTCTAGTCTCCAAAGTCTCACCAGGCTGAGACTATGAAAGAAGGTCAGATGTTTACCTTTTATCATTATTTGTAAAATATAATAAATCTACAAAAAGTACATAGTCCCTAAATGTCAGCTTAACAAATCATTGTAAAAGTGAACACCCATGTACCGTGATCCAGCGCAAGAGAATAGGACATTGCCAAACACCCAAGAGCTCCTCTCGCTTTTCCCAGTCATACCTCTTTTCCAACCTGCTAGAGGTAACCATTATCTTGACATTTTATAGTCACTCTTTTGCTTTGTTTTATAATTTTACCATATGAGTAGTAATCCCTAAACAACATACAATAGGTTTGTATGCTTTTGAATTTTAGTTAAGTGGAGTCAGGCTTTTGTGTTTGGCTTCTTTTGCTCAATATTATATGTATTTTTTATTCAATTGTGTTTTTGGATATAGCTATAGTTCCTTGCTTTTCATTATTCTATAGTATTCCATTATATCAAGACACCACAATGTCTTTCTCCATTCCTAATCGACATTTTGGTTAGTTTTGGTTTTGGACTATTATGACCAATGCAGCTATGAGTATTTTTTTTACATGTATCTGGGTGTACAAAGGCAAACATTTGTGAACAAATATATGTAGAAATAGAGTTGGACACATTCACTCATCAGAAGGAAGAAACAGAGGCTGAGCTGCAGTTTGGGTGGACTCCTGGGGTAGAAAGGAGTTGCAATCTGGGACCCAGTTACAACCACTCTGGGCTGGTGTGCCGCAGGGTTGCACTGCGTGGGGCCACGTACCCAGGGAGTGTTGATGAACTTCAGAGGCAACCGAGAGGCGAGGCTGTGCTTTTGGTAGTTTCCTGGGCTGAAGGGACAAGGTACAGTGTCCCCCCAGGGGAGAGATCCTGATGAAACCCTTTCTACCCTGGGCTGGAATTCAAGGGCAGCCTCCCAACCGTAGGGTCACAGACTCTACTATAGCAGGACAGTTGGCTAGCCTGGAAAACATCAGGCCTTCATCCTGTCCTCAGCAGCTGGTAGAAGGTAACAAACATAGTCTCTGGAGAAAGATAACATCTTCCTAGGCTTTGAGGTAGTTGTTAAGTTCTAGTTCTCTCCTTGATCTTGATAGGTAATTCCCCACTATCTTTTTAGTTCACTGATGCTTTGATGAAGATGCTTTTTTTTGTTATCTCCAGTGAGAACTTTGGTATGGATCAATTGTTATAGCACATGCCCCCCATCCTGCATGAGTACCATAAATTCAGGATTGTTCCAGATACCTTTGCTAAGGTATGCGGCGGGTTTCCAGGGAGGGCCAGCAAGCTTTTCCAGTCTATTCTCATGTTGCCTAGCACTCTGGGCTACTGGCCTGACCTTCTGCAGATGCTCTCTTGCCACACTGAGTCCATTATCCTTCTTGTGGCTGTTGCTATCTTGTACCATTTTGCTCTCAGCATGGACATGGGCTGTGGCATATTAGAGCTGGCCCACACTGGTTCATAAGAGCTGACTTAAATTTTCAGGAATCTTGTGAGTCAGTGGTTAAATATAGCCATTGTTAAAAATTAAATTATATAAACTTATAATTTAAATTATATTAAAGACAAAAAACAAAGTTAATATACCCAAATTTAATTACTTTCTAATTATTTTACTGTGTTTTACTATTTACGCTCTTGATGTTATTTCTATTGGGTTTGTACAGTAGAAATACAATGATGTGCTATCACACATTTCTTCTCAAATCCACATTTAGTGACATCACTGCTTGAAATCAGTCATGGAGGAATATTTACACCATGGAAATTGACAAATGTTGCAAATCAGGGCTTTTTTTTAAATTTTATTTGAGAGCCAGTTGTTAAACATTTATCAGTGTATCACTGGACATACTCCCCCTTTTCAAATCCTTACAGCAGAGTTCAAACCAGGTGATGAAACTGATGGGACTCAGAGAATAACAAAAGAGAATTACCATGCAGAGAACATAAAATTAGTTATTAGAAATGGTTATCCTGAGTCATAAGCTTATGCCTCTTTTCCAGTTCCACCATTGCCTCCAGTCTAGTCTCAGCACAGTGTCCAGAGTGATACTGTTAAAATGTAAATCAGATCAGGTTGCTTCTTTGCTTAAAATCCTCTGATGTCTTCTCATTTCACTTAGGGAATAACCCATGGTTAACTACATGGATTCTCTAGCTTACCTCTTGACCTCCGTTATTCTCCCCATAGGTCACTCTGCTCCACCCAACCAGCCACCTTGCTGTTCTCTGAGCATACGGGCGCTTTCTTGCCTTAGGGATGTTTCATGGGATCTACTTGCAGTATAGAATGCTCCTGTCCCAGAAAGCCGCATATTGATCCCTTATTTCCTTCAGCTCTTATCTCAAATGTCACATCTCAGTGAGAGCTTCTGCAATCACTTTATTACAATTATAGCCCTCACCATTCTGTATCTACTTTCCTCCGTAGCATTTAATACCTTCTAACTAACTTACTCACTGACTCCTCCCCCTCTGTATAAAATTTATTCTTGAATATTTTCTGTCCCCCTTTTCTGCCATTAGAACATAAATTTCATGAGGAATTTTTATCTGATTGATTATGCTGAATTATTATTGCCTAGAACCTAGTACCTGGCACATAGCAGTTTCTCAATAAATATTGAATGAATGAATGGATGATAGAGTGGTAGAATGGGCATTGGTTAGGAGCTGGAGAAATAGGTTTTAAATTTTACCCTTGCCTATAATAAGTGATGTAACTGAAAGTTTCTGCTTCAACACCTCTGTGTACTCACCAGCAATAATGTCTGTTCCACATACCTCATTGACTTTTAGTGAGGCTCATGCCAGGAAGTCTTGCGTAACTTATTCTATATAGGTGTGTGGGGATGTTTTTATTGTCTTGCTTGTTTATACCCAGTATAGCGAGCATCTGGCTTCACGCCCACTTTGCTTCAAACCACTCCCAAGAAAAAGCTCTCCATTTGAACACAGGATAGAAATAGGCTCATTTCTTTATTTCCTTCTCAGTATTTTAGTGAATCCTTTGTTTATCACTTAGATCAGATAATTGGACTAATTATAAACCACTGAAAAGCCGGAGAACAAAATAGCAACCCACCGCAAGGGTCCAGGGCCTCATAGGACCCAGCACTGTGTTAGGTGTGCCGCATGTATTATTTTATCGCACTGCCACACTGCTGGAGGGCCTGGCATCCCTTTGGAGGTAAAGAAATTGACGTTTTAGGGAGATATAGTATCCCATTAAGGCAGCATAACTGATAAGAGGCAGAGCCTAGGGGAGAACTCACATTTGTCTGACTGTAAAATCTAACTCCTACCTATCTCAGAAAATCTGGTTCTTTAACCCAAGAACCTAAAAGTAAATATTCTCACTCACTGCTATGGATGGTATTTCTCACCGATATGTTATTTCTTTCAGACTGTTTATGACCAGTGGTTCATCACCCTTTTTAACATTGTTTACACATCGCTACCTGTATTAGCCATGGGGATTTTTGACCAGGTATGTATTTTTCTCCATCTTTGTAACTTAGTTTCTCTGTTATGCCTTTTAGTTGCTTTTAGCTTCTAAGTAGAAGACACAATTCATGGAAAGAACCCTAGAAGTGCAGTTGTTTTAATAGGTGTTGCATAGATCAAAAGCCCTTCCAGATCCACTCCTCATCCCTGTGCCCCAGCTTCCCCAAAAGAGTTTTCTGATCAAAGTTTGGCTACTGTTCTTGTAGAGATTCATACCCCACATTGTTGCTCTAAAGGCTCTGAGAAGTTGTGCAGGAAGTGGTCTCTTTAACTTCATTTTAGCCCAGCATTTCCCAAAACTACTTTTTTTTCATATAGCACCTCATATTTTAATTTGCCTCAGCACTAGTGTCTGTGGTTCACACACTGGGAAATACTGCATTAGCCTCTGAGAGTTTGTAGAGAACCACGCAGTGATAGAACATTATGGAACTAGATTGGAGTACAGAGGGCGAGCATCTGCAGTGAGACAGACTTTCTTGGCCAGCGCAGCCCCAGAACAGGAACTACAGGCCAGCAGAGCAGCCTGCTGATGGGGAAGAACACAAAGCCCCACAGCCATGGGGAGAAAGAGCACAGACTTCTTTTGCCCAGTATCAACATGCTTGAGAGGGGAGAAGGGAGAAAATCAATTACAAAAATGGTGGATCCTTGGCATATTCAGAGCCTTGGAGCTACTTCCTGGAAGGGGGAAAAAGTCTGGCTACTAATGGGGAAGTGAAAGACTAGCCAGCTGAGTTTCCATGACACAATTAGAGTGTATTGTTTTTAAAAGTTTTTTCTTTTTTTGGGAAGTATTTTTAAGGAGGCCAGATTTTCTCCAAGCTGTTGTTAGACCATTTGCTAGGCCTCATTTTCTGGCCCAAAGCCATCTTTTGCAAAATATAAATCTTCACTTATGAGCTCACTCCACTCTCCCATTCTGCTGAATTTGTAGTCAGTTGTAAGACTTATTCCTCATATGTAAAAAGGGCAGTTTGTGAAAGGCATATTTTGTGGAATTCTATGAAAAGTAATGAACTTCTGAAGACCTTAGATGTAAAGGCTTAAGCATATTTATTTCCAAGTGCCTATGTTTACAAGTGTTTCTTTTCTTGGTGCTTTGTAGCTGCCCAGAGTGTGGAATAAAATAATAAAAATAAAGCAGTTTCTGGCAAAAGATGGTTATTGTGCAAATCAAAAAAATATAGTAAGGCTTCTTATTGCCATTGAGTTGAGTGTCTTTTCCTTTCCTTTCCTGCTTTGTCAACTTTGGCCCTTTAACTGATCACAGGACCATGGAATGCTGTGCTAAGTGGGTCTCAGCAATCATCTATGGATCTGCTCATTTTTTAAGGAGGAAACCAAGCCTTGGAGGGTCAAGTCACTGCCCTAAAGCCACATAGCCAAGAAGTGACAGAACTAAGCCTAGAACCAGTCCACTTAACTTTGAGTGATACATTATTACTATTATTATCATCATTTTATTTATTATTCATAGAAGCATCTGTTATTTATTACTTCTGATGTGACAAGAGCTCTACTAAATACTCTACATGCTCTTTTAATCCTGACAATGGTTCCATGAGGGAGGTGTTACTCTCTGCTATTCTGGAGATGAGGAAACTGAGGCTCAGTTGGGTTAAGTAACAGGCCTAAGACTACACACTAGTTAGACCTTTTACCAGGGATTGAACTCATGACTGTCTGGTTTCAAAGCCCATGACCCCAGTCACAAGACTTGGGGAAGAAACGTCTGATGGCATCCCAAAGCAGGACTTCCTAATGAGACTATATTAGTGCTCTTCATGAGACCCCGTTTGGGGAGACCTGGGCCATCCCACAAGCAGAAGGGCACCCTCATCTCCCCCAAGAGTCCACTGCCTGTGTTGCTTCCACTTTCGCTGATGCTCTTCCAACGATAGTCCTCTGATGTCTCCAGTGGTTGATTCTTGCCATCCTTTTTGGGTTTTGGCATTTGGCTTTGTGCTCATGGTGTCATTATCAGTATTATTTTGGAGCTGGCTGGAAATGCACCATCTCAGGCCCTCATATTTATTGAACCATCATCTGCTCCCTGGGTGATTTGTGTGTGCATTAAGTTTGAGAAGCATGGCTTAAATTTCTCCCAGGACCTGGCTAGTGCCAAACATGCTGCCTTCTCATTCTGTCTAAATTCCTTTTTTTTTTTTTTTTCCTGTCTAAATTCTTTGCCCTGAATACCTGGAAACTGCTGTTGAATCCTCACTGGGTGGAACACTCAGATCCTAAACTCTCAGTCTCAGCTCCCTTCCCACCTGGAATGTCCCCCCGACCCCTTCTTCCCTTCCTCCTACTCACCCCCAAAGTCAAGACCTCTGATTTGCTAATCCTGACTCCAGAGCTCTTTGCAGCCATCTCCTTATCACTACCTTTTACTGCCTTGGCAATGAACTCCTGGGACCCATTGGCTGTACATGATATGCTGGAATTCTGGGAGTGAGAATGCTTCTGAGGAGTCTTCAGCCTTAATAGCCTGCAGGAGCATGTAGGAAAGAAACTTCAATTTGAAGCCAAATTTCTAGGTTCAAGTCAAGTCCTGGTTCTGCTACTTACGAATTCATGTGTGACCTCTCATGAATCTCTCTTGGAGAATCAAGTTCCTTCTCTGCAATAGAGAGATCATTTTATTATCCTCTGGGTTATTGTGGGAATGAAAACAAGATAATGTCCTGTTCTAGCCTAAGTGAGTAGTGCATATTAGGACACACTTAAAACAGTCATTTGCTATTTCTGAAGATAGGGAATACAGGACCTCTCTGACTCTTTCTCAACTCTCCTCCACTGACATTACACTGTGTTTGCAGGATGTGAGTGACCAGAACAGCATGGGCTGTCCCCAGCTCTATGAACCTGGACAACTGAATCTACTTTTTAACAAGCGTAAATTTTTCATCTGCATGTTGCATGGAATCTATACCTCATTAGCCCTTTTCTTCATCCCCTTTGGGGCCTTTTACAACGTGGCTGGAGAAGACGGGCAACACATTGCTGACTACCAGTCTTTTGCAGTTACCATGGCCACATCTTTGGTCATTGTGGTCAGTGTGCAGGTAACCCTGTTGGTGAAAGCACCTTAACTTGATAAGTTGACAGGTTTATAACTTTTAAAATTTCATTTCTTTGTTGGCTGATTTTGTCTACATGTTGGGAGAAAAAAAATTGTAAATGACTACTGAGGTTTTCTTTTTAACTACACATTTTGAGAAGAAAACAGGAAGCTTTAACGTAAATTACCAGATGTGGGGGATTAGCATGAGGGGTCTATAACCTCCATGTTAGTAGAAACCTCACAGTTCACTTTATTGGGTTGGGCATTATATGTAAAGAGAAATGATTACACTGCTACTTCCTTCTTGTGTTTGAAGAAGAAAAATTTTCTAATGATAACAGAGAGAAACTTTCCCACCATGCTTTCTTTAAGACTTAATAACTTCTAGGTTTTAAAGTGAGGTCTAAAGTTCATTTGGCAACACATTTCTGTGGAATTATTCAAGAGGTTCAATGCTATATCTGCGGCATATCCAAATCTCGAATTCAGAGAAGCTCTTCTGGCGGGAATGATTTTTGATGCTCCATTGACCTTCCTCCATGGGCATCTTGAGTTGTGTTTCTATTTCATTTTAATGCAAATGTTCAAAACTATTACATACTGAGTTAGAGTTCACAGAAAATTTTCATCTCATTAGATGCAGAAAAAGCATTTGACAAAATTCAGCATCCTTTTATGATAAAAACTTAACAAAATAGGCATAGATGGAACATATCTTAAAATTATAAAAACCATATATGACAAACCCACAGCCAACACTATAGTAAGTGGGGAAAAGTTGAAAGCATTCCGACTCAGAACTGGAACAAGACAAGGGTGCCCACTGTCACCACTTCTATTCAACATAGTGATGGAAGTCCTAGCCAGAGTAATCAGGCAAGAGAAGGAAATTAAGGGTATTCAAATGGGGAAAGAGGAGGTCAAACTATCACTCTTTGCTGATGATATGATCTTATATCTAGAAAACCTCAAAGATTCCACCAAGAGACTCCTGGAATTGATAAATTCAGCAAAGTCTCAGGTTACAAAATCAATGTACAAAAATCTGTAGCATTCTTTTACACCAACAACAGTCAAGCTGAAAATCAAATCAAGGACTCAATACCTTTTACAATAACTCCAAAGAAAATAAAATACCTAGGGAAATATTTAACCAAGGAGGTGAAGGATTTCTACAAAGAGAGCTATGAATCACCGACAAAGGAAATAGCAGATGATGTGAACAAATGGAAAAACATATCATGCTCATGGATTGGCAGAATCAACATTGTTAAAATGTCCATACTGCCCAAAGTGATTTACCCCCATCAAAATACCAATGTCATTTTTCACAGATTAGAAAAAATAATTCTGCCCTTTTTTTGGAACCAGAAAAGAGCCCAAATAGCCAAAGCAACCTTAAGCAAAAGGAAAAAGTCTGGAGGTATCACTTTACTGGACTTTGTACTACCAGGCCATAGTAACTGAAACTGCATGGTACTGGCACAAAAATAGAGGCATAAACCAATGGAACAGAACAGAGAACCCAGATATAAAACCATTTCCATATAGCCATCTGATCTTTGACAAAGCAGACAAAAACATACACTGGGGAAAACAATCCTTATTCAGTAAACGGTGCTGGGAAAATTGGGTAGCCACATGTAGAAGATTGAAACAGGATCCATATCTCTCACCACTCACAAAAATTAAATCAAGATAGATAACAGACTTTCATCTGTGACTTGAAACCATAAGAATTCTAGAAGAAAATGTTGGAAAAACTTTTCTAGATATTGTCTTGGGCAAAGAATTTATGAAGAAGACCCCAAAGGCAATCACAGCAACAACAAAAATGAATAAACGGGACTTGATTAAATTAAAAAGCTTTTGCACAGCCAAGGAAACAATCACTAGAGCAAACAGACAACCTACAGAATGGGAGAAAATATTTGCATGCTATACATCTGACAAAGGGCTAATAAATAAAATCTATAAAGAACTCAAGCAAATCAGCAAGAAAAAAAATGAAACCATTAAAGTGGGCAAAAGACATGAACAGCTTTTCAAAAGAAGATAGACTAATGGCCAATAAGCATATGAAAAAACTCTCAATGTCATTAATCATCAGAGAAATGCAAATCAAAACCACAATGAGACATCACCTAACCCCAGTGAGAATGGCTTTTATCAAAAAGTCCCAAAACAATAGATGCTGGCGTGGATGCAGAGAGAAAGGAACTGTTACACTGTTGGTGGGACTAGTACAATCTCTATGGAAAATAGTATGGATATTCCTCAAAGAACTAAAAGTAGACCTGCCATTTGATCCAGCAATCCCACTACTGGGTATTTACCCAAAGGAAGAATAGTCATTTTATCAAGAAGACACTTTCACTGGAATGTTTATTGCAGCACAATTCACAATCGCAAAGATGTGGAATCAATCCAAGTGCCCATCAACTTGAGTGGATTAATAAAAGTGGTATATATAGACCACGGAATACTAGTCAGCCATAAAAAAATTGAATTAATACCCTTTGTAACAATCTGGTGGAACTGGAGACCATTCTCCTAAGTGTAGTATCGCAAGAATGGAGAAACAAATATCACATGTACTCACTATTAAACTGGAATTAACTGATCTGCACTCATGGACACAGATGGAAGTAACACTCAATGGAAATCAAGCAGGTGGGAGGGGGCAGGAGGGGATTGCTGAAGTCATACCTAATGGGTACAATGTATACTATCTGGGTGATGGGCACACTTATAACTTTGAGTCAAGCAGTGCAAAAGCAATCCATGTAACCAAAACATTTGTACCCCCATAATATTCTGAAATAAAAAAGGAAAATAAAAAAGAAACTTTCCATCTGTTCAAATCTGTAGCTCTGGGTAGGTACAGCAAACAATGTGACCTTTGTTTTATTTTGTTGCCTTTTGATTACTGAGCAAACTGTTAAGAATGAGGCAATCTCAGTGGATGTGGTCGTGTGTGCCTGTAGTCCTAGCTACTCAGGAGGCTGAGGTGGGAAGATTGCTTGAGCCCAGGAGTTTGAATCCATCCTGGACAGTATACCAAGGCCTCATTTCTTTAAAAAAAATCAAAAAAAGAATTAAGTGATCTCCTCTTTATCATGAGGGTCCATCTGTTTCTAATCCTCTGGATTCTTCTTCCAGAGGGCGGAGGACAGTGGTGGACTGTATAAGGACGTCGTTAGCGTTAACAGCTGATTTGTTTCCAGGTCAAGCCAGTTACATGGTGGTCCAAGAGATGATGATTTGAAATGTAGTAACTGAGATAAAAGGCCAATATCTGAAGGAAAAAGCAAATGGAAAACATTCTTTAAACCATCCTTAACGTTTATCTACTATATAAGTAAGGGTAGTAAATTACCTGGAAGATCCATTGTAGGTATGACATATGACAAGCATTAAATGTTTTTAGTGAAACTAAGCATCACAATTAGTGCAATAATTTAATCTTTTGAATTAAAAAAAGAGCCTGTTGGTATTCCTGTGTATCTTTTCCTCTTTTTCCTTTTGATTGTCCATAATTTGTTTTCTTATATGGTATTACAGTAGTGTTGGTGCTGTGTTTTTACATTAGCTTTACATTTAGAAACTGTTTCCTCATAAAGCAGATAGTTCTTGTTCCAGTAACATGTCACAGTGACATTTCTTCTTTTTCACAAGCTGAGAGGTCACAGAAACAATCCATTTTAAAAACGTTGTCTATTCACAAAAAAGATCAAAGAATTTTGCATCCTTACCATTTGGAATTTTTAAAATAACCTTTTGAAAATTCTTACCCTTGATTATCAATGTTTTGTAAGAAGAGGATTCATACTTAGGACTGAAAAAGTAACTGTCGGCCCCTCACTCAGGATGTTTTGGGTGGGTCTATCCAAACCTATCTGCTTCAGACTTTGGTGGCCATTGGCCATTGGTCCAAAATCCATTCTCTGCCTTCCGTCTTCTCAAGGGCAGCAGTGGACCTACCCACCCCTCCAATCTCGTTACTCACAACACTCCAGCCACATTGGCCTTCTCTCAGCTCCTGAAATTCACCAGTCTCTCGCCTGCCTTATGCCTTTGCTCTTTTCTGCCTGGAATATTCCTCCGTCTGTTTCCCTCAGATGTCATTCTTCAGAGAGGCCTCCCTTGGTCCTCTCTTTTAAGTTAGGCCCTCTTATTCTCTCTGGCAGAATAGAACTCAGTTCTTTTACGTCATAGCTGTCATCTCCATTTGTAATTACATATTTAGTTGTGCGTTCCCTCATTTAATTTCTTTCTACCTCCTAGATTGTAAGCTTCATGAAGGCAATGGAAATCTCTATTTTAGTCATCCCTGTATATCCAGGGCCTAGCATATCACCTGGAATATAACAGACCATAATGGATATTTCATGAGTATTGAATAAATGAGGGAGATGTTGAGAGGAAATTCTCCCTGTACTGATCCTGTCATAAAAAGAGAATTCCACTGGGTGTGTCAAATCACTAGGGAGAATCATCATAATTGATTTGTGTTTACAGATTGCATCTCCAGGTTTTGAATGTGTCCATAGGACATTCCCAACCAGTCTGAAAGACAGTCCTCCTGTGCTGAAGTCCAGCAGAACCACCCAGCTGTGAAATATGGTCTGGTGAAACCCACAAGTGAGAGATTTTAGAGGCCTTCAAAAACAGGGCACTGTGGGGAGAGCCAAGTACACATGGCCTCAGAAACTAGGACTACCTCAGTCCCCATACCTCCTGTCCTTAGGCAGAAGTAAGCCATAAATGGCACCTGTGGTGCCTCTGCTCTAAAAAACCAAAATCCTTTTCATTACCTTTATTTTTATTATAAAAGGAGTATATTGCAGGAAATTTAGAAAAAGTATAAAAGTGCAGAGAAAAATTAAAATTCACACATAATTCCAAATCAGGATTAACATGATGAAAAATGGAAATTATATAATTTTATATTTTATTTTTTCCCTTAACTTTATATCATAAGCATTTATCTTATTCCTAAAATATTCTTTTAAATATTCCTTTTAATGGCTGTGGTATTCTAGCATACGAACTTGACATAATTTATTCAACCAGGTGGCTGTTAATGTTAATGTTAACATTAACATCTTACCTGACCATGGTGCATTTGTCAAAACTATGAAATTGGCATTGGTACAATACTATTAACTCAGCAACAGGCTTGATTCAGATTTCTCTAGTTTTTCCGTTAATATCCTTTTTATTCTTCCAGGATCCTGTCCAGGATCCCACACGGAATTTAATAGCCATGTCTCTTTAGTCTCCTTCAGTCTCTGACAGTCTTTCCTTGTCTTTCATGACAGAGACATTTTTGAAGACTAGTGGTGAGGCATTTTGTAGAATGCTCCTCAGTTTGGGTTGTCTGATGTTTTTTCTTAGGGATAGACTGAGGTTGTGGCTTAGGTGGAAGAATCACAAAGAGGTGACGTGTGCTTCTTATCTCATCCTATCAAGGAGCACATGATACCAACATGTGCTTATTAAACAGGTGATGCTAACCTTGATTACTTGGTAACAATGGTGTTTTCTAGGTTTCTCCATTGCAAACTGGCAGTTTCCCTTTCCATATTTTATTCCTTAAAAGTGAGTCACTAAGTCCAACCCACATTCGGGGAAAGAAAAATTAAGCTCCACTCCCTAGAGGGAGGTGTATCAAAGAATTGGTGATTGTATGCTAAAATCATAACAGGTAAAATTTTAAATAAAATTGATATAACAAACTGGGGCCCGGAAAGTATAAGTGATTTGCCCAAGATCACACAGTGATTGCATTGCAGGCTTAGTACTAGGATCCAACAGTCTGATTTCCCAAGTCAATATTCTTTAAGAAAGGCATTTGTGAGTGTTTTATTAAAGATTTGAGGCAAGCATTTCCTACAGCAGGATTATTACTGGGATGCAGGGTAATTTGGCAGAGTTGGGAAGCAGTGGAATGTAATCATCATCATCGTAATGCAGACACAAAAGTCATGCACTTTAAAAGAGGAGGTGCTGGATCTCACCCCGTGGTGCCTGGGATCTCTCTGCCATGTTACAGGGTTGAAGTCTTCTCTACCGTATCCACATACTCCCATCCCACATGTTTCTCACCTACCTGATTTCTCTCTGCCCTCACTCCCAACCCCACTCCCACCATTAATTCTGAGTGCTAGAGTGCCTAAAACAGCCAGGAGACTGAGAATAACTTTCTGGGAGGAGAATGAGGTAAGAAATATCTAAGCTAGAGACGGTGGCCCAGAAACAGAATGGCTGAGAATGGACACCAAATTTCCTGTAGCTGGCATGCTTTGTTTGCCACTGTACTCCAAACTGAAACTACAGTGCTAAACGACAATAAATACTTATTGAATGAATTTAGGGGCAGAGTAATATAACGAGAGAAGTGAAAATTGAACAAAGAAAGTGAGAAGAATTTGGTTGAGGTACCCAACTATCCCTACTGTCCTAGTTACGTGCCTATCTTGACGTAAATGACCAAAGCAGGCTATCCTCATCACCATGAGTGATATTATGCATTACACTTACTCTTCACAATGTCACTCTGCAGTAGGCATTATTGTCCCCTTCTACAGATAAAGCTCAGAGAGGTTAAATGACTTGCCTAAAGTAACACAATATGTCCCAGAGCCAGGACTGGAACCCAGGTCTATCAAATTCCAACGTGTTCTGGGATAAAATCTTTTATACTACACAGAGAGGCTGGCTAAAATTAAAATTTTCAGGAAATAGGAGAACAAAGCTGACACTGAACATACACTGACACCTGATATCTGAGATCAGATACTGCCTCAGATACTGGGATAATCCCATTATCTCATTTAATTTTCTTCACGGTCTTATGAAATGTAGATACTGTTACCACAGTCAAGAAAATAGACTTGGCAAGAAGGTTAAGTTATAGTCCAAGTCATCTAAAAAGTGGCAGGCCAGGATTTGAACACAGGTCTTCTGACTCCAGATCCCTAGCTCCAAAGCCATATGAACCTCTCTTCATCATAAAGATAAGTAGAAGCTGTGGGCCTCCCCAAACACATAGCAGCCACAGGGAACTCATGGTCCCCACGTCTCCATTCCATGTGGGGATACCTAGGACATCAGTATCATCCTTGGATAACATCAGAGAGAAACTCTCTTAATAGATTATAAACACATAGATATTTCTTTCAATAGAAAAATTTTAACTTGAGTAATATAGATTCCCAGTTCCTTTAATTTTAGTCTAACCCTTTGAGAAAGAATACCACTGAATTTTATTTCTAGGAGCCCTGAAAATGTCTGTTTTGCTACAGAATTCTCAGACTGGAATACGTAAATGTTTGTGATCATGAAAGCTTAGCAATTTTGGCTTCTATCAGAAACTGCTGTCTTTGATATATGGAATAATAATTTTCAGGAATTCTGGGAATAAGCTTACTCTGACAGCAGCATTAATATCCTTTCCTCACTGTCTAAGCTTGACTTTTCATTGTGGTAACAGCCCCTGTGAAATTTCCATAAAAGTCTATAATCATAGTTGTAAATCTTATGTTCTGTTGATGATATAGGCCAAACTTAAGTAGTCTCTATTTAAAAAAAAATCTTTTTTAGTTATTTGAATTATCAGATGCTCTTTTTAGCATTTAATACAACATAAAAGTGTTTAAACTAAAATGAACCATCTTCCTTTCCTTTCCTTCTTTAACTATTATTATGATTCCCATAGCTTAAATCCTTCCATATTTTTTCTTTGCTTTCACATAAACATACAAAGGGGGATAATATTTATGCATATTATTCCATAACACATTTTTCTTATTTAACTAGATATTCTGGACAGTTTTCCAAATCAATGCATTCAGATATATCTTAATCTTTTTAATAGCTGTACAGGATTTCATAATATGAATATATAATAATTTATCAGTCCTCTATTGATAAGCATACAAGATATTTCTGTGTGTTTTTGTTATTGAAGAAATGCTACAATGCCTATAGTAGTACATATATTTTATGTACTGTCAGATAAATTCCTAGAAATGAAATTCCTGGGGCCAGAATTCTTAATTTTTACCAATTAGGATTAAGAATGGTATTTTGTTGTTTCCACTGCTGTGTCAGTGAGTATGTATATGTTGAATTTTCATAAATATTGCCATATTACTTTCCAGAAAAGATAGTGGTTACAAACAACAGATACTTTTTAAATTTAAGCAAAAAAGGTTTATTAAAAGCTTTAGGTAGCTTCAGAATCTTCAGTGGGGCAAACAAATCAGGGAGAGCCACAGCTAGGCATAATGCCATTGGGAGCAACACCCAACCACATGCTGCAATGTTGTAATGAGAACACTGCTATTATCACCTCTTACAGCTTGGCTCTGATCACACTGGGGACTGGATGTCAGAAGGTCAGCCACAGACTTCCAGAAGAACCATCACTTTTGCCATCATGCTTGTCAAATGCTGAGAAAAGTGTATTAAAGTTTACCACTGTGATTATGATTCTTATCAAGTTCTCATTGTGTTCCAAAGAGATTTTTACTTTACCTAATTCAAGGCTATATTATTTGCCACATAATGGCAAATAATTTTTTCTTCGTTGCTTTTATCTTTTTTCATGACAATAAATTCTTGGCTGAGCGCGGTGGCTCACGCCTGTAATCCTAGCACTCTGGGAGGCCAAGGCGGGAGAATTGCTTGAGCTCAGGAGTTCGAGACCAGCCTGAGCAAGAGCGAGACCCTGTCTCTACTAAAAATAGAAAGAAATTAGCCAAACAAATAAAAATAGAAAAAATTAGCCAAGCATGATGGCGTGTGCCTGTAGTGCCAGCTACCTGGGAGGCTGAGGCAGGAGGATCACTTCGGCCAAGGAGTTTGAGGTTGCTGTGAGCTAGGGTGACGCCACGGCACTCTAGCCCAGGCAACAGAGTAAGACTCTGTCTCAAAAAAATAAATAAATAAAAAATAAATAAATAAAATAAATTCTTACTTAAGTTTCATTTTTAAATATTATTAATAGTTTGCTTCTCTTGCTTTTTTAGTTTGCATTTGCGTAATATTTAATCTGGGCCAATCTCTTCATTTCCATTTCTTGCTTGTCTCATTCTATTAGTTTTTCTCCTTTGATAAGGGAATTTAAGCTACTCATTTTTATGGTAATGACATGCATTTTTATCTTGCTCCTTTAATATTATTTTATGATTTCTACATTTTTATTTCCACTTTTCCCTCTTTCATACTTGGATGCATTAATTGTGATTTTAAAATATCCCATTTCTCATGAATAATTTACAAGTTTTTACTAATATATTCCTATTTTACTAGTGATTTTTCTCTATTTTCCTAGTGATTTAAATATACATTTCCACATTAATATACTAAAATTATATAACTGTATCCTTTACTAAATGTTTCACTATCCTGTTCTAAACCCATCCTCATCCATCTTCCATCTCCAATAAATAATTTTGGAAATGTTTTTATTTTGCTTATCCCTCCCTGTCTCTACTCCCATCCTCAACTCTCACATGTTAATAATTTAGAATTTTAGTTCCAGGATGTTATTAAATGCTCCTTTAACATATGTTTTGACTGTTCCAAAATTCTTTCTAAATTAGTACTGTAGCTCATACATTATCACTCATTTGGAACTAACTATAAATTTACAAGAATCATTGCTCAACACCATTTTTATAGATTGTCTTCTGCTATTTTGAGATCTTTATTCTGATTTAACTTTTATTTCATTGCAGTAATATCCTTGAGTAATTTTTTCAGAAAGGGTATTTAGATGTTATACCTTTGAGTTCAAAGCTTTTTTTCTTTATCTTTACATTTAATGATATACTAGATGGACAGAAGATTCTTGAGTTAGAGGCTTTTTCTTTACAAATTTTGTTGTTGTTTTACTATATCCGTTTCACTGGGGCACTTTGATGTGGGCACCTTAAATCACTGATGTTAAGTTGATTCTCTTTCCTTCTCTATCTAGAAGCTTATGTTCTTTATCCTTTACAAATGTATCTTCTTTCATTAATTTGATTAGGTTTTAAAGAGCCCTCTCAATCTGAAAATCTACGCTATTTGTTATCACAGAGCAGTTTTCTTCTATAATTTCTTCGACTATTGCTTCTCTGTTCTTTTTTTCTCTTTCTAAAATGCTATTTTTTTTTATTTCAATAGATTTATGAGGTAGCAGTGACTTTTTTTTTTGCATGGATGAATTGTATAATGCTGAAGTCAGGGCTTTCAGTGTGCCTGTCACCAGCATAATGTACATTGTACTTGATAAGTAGATTTGTATCCCTTACCTCCCTCCTACCCTCTCCCCTTCTTAGTTTTCAATGTCCATTATGCCATTTTATGACCATATATACCCCTAGTTTAAGTCTTATTTATAAATTAGGACATGTGGTATTTGTTTTTCCATTCCTGAGATACTTTACTTAGGACGATGGTCTTCAGTTCCATTCAAGTTGCTGCAAAATACATTCTTTAATTACTTTTTATGGCCGAGTAATACTCTGTGGGGTGTGTGTGTGTGTGTGTGTGTGTGTATGTATCTAACCACATTTTCTTTATCCACTCATCAGTTAATAGGAACTTAGGTTGATTCCATATCTTTGCAATTGTGTTGTGATGAACATTTGGGTGCAGATATCTTTTATATAAAATGACTTCTTTTCTTTTGGGTGCATACCCAATAGTGGGATTGTTGGATTGAATTGTAGGTCTACTTTTAGTTCTTTGAGGAGTCTCCATACTGTTTTTCATAGAGGTTGTACTAATTTGCAGTCCTATCAACAGTGTATAAGCATTTCTTTTTCTCTGAATCCATGCTAGCATCTATTCTTTTTTGACTTTTTAATACTAGCCATTCTGACAGGGGTAAGATGGTATCTCACTGTGATTTTAAATTGCCTTTCCCGATGATTAGTAATGTTAAGCATTTTTTTGTTTGTTTGTTGGTCATTTGTCTACCTTCTTTTAAAAAGAATCTATTCATGTCTTTCACTCCCTTTTTATGGAGCTATTTGGTTTTTTCTTGCTGATTTGTTTGAATTCTTTATAGATTCTAGGTATTAGCCCTTTGTCAGATGTGTAGTTTGTGAATATTTTCTTCTATTCTGTAGATTGTCTATTTACTCTGATTATTTCCTTTGCTGTACAGAAACTTTTTAGTTTAAATAAGTTCCATTTATTTATTTTTGTTGTTGCTGCTTTGCTTGTGTGGTCTCGGTCAAAAATTCTTTGCCCAGGCTAATGTCCAGAAGAGTTTTCCTGTTTTCTTTTAGACTTTAAAGGTTTCAAGTCTTACATTTACATCTTTAACCTTGCTTGAGTTAATTTTTGTATATAGTAAAGATAGGGATCCACTTTCATTCTTCTGCATATGGCTATCCAGTTTTCCCAGTACCATTTATTGAATAGAGCGTCCTTTACCCAGAGTGCATGTTTTTGTCTGCTTTGTCAAAATCAGTTGGTTGTAGCCATATGGCTTTACTTCTGGGTTCTCTATTTGGTTTCCTTGGTCTATGTGTCTGCCTTTATACCAGTACCATGCTGTTTTGTTTAGTATAGCCTTATAGCATAGTTTGAAATCATATAATGAAATGCTTCCAAATTTGTTCCTTTTACTTAGGATAAATTTGGCTATTCAGGCTCTTTTTTGGTTCCATAGGAAGTTTAGCATTATTTTTTCTAGATCTGTGAAAAATGATGTTGGTATTTTGATGGGATTGGATTGAATCAGTAAATTACTTTGGGCAGTATGGACATTTTATCAATGTTGATTCAACCAATGCATAAGCATGGGATGTTTCTCCATTTGTTTGTTTCATTTACGATTTCTTTAATCAGCGTTTTATATCTCTTATAGAGATCTTTCACCTCTTAGATATTTATTAAAATACCTAGGTAAGTATATTCCTAGGTATTTGATTTTCTTTGCAGCTATTGTGAATGGTATTACATTCTTGATTTGGCTCTTAGCTTGACCATTATTTGTATATAGAAATACTAATGATTTGGGTACATTATTTTATAACCTGAGACTTTACTGACTTTTTTTTTTTTTTTTGAATCAGAGTCTCACTCTGTTGCCCAGGCTAGAGTGCTGTGGCATCAGCCTAGCTCACAGCAACCTCAAATTCCTGAGCTCAAGTGATCTTCCTGCCTCAGCCTCCCGAGTAGCTAGGACCACAGGCATGCACGGCCATGTCTGGCTATTGATTTTATTTATCAATTTTAGGAGTCTTTTGGTGGAGTCAAATAAGTCCCCTGTGTGAGCACAGAAAGTGGGGGTGCCTCTGGTTGGCCTGGCAGCTAGGCAGGTGTAACCTTCCTGTTACTCAGGGAAACATCACTCAGTAAAATGATGCTATTTTAATCCTCAAAAACCTCTCTTTTGCATTTGATTTTATTTGCAGATAGCCTTGGATACCAGTTACTGGACTGTTATTAATCATGTCTTCATCTGGGGGAGCATTGCCACTTATTTCTCTATTTTATTTACAATGCACAGTAATGGCATCTTTGGCATCTTCCCAAACCAGTTTCCATTTGTTGGTAAGTGAGTCCATCTGTCTAGTGGGGACTAGTGTCATGCTGCCATTTATTTGTCTTTAACTTATTTTTTTGTGTTGAATGGAGCTGTGGATGACCAATGATCCTTTCTCCAGGAACTGATTAAGCTAGGCATCTGAAGTCTACCAGGCCTGAAAGAGGCTCTAAAATATTAGTTTCTGCTGTTTATACCAGGTACAAAAGAATCACTGTCATAGCAGTTTACAGAGTCTCAACAGCCCAGATACGATAGGCTGTCCTTTTGCAAACAAGAGGCACAGTACATACACTGGGGCTACCTGAAGACCTGCGAAATGTTCACGTATGGTAGAGAAGGAAAAGAAATACTAGTCTTTCCCTTTTATGCCACATTATCACCAAAATCTCTGCCAAAATTCACCTGTAGAACTTATTTGCATTTAGATGAGAAAAAAATAATGTATAATTTAGAGCCTTCTAAAAATTCCTGGGCATTAATCCATAAGTGGCATGAGGAGTAGGCTTTGTAGTTAGACAGGCAGGGTTCAAATGCCAGCTCCAGCACTTAACAAGCTTTGTGACTGTGGGGAAATTTCTTCTTTCCATGTGAGAATATATAGGAATAAACAAACTCTTTCTCCTATACTCTCACTCAACAATCAAGCAGAAGACTTCTGTTACCTCTGGTCACCAAGAAGTGGGAATTTCTTCCCACCAACCACCAATCAATTCTGCAGTGGACAGCAACTGAATATCCTCTGATTCAGTTCCAACATTATCTACCTGGAGATAGTGTCAGATCCCACAAGTTGAGGGCTTAGTCCCACAAAACTGCCCCCCACTTCCAATGGCAATCATAAGCCCCAAGATATTTTACCTATACTTCTGACCCACTGGCTAAAAATTGGGATTCCCACTGGCTGTAAATTGGGAACCCCCTCCTTGGGTTCAAATAATTTGCTACAGTGGTTCACAGAACTCAGGGAAACACTAACTTATGTTTACCAGTTTATCATAAAGGATATTCCAAAGGATACTGATGAAGAGAGGCATAGGGTGATGTATAGGAGAAGGGGTGCAGAGCTCTCATGCCTTTTCTAGGCATGCTACCCTTCAGAAACTTCCACATGTTCAGCTATTCACAAGCTCTCCAAAACCTGTTCTTTGGGTTGTTATGAAGACATCATCATATAGGTGTAGCTGATTACTTGCCATTTGTGATCAACTTAACCTTCAGCCTCTCTTCCCTCCCCAGGAGGCTGTGGGATGGGGCTGAAAGTTCTAAGCCTCTAATCCTGCCTTGGTCTTTCTGATGACCAACCCCCTATCCTGAAGCTACCTAGGGACTGCTAGCCATCAGTCAACTCATTAGCATACAAAAACATTTATCATTTTGAAGAATCCAAGGACTTTTAAGCATTGTGTGCTAGGAAACAGGAGGAAGATCAAATATATTAATATATTTCACAATATCACACTATGCCTTGATGTCTTCACTTATAAACTGAGGATATTAATAGTTCCTATTTTCATAAAAAATTTATAAGGATTAAATGAAATAATACATGTAAAGTACTTAGCATGTATTCTGGTACATAGCTCTTTTTCAGTAAATGTTAACTGTGATGACAGTGATTATTATTATTCAAGCAAATGTGGCTTGATTACTGGTTGGGGATACTGCAGAGGAATATGAACATCAGTTGGGTAGCAAAGGACCCCCTAAAATCCCTTAAAACCTTGAGATTCTATTTTTCTACAGAGTATACATCTGGTCTCTCTATGGAGTATATTACCATTGTACTCCACATTTCAAAATGATTCCCAGCAAAAGTCAATGAGCTTTACACAAGAGGGCTATTGATATATTTTCTCAGAGGTTTTGAAATTTCTAGTGTGTGTGAAATAAGTTGGTAACAGTGATGTTTCTGAGTTCATCTCAACAAATTGGAAAGGAGAGATGCACAGTGAAAACCTTCTTGAGGTCAATCAGGCAAGACTGAGATTTGCATTCACTATTTAGGGAACTCAGTCTAGAAGAACAATTCTTAGAGAACTGATTCATGTAGAAAGCAAAATAGGACCACAAGGACCAAAATAGGATTTTAAGGTTAGTAAAGTTACAGATTTACATTGATGCAAATGTACCTGATATTGTAATTCCATTTAAATGCACACATATACTTAAGAATACTTTTCTTCAACTATTGCCTTTTCCTACATGTACATGAAAATCTTTAAATTGTACCGTTACTTGACATGTACTGTTAATACTTCGTTTACCAAAAGATTCCAACTATGTAGAGACATGTTGGTTATGAGTAAGAATAAGCATATTAGGAAAGAAAGACACTAAAACTATTTTTAAGTTTTTAAATTTTTGGTTGCCAATTCTGAAAGTTCAGTGCATTGACCAGAAGACTTCCAGTCCTAAGAGAGCATTCTAACATGCATAATGAGACTGGAATGCCTCAGCTGGAGAAAGTAGTTTGTGTGGGGACCACTCTCTCCAGCTAAGCACATGCCATTCCAGGAATTAATTACTAACCTCCAGTGAGATTTTCAAAAGTTAGATCAACATTGGGGTTTCAGAAAAAAATTTTTTCCCTTAGTAGCTAGCAGCAAACAGGAGTGTGGTTTTGAAGTGAAGCATGTTTTTTCCAGCCATGCCTGGGGATACTGAGCTTAAAGGAGCTCAAAGAGACAATTTATTCAGTCAAGTTTGTTTCTGCCCATGGCTGAAGGCAACTGGAGTCAGCTGCTCTTTGGTGGGCAGATTCTACTCTCCAAAGCCAGGAAAAGCAGACATACCAGTCCGAAGCCAAGCCCTCATACCCAGAGCCCATTTGAATGGTGTTAACACTTTAGCACTGGGAGAGGGGACCTGGATAATTAGAGGTATCCTGATAAATACCTGGAAACTGAACAGGGACAAAAGTTTTTTTCGGTGACATAAGTGGGGTTGGCATCTTTCTATGGAATTTATCTGTCTGTCTCACTGAGTCTTATAACCTTGTTTAAACAAACATTGAGGTATGTGAGGTGTGAGTATAGAGTAAGGAAACTGGCTTCAGGCTTGGAGATGAGTTTCACTGTCCTATTGCCCTAGCATGTTGGACGGCTGCATCATCAGTCTGCTGGTGAACGAGATGCTCTTTCCACAAATCCAGGAGCCTCCTTTGATTTCTTGAAGCTTTGAGTACCTCATAACCAAGGGAACATCAAAGAGAAAATGAGTCCCTTTAAGGCATGTTTTCTGGGGCCATTCCCTGGAATTTAAAAGGTTGGCCCTGCAGTAGATAAAGTGTGCCTTTTATGACATAGCCAGTCAATGAGACCATTATTTGAGATTGTACCTGCATCCAGAACATTTATTGTATAGTTTTGATATGATTAGTTTTCATTTAAGAGTCCATAAGGGTAAATGTGCCTTTAAAAAATAATGGTTGCTTTGTAGCCAAGGAACCTTGAGGCTGAAAGTGAGAACTGTGCTTCATGAGTGCAGTTGGACTAAGTCTGGGTCAGAGAATGCTTGGCTCAGGCTGGGAATCTCCAAGTAAGTGACCAGGCCACTAAGCAGCTCCCAAGGGCAATCTCACCACTTTTGCCTTCTCCTCATCACCATTGAACATACTATTAGTATATCCTGGGAAGACATGTAGTGGTTCTCCTTGGGTAGTCCAAACCTCATGATTTCAAGAAAGACCTCATAGGAACAGACAAAAAGACAATTAATAATTCAGTTCTATTTATAACCACAACATATATTTTTCTCTAATGATAGGAAACGCACGGCATTCCTTGACCCAGAAGTGCATCTGGCTTGTTATTCTCTTAACGATAGTGGTTTCGGTTATGCCAGTGGTGGCATTCAGATTTCTGAAGGTGGATTTATACCCAACCTTGACCGATCAGGTATGTCGCAGTGCTGATGAGTACTTGGAAGCTGGTTGTTTGCTCTTGGAATGGTGTCTTTCTCTGCTTGACTGGAAGCTCAGGGAGGGGCTTACGAAGTTCCCACAGGCAAACACCCATAGGTGCATGGGATCACATCAGAGCAGATGGTACTGCCCACATCTCGAATGTACTAGTCCTGAGTGCCAACGACGAGAGGCATCTAGACTAGATGGGGGTGGGAGTCATAAATTACAAGTTAAGGTGGGTATTTTAAAAAGCGGATTTTTTTTTTAAAAAGAAGCCCACTGGTATCATTTTGGACCATTGTTCCAAGGGAAAAGTAGCTATAGGGCAAGTTATTGACTTGAGGGAAAGTAGAGGATAAAGTAAAAGAGAGACAAATAAGGTCTGAGTCAAAGGGCCTCAACATTTTTGTAGAAATATAGGAGCAGATTCAGAAACACAGGGGAGATGTTGCCTTCTGAACAGATTAAGAAAGGGAATAGCGATGTGGTGGATGGGTCAGAAAGTTTAAAGTTAGAAGGAAAATAGCAAGAACAAATTATAGAAATATCTAGGCTGGGAAATTAATAGAACGTATTTCAGTACTTCATTGGAAGAGGCAGGGAAGCAGCACAATGTCAGGTTAGGTCAGAACTCAGATTAAAAAGAGAAAAGTAGAAAGAGGAGATATATATTTGTAGCCGTGTCATGAGAAGGGGTTAAATGTTGCTGGGGTGAGTGGGACCAGGCCAGTGCTGCTGAGGGGAACTGAGGTAGAGATTTTCTTACTGTGATGACCCTCCCATTATGAGGCCAAAATATGAAAAGAGTCTTTCTGAAAAGATTCATGGAGTCCCTTGTCATTATCTGTCCTCTCTCTTCAGCTCTGTGAGCTCATTTTGATAGAAGCCCAGAAAATCATGGATGGGCTGAAGAAGAGGGTGTTCCTTTTTCCTATATTAAGTTCAGTTGTGATTTTCTGCTTAACAGCTTCCTCCTGACACAAAAGTCAGAATCCAAGTGATTTGCCAAATCAGAGGACAAGGTTGCTTGCACCAAACCTAAGGTTTTTCTCTCTTCGACTTTACAGGGAAATGAAAAAATTGTTGGAAAACCATCCAGATGATGTTGAGCATTTCAAAAGGTCCTAAAAAAACTCCAAATAAATCAAAACCCTGAAAGTCTCATGATACCTTGACCCACAACAAAAGTTGAAAATTTCTGATTCTCATTTTCTAAATTTTCTTAGTCCAGTTACTGATGACTGTTGGATCCAGAGAGCCTCTAAAAGAGACAGCAAAGGTTGTTTTGGGAGAATGAGACTACAAATTGTTATGCTGGCTTTGGGTGGTGCATGTTAGAAAATCTTTCTGTACAACAACAGTATGCTTCCATACATTTAAGATGTATGAGATGGGGACAATCATGAAATTGGTCTGGATATTTCTTGTTTACTTCAAAGTCTCTTGGTAGGAATAAAAACTGACTAGTGCCCAGTGGGATCTTTTGGGTAGAGGATTTCTTAGGTTTTTATGTTTAAAACTTCCTTTTGCAATGAAGGTGAGTATTTTGTTATTGTTGATGTTGTTTTTACTGAAAAGGCTTTCACTTTACAAAGTAGCCCACTGCCTGGAGTCTACCATTTGGGTGTGTCACTCACTCTGGGTCTGTCCCTCTCCAGATCCGCCGGTGGCAGAAGGCTCAAAAGAAGGCAAGACCTCCAAGTAGCCGAAGGCCTCGGACCCGCAGGTCAAGCTCAAGAAGATCTGGATATGCTTTTGCTCACCAAGAGGGCTATGGAGAGCTTATCACATCTGGAAAAAATATGCGAGCTAAAAATCCACTCCCAACATCAGGGTTGGAAAAGACACTTTATAATAGCACTAGCTGGATTGAAAATTTATGTAAGAAAACCACAGACACAGTGAACAGCTTTAGCCAGGATAAAACAGTGAAACTGTGAGTCAAGATGAATTTGAACCATATAGTTATCTTTTCACTTCAGGTGGAGCTGAAATTCAGCTGGCTCCGGAGTTTGGGATCTGGGGCTAGAGGTGGGGCAGATTGCCTCACTTAATTTAAATCTGTGCCAGACAGCTGCCAATGCCCATCAAGTAGGGGTGTGCTCTACAGGAAACTAAGCCAGATGGCCACTGTCTAATTTGTGATTTGGTGGATAAAGCCCTCACAGTACAAGCACAGGTTTTTTAAATCAACCTCAGTACCAATTGACCTGAACTTCAGAATCCTATTTATGGAGAAAAACTTATAAATCTGCATATACATTGAATGGATATCAGGTAGATAAAAGGGTGCATTCCAAAGGTACGCAAGCTGAAAAGCATGCTTGTTGACAGATAAATGTGTATGTAAGAGCAGCTTTTCCCAAGGTACACTTTCAAGATTTAAAGTGTGGACTATGATACTTTGAGGCTAGGGGTTGTGTGTCACTCTTTAGCCTTGTTGTCTACCTGTCTATTCAACCTGGACAACAAATCACTTTCATGCCTGAGGAACAGAAAAGCATGCTGTGTTCCTCATTCTCCCACCAGTCTAGGGACAAAGTAGACTGAGCATCTTTATAGCAGGGTAGGCTGGTAATTTGGTCAAAGTTATTCAAAAAGCTCTCAGACTGTCTCATGAAAGCACATGTTCATGAAAAGTCAAAGAGAGGCTCTCTACTAAGTATTCTCAATACTTTTCAATGGCTTTTATAACAACTTCAGTAGTAATTTGCGGAGCATCATCCCGACCATTAATGAAATCAGCAAAGCATTGAAATTTCACACTTTGGTAGTATTCCATACAGTCTATGGGCAAATATGTTCAACATTTCCAATTTTAAAAACTTCAGAATGGAAACCAAACAAATTAATAAACAATCTTTTAAATTACTATTTAAATACTCAGGTTTAGGCCATTTAGAGTTAGTTAGTTGCTTTTGATACTCAGCTATCATGTTTACAATTCAAACATATGTGTAGATGAGGTTGATTTTTTTAGAGATGTTCCAGCCCAAGTTTTCACTCCACATGTGAGTCACCAGTGTACTTCCTATAAAACAGTTTAGGCAGATTTGTGTTCAAACCCCAGTTCTGTTACTTCTTACCTCTATAACCCCGGGCAGGTAATGTGTCTTCCGAGACTCAGTTTCTTCCTCTGTAAAATGAGGCTATACTACCTACCTCATGTGGTTGTTTGATGATTGTCAAAACAGAGACTCTCAAATCATTAAACACATTATTCTCATATGAATAGATGAGTTAATTTCCAGTTAATTCAACCTGAAAATAAGAAGAATTTAAAGAGAATGTGAAGAACTAGAATTTAAGTCATCAGTGGGGAAGGCTTTGATGAAATGAGATTGCTAAGTAAGATATAAAACTGGTTAGTGTCCTATAAACTTGGAGGTAAATTTCTCTACTAGAAAGCAAAAATAAAGTATCATGCCTTAATGGTTTACTACAAATCAAGCTCCAACTCTACAGAGTCCTTACTCTGGTCCCTATTAAATTATTGGTCAAGTTACATTTCCCAAGAGAGTCAGATGACTCTTGAGTGGGCTTGATGCATATTGGGTGATGTGACATTTATAGGTCACAATTTTTTTTTTTCCTTTGCCTTAATTTCCAAGTCTGGATAATTTTTCCTAAATGGGATCAAATGAGAAAATGTGTGTAAAATACAGTGCTTTAACCATAATAACTGCTTATAGATGTTCCTTTTTCCCCTACACAACTGCCTAGACTTACCCAGATGTTAGTTTTCAATGTCTAATTTGTCATTATTTTCACTGTGTTTGCTCAGTTTTTGTAACATTTTTGAAAGATTTGAAAACTTTCAGTAAATGTTTTGGCACTATTAGTGCTTGATGTTTTGCCTCTTCTTTATGGGAAATTCATAGGGGAGATTTTTGTTACATTAGTCCACTGATTTTTTTTTTTCTCCTTTACATGCCCTGGGAAAATGTACATCATTCTTAGGATCAGAGTCAAGAACCAATAGGGTTTATGTGTAAGAGATAAGAGAGATAAGAAATGGCCCAATTTTTCCAATTAATTTTAAATTAAATAAGGCTGTTTATAAACACATAATGTGGATGACTGTGAGAGAAACATATTATCAACTTACTTTGGCCCCATGAGATCCTAGTAAACTCACATACCCATTGTGAAATCATTCGATTAAAAGTGCCAGGGATTATTTTGAACCTGAAGATAAAAAGTCTGAGGGGTGGGTGGTGACAGTGGGGTGATGAGGAATAATAAACTTTTAATTTTACATAGATGTTATCCAATTATTTGGAAAGAAAAAAATCTTTTCTTCCCCCTAGATTCAGGACTTAAGTTGATGATCTTGTGTTTTTAAAGTCTCAGCCCATGTTTTGAGCTGTTATAGGCAATTGCAAATCATGTTTCCCTGACTTAGGTCTGCTATCTTTGTCTCTCATCTATCTTCAAGCATATATACCTAGGAAGGAAAGAAAGAAAGAGAGGAAATGAATACAGAGAGATAAAACGAGAGAGAAATAAAGGAATGAAAGGGAGGAAGGAGGAAGAGAGAAAAGAGTTTCTAGTTTTATGTCTCTTGTGATGATGTGACTCTCTGAAAAATAAATTTAATCCCTAAAAGAAAAAAATTAGATTGTATTTGAGACATGAATAACAAAACCTCCTTCACATTTTATATGAGATTAAGAAAATCTTACTGGAAAGGGGGCCAGGAGCTCTGGCTTCTCGTCACAGTGATGCTGCTGATTTGTGAGCGGGGCCATGCCCCCTGACTTCTCCAGGTCCTAGTGTGCCCATCCATCACTATGGAAATCGGACAGTACAGTCTCAAAGACCCTTTCTCATTTGCCTTCTCTGTGAGCTGTGCTTGCCAGTGTTGTCCACTGTGTATTTGCAATTGTCTTTGTTGAAAAAGGGAGATAGAGAGACAGAGAGAGAGAGAGGAGAGATTGAACTGAATGCTGTCTCAAGGGCACGGCCTGGTACTGCTTTGTATTTCTTGAGAATAGACCCTGATGTATTGCTGTCTCCAGCTCTCTCTCAGCTCACCACACCAGGTGCTCAACTAAACCCTGAAACCCTATGGTGGAACTTTACCTGGGTCAGTCGAACACACTCAGTCTTGCTAATAATTCTCTAAGATATTGCAACACCTTCCCTTCCTCTCCACCATTTTAAATATCAAAAATATATAGACACAAAGGTAAGATACTCATGCCCAGTAAGAAGTCCATTTTAAAGTCCTCCCTGACCTTGTCCTTGGGCTTAAAGGAGATTCTTTGGCCTCAGCTCCCTAAGGATTCAAGATGAAACAACAGAGTTTAAAAGATTTTTTTTCATAGCTATAGAGCACTTTGCAGTTTATGTATCACTCTTACATAAACTGTATTCTTTGAGCCTTACAACAATCCTGTTAGGTGGTTAAGGCATCCATATTAAACCCATTTTTAGGAAGAGGAAATTGAGGCATAGAGAGGTTAAGTGTGCCCAATAATAACACACAGAAAGTAGAAAACCTAGAACTTACTAGGATCTGACACCAAATTAATCCAGAGCTTCTACCTATATAGGAAGGTAAGACAGAATGTCTAAATAATCTGTCCTCTTCCCAAAACATTCATTAGACATCTCAAGTGTACAGATTTAGGGGAGGAGTACAAACAAATGTAAAAATGTTTTGAAATGTTTCCTTCAGGTGCTCTCTTTGCCTCTCAGTGCAAATGAGAAAAATTTCCTCCCTTTCTTTCTTTCCTTTAGCATTTTGTGAGGTTAAATAGGTGGGGAGGGCAGACAAAGGAAATAAACATGTCTCATACTATTTTTAAAAACCCACTAGGAAATACAACAAATCAGAAAGGCTGTACTTCTGATTTTTATGGTAAGAAATTGGATTACTCAGTGTGTGCACTGAATGCCTCAAGATTGATCTGATCTAATTATCTCAGTTACATGACTTAGAATTATTATTTTAAATTACAAAGAGTAGGCACAAAGTTAATAGTGGAAGAATCCAGAAATGATGACTAACAGACTTCATAATGGGATTTTGCAGGTCAGGGGTCAGATAATCATATGAGGTTACAATTTTCCAATTTTTACATTAACATCTGGTATTAAATGTCTGCAGTTTGCTCTACTGCGTCACATTTCATTCCTCGGTAAGAAATCATAAACTTTTGCAACTCTCTAGCCTAAGTCTTTCACTGAACTGCCTGGAAGCCAGACCTAAACAACCCATGTATTTCAAAATGCTTATTGCAAAAGATCTGGAGGGTTTTGCTGGGCTAATCTGTAGGTCTGGGGCTATGATTTAACCAAGAAAGGGCCCTATCTGTCCTTGAATTTCAAAACTTTCTGGCATATCTATTCCTGTAACTGGTGCAGAATGCAAATCAGCTTGGAGCTGCGTACATAAATGTTCAGAGTTCAAGAAATAATGATCCGTTGGCCAGAAATCTCTGGCTATTTCAATTCAGATTCCCGTAAGGTTTATAAGGGCAAGTTTAAATTTTTAATAAACTGCAGCCCTAGGCTTATACAGAGAAATCTTATTGGACCAGGATGCATGGAGAGATGATGGTAAACTTAATTTGGAAATAAAGTCATGATCAAGGAGAAATCTAGTCATTCGCCCTTTGTCACACGTTTCTATACTTGCTGCCGCCTTCTTGGTAAATGTGAACAATGAATAGGATGTTTTTTGATGGTTGATGATCTTCCTTCTGGTCCCTTTTCTGACTATCTCTCATCAGTATGCAACACTATATAGATATATAAGTACAAGATGATGCACACATTGGACATAAAGTATACTGATTCCAGAACATCCTCAGAAAAAATTTTGAATAAAATTTCTGTTATTGACTTTCTTGAGATGATGTCACTTTCATTAAATGATTGTTTAAAAAGAATAAATTAATTTGGGATCATGATTAGGTGATGGGGGAGATTTTAAGCTTATTTAACAACCAGTTCAACAGGGACACTGATCAATAAGAATGGACATAGGCCATTAATGACTGGTCCTGTACCACTGCTAATGGTAGCTGGCACTCAGCCTTATTCAGATCACATTCTATTAACAAGTCACATATGAGATAATGCATATTTTTCTTTATAAGGTGCCTATTTGGTCTGAACTATATAAAAAAATAAAATGTTTAAAGCCGATTATAAGATACTATAGGGCAAGTCATAATATTTTCTTGGTATTCCATTGCTTTACTAGCTAATAGTTTATGTTTTCTGAAACTATAAGATGATGCATTTTGAACAGGAATAGTTTCTAAATGAATAACAAAATATCTTTAGGTATTGTGAATGGTTTTTTGCCTGAATGAATTGCTGACATTGATTTAAGTATTTTTATAAATAAAATATTTACAAATAATTATGGTTTAGGAATTTGGGATCTTAGTTAAATTTTTGGTGGTAGTAATGATCACTGAAATTATCTTTTTGATTGACAGGCAGGACTTTGTTTTATGGTTCCCTTTCTTCAAGTTCTAACGTAGGGTTTACATATGCCTTACATCTAGCAGACATCTCAGATGAAATGTGCTAACAAAATTGGCATTACTGGGTTAAGCACTGAGTGTGGGGAGGCCATGGTACAAGACAAATAAGAAAGGGTTTTTTTCCCTTGCCCTCGGGGCAGTTCTAATCTAGTATTTGTCAACCATGCATTATATACATACCACAGTTCATGGAATCTAAGATGCTATCCTTTAAAAGATGCAACATTAATTTATATACTACTTGAAAATAAGAAAAATATTGCCACTTAGAGTTGTAAAGATGCCATTGGACGTGACATTTATTCCTAATTCCTATTCCTAAAATTCATATTGACTAAGGATTCTTTTCCCCAGTGTATGTTTTTGTCTGCTTTGTCAAAGATTAGATGGCTATACAAGGATGGTTTTATATCTGGGTTCTCAGTTCTGTTCCATTGGTCTATGGCTCTGTTCTTGTGCCAGTACCATGCTGTTTTAGTTTCAACAGTTATTAGGGGATAGTGAGTATTTTTATTTTTTAGAAAAAAAATAAAGAAACACAATGAGCTCTTTTGCAGGCCAAGAGAGCAGAACCTAGAGAAGCAGGAAAAGGGATGTTCTCCCACGGAACATTTCAGAGGGCCTCTTCAGGCCAAGAACAGTGAGGCTGCTGCTACCCTTATCCTGGGCAGATGTGCTCTCCTAGAAGTATACCAAGAGGATAAATAAGAACCAGGACAGCTCTCAGGATTTCCAAGGGCTTGCCCAATGCTGTGAGAGTATCACTTCCTTCTTAGAGCCAAGCCTATGGAGTCCCCGGGATTTAATTGGTATTATTCTGGCAAATGAACTTGATTAGTTTACATATATCTTACTTTCTGCTTATATTTAAGCTGGAAATAAGATACACGTAAACTAATCCTCACAAAAATAATGAGAAAGTTCCCTACTGATGGATTCACTTATTAATTTTACATAGAGTAAGGCAGAGCGGTGTGGTGATAAAGGGTCTGGGCTCTGGGGGTTAGCCTGGGTTCAGTTCCACCCTCTCAGGACAAGTTCCTCAACCATCACTTCAAGTTTTACTTTTCTTACACATTATACTGAAGTAGTAATTATCTTACCTACCAGGGATGGGTCCTGTGAGGATCACATGAGATAATGTTTGTTACAAAACACTTGCCCTATTCCTGGCTCATAATAAAAGCTAAATAAATACAAGCTGTTGTTACTAGAAGAGCAACCACAGGTTTATACCCCAGAGGACTGCATTTCCTTGCCTGGGAAGAGATTTAACAGGTCTTTGGTTTTAAAGTTTTGGCTCAAGGAGGCTAGATAGAGCTGGATTTTTGGAGATAAGGAGGGACTCTGGGTGTTAAAGAGAACCCCCAGTGACTGAATGCTGGAAAGATCTGAATTTCCCAAATCTGAGGGTGAAGGGGTAGTGCATTCTGCTAAACAGTAGATATTCTAATTCCACTCACCCCCACACAAGTACCCCTAGTGGCAGGACATCTGGATGCCTGGGCAGTGATCAGCAAGTGCCAAGGCCTTCAGAGCAATGGCCTTGTCCCTAGTAGCTTGGTCTCTGGCCAGCAGAGAGCTGGGAGGGAGACTGGACCCTGATTTGGAAAGCCAGATATCAACAATGGCAACATGGGGGCCTGAAAATAATGACAGCTATTAGGGACTAAAGACTAAGCCCTTCCCTGTTTCTTGGGACCAGATAAGACCTAAGATTCTTATAGGTTCCACGGGGATGAGGTGGAGACACTAGAGGCCCACAGCCAGTCTAATTTGATATGGAAAGGTAAAAGAATGTGACAGCTTCTTATATCTCAGTTCTGTAGAGCAAACCCACACCCACTGTATAATTCTTTGACTTGATATTTTGTTCAATAGTCATGATCATCAGCTCATTCTGAGTAGGAGTGCTAATGAGGTATGTGTGTCTGTCTAGTCCATGCTGCATATATATTAATAGCATTTGTGCATTCTACCCTCCATCCCCCCACCTTCACTACCAGTTCTTCCTCCCATTCCCCACATCATGGTGGTGTTTCCTAATCCATCCGCCCACTAGACTGAAATCAAATATAGCAGGTCTAGGCCCTCAAAGGCTGTTCTATTCTGGATATCCATTCTTATTAACTCCTATTTACCATGTACCTGCCCTTTCTACCTGACCCTCTGGTAAGTGGCCTAGAACTTTCTCCAAAATAGCATATAGATAAGCCAGAGGCATTCAGTGGACTTGTTGCTGGGAGGCCTCACCACAAAATGAAGAAGATGAGTAGAGTACCTTTTCCACATCGTCATCCTGGGTGGCTCTACAGTTTGTGTTTCTCTGAGTATCAGTGATGACTGAGACAGGGTTGTAAGATGGTGATTTGTTTTGTATATCCTCCTTCACTCTAATCTGCAGTCTTCTTACCACCTAACACTCCCTTCCCCACCCAGGTTACTCTTCTAAGTCTGCCTCAGTTACCTGCTATAACCCTTTAAAAGTGCTCTGGGTGATGCTCTTGCATTCTCACAGAGGACTGTATACATTCTACTTGATGCAGGAATCTCCTTCAAAATAAGCCTACAGATGGCATTCAGCCTCTGCTCAAATGTTCCCAATGATGCAGTGCTCATGAACTCAAGGCAGCCAACTCCCTTACTGGACAGCCCCAGTGCAGAGGAAAATCCTCCTTCTCTTGATCAGAGGTCTGTTTCTCCATCATTACTACCCATTGCCTGCTTCTTCTCTTGGAGAAGAGACTGAATAAGTCTCTCCCATGTGACAGCTTCTCAAATATTTGAAAACAGTTGTTCTATCCTTGTTATTATCCCTTCGAGTTAAATAACAGCTTTTATTGTATGGATGCCTGTAGTCTTTAAATTAGTTGTAGTCTAGATACTGTGAACTGGAATAGTTCCGGACTTCAAAAATGCTTTGGTCTTCCATGGGAACCTTGTCTAGATATGGGAATGAGTACCTCTGAGGTTTAAAAAATATGGAAAAGTAGAAACTGAGGAAAAAGTGGTGGAGAGAGAATAATTTCCAAAGAAAGGCAAAGTGATGTCCAAATAGTCAAGGGAATTTCTCTAATACCACTGCTTAGTGTGGGATAATCTTGAGTGTCCTTGGCATAAAAGAGTTAATGAACAAAAGCCAGCAACAAAACAAAAAAAATATTCCTATGGTAAAAGGAGAGACTTGAGGATGATGAAGAATTATGAAAGGAGAATAGTTAGGAGAAATCAATGGGAAAGATTGAGTTGTAGGGAAAAAGTGAGAGCATCTACACCATGTAGAGTCTGGCCTCCTGTGTAAAGGAGGGAAAGTAGAGGGCAGGGGCTGACTATCACTTAGGAAGTCCATTGTTTACCTGTGGGACTGTTTAGCAAAGACACCTTCTCTCAGCCTATTTCCCCACCTGGAAAATGGGGATCACCTGACATTCCTTGAAGGATTGTGAAGATTACTAAGTGCTGGGTGTTGTACTAAGCCTCACAGGTATTATCTCATTCAATCCTCACAACCCAGTGAGGTCGGTACCATTATTTTCCCCAGTTTCAAGTGAGACAACTAAACCCCAGAGAGGATAAGTAACCTGCTCAGAGACATATAATGGAGGAGCAAGGATTCAGTCCCTCCCCACCCACCCCGAGTCTGGTTCTCTTGTGGCTCGTGCTCTTAACCCAATGCCATCTCTTACAGACACTTAGGTCATGGACTCAGTCTGTGTAGTTCCTGGAAGCTTAGTTTTTGGACTTCCTATTAAGGCTCTCCTTTTTATTTGATTCCCTGAGATATCCAACACTCTTCAGGATTTCTTAGCTTTTTCTTTTTTTCTTTTCCTCAACTTCTAACTTATGAGTCAGTATAAAGAAGAAGTTATTTTCTTTAAAAATTCCCTTATTTGCTTTTGTTGCTACAGTACAAAGTCAGTACCTGCCTTGAGCTAACACCAGGCAAGTGTCCATTTTCCATGGAGCTCTGCTTTGAGCTGATTATATATTTACAGACACATATGCTGGGATCAATCGCAGTAAATTCTACTAATCATGTTTCTCTTCCCCCATATTACCTTGAAAATTATTCAGCATTCATACTATATTTTTATGGCCACTGAAGTATTTAACTGAGACTGCCAGAAGGGGATGCTCCAAATTTTTGAGTCAGGTACCAGAGCCCTAAAGAGTTGAAATATTTTGTCACTTCTGGTTGTTAGTTTCCAGTTTTTGATGTAGATCCCTGGCAGATAAACCTGCCATCTTAAATCTCTCTCAATATGCTAGATTTTTGTTTTAAATGTGACCATAGAAGGTTTGAATGGATGCATAGTCTGCCAGAAAGTTGATTTGATCCTGAAGGTCCTTTTATCATATGGAGAATCACACAAAACAATACGCTTATGCTATACCAAGAAATTAGTCTCACTAACCTGGATATTACAAAATATTTGCTATAGCATTCCTTTGTGTTCCTCTACCCTATTCCTCCGATCACCACTTTTTGAGTTGGCACTGATGTTTTTTGCCTGCTTTATTTCTCCACACAATCAAATCAGAAATGTGGTGATGTTTAGCTAGTCACAAAAGCAAGTTCTTTATTCTGTGACTCCTCCAGGTCCACTTGACTAAGGATGGCCCCCTCTCAACCCACAACCTATGTGTCCTCGTAACTGCATGTGTGTTGATTAGAAGTTAAGATACATCCACTAACCTCAGTGAAGTGGTTGTCTCTATCTCTGCTTCTACAACTTCGCATACATTCCTACGTAATCACATTTATTATAGCTGTGCTAATTATATATTTACAAGCCTGCCTGCCCCTCCAGAGAGAGAAATCCTATAAGAAAGGGACCATGTCTTATCTGTCTTTGAATTTTCAGCATATTGCACAGTTCCTGGCAGATAATTTATTGTTACAATATTTGTTAAATGAATGAATGGTCATGATTCAGACTTGTTGAAATAAAAGTTCTGTTCTGCACAAAACATTGACGTGGTATTTTTGGCAACATTAGACCTGGAAAACAAATCTTCTGTTTAACCAAGGAGGCATGAATATTGTGTGCTGACCACATCCTGGGGATAAATTCTATAGTTTCATTGCTTTAATTATTCTTCTGGGTCAATATCTGGTATGTAATAAAACCCCACAGGAGTTACTGAGCCCTTAAAAATAACTCATGGACTGACTTATGCAGGGAAAATCTATTTTAAATGCACTGAAGTCTTTTGGGCTTCAGGAAATGCTTCCTCTCTGAGTAATAAAGCATTTTTCCTTGGATCTGACTTATTACTATTATTATTATTTTTTATTTCAGCATATTACGGGGGTACAAATGTTTAGGTTACATATATTGTGTTTGCCCCACCCAAGTCAGAGCTTCAAGCGTGATGGACCTGACTTTTTATATTTACATTTCCCCAGCCTTGATTGTCTTATCTTGTTTATACTTTGTCATTGCTTATTTTATCTATTCATGTTGCAAGCTGCTTTGACTCCTTTGGGAAATGAGGTGAGATATGACTAAATTTAAAAAAAAACAACACTGCTATGACATAAGCAGATAATTGAGATTCAGATTGGAGACTTTTGGGAAAGGTGGATGGAAGTTGTCTTTCTCTTTTCCACTGGTCCACTCTATGATCATGGGAGGGTCACTTGACTCACTTTTGCTTCTGTTAGTTGATGTAGATAGTTGGGAATCATTCCTTCAAAAATGGTGATTGGAAAGTTGTTTTTCTTTGTTCATTTGCTTTTTCCAGAATATAATTGAGTCATGGTACTAAAAAGAACTCACAGTCATGTATCCTCAGTAGTTCTTTCCAGCCCCTAAAGAATTGGTAGGGTTTTATTCTGCAAGTTCTTAGGGCCTGGCTGCTCATGAGGACATTCTTGCTACTTCTTGGCAAATCAATTAATGAAGCAATAGGCTGCATATCTGGCATTAGTAGGAAATACAGGAGCAGCATCAAACACAGTCTAGACCCCCAAGGGATTCTGAGTCATCAAGGAACAGAGCCTGGCACATGGCATATGTGACCAGTGAAATGGCCCTGTGCTTGGAACATCTGGGTTCACGGCCAGGCCATGGGATCTTGAGCATTTTACCTAATTTTTCCAGACTGCACTTCCTTACTTGTCAAATAGTATTGCTGGGGGTGGGAGGCTGTAGTCAGAATTAAATAGGAAAATGAACATCAAAGAAGCTTATAGTTTGCTAAGTATCAGGAGTACATGTTATAATAAAGAAATATTGTTTATATTTGATACAAAATGATATACTGGAAAGGACTTTGGAGGCAGATAGACATGAATTCATATGTCTTTACTAGCTGTCTGGTTTGGGGAAAGGTACTTGACATTTATGAGTTTCAGTTTTCTAATCTGTATAATGGGTATATTAATACTAACATCATAGAGCTCCTGGGACCATTGGTGGCAATGTACGGAAACCATAAAGCAAAGTGGCTGGCACGTAGTATGCAATAAACAAGTAGAAGCTTTCGTTTCACTATTACTGTAGCATAGGAATAGAAATATTATAGTATGTAATTTGGCACTAGATTGTTTGCCTACAGCCTGTGGGTCGTGCTGGAGTTCAGAGAAGAGGTATGTCAGCTGTATTTGCAGTCTTCTTAAAATGGCCTTGTGGAAGAGGTATGATTTCAGACAGGCCTGAAAAGGTAATCTTTGCTTAGGTGGAATGAACAGTAGAGTTTACCCAAATTAGTCCTCTGGCCATAGACAGTATAGCTCAGTCATGATCATACTTGCAGTCTTCTTGGACCTTCTAGAACACCTAGTTTGGGAGTTATTTACATATTTACCTGCCTTCCTGTGAGCCCTTGGAGGGAAGGGAACACATCGTTTTCATCTTTATATTTCTTAGGAGTAGTAGCTTTCAATTCCATGAATATAAAGTGGAGAGCTTTTAAGAATATCCATGCTGGGGCCTCACACTAGACCTATGAAATTGAGATCTCAGGCCTAGGTATTGGTAATTTTTCAAACACTGTAGATGTTCATAACATGAATCCAGGTTGAGAACCATTGCCTTAAAATCCCAGCCACACATGAATAGATGTGTGTTCAATTGTTGAGATGGTTGTGTGGAATGAAATATTTCAGAAAACACACTAGACTAGGATTAGGAATTGCAAATTCTAGCTCCAGCTCTACCCTGACTGCTTTGTAAGCTGGTTAAGTTCTTCAGCCTTCTTGGCTTCCGTGTCCTTATCAGCAATATAGGGGGGCTGCATTCTATATCTCCTCAAGCCCTGGTGGTCTTTTATGTCGCCGGGAAGATGTTGTCCCACCTCCTTCTCTAGTTTGGGAAGCCAGGCCTAGTGATGGAGCAGTGTAGGTACACTCCCTTCTTTCCTCATAATACACTTCTCTCCTCCCCATGCCAGCACCATCCTAGATATGCATCAGAGGAGCTCTTTAAAAACACTTGAAAAATTGTTTTACTCTTTTCCTGAGAACTGCTATGACATTGTCAATCTGTGTTTATTTTATTTGTAATGAAGGAAGCGTGCCCTTTTTATTGGAAACACCTTGTGGAAGGGAGCAAAGGCCACTCCCTGCAGTCTGGCAGCTGAGGGCAGAGCAGCTGGCTGCACCCAACCTGTCCCCACAACCTAGACAGACACGGCCCTAAATGCTTGCTATATGTAAACCTATGTTTCCTGTGGACACAGTGCAGATTGGGCCCTAGTTGCTGTTTCTGGACAAGGTAACTCAAACCACATACCTAGAGAGAGATCAAGGTGAATGTGGTTCCACTAGAAGCAAAAAGTAAGCAAGTGTCACCCTCTCATCTTAGTCATAAACCCTTTCTCATGGACCATTCATTGGCCAAATCTATAAAATAACAACAAAAGCCAGTCCTGAAAATCACTGTGAACATCAACTAGGCTACCTCATGCTCCTTAAAAGCCAGCCATCCTTTTTCCCTCAAAAAACAACAGAGGAGACTAGAAATTGGAAGTAAAGTAGTATACAGGTGAGGAATTTCAACTGGCACCCCAGCTTCTCTGTCTGAGCTTAGGGCCAGAAGGTGGAGCACAGACACCTCCTGCTCCTGGTCTTCGAGCTCTTCCCTGGACTTTTAAGTGAGCTTCAAAGAGCCGCGTTAGTTGTAGCTAGGACTCAGGTTGGCTGGGCCTATTTTTCTGAGAGTCTTGAGGAGGGGCCCTTGGCCTGTGGGTAGGTGGTGGCAGCAGTTACGGTGAGGAAAAAAAACATCCTGCAAGAACAAAATCAGCATTCCTGGAATCCTCTACAAAATAGTCCCCTACAATGCTGCCCTTTTGGTGATTTTGTAAATAGTACATCCTGTAACAGACCTCAACTGAGCTTCAGTTCAATATGATGCTATGGAAGATGTTCAGGACCTAAAACTAGAAAGAAGTCACATCCTTCCTACTCTAATTAATTGCTTCACTTAACATTCTCAGAACCTCAGCTTCCTCATCTGCAAAAATGGAAAGAATGGTAACCACATGGAGGGCTTTTTGTAGGGATTAGCTTACATATTTTCATAGTTAAATGAATAGGCTCTGAAGCCAGGCTGTCTGTGTTCGAACCTCACTCTATCACATTCCAACTCTGTGGTCTTGGGCAAATTAATTCTTTTCTCCCTACTTCAGTTTCCTTGTCTGTAATGGTGATAATAATAGGGCTGACTTCATGAGGCTGTTGTGAGGATTCAATGAGTTAATACTTGTAAAAGCTCCTGGAATAGTAGCTGGTACAGAGTAGGCACTTAATAAAAGGAAGAGTTAACATTTATTGTGCATTACATCCCTTAGCACAGTGGCATGTGCTACCAAGCACACCACACATGTTCAATGATTACTGGTTATTATGACTACTAGGACTTCCACTCAGCCGAGAAAAGAAATGTCCTCACCTTTCATTTCCTCCCTCTAGACCTCCTGGTATGAATCAGATGTGAGTAGTCCCCTGGGGCATCATCCTGGCCCTGAGGGAGGAGGAGGAGGACCTGTGAAGCCAAGAGAACGAGAGGCTAACAGTCCAGGCCCCATAGGAGAGCCCAGGTCCAGGATCAGATGACCTTTCCACAGGAAGAGGAGAAACCACAGCATCCCTCACTTTCCCTGGGCTCTCCCTGAGTCATGCTAAGTCATGTCCTTGGGTACCGCCCCATGGAGAAAGATGTTTCTGCAGAAGCCAGGAGTGTGTGGCTAGGGTCCCAGGCTCTGTGCCCGTACCAGATGTTTGATGGGGCTGCCTAGACCAAGCAGGGGGGAGTAGGGCATTCTGACTTCTAACAGGGACTGCAAGTTCCTGAGGTAATCACTGAAGAAGCTGGGTACCTACCTCAAAGACGAATGTCCTCTTCTGGGGTCAGAGGGTAGGCTACTAAGCGGTCTCTGGTTCTTTATCATAATTGCTCTTTAGCATAATTACTATTCTTTCGTCTAAAATTAGTTTATGCCTTATTCCTACAGAGAAATTACTTTGATGCACATTCATTTAGTCTATAAATATCAGAAGGCCCACAATATGCCAGGCACAGTGCTAGGGAATACCATCAAAGAGGATTTCATGAAATCCTAGCTAGTTACTATGTAATATTTTAAGTATGTAATATAAGTAGGTTCAAAGTATAATGGGGGCATAGTGGATAGGAGATCACACAAGGCTTCAGGAAATGATAATGAAGTTGAGCTGTTGGTTTCAAGAAACAGACCCACCTGAGTTAAAATTACACTTCTACTACTTATTCTGTATCTTGGAGAAGGTTTCTTAACCTTGCTGCGCCTTGGTTTCTCTACATGTAAAAATGAGGATAATGGTCCCTTCTTTAAGGGTTCTGTGTGTGGTCTGAGTGATATAATACATACAGAGCGGTGTGCCAGGAACATAATTAACAAACAGTGGACATTTTTATTAAGGAAAATCTGTATATGCCTAAAAATTCCATGTGGACATTTTTCCAAGATTATGGCATATTTGGAATTTACTGCTGAAGTTTTCAGTGCAAGGATGGTTGCATTTGAGCCTAAAATCCTGCAGTGAGGGCCACTGAAGACTGTCAGGGTTGCCTGATTTACACTAAAATTCAGGGGTGAGTTCAAGAGGTGGACCCATGCACACATCTGGTCAAATAGAGTCAATGAGTGCGGCTTTCACTAGGGGGCTCACACATTGCCTCTTCTGCCCATGCCTCCCACCCTTACAGGTAGTCCTACGGGGCCATCTGCATTGGTTAGCTGCATCCCAAAATTAGAGGGAAGAGGAATGAGAGACAGAGCTCCAAGTCACCTTGAGTTCACAAACTATGTTATTTCTTCTGTGAAAACCTCTATACCCTCTATGGATGAAGATGTCCTTTATCTTCCCTGACTCTTCCCCAAATTGTTCAACAAGTGTCTATCGAGCACCAACTTGTGCTGGGCACATGAATCACATGTACTTGACACCCTTTATCATTTCTATGAAAAATGAGCAAGACGGCTGTAGCACCCCGAAGAGAACAGTAACTTTGAGCCATTCAGTAAAGAGTTCCATAAAGCATCCATGGTTCCTTCCACTCTTGCCATCTTCCATCAGTTTTGTGGGACTTTGTTTCCACTTCTATTCTTTGAGATCTTTTCCTTCCCTCTCATAATCCAGACTATGCCACAGGGCATCTTTGAGAGGCCTGATACTGGCTAGCCAAGGGGAGGCTTGAAAGTGGCTTGGCTGGAGCCAAGACCAAGTGGGATTTACCCATCACTCATCTTCCCTTTTTCCCCTAGGGTTATTTAATTTTGAATTCTCTTATGACTCTTAGTTTATTATTTTATGTTCACTGTATTGTTGTGATTCAGAGACTGCTGTCAAGTTTTTCCCATGATGAGTCCCCAGCTAGAACACACACTCTTTGTGGTCTAGGGCTCTGTCTTTTCATTCTTTCACGGCCCTGATTTCTTTTAAGGGTGTCATCAAAACAAGTTTCAAATAACAACTCTCTAAAATAGAGCCAAAGGATATTTGAGACCTGCTTGGCTGGAGAGCTACCAAGAGAATGTAGTTGGAGCACAGAAACTTCATGGATAGTCCTGAAATTGCCACTATTCAAAGTTGGCCTAGAATAAGATAGGCTCAGGTCAGGCCTTCTCGTACCTCTCCACTTATCTCACCTCATATTCCCCTAGCTCTTATTGCAAGACTCAGGGCTCTCTTCAAGTACTTCAAAGATTCAACTTTGCACATACTGTTCCCTCTGTCTGGAGTGCTTCTCTCCTCACCAACCTCCCAGCTCACTTCTACCAAGTTAACTCCCACTCATCTTTGAGAGCTTACTTCAGTTACCACTTTCTCGGGGGGTTTTCCCTGACCTCCCTAACTAGATAAAATTCTTCTATTTCTAATATTCTTATAGATCCTTTACCTCCCCTTCAGGAAACTTAATATTTAACACATTTAATTGTGTAATTGACCTGTGTTAATATCCGTCTCTAGATGATAAGCTCCATGAAGGCATGGCTTGTGTCTATTTTTATCAATCACTGCATCTTTAGTGTCTAGCATACAATAGGTACTCAATAAATCTTTTAAATGAATGATTTGGAATGAATATTGACATTTAAATCAATCCATAATAATTTACTGAGTATCTGCTATGGGGGCATGTGCTGAAGCTTACTGAGAATAAGGAGAAAGGAAAAATGTTATGAGTTATAAAGGTGCTGACAGCAGAAATGATGTTGAGGAGTGGGGATTTCAGAGTAGACTAAGGAGCAGGCCAAGAGAATATGGAAATCAAATTATGTTATAAAGTAAGGCATACAGAGCAGAAGGGGCTTCACTAACTAGGATAAGGGAATGCAGGTGGGCCTGGTAAGATGAACCAATATGTTGCAATGTCAACTTTGTGGCCCAGTTTAGTAAGAGTTTATCAGTTATCTATTGCTGTGTAACAAATTAGCCCAAGATTTAGTGCTTTAAGACAGTTACTATTTTATAGTTTCTGTGGGCGTGGCTCAGTTGGGTCCTCTGCTCTGGGTCTCTTACAAGGCTGGGTGCAATGGACTGTATGCCTTTGTTCCACCAAAATTCATTTATTTTATTTGATTTATATCAGAATATTCCGGGGGTACAAATGTTTTGGTTAGATGGATTGCTTATGTACTGCTTGAGTCAAAGTTATAAGTGTGCCCATCACTCAGATAGTGTGCCTTGCACCTGTTAGGTATGATTTCACCAATCCCCTCCTTCCCCATCCCACTTGCATGATTCCTGTTGAGTTTTACTTCCATCTGTGCACATGGGTACTGATTGGTTAGTTCCAATTTAATAGTGAATACATAGGGTGTTTATTTTTCCATTCTTGTGATGCTTCATTTAGAAGGATTATCTCCAGTCCCATCCAGATTGTTGCAAAAGATATTAGTTCATTTTTTATGGCCAAGTAGTACTCCATGGTGTACATATACAACACTTAATTAATCCACTCATGAATTGATGGGCACTTGGGTTGGTTCCACATCTTTGCAATTGTGGATTGTGCTGTAATAAACATTCTAGTGCAAGTGTTTTCTTAATAAAATGACTTTTTTCCTTTGGGTAAATACCCAGTAGTGGGATTGCTGGATCAAATGATGGATCTACTTTTAGTTCTTTGAGGACTCTCCATACTATTTTCCATAGAGGTTGTACCAGTTTGCAGTCCCACCAACAGTGTATAAGTGTTCTTTCTCTCTGCATCCATGCCACATCTATTGTTTTGGGACTTTTTTTTTTTTGCTTTTTAAACAACTTTATTGAGGTATAATTTACATACCATAAAATTCACTCATTTTAAGGATACAATTTGATGGTTTTTAGTTTTTAGTAAACATATCAAATGATGTAATCATTAACACAATCCAGTTTTAGAAACTTTTCATGTTTTCATCACACCAGTAAAAAAGGACCTGTTTTGGGACTTTTTGATAAAAGCCATTCTCACTGGGGTTAGGTGATATCTCATTGTGGTTTTGATTTGCATTTCTCTGATGATTAATGAAATTGAGCATTTTTTCATATGCCTATTGGCCATTAGTCTATCTTCTTCTGAAAAGCTTCTGTTCATGTCTTTTGCCCACTTTTTAGTGGGGTTCTTTGATTTTTTTTTTTCTTGCTGATTTGCTTGAGTTTTTTGTAGATTCTCATTATTAGTCCTTTATCTGATGCATAGCATGTGAGTATTTTCTTCCATTCTGTTGGTTGTCTATGTGCTCTGTTGATTTTTCCTCGGCTATGTAGAAGATTTTTAATTTAATCAAGCCCCATTTATTTACTTTGTTTTTTCTGTGATTGCCCTTGGGATCTTCTTCATAAATTGTTTGCTTAAGAAGATACCTAGGAGGGTTTTTCCAACATTTTGTTCTAGAATTCTTATGGTTTCATGTCCTATATTTAAGTCTGTTATCCACCCTGAATTAATTTTTGTGAGTGGTGAGAGATATGGATCCTTTTTCTATTTTCTGCATGTGGCTATCCAATTTTCCCAACACTATTTACTGAATAGGGAGACTTTTCCCCAGTGTATATTGCTGTCTACTTTGTCAAAGATCAGATGGCAATACGTGGATGGTTTTATATCTGGGTTCTTTGTTCTATTCCATTGGTCTATGACTGTATTTTTGTTCCAACATATGCTGTTTTGGTTACTATAGCCTTGTAGTATAGCTTGAAGTCTGGTAAAGTGATGCCTCCAGATTTGTTCCTTCTGCTTAAGGATGCTTTGGCTATTGGGGCTCTTTTTTGGTCCTAAATGACGAGTAGAGTTATTTTTTCTAGATCTGTGAAAAATTACATTGGTATTTTGATGGAGATTGCACTGAATCTGTAAATCACTTTGGGTAGTATGGACACATTAACAATGTTGATTCTGCCGATCCATGAGCATGATACGTTTTTCCATTTTTTTTGTACATCGTCTGCTATTTCCTTTGTCAGTGATTTGTAGTTCTCTCTGTAGAAATCTTTCTTTTTTTTTTCCAGCATATTTTTGGGGTACAAATGTTTAGGTTACGTATATTGCCCTTGCCCCACCCGAGTTAGAGCTTCAAACATGTCCATTCCCCAGACAGTGTGCATCACACCCATTAGGTGTGTATATACCCGTCTCCTCCTCCCCTCTCCCATCTACCCGACACCTGATGAATGTTATTACTATATGTGCACTTAAGTGTTGATCAGTTAAAACCAATTTGATGGTGAGTACATGAGGTGCTTGTTTTTCCATTCTTGTGATACTTCACTTAGTAGAATGGGTTCCATCTCTATCCAGGATAATACAAGACATACTATAACACTATTGTGTTTTGTGGCTGAATCGAACTCCATGGTATGCATATATCAAATTTTGTTAGTCCACTCATGTATTGATGGGTTGTTTCCACATCTTTGCAATTGTGAATTGTGCTGCTATAAACATTTTAGTGCAGATGTCTTTTTTATAGAAAGAGATCTTTCACCTCCTTGGTTAAATATATTCCTAGGTATTTTATTTTCTTTGTAGCTATTGTGAATGGTATTGAGTCTTTGATTTGATTCTCAGCTTTACTGTTGTTGGTATGTAGGAACACTGCTGATTTGTGTACATTGATTTTGTAGCCCAAGACTGTGCTGAATTTATTTATCAGTTCCAGGAGTCTCTTGGCAGAATCTTTGGGGTTTTATAGATACAATATTATATCATCAGCAAAGAGAACTAATTTGACCTCCTCTTTCTCCACTGGAACACCCTTAATTTTCTTCTCTTGCCTGATTTCTCTGGCTAGGAATTCCAGCACTATGTTGAATAGGAGTGGTGACCATGGGCATCGTTTTCTTGTTCCAGTTCTGACTGGGAATGATTTTAAGCTTAATCAGAAATGAAAGAGGAGGTATTACAACTTATATCACAAAAATTCAAAATATCATCCATTAATAGTATAAAAATCTCTATGCACATAAACTGGAAAGTGTTGAGAAAATGGAAAAATTCCTGGAAACACACAAACTTCAATCAGGAATGAAATTGAAGCAGCAATAAAAATCTTCCAACAACAACAACAACAACAACAAAAGCCCTGGACCAGATGGTTTCATAGCTGAATTTTATCAGACCTACAAAGAAGAATTGGTACCCATACTGCAGAAATTATTTTATAACATCAAGAAGGACAGAATACTCCCCACCTCATTCTACAAAGCCAGTATCACCTTGATATCAAAGCCAGGAAAGGACACAACAAAAAAAGAAAAGTGTAGATTAATATCCCTTATGAATATAGATACAAAAATCCTCAATAAAATTCTAGCAAACCAAATTCAGCAGCACATCAAAAAAATAATAATAATGCACCATGATCAAGTAGGCTTCATCCCAGGGATGCAAGGATGGTTCCACATGCATATCCATAAATGTGACTTACCACATAAACAGAAGAAAAACGAAGACCATATGATCATCTCAATAGATGCAGAAAAAGCATTTGACAAAATTCAGCACCCTTTTATTATAAAAACTCTTAACACAATAGGCATAGATGGAACATACTTCAAACTTATAAAAGCCACATAGGACAAACCCACAGCCAACATCATACTAAATGGGGAAAAGTTGAAAGCATTCCCCCAAAATTTATACGTTGAAATTCTAACCTTAAGTTGATGATATTAGGAGGTGGGGCCTTTGGGAGGTGATTAGGTCATTAGGACAACATCCTCATGAATGGTATTTGTTCCTTTATAAAAGAGACCCCAGAGAGCTAACTAGTCCTTTCCACCATGTGAAGACACAGCAAGAAGGCTCTATCTATGAACCAGAGAGTGAGCCCTTATCAGACACTGAATTTTCTATCATCTCAATCTTGGATTTCCCAGGCCCTAGAACTATGAGAAATAAATTTCTATTTTTTTTACAAGCTACCCAATTTACAGTATTTGTTAGTATATAGTCTGAATAGACTAAGACATTGGGATTATTGTCTCATCTGAAGACCTGATTAGAGAAGTATCCACTTCTAAACTCACAAAGTTATTAGCAGGATTCAGTTCCTGTGGGCTGTTGGATTGCAGGTCTCAATTCCTTATCCCCTGAGGGCCAGATGCCTCTTTGATTCCTTGGAGTGTGGGCCTCTTCACAGGATAGTTCACAACATGGCAGCTGGCTTAATCAGAGTGAGCAAATGATTGGGCAAAAGAGAGTGTAAGTGAGGGAGTGAGAGCAAGACACGAGTCACAGCCTTTGTAACCTAATCTTGGAAGTCACCTCTATTATTTTCACTATATTCTGTTAGAAGCAAGTCACTAGATCCAGACCACACTCAAGTTGAGGGGATTATACAGGAGACAGAGATCACTGGGGGCCATTTCAGATGTTGCTCATCATAGTATATGATTGTCATTTAAAACTGAAAAAAGAGCACAATTTTTATGTTTATACTTCAAGGGTTTTGAAATGCGTTATTGTTAATTAGCAGGCATAAACGACAAAGTTAACTGAGAGAACATGCCTGGGGCTCTTGCACATTGTACAAATGCAAGTGGAAGGGAAACTGCTGTAATAAAGCATTACTTTTCACTGGCTTGAATCTCAGCTTAGGAAGTCCCTCTGACACAGAAAGGTTAAAAAGATGAAAATTTAGAGAAGAAAGGCAGGATTTTGATGATTTTATGCACTCATACAACTTATACTCTCAGACCAGGAATAAGAAGATATAACAGTCCCTTGCTCCCAGCCTTCATAAGAGTCCTGCCACACTCCAAAACTCAACAACTCCATGCTCCTTTCCCAGCCTCTCCCAAAAGTCAAGAGAAGTGTAAGTCATATCAGGGATCATTTGGGTATTTTGTTATTCACCCAAGACAGTATAGGCATGTCTTATCTTATCACAGTTTGTTTTACTGCACTCCACAGATACTGTGTGTTTTACAAATTAAAGGTTTCTGGCAACCCTGTGTTGAGCAAGTTTACGGGCATCATTTTTCCAACAGCATGTGCTCATTTTGTGTCTCTGTGTCACATTTTAGTAATACTTGCATATTTTAAACTTTTTCATCATTATTATATCTATTATGGTGATCAGTGATCTTTGATGTTACTGTGGTAATTATTCTGGGGTACCACAAACTGTGCCATAGAAAATGGTGAACTTAATCGATAAATGTTGCCTGTGTTCTGACTGCTTCACCTCTAGCCTTGCCCCCATCTCTCTCTCTGTTTTCGGGCCTCCTTATTCTCTGAGTCACAACAATATTGAAATTAAGCCAAGTAACAACCCTAAAAAGGCATCTAAGTGTTCCAGTGAAAGGAAAAGTCATATGTCTCTCACTTTAAATTAAAAGCTAGAAATGATTAAGCCTAATGAGGAAAGCATGCCAAAAGCTGAGACAGACCAAAAGCTAGGCTTCTTGCTCCAGTTAGCCAAATTGTGAATGCAAAGGAAAAGTTTTTGAAGGAAATTAAAAGTGCTACTCCAGTGAATACACAAATGATAAGAAAGGAAAACAACCTTATTGCTGATATGTAGAAAGTTTTAGGGGTATGCATAGAAAATCAAACCAGTTACAACATTCTCTTCAGCCAAAGCCTAATCCAGTGCAAGGCTCTAATTCTCTTTAATTCTAAGGCTAAGAGAGGAGAAGAAGCTGCAGAAGAAAAGTTTGAAATTAGCAGAGGTTAATTCATGAGGTTTAGGGAAAGAAGCTATCTCTATAACATAAAAGTGCAAGGTGAAGCAGCAGGTGCTGATGAAGAAGCTGTGGCAAATTATCTAAAAGATCTAGCTAAGATAATTGATGAAGTTAGCTATGCTAAACAACAGGTTTTCAATGCAGAAAAAATAGCCTTCTATTGGAAAAAAATGCCATCTAGAACTTTCAAAGAACAGGCTGACTCTCTCATTAGGGACTAATGCAGCTGGTGACTTTAAGTTGAAGCCAATCTTCATTTACCATTCCAAAAATCCTAGGGCCTTTAAGAATTGTGCAAAATCTACAATTCCTATGCTCTAGAAATGAAACAACAAAGCCTGGATGGCAGCACATCTTTTTATAGCATGGTTTACTAAATATTTTAAGCCCACTGTTGAGACCTACTGCTCAGAAAAAAAGATTTCTTTCAAAATATTACTGCTTATTGACACTGCACCTAGTCACCCAAGAGCTCTGATGGAGCCATACAAGGAGATGAATGTTGTTTTCAAGTCTGATAACACAACCTCCATTCTGCAGTCTATGTATCAAAGAGTAATTTTGACTTTGAAGTCCTATTATTTAAGGAATACATTTATTTCATAAGGCTATAGCTGCCATAGACATTATAGTGATTCCACTAATGGATATGGGCAAAGTCAATTTAAAACCTTCTGGAAAGGATTCACCATTCTAGATGCCATTGAGAACATTCATGATTCATGGGAGGAGGTCAAAATATCAACATTAATTGAAGTTTGGAAGAAGTGGACTCTAACCCTCATGAGTTTGAGAGGTTCAAAGAGGAAGTAATTGCAGACACGGTAGACATAGCAAGAGAACTAGAATTAGAAGTAGAGCCTGAGGATGTGACTGAATTGCTACACTCTCATGATAAAGCTTTAATGGATGAGGAGTTGCTTATTATGGAGGAGCAAAGAAAGTGGTCTCTTGAGATGGGATCTACTCCTCTTGAAGATGCTGTGAACACTGATGAAATGAAAACACAGGAGTTACATAAACTTTGTTGATAAGGCAGCAGCAGGGTTTGAGAGGATAGACCCCAATTTTGAAAGAAGTTCCACTGTGGGTAAGATGCTATCAGACAGTGTCACATGCCACAGAGAAATCTTTCATGAAAGGAAGAGTAAATCAATGTGGCAAACTTCACTGTTGTCTTATTTTAAGAAATTGCCACAGCCACCCCAACCTTCAGCACCACCACCCAGATCAGTCAGCAACCGTCAACATTGAAGTAAGACTCTCCACCAGCAAAAAGATTATAATTCACTGAAGGCTCAGATGATTGCTAGCATTTTTTTTTTTTTAGCAATAAACTATGTAGGTTTTTTTAAAGACATAAATGCTATTGGACACTAATATACTACAGTATAGTATAAACATAACTTTTATATGCAATAAGAAACCAAAAATTCATGGGACTTGCTTTACTGAGATTATTTGCTTTATTGAGGTGGTCTGGAACCAAACCTGCAATATCTGTAAGGTATACTTATGTTCCTATTGTCATAAAGAACTGTTTTAGTCTGTTTGGGTTGATATAACAAAATATCATATATTGGGTAGCTTGTAAACAACAGAAATTTATTTCTCACAGCTCTCAAGGCTTGGAAGTCCAAGATCAAGGCACCGGCAGATTTGATGTCTGGTGAGGGCCCATTCCCTAGTTCATAGACAGGGCCTTCTTGCTGTATTCTCAAATGGTGGAAGGGACTAGTTAGCTGTCTGGGGTCACTTTTATAAGGGCATCACTAGTCCCATTCATGAGGACTTTGTCCTCATGACCTAATCATCTCCCAAAAGTCCCACCTCCTTAATACCATCATCTTGGAGGTTAGGATTTCAACATTTAAATTTTGGGGGTATATAAACTCTCTACTAAACATGTGCTGATAGGAACACAAGAAGGTAGCTAAGAGGTGTCAAGACTAAATAACATTACCTCAAACAGACAGCAGAAAGCTCTTGGAAAAAAGCACTGTTGATGCGGTGGCAATCTTTTGATTTCTTCTTGCTGCGGAAAGGAAAGCCCTAGCAGTGTTGTGGCTTCCCAGGGTTGTCAGTGCTGAATGTGATTCAGATGAAATTGTATGCACTGTAGTATGCAGGAGAGAATTGTAAACAAACATCAAAGAAGGAATTCAGAATGGTTATAGGAAAATTGGGCTTCCTCCATTTGTCTGCTAGTTGATACATTGGCCCTATCCAAAGGACATGGACTAAGCTTTGGAAGATGAGCTTGGGGATAGGAGGCTACACTCTGGCTTCTGTGATGAGTAGGTAGCTGGGAGGTTTTGAGAAGAAGTGAAGTAAGACCAAATTTATGGTTCACTTCACAAATAGTGAAGAATCAGATAGATCAAAGAGACATAAACAATTTGGAAGAGCATGCCTCCTAGTTTTTGAGCTTGAAGGAATTCCATTTGTATTTTTTACAAAGAATTGGAACAATTCAGATCCTGAATGCTGGTCTTCACCACAGAGTGGGCCTGTGTGTGTCTCTCAGTATGGTACACACCCAATACCTGGCTTCTTGAGAAGCCCTGGGTTCATTTAGACTCCTTGCCCTTCAATCTCCTTACTGCAGTCCCTGAGGTGCTTAAGGATGAAAGTGTAGCATGGGAGAAATGATTAGGAGCTCTGGGGTCTCATTTTTAGCTCTGCATCTATTTACACTGCAATCCTAGGTAAGATATTTAACCACTCTGATATAAACACCCTGTTAAATGGAAAAAATAATACCTACTCTTCTTACCTCACATAGTTACTATAGAGATTAAATATTGGCATTAGAGGTAAAATCTGCTTCCTTCTCTCACATTCATCCTTGCATTTGTGCTGTCACCCTTCCTTATGTATTTCCTTTACTCATTAACTCTTTGTCCTCTTTACCCCTCAGTTTCTCCCAGGGTCTGTCCTGGTCAATTCGTGCCCTCAATTCACTTAGTCTGTCCTGTGTCCATCTCACTCCTTCCCAATGTCATATCCCATCCCAAGTTGGCAAGAGGCTGATCCTTATACTGGGACCATTGAAGACCCCTGTCTCAGCATCATGCTGATGATTTTGCACCAGTTTACTTATATGGGAAATGAGTATACTCACTAATGGACTAGGATGCTATGACTTTGTACCCTCTCTTTGCTGATGAAAAGACCTACCTTACCCATATTTGCTGAAAATGGGAGTTTAGTAAGTAGTCATAGATAACAGCTATGGAGCATTTGTAATGTGTAAACACTATTTAAATCATTTTAATTATATAAAATAAGCCCTGTGAGATAGACATTATTTGAGGTGTAAATGCAATAAATAAACTTGCCAAGATTATGCAGCCAGAATTAAAAGCCAGGTGTGTCAGATTATAAAGTCTGTGCTCTATGCAGTACATCCTATCTATATCCTTACCCACAAAGTTGTTTTTATGATGGACCAGAAATCATATGACAAGTGAGGGAACAGTGGCCGCATGGATGAATCAATGACCCTGAGAGAACTTGGGATGCAAAGGGACTAGGTCAGGAGGACTGATCTATTAATATTTCTAGGAGTGGAAATGGACAACAGAGGATAAACCCAGAGTGGAATTTTTTTATCTTTTCACAGGACTAAGATTTTCAGATTCATAAAAATACAAGTTGCCCAGTTAAATTTTAATTTGAGATAAAACAATGAATAATTTTTAGTGTAAGTATATCCCATGCAATATTTGGGACATACTTATATTTTTAAAATTATTCACTATTTATCTGCAACTCAATTTTAACTAGGCAACATGTATTTTATCTACTCAGGGACCCAAAGCATTTTGCCTCTTCTGCTATCATGGTACTTATTTTGTTTTCCTTTGCAGTATCACTAGTTTTTGGCATATTTCCAAAGCCCTTAAAAATCACATAGTAAGACTTGGACTTTTTAACTATGACTAAATATATTGATGTAACATAAGAAAATATTGATGTAATATAAGAAAATATTGATAAATCTGACTACATAAAAATAAGAGCCTTTAAGTGGCAAAACACCATAAACCAAATCAAAAGATAAAAAACAAAGTAGGAGAAAATATTGTAAGATATATTGTAAGATAATGGACTAATATATCTAATTTATATAGAAATTGAGGAAAAACACAAAATGCTGTAGGAAAATGGGCAAAATACATAGATGATTCACAAAAAGAGAAATAAAAAATGGCCCTTACACATGTAAGAAAATATTCAACTTCACTCCTAATAAGTGAAATTCAAATTAAAGCTACACTGATACTCTCACCTATCAGATTGGCAAAAATTTAAAAGCTTGACAATTTACTCTGTTGGCAAGGCTTTGAGGAAACAGGTTCTCATCATACATTGCTAGTGGAATGCAAAATGCTGTATTTTCCTGTGGAGGAGAATTTCAAAACATGTAATGAAACTACATTATGCATCTACCCTTCAACCCAGTAATGCTAATTCTGGGAATTTACTCTAAACATATACTCCCTACAATATAAAAATATACATGTATAAGGTTATTTCAAGTAGTATTATTTATAATTGCCAAGTATAGGGAGCCACCTAAATATCTAAGCATAGAGTTTTCTTTGAAAAGTCCATAAAGCTCCACAATGGAGTTATATATACATCTGTAAATAAGAATGAGGAGGAGATATCTGTGAACTGATATGGAGTAATTTCCAGGAGATGACATTAAGTGAAAAAAGCAAAGAGCTTTATACTATGTTACTTTTTGTGTGATAAGAAAAAATAGTTTTTATTTTTGAAAGCATATGAATGTTCTATATATTCAAAAATTAAAATTAAATCAGTATACCTACATGATGAGTGCAATGTGCATTGTCTGGGGAATGGACATGCCTGGAGCTCTGACTTAGGGGAATAGGCGGTACATGGACAATGTATGTAACCTGAACTTTTGTACCCCCCATAATAAGCTGAAATAAAAAAAAAAATAAGTGAAGCCTAATAAAATTAGGTAAAAAGGCAAAAAAAAATTTAAATCAATAAGAAAGGGGAGGAAAGAAAAACCTAAATATAAAAGCAGAAAAGAAAAAAATAAATTTAATTATATTTCAATGAATACCATAATCACACTGAAAGGAAAAGAAAGGAAGGAAGAAAGGGAGGGAAGGAATGAGTAAGGAAATGAAGAAAGGAAAGAAGGAAGGAAGAAAGGAGTAAATAAATCTAAGTAACTTATGAATACAATTTTTGACCATATACCCTACACAGCCACGTTTGGGCATGAGGGGCAAGGGGAGAATTACAAACAAATCTTGAGCTCTTTTTAGTACTTTTTTCCAATAGTAGAAATATGGGCAATCCAATTCTGAAACTATTTTAGATGTATTATAGGATTGAGCAAATGGGTTGATGTTGAAGGGAGCAGAGTTCTCACTATGGAAGAAGGGACATACAAACATAGTATGAGAGAAGACAAGAAAGAAACCCATGGACACAGATTGGAATTGGAGGTATCAGTGTGAACTGTGCTTTCTAAATTATGTATATGCATGTGATGCACACATGTAAGCATACAGGTGTATGTATGTTGGCGTTTGTATGTATGTTAAATATATGCATGTGTGTGTGTGTATAAATATGTATAGGTATGCATATATCTATTTGCTAGGTCTGTCTGTTGAAAGGCCCAAGAATCAAAGACACCCCAGTAGAAATGATCGTACCTAAAACCCAAATCTTGATCTCTTATACCATTCTCCACTAAAATGAGTCAAGGGTCTTGGGAGAAATGGCTAATTCCATGGATGAGGTAGGTTAGGTAAAAGATGGGCCTGGAACATCTTGTTATGTCGGAAAGTAAGAAAGCACTTTAAAAAAAAATGATGGGGTTATGTCACAAGTACCAAGGTGCTAGCTGAAAAGTGTTCCCATTGGCCAGAACTGGGATAATTAGAGCATCAATATATTTATTTATTTATTTTTAATTTTTTTATGGGGGTACAAATGTTTAGGTTACATATATTGCCTTACACCACCTGAGTCAGAGCTATAAGTGTGCCCATCTCCCGGACAGTGTGTACCGCACACATTAGGTGTGAATATAGCCATCCTTCCTCCCCCTCCCACCTACCCAACACCTGATGAATGTTACTTCCATATGTGCATATATGTGTTGATCAATTAGTACCAATTAGATGGTGAGTATATGTGGTGCTTGTTTTTCCATTCTTGTGATACTTCATTTAGTAGAGCGGACTCCAGCTCCATCCAGGATAATATAAGAGGTGTTAGTTTACCATTGTTTGTTGTGGCTGAATAGTACTCCATGGTATACATACACCACATTTTATTAACCCGCTAAGGTATTGATGGGCACTTGGGTTGTTTCCACATCTTTGCAATTATGAATTGTGCTTCTATAAACTTTCGAGTGCACATGTCTTTATTATAGGATGTCTTTCTTTCCTTTGAGTAGATGCCCAGTGATGGGATTGCTGGATCAAACAGTAGGTCTACTTATCATTCTTTGAGGTATCTCCATATTACTTTCCACAGAGGTTGTACTAGTTTGCAGTCCCACCAGCAGCATATGAGTGTTACTATGAGCACCAATATATTTAAGTACAGTGATGAACTACAAACAATTGAAAAAATAAAAGTTCATGAGTCCATACTGATAATAGATGAATGAATAAATGAATGAGGGAGAATGGAGTGCTCTTGCTTACAGTGGGATGCTGATAGCCAACTTGTAAATTTTGAGGGCACGTAGGAGTTGGAAAATTATCATTTTGCAACTATCATAGTAAAGATCGCATCAGGCAAGAATCATCCATAACTGCTAGGTCTGAAAGTTCTGAACTTTTTCCCGAAAGTTCTGATGAAAAGAATATTTACATGGTATTGAAGTATCTCCCCACAGATTACTTATAGCTATGAAGAAGAAAAAAATAGTAATTACATAGTGGAAATATTGAACAACAACTTGACAGGGTAATCAAAATCACCATTGAGGTAGACGAAAATGGTGTTCCTCCATGTTATACCCTGAGTAGAACACAACATCATCTATGTGGCATTCTGGCCAAGAATATATATCCAGAATATAACTATAAGGAAACAGCAGAAAACTCTAAATGAGAAACATTTTACTAGCAAAAATAGAGAGAGAGTGTGTATTTTTAAAAAATTATAAAGAAAAACTGTGGAAATGTTTTAGATTAAAGGAGGTTACATAACAACCAAATGCAATACCTGCCTCTAGACTGGATCCTGTACGAGAGAGGAAAATGCCATAAAGGATGGTAACAGATCAACTGACAACATTGGAATACAAATGGTAGACTAGATAAAATATTGTGTCAATTTTAAATTTATTGGTACCAATGACTATACTATAACTATGTACAAGACTATCTGTGTGTCTGTATAGTCTACCTTTGTACTTGAAAAATACACACTAAGGTATTTAAGGGTAAAAGTCCATGATGTATGCAACATACTCTCAAATAGTTAAGAAAAAAATTTATATGATAAATAGAAAAAATGATGAAGCAAATGGGATAAAGTGGTAACAGTAGGTGACTCTGGATCAAGGGTATATGGGTATTCTTTGAACGATGTTTCATTATTGCAACTTTTCAGAAGGTTTGAAATTATTTTCAATTAGACACCACTTTGACCAGGTGATCAAAACTTACATCACCAGCGAGGGAGAGTTGAACGTTGTGCCTCCAGAGGTGACATCCTGAGGATGCATCACCTGTGCAGTACTACAGCTGAGAGTACATAATCCAAAACTAATCATGAGGAAACATCAAACACACTCCAAATGAGCAATGTCCTATTTTTTAAAAGAGGGTTGTTTTTTTTCCAGCATAATACAATTTACATTTTACAAGGAGAGCCTCAACAGTTACATGGACGAATGGAAGATACTTCACCCAGAGAAGACCAGTTTTGTAGCTACTTTGACAGCCCCTGAGAGAAATTATGAGGAACAGAATTAGACAGGGATGCAGGTATGGAAATTAGTCTTCAGATTTGAGAGGAGCTTCAGAGGTAAGGCCAGCCCAGGTTGAATACTGATTCAATTAGGTGGCAAAGGATAGGGGAGAAGTAAAAATAAGCACAAGGGTTATTTATTTGGCTTAGTTTAGATAGATGACAAGGCCACTGACTGAGATAGGGAATCTTAGAGATGGAGTAGAGTGAAAGAAAGATTTTATCCTTATTAGCTAGGGAAAAATACTGATCAAAATAAATGTGGTTGTCACTCTGTTTCAGCAATGATTCGGAAGTGCTAAATGCTCACTAGGCCCTAAGCATTGTCCTGGACTATATACTAATATTATTTCCATGATTCTCACCATGATACATTTTACAGATGAGAAAAACAAGGCTCAGAGGTGTTAGAAACCTTCCCCAGTTTCATACAGCTAGTAAGTAGAGGAGGCATGATTTTAACCCAAAATTATGCTTTTTCCACTGTCATGCTACTCCCAAAAGGAAAATATGATGTCTGAATAAAAGTATCCCACAGACAGTTTTTTTTTTTGTCCCCTTTCTTCCTAAGGGATATAGTAAAGGGCTAGGGATGATATTGGATTTCCATAGTCAAGATGATAAAATGAAAACTATGATCTAAACATGATTTTAATTGGTTCTCTTGGGTTTACAAACCATGGTCCATCAACTGTTGAGTCTCTTGGTGGAACCTCCTAACTTTCCCCAGAAGGGGGTGATTATACAGCAGAGATCCCGAAGCTGGAAGGCTGGATTCCATCCCTGACTCTGGAGTTTACTAGTTACAAAATGGGACCTCAGAGGACTGTTTTAGGGGTTAAATGAGACGGTGTACACATAAGCACATACAGATGTAGGTGTAAGTACTACTATATCACTGTGTCTCTGTGCTTCCCAACTCTCCTTTGCTAAAGCAATCCCTTAGCCCATTAAAAAGAAAACAAACTTTAAAAACCAGTTCTATAAAAACAAAGGCCTCAGCAAGATCCAGTGACTCCTACTGCTTCCTCAGTTACCATATCCAGAATGTTCCTTTTTCATTAGGAGGAAATAAACTGCAATTGGGTCAAGAATTCTAAAGTAGCAGAAAGAATAAATGCGCAGAGGCTTGGCAGTCATTTACTCTAAGGCCTACAGTGCCAAACCTGGTGTGTTTTTAGTGTGCTTCGAGGACACAGTCTTCATCCTGGTCCTGTTGCTAATTGCAGCATGACCTAAGTCCCCTCCTTAACTTCAGAGTCATCAAAATGAGTGGCAGGTGCTGAAATTCCTAAGTCCATGTTCATCATAGTCTTGTTTTATAGCTGAGTCAGCTGGGTTGCTTGTTAAAAGATGTAGATTGCTCAGGTCCCACACATAGCTCCCAAATTAGAACCCTTGGGCAAAGGATCTGTGAATCTGCATTTTCATCCCCTTCTCCCAAGTAATTCTAATGCACACAAATTTAAGAATCACTGACCTAAATTCCCTTTCAAATAAAAAAAAATTATATGGTGGAAGCTAGTGATTTTTAAACTTTAATGAATTCCTTGGAAATTTAGTTAAAATGTAGTTTCTGATTCATTCGGCCTGTGGTGGTGGGGCTTGAAAATCTGCATTACTACTAAACTCTTAGGTAATGCTGCTAGTCCCTGGACCACTCTCTAAGTAGCAAGGCTTTATGTGATACTACACAGTCACACAGTAGGTTGGCTTACTCCTTGGCATGAAAACAATGTACGTAATGGGTCAAGGATGGGAGAAGGTCATACATGGATAGTGACCCCAAAGATTTGCTTGGCTTGAGTGAAGACTGAGTTGATTATCATCTTTGGGTGACTTAGGCCATTAGGATAGAGAAGACACGACTTTGGAGACAGCATATTTGGCTAAGTCCCCAAGTCTGTCACTTCCTAGCCATGAGATCTGCAAAGGGTGAGTTAAACTTTTAGAACCTTTAGTTCTGAATCAGCAGAGACAATAAAATACCCACCTCATAGAGTTTCTGTGAGACCTAAATGTAATCTCACATATAAACTTCCCAGCCCAGTGCAACAATATCAATCCCCCTAGGTTTTGTGGGGACCCTTCCCAAGCCACTCCCTAGTTCCCTGCAGGGGATTGTGCATTGCAAGCTGCCCCTCTCCCACAGGCATCCCCACCTGGAGGGCAGCAGACTCTCCACCATAAGACAACTCTTGACTTTCCCAGGCCACTGAGTGATTTATCACACAGCTGCCCTCCCAGACTTGGAGGGCTGGCGGCAACCCTGCCAGAGACAGATGGGAGAGCTGGAGGCCAGTCACTTGTCAACGATGTTCAGTGGAAATATTTATAAGGCTTTTCACACTTTTCTGGCATCCTCCTCGATTAGCCATGCACCAAAGGCAGCCCACTGCACACCACATGCCAGGAAGGAAAGCTGCGTGCACACGTGCTGGCCAGGGCCCCCCTGTGCAGCTGCATTTTTCTTTCCTGTCTGCTTTCATTATTCATTTCTATGTGGTTGTGGTCAACATGTCACCCGATTTTCCATGCCAAGTCCTTTTAGTTTTTTTGACAGGCATTACTGTTCTTCTTCTCCTCCCAAATAATTCACTAAATAGGAAATGGGTTGCAAAAATATGGACTTAATGTGAAGAGTTTTCAACTCTTTTAATAGTCATTTGAAGAGGTTATAAACAAATATTTCTTTAGCTATTGCAGCGTGCCTAGCAGCTTCTCAGGTGCTTAAGAGAACCTATGACCAAATCATTTGTTAAGTCACTTGGTCAAGCTGGAAGCAAACCATGAAAGTAGTTTTCTTTTCCCTTTAGGAAAGTGGTCCTCAACTCTGGCTGTATCTTAGAATTACCTGGGAAAGGTTTAAAAAAATATTGATGCCTGCACCCAAATCCCAGAGATTCTGACTTAATTGATCTGGGATGCAGCTTGGGCACTGGGAATTTTAAAAGCAGCCAAGATTGAGGACCATTGTCCTGGGAATAAATAAGATCAATACAGAATTTTCCCATATTGCCTCAATTTTTAATCACCATTTGTATTCAAGACCACTCTTTACAAAAGCTTTTCACAGAAGCAATCTATTTTAGCCTCATAAACAACCCCATAAAGCAGTTAGTCTGAATTTATGTATTTGTATGTTAGCTTCAATTTGTATACAGGAAAAAAGGGGAGCTCAGGTTAAGTAACTTGCCCTGGAACAGACAGCTGGTAGAGGCAGAGATAATCTTTGAACTCATGGGTTCCAGCTCCCTCTATTTCTTCCATGACTTTGTAGCTGTCTCACCTCAAAGTCTATCATTGGACAACCATTCAATGAACCATAATACATCTCTACCATATATTGTGTAAATGTTTTTAAAATCCTTTGATTTCCTCATTGGCAGATTTAAGTAATATTAATAAGGAAATAAGGGCGGTGATAATGAGAAGATGGGGCCTTCCTTGTTTGGTGGCCAATACATTCACTTGACATATACAATATAATGTGTTGAGTGTCAAGAAACATTCAAAGCATGATGCTACTTACTGAGGAAGTCAATGTATGTGGGCCAAAGGCTGGGTACCCAAAGCTTATTTCTAAGTGCCATAAATCATCTTCTGAACTAGAACACAACATTCATCTGTGATGAAAGACATTCTGTGTCTTCTGGAAGGCAGAACAGATACTTATCTGAAGACAATTATCTGTTGATTCCCATAAATACAGGGATTAGATAGAGGGTGGCTTCTCTCCCAAGCTGGTGTGCCAGTACATTGATTTGCAGCCTCCATGCCTAAGGTATTTTTCACGGGAAATAATATTAATATCAATATTTTTTAAAAAAACTATGTTAACTCTTTAAGGACACACAGTTACCATTTTATTCACAACTCCTTTGGTGTATTACTAACCCTGCCAGAATGGAATGGGTCAAGATTGGCTGATAAAACTCATTCTCAGCAATCTCTCTGAACCTTACGAAGGAGCCTAAAGTTTAAGTATCATAGTCCTGACTCAGGCTGATGCCACAGCTAATGGAAAGGTAATGGCCAAAGAGTGCCTATTGATCCATGAGTCAGCATGGGAGAGAACCCTAATTAGCATAGGGTTGCTCATGGGATTGGTCCAATTAGGCTTCTACAGTAATCTGGGCTGCAAAGAGACATCATCCACCACCATTGGCCATTCTGAAAACAGTTGTTTGAATTAATCCCAACATACAGTTTACAACCATTCTTTTATTCTAGTTTTTTTTAAATGTGTGGATGCAACCATAAATGAAAAAGAGAGTGTACACATTAACTTCATAAATGAGGTATTTAGAATTATTAAAATTATCCCAAAAGCCCAAGAGTTTTGAACCTGAAAAAAATGACTCTAAAGGGTACCTCTTAATCAATCCTATCAAAATTATCTATTAACAATATCCTTAAATGCAACTGAAATCTGGTTTCTCCTCACAGTTTCTCGGTCTCAGAAACCCTGGAGACAGGTTTCTAAGTACAGAGCTCACAAATCATTTGAGATGATGACCCTTTGATAGGACCAGTTAGATAATTTACAGGATCCACTGCAACATGAAAGCATGGGGCCCTTTGTTAAAAAAATATTAAGAATTTCAATATTATAACAGCATAGCATTAAACCAAGCTCATGGCCCTGTGTGACTGCATAGATTGCACATCCATGAAGCCAGATAACCCTGTCCTCAGGGCAGAAGTAGCCCAACAGTGTTATTACAGTGATGCTATTCTAGCTACCCATCTGTTGAGTCATGGGGAGTAATTAACACTTTGTTATGTGTTGTCAACTGTTATGTAGGCAGATGGCTCCAGCTGTCCATGGGACATCTGCAGGGATAGCAACAGAGGGAAAATATGAGGGAGAGTGAATGCAGTAACAGCAGAAGAATAGAGGTCTTGTACAGCTGTTGGGTAACAAGAAAAAGGACAGATGGCTGCTGAAGATCCAACTGAGTGCCAGCAATGTCTAGAGGACAGAGAGCCTTGGGTGTTCCCATGTCTAAATGAGATAATGTGGCAGCATATCTTAAGATAGTATTTGTATATTTCTATCTCTAAATATCTAGATCTGTGTAAATTTATACTTATTTTTTTTAGTATTTCTAGCTTTCCATCCTACCCCCAAAATAACATCTGGCTCTATACTCATTATCTCAGGGGAGAGATCTGCCAGCATAAAAAGAAGGAAATATCCTAACAGTTGTCTCAAATTTAAGTATACAAGCCTAAATCCCAGAAAGAGGAATAGATTTGGGGAATAGAACTTATGTTGACCAGAACCACGAAGGCAGAATTTTCTCCAGTCCAGAAGAGCAATTTTCCTGGTCTTGGAAGAAAGAGTGAATGTGTCCCTGAAGAAGGAATGTGTCCCTGAACAAGAGAACATATGCCCCACATCCCAGACAGAACCATCTGGGAGTTAGTTGGTCCTAGCCCTCCAGAAGGAATAGCTGTATGGGTAACTAGGGTGATAGGGTGCCAGGCAACTTTGGCCCTAAGTAGGGCCTGGGAGTACAGAAGCAACAAACAACATGCTGGAAAGGGAAAGAGGATATCTCCTTGGCAACTTAGGCAGCCTGATGATGGAGGATCAAGGACCACATGATATGCAATGTAATCCTCCCACCCTTACCCAAAATCATAGGGAGGAAAGGGAAGCAAGAAAATGACTGAAGTTAGGTTTCCCAATAGACTGGTAAGAGGAAGATTAGGAATAGAAGTTAAATCATAAAGAATCATTTTTTTCTTATACACATATTTTTAGACTGGGATTCATTCTAACTACTCTGTGATGATACCATTTCCTAAGCTCATCCAATTCCCATTGCTTTTGACTCTGCTCTCACTGAGAAACTGTTTTTTAAAGATAATTTTTTTAAGAACAGTTTTAGGGTTTACAGCAAAATTAAGAGGAAGGTACAGAGATTTCTCATATGCCCCCTACCTCAACACATACATACCCCCATCCCATTATCAGCTTCCCCCACCAGAATGGTGCATTTGTTAAGACTGATGAACCTACTTGACACATTGTAATCACCAAAGTCCATAGTTTACATTAGGGTTCACTCTTGGTGTTGTGTTAAATACATTCTGTGGGTTTAGATAAATGTATAATGACATGTATCCATCATTATAGTATCATACAGAGTGTTTTCACTGCCCTAAAATTCCTTTGTGCTCTGCCTTTTTATCTCTCCCTCTACCCTCTATCCCTGGCAACCAGTGATCTTTTTACAGTCTCCACAGTTTTGCCTTTCCAGAATGTCACCGAGGAACATTTTGATCTTAATTTGTTTCCAGTTTTTAGGTTTTACCAGTGGGAGGAGCATGTTTGGACTGCCACGAGTATGGTATTGCATTTCTCTTGGCAATGAAAGTTCTCCGTATAAATGAACAAAATTGACATCGTTCTAGTTTATAAATTAGTCAGTCTCTTGTTAGTTTGGTTAATATGGCTCAGTTCCCTGGACCTGGCCACACAGGTGCATCGTGAAAATGGAGTTCATGAACTTGCAAAATAAACAGCCACGATGACCACTAAAGTGCAGATGCCCTGTGAAAATCTACGACTGAAAAGGCCTACTGATCTCTCTCTACTGGAATTTTCTGTTGTACCAATAATATCATAAAAATGTTAAAAAAGAAAAAAGAAAAAGCTATATTAGTATAATGCAATAGTTAAGAGTGTAGGCTCTAGAATCAGATTGTCCAGGTTTATCAAATCTTGGCTTTGCCATTTTTAGCAAATTCAATTGCTACAATTTTTAGCAAATTCAAAGAAATCTCATAATATTGGCATAAGTAATAAAGGTATTAACTCATGTAAAACATTTTCATCAGTGCTTAGCATACATATGTTAAGTGATATATATATAAATGTTAGCTACTATTTCTAGTTTTATTGCTCTTATTTTAAGTGTTCCCTTCTAGCCTATGTTCAATTGCATGAACATCTTATAGTACACATTATAACTTATTCTTCCTTTTAATTTAACACCTTGTCATAAATACTTTATGTGTTTCTATGGAGGCTTAAATGATCATTTTTAATAGTTAGCATAGTTTAATTCATTAAATATTTGAGCACTTAAAACAGATTATCCTATATGACAGGGATACCAAAATGATGATAAATCAGAACAATTGGCAAACGTAACAAATAGAACACTAAAACAGAAATATAAATGTCTAAAGGAGAAGCTTACCTTAACAAGAAGTCGGGAAATGCAAATTAAAGCAATAGTTATACACTCAAGGTATCGGCTGTAAAAAAAAAAAAAAAGCAATAATTATTATTTTCACCTAGGAAATTGGCAGCATTAAAAAGTTTGATAATCACTTTAGATTAGAGTGTGGGACAATGGGTACTCCCCTCTTCTGCTGATAAAGTATAAGACAGAAGTAAGGATGTTTGTTCACTGTAACAACATTTGTAATCATGAAAATTAAAAACCACATCAATACTCATCAATACTAAAAATGGTTACATATACTGTGACGTATTAATTTTTTTAGTCCTATAACACAATTTTAATAAAGTGTTACTGATATTTGGCCAATTTCTATGATATCGTGGGCACAGAGATATCATGAAGTGGCTAGTCTTTAAGTCATGAGTTACGGTCTTTGATCCACTTCAAGATCCGATCTATATTATTTTCTAGCTTTTCTGGTTTATTGCTGGGTCACTGATACACGATTTATTCCTTGTGGGATGTTGTGGCTTCTTCCTAAATCACTTGAAACATCTCACACTGAATATTCTTTTAGTTTCTTCTCATTATATATAACCTCTTGTTTCAAGTCTTTTGTACAATATGCTGGTATCTGTTCTCAGCACAAAAACTCTATAAAACCAGCGTTCAGGGAAGAAATCACAACCATGGTAATCGATAATAACTCCACCTTCTCTCATTTGGTTATCCAACTCATCAACTATTTAGTCTTCATCTAAATTGGGACAATCATACTCTTCATCATAGCAATCATACAACTGCCCTTCTATAGCTAAACTACCCACATTAATGTATTTCAGTCCTGATCTTGATGCAAGTTCTACACCCAGTATGGTTTTTCCAACCCCTGGTGTACCGCTGGGTGGGATGTGCGCCTGCAGCACTGTCCTATGGCTCCAGTGCTTCAGCTCTTCCCCCCTAATCACCACCAGGAGAAGCCCGAAGGGGCGGGCAGCGGCCGGTGCCAGTGGCCTCTGGTCTTCCGGGCTCTGCTTTGTGTTCCCCACTCACCTCCGCAGCCCAGCACGCCCACCCTTGGTACCCTGGCTTTCTATGGCACACTTCTGTCATTGCAAGGTCAGAGACAGGGGCATCCATTCTTAAATTAAAAACAATGAGTTATATGGGTACTGACAGGGAAACCTTCCAAGGCATGTTGCTAAGTAAGAAAAAAAAGGTTGCAGAAAAACAAGTGCAGCAAGATAGCATTTTTTGTAACACATTCTAAACAAAACAGATCTGTAGATATGGGTATGTAAATGTGTGTGTATAAATGTAAATGTGTATGTGTAAATGTACTGAAAAATGTCTCCAAGTGCACATCAAACTGTTGACAGTGGCAGTCTTTAGATAGAAAATTAAGATCAGTCCAGGGGGATTTTAGCTTTTTTTGTATTAAAAAAAATTTTTTTTTTTTTTTTTACAATGACAGTGTTTTAAAGTATTCTTGTATAATTAAGGTTGAACTTTTAAAAATTAAAAGATAAATAAGAGAAGGATTCTGAATCCCAAAGTTAATATTCTATTCAGCATATATATAACAATTTATGTAGCCATTGACCTATGTATTTGGCAGTTCAGGTTGTTTCCATTTTTTTTATACTATAGATCTTTATACACTGCAGCTTCTTTTTCTTCTGTTGATTTATTTCCCTAGGATAAATTCCAAGAGTAGGATTACTGGATAAAATGGTACAAACATCTTTCTGGCTCATGATATATTTTTCCACATTGCTTTCCAAAAATGTTGTTCTTTTCCTTCCCCATTATTACTACAAAAAAAAATTGAGTGAGCTCTTCTGCTACCTGGCACCAGCCTACTTTTCTATTGCCATCTCCTGGTTCTCAGGAATACGTACTTTTCAGTTTTCAACTTGTTTTAGAACTGGGATCTCCTAGAAGACCTTCAGTTCATACTCTTTTTCCTATGTCTAGTGTATGTATATTCCCGGAAGATATATATGATTAACATTTCCATTTTACAGATGAGAGCACCGAGGTTCGCAGAGGTCAAGTAACTTGCCTAGGGTGCCATAGGTAAGAAGTGGTAGAGCCTACACTTTTAATCATGTCTCTATACCCTCTCCTCATCTGGATGTGGTTCTTCATTAGTTTGGTGAGAACAGAGTTGGTCTGAACCCAAATGCCTCTTGCTTACCTATAAGGTCTACTTCTGTCATGGCTTTCCTACCCCACCTGTTTTCTTAATACTGGCCTGTATCTGTGTCCTCACTACCTTTCTGTCTGTGTGCCTCTCTTAGCATGGTTCTCAGGTTGCCAATTTGCTTCATATACTCAGAGTCCATTTCTATTTGTTTCATCTACTTTAACCCAGGTGTTAGACTTATGGTTCTCAATCCTGGTTATACAGTGGAATCACTTAGGAACTTAAGGCAAATGCACCAAACTGAAGCCTGGACTTCATCCCTAGAAATCTGGATTTGGTTGATCTGGGGTACAGTCTAAGCTTAGTTCTGGGATTTTTTCAAAGTTCCCTGGGAACTTTGGGGTGAGAACCTCTACTCTAGATGCTATTTTTGGCTTCTTCCTGGATTTAACGAGCAACATGCGTTTGTCTTCTTGGTTTTGTTTGTTTTTTTAGTAATAGCTGCCCTGTTTCCCTGGTTACTACCACCACTTGCAATCATTTACCTATCTGCCCTGCTGTCATTCTGCCTGTTCTGCTCCGTCCCGCGGTCCCCTCCCTTAGCAAAAGCACATTGCTGATCTTACCTTCAAAGTTTTGCCCTTGCTATTGCTGCTTGTAACCATTCTTCTTTTCTCTATTCTAATCTTGTCAAATTTAAGTTTTGCCTTTTCCATGCAAGTCTCTCTCATCACAGACCACGCAGCTGGATGCTTCTTCTGAACTCCTACTTGAATTCCCACCTGCTTCATTCTAGAGGCTTTTCATTTATAGATGAAAGGCAGTGTATGATTTTCATGTATGGACAGGAAGAAGTGCTCTGTTAACAGTGGTTAAAAGCACAGGATTCATAGTCAGGAAGATCGATGTTTCAAATTTCAGGATGCCACTTACTTAACCACTTTACGCCTCTGTTTTCTCATTTATAAATTAAACGTAACAGTGATATATAGCTCAATGAGATCTGAATGCATGGAGAGCACTTAACACAGTACCTGCTACATAGTAAAAGTTTGATACATGTTAACCCCTAGAAATAGGATATATGGTAATGAGACTGATTGCTTTCAAAGTAGTGTAAATTATGCATCCAAATGAGCAATTTCCCCTTGTTAACTGCCCTATAAATATTTTTTATATGAAAAATGGAAGATACCCACTTATTATGATGATGCTACATTGCCCAGATCTTTTCCAGAAATCTTCTTTTAGAATTGCCTACAGAGCCAGTTTATGAGTCAGAAAGAAAAAGGTCCCCATTACTCTACTCCCTGCTTGTTTTTACCAAAAAAGGTAATATCCAGTTTCACTGCCCACTGTCTTCATCAGCTTTGGTGCCAAATAACCTTTGGCTTTTTTTTTTTTTTTCCTTTTAAGTTCAATCTACTCCAAGAGGACAAAGATGCCACTACTAAGAATATACACAAAAAGTGTTATGGATTTTTAAGGGAATTTCAGAACAGAAGTTTCCAAAAAAAAGGTCCCTAAGGAGAATGCAAATACCTTGAGAATACGGACCTTATGTACAGGCAGGGGGTCTTAACCTGGAGTTAACTGGAGTTGGGTACAGATTTTCATCTTGTATATTTTTCTGTTTAGAGAGTCTGTGAAGCCACAGACTTACTGTTTTCAAAGGGATTTATAACAAAAAGAGGAATAAGAATACTGTTTTAAGATATTTTATAGATACTAAGGCTCCTAGGAGAGCACTATATTGTTAACAATAAATTTAAATATTTAAGATAAAATGTGTTATCCTTTAAATACTATAATGATGATATTCATCTATTGTTACAGAACATATTGTTATTTTAATGATGGAGATGGATTTGAATGAAACAATAAACATTCCTTCAGACACTCCTTGACTTCATTTGTGCATGTGTTCATGAAACAGCTGGTCGGGTTCCAGTGTATGGAGTGCATATGACCTTGGAACAAAGGCTAGTTTTCCTTTTTGAATGAAGACGACTGGACTGTCAGGAGTGACACTGTGACTTTTTGATTGTGTTAGTGAACAATCTAACACACTGAATTAACTAAAATAAACGATGCTAGAGTTACTACTTGAAATAACTGAGAAATTAGTTTTCCATTGTTTTTCTTCTAATTCTCAATTCTATATTTTTATTTATTTATTTATTTTTGAGATAAGGTCTTTGTTGCCTGGGCTAGAGTGCAGTGGCGTCATCATAGCTCACTGCAACTTCAAAGTTCTGGGCTCAAGTGATCCTCCTGCCTCAGCCTCCTGAGTAGCTGGGACTACAGGCATGCACCACCATACCTGGCTAATTTTTCTATTTTTTTGTAGAGACAGGGTCTCGCTGTTGCTCAGACTGGTCTCGAACTCCTGGCTTCAAGCAATCCTTCTGCCCCTGCCTCCCAAAGTGCTAGAATTGCAGGCATGAGCCACTGCACTCAGCCCCAGTACTATATTTTTAGAAGTATTTACTTAAATAGAGTCCAAAGGAGAACACAGCTATCATGGTTAAAGAACAGTATCAGAACATGAGAACTGGGAGGAGGAATTCTTTACCCTTGTGTTTTTTGTTCAGTGATGTCCTGGTAAACCAGCTCTCTGGAGGGAGAAAAGCCAGCCCTGATATGTAGTGTTTGCTGATTTCTGTAGCGTTAATACTCCCACTAGGGCCAATTTCAAGCTACCAATGTGAGGTCACTGAATGAAATTGGGAAGAGATGTATAGAACTTTTTTCTCAGGAGCCAGCTGGCTCCAGTATGCCACTGCTTGTTACCCTTGTAAACCTAGGTGCCCAGGAGAAGTGTTTCTAGGGAAGGAGAAGGGTTTCTAGGGGAGGGTCAATTTTATAGCAGTGTCCTTTGGAAGAAACATAGTTTAAGAGCAAAAAGAAATTAGAAAGGAATTCTATTGGTAGATATTGAAGGAAATTGAAATACATAGTTTAAAACACATTTCCCAAACTTTTTGATAAAATTCCTCCTGCTCTACCCAACCCACTAAGACTTTCTCTCCCTTTTCTTCTTCCTCCTCTACCTACCCCCATGTTTATCTGTATCTATATCTATTTATCTATCTATCTATCAAAGATTGACTTAATCTCCTGGCAGGAAAGAGTCCTTTCTCTTTACAAGCTGATTGGAGGAGGGGTGGGTAGGGATGGGCTGCTCTTTGGGGGACAGGAAGAAGGAAGTTCTGGGAACAGGACATTAATGATCTTTAAACTATTACATTGTTTGCCTATGTTCAAAGAAAAAAAAATAGAGAAGGAAAAAGTGTACAAGTGAAACTACCTTCTCTTAAAGTTTATAGTTTGTGAATCAACAAGTGTTTACCATATCCTTTATAGAAGAAAAAGCAATGTAAATATAAACCAAATGTTTTTATTTTCTTTCCATTTACAGATGAGCATTTATTAATCTGTATCTATATTTATAAACCAATTTGACTGATCAATTTTAAGTTAGTAAATTAAAAGTCAAGCCAATTGTTTGTCTATCCCAGTTGATTTTATTCTGGCTATTTGGTCAAACTTGCAATGTGACCATGAACAAGTCATTTGGCCTTTCTGAATTTGAGTTATATCATCTAACAATGGGATTGAACTGAATGATCGTTAATTTGCCTTCTAGCCTTAAGAGTTTGTGGTACTTATATTGCATTTAACAGGTAGTTTCACAATTTTCTTTTATGCAATAGACTAATAATCTCTACTTTTGAAATGTCATAAACCTGCTAGTTTGAATAAGTGGACTTATATTATCTGACTTGATTAGTTAACCAGGACTCTTTTGCCAATAGGAAGAAGAATTTATCTCATAAATCATGGTGGAAGGCTAAGAACTGTCTCCCAGCAGGACTTAACCCTCCACTTTGAGGATAATAAAGTGATGGGGAAAAGCAAAACGGGCTAGAATTTTTTCAATTGGTAAGAAAACATGATGGCACATATAAACGTGAAAGAACAACTCAGGAAGAAAGATGCCTTTTAAAAAATGTTTTGATGAATTGTCTGTTTGATGGAAAGATTTGGAAACAAAGCAAATTTGGTGCTTCTTTGATTATATTTTGATTCTAAATGGAGTAATGGGTAAGAAAGGGTCCAGGGCTGAGTAGAGACCAGGGGCACATGTCAGTTTTGTGGGACCTGAATCTAGTATGATTTAAGGGAGCACTTTTAAGAAAAATAATATGAATACAAAATTAGGTATAGAGCCTTGGAATAAGCTCATGCAAGTGAGGAACCTTGGAATGAAGCTTCATTAGCTTTGTAGGAAATCTTTCTATGGTTGAGATAATTTTTAAAATATTCTCCATCTAGCTGGGAACATAGACACACTATTATAAGAGATTCTGCACTGAGAGACTGAAAGGTCAGGGAGAGAGATGAAAACAGGAGGATGCAAAGAGGCCAATAAAATGCCAAGGAATTACAGGGAGTTTACTGGATGTCGGTGTGCAACATTCAGAGAGAAGGTCAGATGTGTACATGATTTTCACACACAACGGCTGTCTTTTAGTATGCCCAGAGGTACCCAAGGCCACATGGACCATTTATGTGGTTTTCTTGCCAGAATCTAAAAGGAGGGATGAGGATAGGTAGTGTCACAGCTGAAGTTACTGTATGCTCGCTCTTCTGGTTTCTACTGATTTTGTTTTGTTTGATATGCATCTTCAGCATGGGCAACACCACCAACTAGCATAATTCATTTGCTGCCCACCTCGTGCCTTCTTTTTATTTTTTCTTATAATCTGGATTGATTCTTAACTGTCAAAATAATGCTATGTCTTAACCGGGGAATTAAAAGACATAAACATGTAGAACATTTTAAACGTTGAAAACATTTTGACCTTTATAGAATTTTCTACAACTATTTTTAGATACTTCAAAGTCTGGGGTTAAATTAGACTGATGATGTCCCTTTTAAACTTTGAAGCAATAGAAAAAAGAAGGCCTGAGATGGTGCCAACTCTCCAGACTGACTGGGGCTGTGGAGAGTACTAATTTTACTGAGTGTGGTTGATTTGGATGGTCTTGTTACCAGCCGTAAGAATCTTTAAAAAACATTCAGCAGCTGACCACCTGCATTTTAACTGGAAAACAAAGATTGTTAGAAGTTTTTGTGGTGCTGTCACAACCCAGGAACGAATTTTGCATAATAGAAAAGATGGTACCTTTACAGGGTGAATTAATGAAACTCACAAAACAGAACCTAAACAACAAATATCTAATCTTTAAAACATTTTACCAGAAAATGAGCAACAAAATATATTGCAGATCAAATACAGATGGGCTAAGAGTGGAGGTTTCAACAGCAGATTGGCAGGGTAGTTTGGTAGACATGGTAATAGGTTCTCTCTGTCCTGAAGAGAAGCCAGAGAGGGGGAGGAGAGCCAATTTCTCTGAAGATTGGCACTCAACTCCCCATAATAATCAATAAAAACAATGTTGGATGCCTAATGTCTGGTTTTTTTGAGATTGTCCAATGTGCCTTAGGCCAAGATACTCATGCAGCATGAAGGGAGTATGAGAAAGGCAGGAAAACCTCTTGACATGCCTGCCCTAATGCTGGGGAGAAGCAGAGCCTCTCACTACACCTTCCAGTCAACCCCCAGCCCCAACCTTTCACCACGGCCCAAACAGAGGTGAGCCCAGGCAGGGCAAGGGCATTTTCCAGTATAGACATAGGTTGGACACTCAGCAGAAAACTGAGCAGCATCCACAACTTTAGTTCAGAAGGAAATTCACTCACTCTGTATACAGTGGTTTGTACTTTTATGAGGCTAAAATAGGGAGTCGCTTTCTCTCTTTCTTTCTTTTATATAGTTATTTTTTATTTTTTGGATTCCAGGAAATTTCTCAATTTACATACCCTGAGTCACACAGAAAGCATGAAACAGCCTTTTAGGTAAGGTAAGGACATAGAGGCATATATGTATATGAACTTGGGAAAGCCCACGTAGGAAGGAAAGTGGGACCTAGAGTGTTGAAGGAGACTGAGTGCAAAAATGGTCACAATCCTCTGCCTCTCCCCATATCCACACCCTTTAAAATGTGACTGCAGCTCCTCTCATGAAGAGATGGATTCTAGTCCCTTACTCCTTGAATCTGGGCTGAACTAAAAATTGCGCTGACTTACAGAATGAGGCAAAAGTAATGGTGTGCCAATCTCAATCCTACCAGGGGTAGGGAACTTGCGGCCTCAAGGCCACACGTGGCCGTCCAGATCCCCAAATGCGGCCACTTGAATTCAAACGTCGCAGAAAAATTTGGATTTAGTCAAAAGGCCGCACTCAAGGATCCAGAAGACCACATGTGGCCCCAAGGCTGCAGGTTCCCCACCCAGCTGGGACTTTTTTTCACTATCTTGGAACAAGATAGCTGCAATGTGAAGAAGCCCAGCTAACTTGCTGGGGGATGAGAGACCATGTGGTGAACAGCCCAGTTGTTCCAGCCATTGTCGCCCTAGACCAGCCAAGAACCACAATTTTCGAACATGTGAGAAAACCCTGCATATATTGGCAGCGCTGCTGATCTGACCCACAGCTAATATCAGACACATGAGTTAGCCTTAATGAGCTAAGAAGAAGCATCCAGCTGACTTATAGACTTGTGAGTAACAGTCAATGCTTACTGTTTTAAGCCATAACTTTTGGGGTGGTTTGTTACCCAGAAATAGCTAACTGATACAAGTGTCAAGCTAAGACACTTGGGATCTCTGTCTTAGAAGTAATGAAAGGATTATTAGTAGGTATTGTGACACAACAAAGAAAGTACATTAGGAAATTTCCCATCAACATTATAGTAGAGGAGATTAGTGATAATTATAGTCTATCTAAAATTAATTTTTATTTTTATCAAAACAATAAATACATAGTTTAAAAGTTCAAATAGTACTATGAGGCTTATAAAGAAAAAAATGTAGTCCCAGGCTAAACCCTTACTCATGCCCAGTACTATTACTTAACTTTCTCTTTTGGAATTTATATTTGCAAATATTCTGTCTACATTCATCTTTATATTTACCTATTTTAGCTATAATCTGTTGTCTTCATGTTACAGCAGATAAGGATTTTTCTGTCCTCTTCACTTCTCTACCCTTACCCCACATCCCTTTATTTGAAGTTTTCAATGTAATAATTGACATTATCAATTTAATATCATATTTTTTGTTAAATATTCAATGTTTGTTTTAGTGTCTATGTTAATTATATCTATGTAAACATTGTTTTATTATCTATTGTCAATTATAATGTCTATGTAAATATTATTCATTGTTAGGCAGATAAAGTACTATGACAGTTTCTTTTTATACAAATTTTTGTTTTTTTTGTTACTTCCTCATTCTTTTATTTGCTTAGTTTCCTATGTACCAATGGTTCAGTAAGTACACAATGAATGAATTTAATCATATAAGATTTCACTATGTTCCTTCATGTATACTTTTTTCCCTTTTCATTCATAATTGCAGGCAATACAATGGACTCTTTCATTCTGGAAACTTGTGTCCTGTGAATTAAAAATAAAAATTCTACATTGTCACTTTCTCTTTCTGGAGTTACTATTAGTCTTATGTTGAACCTCTTGGCTTGATTCTCTATTTTTTTTTTTTTTTTTAATTTCCCAGCTTCTATGTCTGTTTTTTGTTTTTTCATTTCACTTTCTGGAAAATATCCTCAAGTTCACATTCTAATCCTTTAATGAGTTTTTTCTTTTTACCTAAATTTTATTTTTCATAAAAAACTCTTACACTCTGATTTATCCTTGCTTTCTTTCCAAAGCATTATGTTATTGTTCCTGGGGTACAATGTCTTCACTTCTCTCTCTCTCTGAAGATATTAATTATAGCTTTTTTCACTCTGATTGTCTCTATTGTTTTTCAAGTTCTTTTCTTCATTTTGAATTTTATGTTTATTTTTCATGTTGAAGTTCATCTGATGATTTTTGACTATCCATGTACATTTCAGAATGAGATCTAGAAAGCTAGATGGATATTCCTTGTGTCTGTTTAGTGCTTGTGAACTTGTCCTTATAGTAGGGTAATCAGTAAGTGACCTAATAATTTTTTTCTGGAGCCCTAAAAAGTTGGCAATCTGTAGGACTTTCCTCTGGGACTTCCAGTCTTTTCAGAGATGAATCTTTGAATCTGCTTCAAAATGGGAAAATAATTTTCTAGAGTGTTCTAGGAGCAGAGTAAACGAAAGGGCCAGGGAGTACCATTTATTGAATAGGCAGACTTTTAATTCCTTAAACTGTAAACATGCCCTTGTCACCTCACTATCTAGATCTCCTCCTACTTAATTTATGCAGAAAAAAAGTCTTCATTTCCTACAGCTTAGAGAATCAGTCATTTGACTGCACATACTCTTATATTATTTTATTTATTTTATTTTATTTTTTTTAGAGACGAGGTCTTGCTATGTTGCCTAGCCTGGGCTCAAACTACTGGGCTCAAGTGATTCTCCTACCTCAGCCTTCAAATAGTCATTATTTTAAATACATATGTAACTAGAATATGACTAACTCTCTTTAGGAAACCTCTGTTTTCAAGCAGTGCCATTAATAGGCTAGACTCATTACTATGTCATGTTCCTGAAACAAAAATTAATTTTCAAAATGGAAATTTGGTGAGTAACAAAGTTTAAACTGAAGGTTTTGATGGTTGATGAGCAAGATGATTCACACCATAAACATCCCACAAATTATGCCATTACATATCTTGGTTTTTCCAAATTTCCTTCCTTACAGTTAGCTCCTTCATTTGCCTTCTTTTTTTTTTAACCTTGTCAAGTGGGTATTTTATTTTTTTTACTTTTCTTTTTAATGGTTTTTAATTTTTTTAAATTTTATTTCAGCATATTATGGGGGTACAAATGTTTAGATTATGTATATTGCCCTTGCCCCACCCGAGCCAGAGCTTCAAGCACGTCCATCCCCAGATGGAGCACACCACACCCATTAGGTGTGAATATGCCCATCCCCTCCTCTCACTTCCCATCTGCCTGACACTCGATGTATGTTGTTATTATATGTGCACTTAAGTGTTGACCAGTTAAAACCAATTTGATGGTGAGCACATGTGGTGCTTGTTTTTCCATTCTTAGGATATTTCACTAAGTAGAATGGATTCCAGCTCTATCCAGGATAATACAAGATGTGCTAGATCACCATTGTTTTTCATGGCTGAGTAGAACTCCATGGTATACATATACCACATTTTATTAATCCACTAATGTATTGATGGACACTTGGGTTGTCTCCACATTTTTGCAATTGTGAATTGTGCTGCTATAAACATCCTAGTGCAGATGTCTTTTTTATAGAATGTCTTTTGTTCTTTTGGGTAGATGGCCAGTAATGGGATTGCTGGGTCAAATGGTAGTTCTACTTGTAGCTCTTTGAGGTATCTCCGTATTACTTTCCACAGAGATTGTACTAGTTTGCAGTCCCATCAGAAGTGTATGAGTGTTCCTAACTCTCTGCATCCATGCCAACATTTATTGTTTTGGGACCTTTTGATAAAGGCCATTCTCACTGGAGATAAATGATATCTCATTGTGGTTTTGGTTTGCATTTCCCTGATGATTAGAGAGGTTGAGCATTTTTTCATATGTTTGTTGGTCATTAGTCTATCTTCTTTTGAAAAGTTTCTGTTCATGTCCTTTGCCCACTTTTTGATAGAGTTGTTTCATTTTTTTCTCGCTGATTTTCCTGAGTATATAAACTCAGGATTAGAAACAATGGCATTAGGCAGAATAAGCATGCAAGCAAGTTTTTTACCCTTGCCTCCACCAGAACCCTCCATCGTTAGGTTGCTGTCCTTTTTCCCTCTCATGCCATATTAACTCCTCTTCCAACTGCCTAATTTCCACTGGTGCAAATCATGGTGACAATTTAGGACCCACGTATTCCAAATTCCATCTCCTCTTTTAGGATTAACCATATCTTCCCATTTCATTTCTTCTCATCTGTCTTCAACCATAGGAGCTGTTCCAATTCTTAAGTCAAAACAACTTGAAGATCCCAGGCTAATACACAGAGTTATTATTCTTCTCTTGGCTCCAGGTCAATGACACAGAAGGAAATCCCTCCACTTTATAGCCTGAAGGTACTAGGGTTTCCAAATGAAAATTTCTTTATAGAAAATCAACTATTCTGCATCATACAAGTCACTGTAGCAGGTTCTCTCATGTGCCACCAGAGTTTCTTCACGTACTCACTACACTTGACTCCATCTATGGACAACTGGTACAACCTGTTTTGGTTTTAGGGAAAATTATTAGGGCTAAGAGCAGAGTTGTTTATTTTTGTCATCCAAATTTCTGAAGAGATGTTTTAGATAAGCAATTCATGGTTTTCTTTGATGTCAAGTTATCAGCTTCAAAGTATAACATTTAAAAATAATTTTATGTGGTTTCTATTATTTTGTCTGTCTTGCATGCACTGAGGCTTATTTTAAGATGTCTCTTCTGTTTTTGAGCATTTTTGTAAGATGGTCAAGTTAGATGTTTGTCCTTTGTGATAAAACTCAACTTCTTTATATAAATATCCCAGACTTTATTGATTATTGTATCAGACAGTGGTAACATGAATGCATTGCTCTTCATTACATGATAGTTACTGAGAGTCCAAGGTTGATGACCACTCCTAATCTTTCTGAGCATCGGCTTTTGTTTTTCCTCTCTCCTTTGTAACTCTCTTTTTAAAAAAAAAAAAAAAAAAAAGATTCCACTTTGTACATCGAATATATTTGGCTGGATGGGAAGTAGTTAGCACTGTTTCTTCTGCATGGTGTTGGGTAAAACTTTCTGTTCTTTTTGGCAGGTCCAAGTAAATAAACTGTATTAAAGAATAACCTGTTGCAGAAGGGACATAAATATGCCCCCATTTTCTCTCTCATGCATTTCCTCTAATGAAAATCCTTACACATTTAATCTCACGAATGTGCACCTTGGTGTCTGCTTCTTAGAAAATCTAGACTAACATAAGAAGTATATATTCTAGCAAAGCAGACAAAACATAAAAAAGTAAATAATAAGGTAATTTCAGATAGTGATAATTACTTAAGGTAATAAAATAGCATAGTGGAATTATCAGGGGTGCTGGGTGGGGATGAGGACATTGTTCTTTAGCTTGAATGGGCAGGGAAGACTTCCGTGAGGAGCTGACATCCAGTTGAAAGCTGAATGATGAGATGTAAAGATGCTGGGCTAGAGCAGTCTGTGCAGAGTGAAGGGCTGGAGCCCAGCAGAAGCTGTGAGGGGGCCTCCAACACCACCACAGAACTCTGGTCTGATCAGGGAGCTGCTTGGAGTCTATACAATGACATTGCACCACAAAGCAGGCACAGCATGGGTCTGGTGGCTACTGATCTTAGGTTACTGCAACTGACACCATTCTGTGCTCTCAGGTACAGGGCTCAGGTCTACACAGGGCTTGGTTTTGCAATAGCCACCTTTGCATTGCCCCTGCTATGCTGGGAAGGGAGGGGGCAAAGCAGACACTCCCCAGCGCCATGCCCCGTGACTGGGAGCCAAGCACCCCTCCCCCACAACGCAGACTTTGAGCAGAATAAGGGGCCCCACAGACTGGATAGACACCATCTAAGAAGCCTTGCGGCAACTGCCTCCATGGGACCTGGGCAGAAAAAGAACCCTGGCTGCCTGGTGGCCCTGGCCCACAACTCCAACCCCATGACCCCCATGCTGCCACCCGTCCTACACAGCTCCACTTCTGTGGTTCCCCTGCTGCTGTCTGACCTTGTGGCCTTGCCCATGTGTCTCCTGCCCTGCCTCTAGGCTGCAGCTCAGGCTCTGAGCCTTCTGCTGTGCCCGAGGCTCCAGTTCTGACCCTGCTCTGCCCCTGAGGCTCCAGCACTCCCGTCAAGCTCCCTGGCTCTGCCACCAAGGCTTCATTGCAGCTGCCAGGACTGGGGCTCCGGTCCCCGATGCTCCACCCCTGAGGTTCTATCACTGCTGCTGCCAATGATCCACCAGGGACTCTCCAGCCTCCAGCTGCCATTACATCTGAACTGCTTTTGAGTAAACACCCACAGCCTGGACACTGATGGCCACTGCCTAGATAGCCACACCCAGCTATCACTGTCACCTCCATGGGGAGACCCCAGGCAGAGCAATCTCCTGCAACACCAGCATCCATGAGAGGGTCTCACCAAAACCCCAACTTGAGCTTCCAACAACAATCTGAGGGACAACACACTGCTCCACACGAAGGTATTCCAGATCCAGCTTGAACTGTGACAATTACAGGTAAATGGGACAATACAGAACAGCTGTATTATAGGCTCTCAGTGAGCCCGCTCCTCCTCTGTTGGGTCAATCTTCCAGAGTGGGAGACAAAAACACCATCTAGGGACCTCCTTTTCTTCTCATTAAGTAGGAGAGTTTTCAGTAAAGGAGAACAGGTGCCCTGCAAACCTATTAGTCCTGAGCTGAGAGGATAGGATTTAGATGAGAAGAAACCAGCAAAAGAACTCTGGCAACATGAGAAAACGAAACAGTTCATCACCCCCAAGGAATCACAAAGGATCTACAGTAGTAGACCCCAACCAAAAGGAAATTTTCAAAATGTCAGAAATGGAATTCAGAACATGGATGGAGACTAAGATCAATGGAATTAAAGAGAAAGTTGAAAACCAACAAAAAGAAGCCAAAAAAATATTTCATGACATCAATTAAAAAAATGAAAAAGTTGATAAAGAGCTAGACAGCACAAGAAAGGATGTAATAGAACTTCAAGAAATGAAAGAGTCATTAGGGAATTTCAAAATACAGGAGAAAGCTTCAGCAACAGGCTAAACCAAGAAGAAGAAAGACACTCAGAGCTTGAAGACAAAGCTCTTGAGTGAACCGAGTCATTCAAAGACACAGAAAAGAGAATAAAGACTGAACAATCTCTCAGAGAAATATGGTACTATGTGAAGTGAACTAACATATGTATTATAGGTATCCCTGAGGGAGAAGAAGGAAAAGCAAAAAGAATGGAAAATCTTTATTTTTTCTTTTTACACTGGGAGAACTTTGTGCTAGGAAAACCTATTCAAGGGAATTATTGAGGAAAACTTCCCTAGTATTGCCAGAGATTCAGATATCCAGGTACAAGGTGGTCATTGAACATAGGGAAGATTCATAGCAAATAGGACATCTCCAAGACACATAGCCATCAGCTTGGCCAAAGTCAAAATGAAAGAGAAAATTCTACACACAGCAAGACAAAAGCAACAACTAACCTACAAAGGAAAACCCATCCGCCTAATGGCAGGCTTCTCAGCAGAGTCCTTACAAGCCTGAAGGGATTGGGGCCTCATCTTCGGTCTTCTTAAACAGAACAATTGACAGCCAAGAATCTTGTATCTTGCAAAACTAAGTTTCATAAATGATGGAGAAATAAAACTTTTCCAGACAAGCGAATGCTAAGGGAATTTGTCACTACTAGACCTGCCTTACAGGAACTACTAAGAATCGCATTATACATGGATCAGCACAATAGATACCTAATGGTGTAAAATCACCCAAAAGTTAAAGCTCACAGCTCTTATAAAACAACAGCACAAGAGGGAAAACAAAGCAATAAGGCACCACCCAACACAATGAATGGAACAGTATCCCATATATCAATACTAATGATCAACATAAATGGTCTGAATGCCCCACTAAGTGCTAAGATACATCACTGTCATATGAAAATTTTGTGTATGAATATTTGTAAAGAATAATGACTTTTTCCTGACTATAATAGGTGCTCATTGTAGAAATTTTGGAATATTTGAAAAATATAATGAAAAAAATAATTTTCTATAAGCCCATCACTAAGAAAAAAACACTGGATATTTTGGTGTGTTTTCTTTCAGTCTCTATGAGAGTATTTGTATTTTTACTTTTGCTAATATCTGACAGATATTTTGAAACAAATCCCTGAATGAAACATGATTGTTTTGTCTTTGATCAAAAGAACCTTTGCCTTGGGGCTCCAGATTGGGCTTGTGATATGTTTTTCTTTTTAAAAAATCAAAACAAAAATAAAGCCAATAGCTAATACTTACTAAAGGCTGTACCCTGCATGCTAGGCATGTTACATGCATCATATAATTTAAATTACTTTCTGATGTAGGAACTATTATAATTTCCATTTTACAAAGAGAAAAATGAGGCACAGAGAGGTTTAGTACATTGCCAAGGAGGAGCTAGGTGGAGGTGAAGCTGGCAATTAAACTCAGTTTGATGAACACAGAGCCAATATCCAACCAAGCCTCCATGGCAGAATCCCCTAAGAGTGAGTCTTTAAGTTTACGTTGAATTTGGATGTACGTGTGTGTGTGTGTGTGTGTATGTGTGGTGATGAGATGGTGGCGTAGAACATATTTTGTTGCCTGTTGCCACTACCTCAGAATAAAAGGTGTATCTGGCCCATTCTAGGTAGATTCAAAGCTTAGAGGGGACTAGGACTAAGGCTAATGTAAATGTATAATAGGGCTCAGGCTGTGAAAGATGTCATCTATTCACATCTTAGAGTTTAGGCAGCCACTTCATCCACTCAGACGTGCCTTGTGTTTCAGAGATTCAGAGATTCTCTCTGCAGTCACTGTCTAACTCACCCAGGCTGCAAGTGGAACAAAGACCCCCAGAGTCCCAGAGTTATCAGTGTCTGAGTATATGTACTTCTTCCTGTGTCTGGGCACATAAATAGATATGAGTAAGGCAGGTGAACCTTGTTAATAAAAAGATAATTTTATGTCATATTTACCATTTGTTGAACCTTCACTATGTACTTTACTCTAGATTAAGTACTTTACCCATTTTGCAATGCATTATTTCATTTAATCTTCATAACAAGCCTATGAGGAAGGTTGCATTGTGATTCCCATTTCAGGGACAATAGAACTGAGGCTTAAAGAGGTTGATGAACTTGGTCAGGTCACGATCAAGATAAAAATGATGGAGTTGCCCACACTTTCAAACTAAGTACTGTAAACTACAGAGCTCATACTCTTTCTCTCTCCTTTATCACTCCCCAACAAAGACTCTCTTATTTTCCTTTGTTAACCAGTGTAACATGACAATGTTTAGGGCCAGCAGAGGGAACATATTTGATACAGAATCCCCCAGAGACTTATACAGCCAATCAGATGGCTCTTATCTTTTATAAGAACCTATTTCCTTCTGTTTCTCCTACCAGGCCTTCCAACTTTGGGTTGGATGTCTGTTGACAACTCCTAGTTCCACCCAGTTGTTGTTCAGGAATAGTCCATAACCCAAAGAAGCAAAACTCTAAATGGCTTGTTTTTGCATTGCATGTTGCAGCCCTAGGAGGAAATTTGGATGATTACCAGTTTATAAAAATAAGAAAATGAAAACCATGCTTAAGAGGAAAGAGGATTGCCAGTGATTGGAGCCAGCCATGAACCTTTCAAAATATGATAGGAGATGGGGGTGGGGCGGGAAATGGGTCAGGGGAAGGATGAATCAGAGTGTGAAGGCAGCTTAAGCCAAAGGACTGTCTAACGAACAGACTCTAGACACTTAATTAACTCTAGTAACGCCACAACAGATGGGGAGGAAAATACCCTTGAATTAATTTTTCTTCTTTTCCTATTCACTGGGGGATGAGGAACAGTCATCACTGAGGGCCTTGACAGATGAAATGACATGCTAAATGGGATGGACAGAAGGAGATCTAGAAGCTAATGTACCTGTTGCTGGGACCCAGTCACTCCCTTGGCCTTAAAGCAGCACTTCATTGTAGTACTCTTCCAATTGTATTGTTGGTGTGGGTTCCAAACAATGTCTTTGGATTTCCTCATGCTTGCAGGTTCTAATTAAGGCATGGGTCTGCATAATATTGCATACACATGATGCATATACATTAGCAAGAGAACAGTGTTGTCCATGAAGAGACTGTAGAACACAGTCCTGAGGAAAGGAAGCTAGTCATTTAATTCGGGGGTGGGGGGAACCCCCTAAGCACATATCTGAGAGACCTTGATTATTGATGAAGAGATAATATGTGCACATAAAAAAGAGTAAAATCAAAAGTGAAGGGAATAGGCTCCTAATTTTCCCACTTGTAAGTCCTTTAACCTACATCAAGAAATGGGTATTAAATGTGGTTAAAAAAAATCTGCTTTCATGTGTCTGTGTCAATTCTCTCTTCTGCTGAGGGATAAGTATTGCAGGGAGAAGCATAATGTACTTTCTTGGAAATGAATCCAATGCACCATTTTTTCTGACTAAGTTAAGAGAAAAAAAAATAATAAGGCAAGAGAACACAGGAGTGTCTTTGAAATTCCTTTGCATATATTTTCTTGGGCTCTAACAGCAACATTTGTCTGGGGAAAACAGCCCTGTCCTTGTACTCCATATGCAGGCTTAAAATGAGTCCCCAGAGTCATCCAAATATCATAAAAAGCTGTTCTCATTATTCCCACCCTTCACAAATGGGCCTGTAGGAGTGGAACCAAGTAGTAAGTGAAACTAAGTAATCAATCTGAGACAGCTCTACCAGTTAAGATGCTGACCTCTTTCTTGACAGCAACTGTTGGAGCTTGCTGTAATTCTTTTTATACAGACATAAAAGTGGCATTGTACCTGAATCTCGGGCAAAATACTATCATTGGCAAGGCTTCCAAGGCAATAAAACAAAACAATCACACAAATGAAGTACAAAACCTCATAAAATAGGACTTTTGGCAAAATCCAGAATTGACTTTAAGAGTACCAGCAACTCCTTTTGGTGACTACATGAACCTCCCCAAAATTAGATGGTGATTAGACTAATGGAGAACATGTTTCTAAGCTATTAATGCACCTCTGGATTTGCATTTATAAAGAATTCATGGACTGATTTTAGATGTTAGAATAAATGGCATTTGGGATGAGAAGGATGGTGACCTTCTGTAGCAGTCTAAGGCTGGACCTTACCCAAAGTGTTTTCTTATGGGGGGATAGCAGTTTGCACTACTAAATCAACTGGACTTCCCACTCATTATTTTCTGTTTAGTACTGAAGTGTTATGGTCACTCCTTCTATATTTGTGCTTGGCATTGCCACTTCTGAACATCTTGGTAAGCAAACACAGGTTTCAATAATCTTGTCCCTCCGACTTCATTAATAAGATGTACACTTAAAATTCAGAGGATTTAATTGTTTATCTATTGCTTTAAAAATATAGAGAGGAGGAGTGACGTCAACAAGATGGTGGAATAGGAATTCCCTGCCTTTGTTCTTCCACAGAAACACTAATTTAGTACATGGATCAAAATACTTTTTTGAGAATTTCAAAATCTAGTTAAGAGATTGCAGTACCTCTGGCAAGAATGAAGCTAAAATTTGCCATATTGAAATAGGTAAAAAGAGAAATTTCACTTTGCCTGTATCAGCCTTTCTCTCAAGTTGGCATAGCTCAGCCCTGGGAGAGAACATCCTGGCTCAAAACTTCTTTCTTGAGGGAAAGATGCCTGGTTTCTCTCTCCCCTCATTCAGAGTGCTAATGGAACAGGCATAGTTTGGGTTCCCAGAGGCTGATGAGAACAAAGAAAAGTGGGGGCAGTTTGTTGCAGTGGCATGGCTCAACATGATTGGAAAAGGGTACTCAACTTTAGGTTTCCCCATCAGAAGTAAGGGAAAGGAGGGGAGTACATGTCTAGTGTTCTGGCTTTTTGGAGGACTACCAAAGGCACTGGTATCTATGTCTTCTGACTTGGGGCACTGATGGTGAGCTGGCATATTTTAGCTGTCTGATGGCCACTGAGAACAGGGGAGAATGGGGCATCTTGTTGTTGTAGAACTAGAGAACTTTGTAATACTGCCCACAGACACCAGAGGGAACAAGAGATTATGAACTTCAGAAAAAGAGAAATTATATGCACAGGCCAGGAGTAGTCACATACTCCCCAAAATATGCTTCGAAGGACCCCAGAATCTCTAGCTGGTCTGATTGGTGAGGGTCTTCCCCTGTGGGAAACAAGTTCATAAGGACTGGGAGAGGTGGCTGTTTTTTCAAATGTGCAGATCCCAATACAGCCATGAGACACATGAAAAAACAGGGAAACACGGTCCCAGGACAGGAACAAAATAAAACTCCAGAAACTGATCCTAAAGAAAAAGAGGCATATAAATTATCTAACAGATCATTCAGAACAACCATGTGCATCAAATGCACATTAAAAGTATGCACCGTGTCAATTGGGATTTATCCCTGAAATGCAAAGATTGTTCAACAATCTATAATATACCACATTAACAGAATGAAAAATAAAATAAAAATCACATGATCATCTCAATAGATGCTGAAAAGGTATTTGACAAAATTCAACATTCATTTGAAAAAAGAAAAACACTTAACAGACTAGCAATAGAAGGAAACTGTATCAACCTAATAAAGTTCACATATGAAAAGCCCATAGCTAGCTTCATACTCAACAGTGAAAAACTGAAAATTTTTTCTCTAAGATCAGGAATAAGACAAGGATGCCCATTCTCACCACTTCTATTCAACATTATTATTGGAAGTACTAGACAGGTAAATAAGGCAATAAAAATAAATAAAAGGCACCCAAATTGGAAGGGAGGAAGTAAAATTGTCTCTGTTCACAGATGATGTGATCTTATATGTAGAAAACCCTAAAGATTCCACAAAAATAAAAAACAAAAACAAGAACAGAGGAGGGGACCAAGATGGCAGATTAGAAGCAGCCTGCACTCACTGCTCTCAAGGAGAGGATCAAAGGTTGCAGGTAAAGGATTACACTTGGATGGACCATCTCGAGAGAGCATTGTGAATCATAAGAGAAGTGACTGGAGACACCCGAAGTGGAGGAGAGAGAGAGGCAGGGTGATTCACTCAGCAAGATCAGAAGGTATCTGGGGGAAGTGTCCACATGTGGGGGAGGGTCAGAGGAGAAATCCCCAGAGCTCAACACTCTCCCAGCGGACACATCAACCCAAGCTGCAAGGGGGTTCCCCCACCACAGCAAGCTTCTGAACTGATCTGCAAGCTACTTGGAGACTGTGCAGCAGCACTGCACTGGAGAATAAAGACAGTGGGGTCTCAATGCTTCTGGCCCCAGGTCATTGCAACAGACAACATTCTTCCCTCTCAGCCCCAGAGTGCCCAGTCTGTAGAGGGGCTGGCTCTACTGCAGTTGCCTCCCCATTACTCCTGCCAGGCCGGGGGGAGTGGGAAAGGTGGGCACGCTCATATGCTTTGTAACTGGGTGCCATGCACCCCCTCTAAGCCCCTTCACCAGCCACCTCCTAGGGATCTGAGCAGAGCAGGTGCCCACTGGCTCTCAGCACCTGCCACCACCATCTTACCATCTGCTATCTCCATAGCACTGCAGCTTCTACCTGAGTAGTACCACAGAAGCTGCCAAAGTTGGATCTGGGCAGAGGGAGAGCCCTACCCACCACAACTACCTGGCAAGGCACCCTATGTCTCCTGCCCCACTAGCTGCGGGTGGTCCAGCCACTGAGGCCCAGTGAGTCACCTCACCACTGGCCGCAGTCGCATGACCCACCTAGGGGCCAGCCAATATCCCCTAACCTGTCCAGGAGCCCCACAAGGTCCTGAAAAAGCACCCACCAAGGTCCCCCAGCCTACCCAGGCACAGGCCAAGATAATGAATGCCACCCACCTCTGTGGAGAGGGACTCACCTGGTGCCCTGCCAGAGCTTCAACACTGGCCAGGGACCAACCCACCACTCTGTATGAATATCCCACAGTACCAGGACAGACTTTGACAACCATTGGCTCCCCAGGTTCTTAGGCCTTTGGATTTAGACTGAAAATACAACACCAGCTTTCCTGGGCCCCCAGCTTGTATATGGCAGATCATGTGACTTCTCAGCCTCCATAATCAAGTAAGCTGATCCTTCATAATAAATCTCTGTCTATAAATCTATATATATTATATTGGTTCTGTTTCTCTGGAAAATCATGACTAATATAATTATATATGTGTTGGTTTATTTCTGAAGCTCTTTATTATATTCTACTGGTCTGTCTGTTATTAATGCCACTACCATATTGTTTGGATTACTGCAGCTTTGTAATATATTTTGAAATCAGGAAGTGTGGGACCTCTAGCTTTGTTCTTTCTCAAGATTATTTTGGTTATTTGGAGCCCTTTGTGATTCCATATGCATTTTCGGATTGTTTTTATATTTCTGTAAAAAAAAGCCACTGAGATTTCAACAGAGATTACATTGAATCTATGCATTGCTTTGGGTAGTATGGACATTTCACCAATATTAAGTCTTCAAATTCGTGAACACTGGTTGTCTTCCACTTATTTGCATCTTCTTTCATTTCTTTCAGTGTATAAGCCTTTTGAACTAAAAAGTTTATTAGCTAAGTTTATTCTTAAATATTTTATTCTTTTTGATGCTATTGTAAACGGATTGTTTTCTTGATTTCCTTTTGATTGTTCATTGATAGTATATAAAAATGAAACTTGTTTGTGTTGATTTTGTATCCGGAAACTTTGCAGAATTTATAATTAGTTCAAACAAGTTTGTTCTTGTTTTTGTGTACAGGTTTTTTTAATGTCAAAATATTAAGGGGCTACAAATGTTTTTATTACATGCATAGCTTTTGTAATGCTTAAGTCAGGGCTTTTGTGCGCCTATCACCTGAATAATGTTTATTGTACCTGATGGGTAGGTTTTTACCTCTTCCCTCTTTGTCCTCCCCCTTCTTGATTTCCAATGACCTTTTAATTCTCCCTGTGCCCACCTGTACTCATCCTTTAGCTTCCACTTATTAGTGAAAACATACGGTGTTTATTTGTCCATTCTTGAGATACTTCACTTAGGATAATGGTCTCTAGCTCCATCCAAGTTTCTGCAAAAGACATTATTTCATTCCTTTTTATAGCTGAGCAGTACTCAGTGGTGTGTGTGTGTGTGCGTGTGTGTGAAAATTTTGTTAATTCACTCATGAATTGATGGGAACTTAGGTTGATTCCACATCTTTGCAATTGTGAATTGTGCTGCAATAAACATTCTAGTGCAGGTGTCTTCTTGATAAAATGACTTCTCTTCCTTTGGGTGGATACCCAGTAGTTGTATTTCTAGGTAGATGGTAAGTCTACATTTATTTCTTTGAGGAATCTCCATACTGTTTTCCATAGAGGTGGTACTAATTTGCAGTCCCACCAATAGTGGATAAGTGTTCCTTTTTCCCTGCACCCATGCCAGCATCTGTTGTTTTTTGACTTTTTAGTAATGGCCATTCTGACAGAGGTAAGGTGATATCTCATTGTGGTTTTAATTTGTATTTCCCTGATGATTAATGGTGTTGAGTATTTTTTTCATGTTTGTTGGTCATTTGTCTATCTTCTTTTGAAAAACTTCTGTTCATGTTTTTTGACCCCGTTTTAATGTTTTTTTTTTTTTCTTGCTGATTTGTTTGAGTTCTTCATAGATTCTGGATTTACCCCTTTATGGGATATATAGTTTGTGAATATTTTCTCCCATTCTGTAGGTTGTCCATTTACTCTGTTGATTATTTCCTTTGTTGTGCAGAAGCTTTTTAATTTAATCTAGTCCCATTTATTTATTTTTGTTGTTGCTGTATTTGACTTTGGTGTCTTAGTCAGAAATTCTTTGCATAGGCTGATATCTAAAAGAGTTTTTCCTATTTTTTTTCCTAGAATTTTTATGGTTTCATGCCTCACATGTAAGTCTTTCATCTATCTTGTATTAATTTTATATATGGCAAGAGATATGGGTCCTGTTTCATTCTTCTGCATGTGGCTATGCAGTTTTCCCAGTACCTATTTATTGAATAGGGCTTCCTTTTCCCAGTATATGTTGTTCTCTGCCTTGTTGAAGATCAGTTGGTTGTTTGCAGATGGTTTTATACCTGGGTTCTCTGTTCTGTTCCATTGGTCTATGTCTCTAATTTTATACCAGTATCATGGTGTTTTGGTTACCATAGCCTTGCAGTATAATTTGCCATAAGGTAATGTGATGCCTCCAGATTTGTTCTTTTTGCTTAAGATTTCTTTGGCTATACAGGCTCTTTTTTGGTTCCAAATGAAGCGTAGGGTTATTTTTTTCTAGATCTGTGAAATATGATATTATTTTGGTGAGGATTGCATTAAATCTATAAATCACTTTGGGCAGCATGGACATTTTAACAATGTTGATTCTACTCATCCATTAGCATGAGATGTTTTTCTATTTGTTTGTGTCATCTGCGATTTCTTTCATTAGTGTTTCACAGTTCTCCTTGCAGAGATATTTCACCTCCTTTGTTAGGTATATTGCTAAGTATTTTATTTTCTTTGTAGATATTGTGAATGGTACTGAGTCTTTGATTTGACTCTCAGCTTCACTGCTATTAGTATATAGATTTATGTACATTGATTTTGTAACCTGAGATTTTAATGAAATAATTTATCAATTCTAAGAGCATTTTTGTAGAGTCTTTGGGAATCTCCTCAATACAAGGATCATATCATCAGTGAAAAGTGATAGTTTGACGTCCTCTTTCCCAATTTGGATACCTTTGTTTCTCTTGCTTGATTGCCTCAATCTCACTGTTAGTTATTGGTCTGTTCAGAATTTCTATTTCTTCCTGACTGAGTCTTAGGAGGTTGTGTGTTTCCAGGAATTTGTCCATTTCCTCTACATTTTCTAGTTTATGTGCCTAGAGATTTTTGTAGTATTCACAGATGCTATTTTGTATGTCTGTGGTATCAGTTGTAATATCCCCTTTTTCACTTCTGAGTGAGGTTATTTGAGTCCTTTTTCTTCTATTTCTGATTATTCTAGCAAGGGGTCTATTGATTTTGTTTATCTTTTCAAAGAACTAACTTTTTGTTTCATTAATCCTTTGTATTTTTTGTTGTTGTTGTTGTTGTTTTTGTTATGTACTGAATTTCCATCAGGACCTCTCTGTCAGGTTTCTCCATCTTTGCACATTTTTTCTTATGCCTTGAATGTCCTCATTTTTGCCTGTATAGTGAATTATGTACTTCAATGCCCAAAAATGTTCTCCTTTGTGAAGTTTTACCTACTAACTAAATAATATCACATGCTTTCTCTTCTTGCATCCTTTGTTTCCTGGTTCTTTACTATAGTGCTTGTCATTGCAGTGAATTATTTATGCATCTGTCTTCCTCACCAGACTTTCACGTGGTCACAAGTATAGCCTTACTCTTCTATCTTCAGTGCCCAACAGAGTACCTAAGACTTGTTAGTTCCTCAGTACATGTTTTTCAAAGATAACATTCAAACATCAAATTCACCCTTTTTTAGTGTACAATTCAGTGGTTTTTAGTTTATTCATAAAGTTGTGCAACCATTACCACTACATAATTCCATAATCTTTCATAACTCCAAACAGAAACCCCATACTCATTAGCAGATTTTCCTCATTTTCCACTCTCCCCAGCCCCTGGCAATAACTAATCTGTTTTCTATATATGGGTTTGCCTACTCTGAACAGTTCAAATAAATGGAATCACACAATATGTGGCCTTTTGTGTCTGGCTTCTTTGACTTAGCAGAAAAATTTCAAGGCTCTTCCATGTTGTAGCATAACTTAGTGTTAATATTTTACTGATTTTTATGGGTGAATAGTATTCTATTGTATGGATATACTACATTTTGTTTATCCAGTCAGCCCTTGATGGACACTTGGGTTATTTCCACTTGGGGCTATTATGAATAATGCTACTATGAATATTTGTATACAAGTTTTTTTCATGGATGTATGTTTTCCATTCTCTTGGATATATATGTAGAAGTGGAATTGCTGGTAACTCTTATATTTAACTTCTTGGGTAATGGCCAAACTGTTTTCCAAAGTTTCTGTACCATTTTACATTCTTATCTGCAGTGCACGAGGATTCCAATTTCTCAGAATCCTTTCCAACACTTGTTATTATCTGTTTTATTGATTATAGGCATCTTAGTGGGTGTAAAGTGGGATCTCATTATGGTTTGGATTTACATTTCCCTAATGAGTAATGATGTTGAGCATCTTTTCATACACTTATCAATGGCTCATTTTAAAATTGGGTAATTGGTCTATAATTGAATATGAGCATTCTTTATATATTTTGGATATTAGACTCTTATCAGATGTGTGATTTGTAAATATGTTCTCCCATTATGTGAGATATCTTTTCACTTTCTTGATAGTGTTCTTTGATGCACACAAGCTTTTAATTTTGATGAAGTTCAATTTGTCTATTTTTTTTGTTGTTTTCTTGTGCTTTTGATGTCATGTCTGAGAAATCATTGCCTAATCCAAGGTCACAAAGATTTACACCTCTATTTTCTTCCAAGAGTTTTGTAATTTAGCCCTTACACTTAGGACTTTGATCCATTTTGAGTTAATTTTTGTACATGATGTGAGTTAATTTTTGTATATGTTGTAAGGTAGGAGTTTAATTTCATGTTCCAGTCATCTCAGCACCATTTATTGAAAAGATGATTCTTTCCCCCAGTGAATTGCCTTGGCACTCTTTTCTAAAATCAATTGATCATAAATATATGGATTAATTTTTGGACTCTGAATTTTATTACATTGATCTATGTGTCTTTTATAATGATGGTACTACACAGTCTTGATTACTATAGCTTTGTAGAAAGTTTTGAAATTTCACTTCCTGCTTGTATAGATCCTTAAGGTTAGCCAGATGTGAGCACATAAGACCTTTTCAGGTCTTTCCTGAGTGTGAACACAGCCCTGCTCATGCACATAGTCCTAAACAGGCACATGGCTTTCCACATTTCTAGGAGTGTGTCAGAGCTTTTCAAAGCCTCCCTCTAGATATCTCATTCTTCAGTTTTTCCTTTTAAGCTCTTTGGTTAGCCTGTTGTATGTCCCAAATGCTATCCACCACCTCAAGCAGCCATGATTGCCTGTGATTGTTTCTGACAAATGCCCTCAAAAAAAGGTTGTTTTCACTAAGCAAGCTTTGTGTCAGCTCAAATAAAAAAGACACCCTTGAAGTGGGGCTTTCATGGAACCACCAGACAGGACAAATAATGACATTTTCAGCGTACAGTGGCTTTGTGGAAATTCCAATCCCATTCTGTCCTGTCTGCTGGCTGCTACACTCCTGATTTTCACCATGTTTGTAGGCTACTGGTTTTTAAGGCCACCATAGATAGAGCTGGGGCAGTGTGGCATGGGAATAGGGCAAGTTAAATGACCATGAAACTCACTCTTTTTATTGGGATTTGTTCATTTTTCCTAAATAAATGTTCCCCAGATTGCTATAACCCTTTGATTAATGTTCAGAGTTCTAAAAAGGAAGTTGATTCTGACAATGCTAATGGATTGGAAGAATCACCATTGTTAAAATGTTCATACTGCCCAAAGTAATTTATAGATTCAAAGCAATTCCCATTCAAATACTAAGTTCATTTTTCACAGATCTAGAAAAAAATAATCCTAAACTTCATATGTCACCAAAAAGAGCCTGAGTAACCAAAGCAATCTTAAACAAAACAAAATTCCCAAATCTGGAGGCATCACATTACTTTAATTCAAATTATTCTACAAGTCTATAGTAATCAAAACAGCATAGTAATGGTATAAAGGTAGAAACATAGACCAATGGAATAGAATAGAGAACCCAGAAATAAAACCATATAGCTATGACCAACTGATCTTCAACAAATCATCCTGGGAAAATTGGATAGCCACATTCAGAAGAATGAAACAGGACCTCCATCTCTCACCATATACAAAAAATTAACTAAATATGGATTAAAGACTTAAAAGTATGACCTGAAACCATAAAAATTCTGGAAGAAAACATAGGAAAAACTCTTCTATATATCAGCTTAGGCAAAGATCCCAAATGCAAATACAGCAGCAACAAAAATAGATAAATGGCACTTCATTAAATTTAAAAGTTTCTGCACAGCAAGGAAAATAATCAACAGAGTATATAGATAACCTACAGAATAGGAAACAATATTCACTCACTTTACATCTGACAAAGAACTACAGAATCTACAAAGAACTCAAACAAATCAGCAAGGAAAAAAAAAAAACCAATAACTCATTAGAAGGTAGGCAAAAGACATGAGAAGAGTTTTTCCAAAAGAAGATAGACAAATGGCTAAAAAACATATGAAAAAATGTTCAACATCACTAATCATAAAGAAAAGGCAAATTAAAACCACAATGAGATACCACTTTACCTCTACCAGAATTGCCATTATTAAAAAATCAAAAAACAAACGTTGGCATGGATGTGGTGAAAAAAGGATCACTTATACACTACTGGTAGGACTGTAAATTAGTGCAACCTCTGTGGAAAACAGTATGGAGATTCCTCAAAGAAATAAAGTTAGATCTACTATTTGATCCAGCAATCCCACTACTGGGTATTTACTTAAAAGAAAAGAAGTCATTTATCAAAAAGAGACCTGTACCTGAATGTTTATCACAGCACAATTTACAATTTCAAAGATATGGAATCAATCTAAGTGCCCATCAGTTGATGAGTGGATACAGAAAATGTGGTGTATACACACACACACACACACACACACACAACATGGGGTGCTATTCAGCCACAAAAAGGAATGAAATAATATCTTTTGCATCAACTTGGGTGGAACTGGAGACCATTATCCTAAGTGCAGAATCTCAGGAATGGAAAAACAAATACCACATGTTTTCCCTAATAGGTGGGGGCTAAACTATGGGTACGCACAGCCATAAAGTGGTGTAAAGGACATTGGAAACTAAGAAGGGGGAAAGTAGGGAAGGGGATGAGGGATAAAAACTTACCTATTGAGTATAACATACACTATTCTGGTGACAGGCACACTAAAAGCCCTGACTTCATTATACAATTTATTCATGTAACAAAAACACTTGCACCCCCTTAATATTATGAAATAAAAAATATTAAAAAAATAAAATTATCAATCATCAAAAAAAAAAAAAAAAGAAGCAGAGGATTTTTGGTGGTCCTACCTTCCCCATTTTTCCTGTCATCGTCAGTACATGTTTTTGAATGAATGAATGAATGAATCAATGGAAATACATGTGCCCACTGAAATGCCCTCACATTCCCCAATTTAGCCAAGAAACTAGTTTTTTGAGTTGATTTATCTGCTATAACCTGCAGATACTGGGTTAATCGAGCCCTGAAATAGACTGTTGTAACAAGAAGTGAGATGGGATAGGAGTTGCTTTCAGTATTGAGGTGCTTTATATTGGCTGTCCAGATTTTTTTTTTTTTTTTTTTTTTTTTGAGACAGAGTCTCACTCTGTTGCCCGAGCTAGAGTACCGTGGCATCAGCCTAGCTCACAGCAACCTCAAACTCTTGGGCTCAAACAAACCTACTGCCTCAGCCTCCCGAGTAGCTGGGACTACAGGCATGCACCACCATGCCCGGCTAATTTTTTCTATATATATTTTTAGTTGTCAGGTTAATTTCTTTCTATTTTTTAGTAGAGACGGGATCTTGCTCTTGCTCAGGTTGCTCTCGAACTCCTGACCTCAAGCAATCCTCCCGCCTCGGCCTCCCAGAGTGCTAGGATTACAGGCATGAGCCAGCGTGCCCGGCCTGTCCAGATTTTTTGCTCAAGTATGGAGGGCACTACCTGTTGCATTTCTTATGATTTAATTACTTCCTGTCTTCTTTCTAGGGCTTTCAACCATGGTTTTGGGTCTTGTGTTTAGAGTCATATGCCTTTGGTTCTTATTTTTTTCCTAATTTTAGCAGCTGTCTTGCCTTGAATTTAGAGCCTTTTCTTTGTTAATTTCTTTATTTTTTGTACTCACTGAGTTTTCCTCATGCAAATATCTTAATGAATTTTGAGGTTGAATCATCACCTTTTTAAGTCTTCCTGATCCTTCTTGACGAGCAATCTTTGGATACATTTATTTGTTCTCTTTCCTGACCACTACCCTGCATTTTCGCCTTGGATGTGATGCTAAGCCTCATGCCCCTTTTCTACTGATCCTTTGCCCACCAATGCACCCTGCAATGACACCACCTCAGCAAGATATAAAACCACTAATTTTTTCTTTAATTAGATGTAATTTTACATCTTAATAGATCAAATTAAATCCTTTCAATTAACTCATAAAAGAGTATGTAACTAGCCTTTGGGGATATGTTAACTCTTTCTAGCCACTAGGATTCAACACGCTGAATGAGTACATTTTAAGATGTTGGTTATAAAGCAAATATTTGTATATTAGATTATTTTTGCCAACTGAAATGTATTCTAATTCTGGAGATAGGGTCCTATAAGGGGAAAAAAATCTCTGCATATATTTAAAAATCATAAAAAATCCCCACTTGGGAATCTTTGAAAATACTTTCTGTTCTTGTTATTTTATTGTGGTAACTAAAACTGTGTGCTTTCTTCTTCTTTCTTCTCCAAACTTCTCTGCCCAACCAAGATAAAAATATTCAATCTAGTTAAATAAATATACTTATTGCTTCAAAATTTTTCTTTTAATTGAATAATTACTTGCATTTCAATAGCTATTAAAGCACGAAGTAAACAGTGTCTATTGTGCTTAATTCACCCATGCAATCAGGAACCTAATAGACGATGTTCACAGTCACATTAGGATTTCATATAGATTATCTATCTGTTTCTCTGTTAGATTCTTTTTTTTTTTTTTTTTTGAGACAGAGTCTCACTCTGTTGCCCGGGCTAGAGTGAGTGCCGTGGCATCAGCCTAGCTCACAGCAACCTCAAACTCCTGGGCTCAAGCGATCCTCCTGCCTCAGTCTCCCAAGTAGCTGGGACTACAGGCATGCACCACCATGCCCGGCTAATTTTTTCTATATATATTTTTAGCTGTCCATATAATTTCTTTCTATTTTTAGTAGAGATGGGGTCTCGCTCTTGCTCAGGCTGGTCTCGAACTCCTGAGCTCAAACGATCCGCCCACCTTGGCCTCCCAGAGTGCTAGGATTACAGGCGTGAGCCACCACGCCCGGCCAGATTCTTAATTCTTATCTCACGGGCTCTTCATTCCTCATGAGCTTTAATATGAAATAGCTAGATAGGCAATTTCTTCTGAGTTTTGAACTCCACTACAAATTTCAGGAGAAAAGATGACTATATGGAGATAATTTTATTAGTTTTATTAATTCAAACACTCATTACTAAATGTCTAGTATTTAAAAACACTGCCACCTCCTTGCTGAGGAAACTATTTTTGCTTTTGTTTTAAAAGTCATCAGTTGGATTCACTTCAATTAAGTGTATATTCTTGATTGCTCTGGAAATTGCTTTTAGATACTTATTACGAAAGTACTTTAAAAGGAGATGCTGTGACCCCAGTTCTGTTTCTCTAAGGATTTATTTTGATTCCAGCCAAAGAGACAAGACTAGAAGACTGGGACAAAAATCTAATAACATATTAGTGCCTTCATATCCTAAATATGTATATAGTCCAAACTATGACAAATAAATGAAGTACAAAGCCGGATTGGCCCATAGTATAGATTTTCCATGCTGTTAATAAATGAGTGATTCCCTCTCTTCAAAAAATGCTATCTAATCAGACCCAGTAACGCTAGGGGATAAATAATCCATCCAGTATCCAGATGTTGATATTGAGACAGAGAAATTGGGACCAATCTTGCTCTTTACAAGGTAAGTTCGGCAGGAAAAAAAAAAAAAAAAGATGAGACAAACATCCTGTCTATGTGTTTTCTCCAAAGTTCTCGCACAAGTTCAACTTAAGATTTGCCACAGTTCATACTACTGGTAGGAATTCAAGTTTTAGTCTTCCTCCAAATAAATAAACTTGTTGCCATTTGTGGTGGGCAGGAAAGTGACTTTTGAAAAATCAATGCATTTTATCCATTGTGGTTCTTATTTGTTGAGCATTACTAGCCAAATAAGTAAAGGTCAAGTCTCTCTCAGGACTCTAGTGATAAAAAGGAATTTAAAAGTCCCAGGTGCTACTACAAGTGTTGAAACGTGTTTAGTTTGGATGCTACCAATTGCAATAGGAACATGGAAACTCTCCCAGCAAAGTCTTTTTTTAAGGTCCTCAGAATGAATTGGAACATGATGTAGCGATATCAGAATTCATGTCTCTTGTCTTATAAAGCCAGACCTAAATACTGGGTAGTACCTCCCTGACATCTGAGATTTGGATTAGTATTTTTCAACGGAATGAGGAAAAGATGCCAGCAATAGGCCTTCAATTTTTGTGATGACATCCACACCAGCAATAAAACCTACCATATTTGAGGCCTATCATCTAAAGAACATAAACAAATCATGGTAGCTTCCTCCTTGGCTTGGATAGTTTACAAACACAAACCCAGGCCTGGATTTGCTTTCCCCACTACATATGAAAAGTGTAAGGGGAGCTGAAGACAAACCAGCCTCACTTTCTCCTTGGGAAAGTCAGGATATTTTACTGTGAGTCACAAGCAGGACAGTCTCCACTCAGAGGATCAGTGTCAGCTCTGTGCTCTCTGGCCTGAGGGCTACACAACCCTTCGGCTGCAGAGTGCTGGATGTTCAAGGATCCCACTGCTGTTCCTGTCCCAGCCCTCCTACATAGATCCACAACGCTCCATGAAACATTCACCCAACCCATCATCATTCAGAAATAGTCACAGTTTGAATCAATTGAAGTTTGGAAATGATTCCAGAGCCATTTGGACCTGGACAAGGAACTCATTAAATGAAAATCCAAACTGATTCAAATATTGGACCAATTATAGTCTGATACAAGCTACATGCTAAAATGATTTCAGATTTGAATCCCTTCAGACACTGAGCAAATCCAACTTAGAGAAAATATTAAACATCATTGAAGTATTTGGGGAATAACAAGAGGTGTCCTTTACCAATCTACCCCCTTGACCCTGCTCTCATTCCTATCCCTCACAAGCATTCACCATGGCTATGTTGTCTCAAGGATACTCTGGAGCTGGGCTTTTGGCTGGTCTGGCCCACTCCCCAGAATACCAGCCACACCCTGCCACCAATAAGGCACAAGGAGCCCCCATCAGTTATTAGCTTTCACAAACATTTACTGGAAGGCACCAGATTCTAATTTGCCTTTCCTTGGATACTTGTTTGTGTATTTCCAGAGGCTAAAAGAATTCCAAGGCTTAAAGGACCTGAGGGTCAAGAAAAGTCAGGCTTGTAGCCACTGGAAACTGAGCCACTCCAAGAAGACCTTTTGTCCCTTGAGGTACAAGCCCAGGTGAGGGATTGCCTCATTTACCTCACATTTGGAAGGTCTTTCTCATTTTAATCTGCTTTTCCTGCTGTATTCCATTCTTGGCTTAGAAGACCAATGAGGTAGACCAGGTGAAAAGCTCTCCAGGTGAAAAGCATTTGTAAGAAAAAGACTTTCTGATCCCTGACCCTGTGTCAAATTGTGAGGTAGATGAAAGACACCTAAGGGCAGTGGTCTTCAAACTTGGTTGGCACCTGGAATCACTGAGCTACCATATTCCTGGAAGGAGTTACACTATTTCCATTTTAAAAAGTTCCTCCAGGTGATTTTGAGGTAGCTATATGAGCATTTAGGTAATATTGATGTAAGGCACTCTCCCTTTTCCTTAGCTTTCTCCCCTAATGCCTCTTCACCTCCCATCACAAGGTCCTCAGTGCTGTCTCTGGTTTTCCAGGCTCCCCAGACTGCGACATCATAGCCATGAAAGGCCTCCCTATTGCCTTCCCCAGCACCTCATACATGCATGCACACACACACACACACACACACTCAGTGCTCTCAATCCTATCTAATAGATTGAACATAAGCCAATGAAATTATACTAAATTACAATGGAATCCTCAATAAGGTTAACACAGGAGTGACTGCATTTTGAAAGAAGACACAAAGTTTAGGGAGAACAATCACTAGCGGTAGAGGGCAGCTTTCTTTAAGACCTGTTCACATTGTGTAGAGAATGCTTACCCCTACCTCTCTGTAGTACTGACTCTCACCTTCCAAAGGTGGGCCCCAGTCATTCACATTCAGAAAAGCCAGAACTGGCTCTCTATAGTAACATGGAAAGTACAGAGACAGCTGTGCTATTGCTCCTAATCTGCTCCAGACAGTACTGGGAGAGAACTCCATCTGCTACGGCTGTCTAATGGTGCTTTGGCCAGTGGCTGTGGCATATCCAGCTGGGATGGTGCCACTGCTAGATTAGCATTCTAAAGGACAGACATACCTTTCTTGCTTTGCTTACTAGCTGCCCCTGACTACACTCCAACATCATAGCTCAAGGATCCCACTGGTTTGTGAAAGTTTCAAGTCTCAGTTACCTCAACACCAGAAAGTTATGCAAACAACCTTTTTTTTTTTTGGCCACTATGTAAGGAACTGAGAGGACCCAATAATTTACTCAAAGGAGAAAAGAAAATGATACGTTTCTTGGGATCCTGAAAACAGGGTGTATTTATATTACTGGTCACATTAAATCCTTTCATGCTTTTTGTAACATAATAGAAAAAACAACTGCATAATCAAAGTAGAGACCCTGTGTTGAGGGGTCTTCAATCTTAGGTGCTTCCAGGGATACTTCTCACTTTAATCAGAAGCAGGAAGGTCAGCCCTATTCCCTCTTGACATGCTGTTCAGCTAAGTCTTCCAAGATCCTTACTGCTAGTTGAGATACCGGTCTCCCAGGAACTGGAGAGAGTCCAGGGCTGAGCTCACCATGACCACAGGAAATCAACTCATGCTAATGACCTGTGGTGCCTGCCAGCTTGAGTTAGATGCAAGCCAGAGACTCAAGAAGCCAAAGGTTCTCTGGAGTCATCATCTCCCTTCTGCTTTGCAGTTTAACTTGATGTTTCCCTTACAGAGATAGCCTGTAGAACCTAAAATCTTCAGCTAGACTTTAAGATGAGACTGAATTGGAGGTTTACTTAAATCTGGTATTCTCTTCCCATATGATACCCTGTATACTGTCCCTTCATAACTCTCAATCTCTATTTGCATTCATTTTGCTTCCAGCTTATGGTGATTTCTTCTAGGAAAAGTCAGCTGGAAGCTTCAAAGCTCTTGAGACTGATTGCAGCTGTTTGCTTTATGTCTCAGTCCTCTGACACAGGCTGGGCATCAGAAATGTTTTGTGATTCTTGGGCCACACCCCATGCTACTATTATCAGAATCTCTGTGTTGGGGCCGGGTATCAGGGTTGTTTTCAGTGTCCTAAGTGATTATGATGTGATACTCCTACAGTATTCCCACTAGGCCAGTCATTACATGATTAATCTCTCTCCTGTTTGAGACTGAGAACTGGGTCTCCTGACTTCTAATGCTTGATTTTCCTCTAAACTTGCTGCATGAACTTTCCCAAAGTCACTTGATTCTCATGGGCTTCAAGTTCCTCATCTGCAAGGAGGTGGGAGTGGGGTGAGGTGAGAGGCTAGACCATATCAGTGATTATCAAATCTAATTCCCCAATATGTTAATTTTTGGAACTTTTGCAAACATTTGGATATGGTGGTTGAGGTTTGTTTCTCTTCATTTCATCCTCTCCAGCCTCCAAAACCCCACAACCTTTCTGAGGTTTGGCACATTCTGAAGCTAGGATGACAGAAGGAGACGGATGCCCTTTTAGCATAATAATATATGGAAGCCTTCCTTGCAGGGGTTAATTTTGATGGTGTAAAAGGTCTTATAAAATTTTTAATAATCACCCTGATGCTAGACTAGAGAATTAATGACTTTTCAGAGGTTATTATGTCTCCCCTCCTCTCACAGTACCCAGAACCCTCCCCAGCTTGACCAGACAGAGATAAATGGTTTAATTGAATAGGAAGCAAAGGGAGTGTTAGCAAATTGTACATTATGAAGGGCCTTGGGAGAGGGCAAGAGGAAAAAGCCCAAGAAAAGAGGTTTCTTTGCTGATCACAAAGGGGATGGCTACATGGGGGCCTTCAGAGTTACGCTTCTGCATATATTAATGGAGGAGACAGGAGTGGGGATATTTACAATAGAGTGAGAAAAGCCATTCCAGACTCTCCTCTGCTCTGTGCTGTTGACTGTGTTGGAATATACCACTCAAATGCAAAGAGCCTTTTGGATATTGTGTAAGTGTGGTAAGATCTTAAGGTGTTTTGAACTTGGAATTTGCAATCCATCTATAAGTGCAAGGGTATACAGGTGATCATTCTTGGAGAGAGTCTGGTTTAATAGGTCTGGAGTGGTACCCAGGCATCTGTAGTTTTAAATATCCACAGCTGATCTTTATATACAGCTGGAACTCAGATTTACATTATTAAGTTAATTTTTATATTTTCTTTCAACTTGTCCAATTCCTTACCATTCTCTCTTCCACACCCAAATTCTCTCCTGCCTTTGTGGGAAAAGGCACTCCTTCTCCAAGTCAGAATCCTCTTTGCCTCAGTTTGACAAGCAGAGCACAGGCTAGATTTCACTTCCTACTTGCCCCATTGGCTGGCTGCTTTGTGTAGGGCACAACTTGCACTCTGTAACCAAAGGAGGGAAAAGGATATGGGCTTTGGGGACAACAGATCTGTGTTTCAGTCACAACTCTACTTTCTAGCTCGCTGAACTTGGGCAAGTTACTTAATCTCTTTGAACCTCAGTTTGACTATATGTCAAAGAGGGATAAAGATGTCTATTAAAATAACCAAGTCTAATGGCAATAATAAACCTACCAAATCAATTCTCAGGCTTCATTTGATTGATGTGCAGCATTTGCCACATTTGATCTTTCTGTTTTCTTGATTTACTTCCTCTGCTTAGCTTCTGGGACACTATTCTCTATTCATTTTTTTTTTTTCTTGCCTCTTGCTCTTCTTTCCCAGCCTCTTTTGCTGAATTGTTTTACCTTCCTGACTTCTAATCATTGGAGTGCCCAGGACTCAGTCATCTGTTTATGCTTATTTCCTAGGGAATCTCATCCAGTCTTATGACTTTATTTATTTATGTACTTTTTTGCTTTAAGCTGAAGTAAATTTTATTGCTACAGTTTTGAAACACGAACAAAAACTATTCAATATTTAAAACAATAATGGCTCATCCAGTCTTCTGACTTTAAATATCATTCTTCTGCTGATGACACTCAAATGTGTCTCTAGCTTTAACTTTTACCCTGAATTCTAAACTCTTCTGTTCAACAACTCTACTTAAATGCAATAGCTATCTCAAACTTAATATGTCCAAACCAAACTCCTCATTTTCCTCCCCAAACTTATTTTTTCCACAACCTTCCCCACCTAAATGAGTAACATCTCCATTTGTCCCATTTCTCGGGCCTAAAGCCATTTTATCTCAATTCACACTTCCAATCCATCAGAAAATCTATTGGCTCTACCTTAAACTATATCCTTATGTAGCCTCTACTACTGCTGTGCTGGTTCAAGCCCCCATTATCTCTCTCCTACCTATTGCAATAAAGGAGTAACTTTTCCCTTCCACCCACCTTCCTCCACCATAGGCTGTATTCCACATGACATGCAAAGAGACCACTTATCTGGTCAAAATCCTCTGATGCCTTCCCCGCTAAGAATAAAATCACAAAATCTTCTCATGGCTTTGCCATGAAGGTTTACATAATATGTGTCTTCTCTATTATTTCTCTAATCTCATAGATCATTTAGCATCTTGATCACTCCTTTCCAGACACACCGGCTTCCATGTTGGTCCTCAAACATGCCACATGTGTTTGTGCCTCAGGGCCTTTGCACTGCCTAGCCCTCTTCCAAGAATACTCTCTCCTTCCACAAATCTATAGCTCATCAGCTTACTTTGTTTAGTTCTTTGCTCAAAAATTACCTTATCACAAAGTGCTTCCTTGATCCTTTATCTAAAGCAGAACACTATTCCAACTTCCATAACTCTTTATTTTCTTACCCAGTTATATTTTTCTTCATATAATGTATCATGACTTGACATAATTATGTTTATTTTTTTGACATAATTATATGTTTATTTGCTATTTTTTTTGTTTGTTGTCTCCTCTCACTTGCAGTTAAGCATGTAAAAGTAGCTGCACCCTTAACATCTACAACAGTGTCTGGCACATAATATACGGCTAAATGTGTTAAATGAATGAAAGTATGTGAGTTATATAATAGATGAGATAATACACCTGAAGGTTTGGTATATGCATGACACTTACTAGATATTTAGTAACTGGTCATTTCCTCTCCACTTCTAGCTTTTGTCTCTCCTTTCTCAAGGAGTTTATTGAACTCCTACTATAAGCTACTCACTCTGCTGAATATGGTGATGGAAATGTCTCATCTACAAACAGCTTGTTTTCTAGTCATTATATGCTAGTGGCAAAGATAGAGCTATAAAGAAATAATCCCCAGAGAATGTGGTTAAGAGCTACAAAAGAGAAAGTGTACTATGAGAACACACAAGATGACAGAGAGTCACAGAGCAGTGACATTTAAGCTGAACCAGTGACATTTAAGGGACTTGTGTGCAATAAGAGGGGAGGATATTCCATTCAGAAGGGCCTCTAGTGTGCCACAGAGACATGAAAGTGCCCTGCACGTGGGTACACTACTTCGTAGTTGCTTAGTTTAAGAGAAAGACTAGCAGAGTGAAATGAAGAGAAAGTATAGAAATTAAAGTCTAATTATTGATATCACTATTTCTTCCATTATCTTGGTATGAAACATTGTATTTTTCAAATATAAAAACCTTCTATATTTCTTTTGGCTTTAACAATATATCAGTAGATAGTGATATCCTTATCATAGAAGTGAGGAAACTAAGGCTAAAAGAGGTTACATGGTTTGTCCAAGACTACACAAAAAGCTGATAGAGGATGAATGGTTAGAACTCAAGACTCCTATGTAGTCGACAATATGAAGTGAAAGGCAAATGACTGTCTTCTCCAACTAGTTAAACATAGTTCCAGAACTGCTTTCTAGATCTAAGGATTTCATGTTGCTCATTTTCTTTTAGTTTTTTAAAGTTGCATTTTTAATTGACAAATAATAATTGTACATATTTATGGGTTACAGTGTGATGTTTCAGTACATGTATATATTGCATAATGATTAAATCAGGGTATTCATCATATCCATCACCTCAAACATTTATCATTTCCTTGTGGTGAGAACATTAAAAATCCTCTCTTTGAGTTATTTTGAAATATATAACATGTTAACTATAGTCATCTTACTGTGCAATAAAATATCAGAACTTATCTTCCTATCTAACTAATTTTGTACCCATTTTCTGACATCTCCCCATTGGCCCTTCCCTCTACACCCTCCCAGCCTTTGGTAATCACTATTCTACTCTGTGCTTCTATGAGATAAGTTTTTGTAGATTCCACAAATAAGTGATATTATGCATTATTTGCCTTTCTGTGCCTGGCTTATTTCACTTAACATAATATCCTCTAGGCTCATCCATGTTGCCTCAAATGACAGGATTTCATTCTTTTTTATGGCTGAATAGTATTCCATTATGTATATATACATTTTCTTTATCCATTCATCTGTTGATGGACACTTAAGTTTATTTCACATCTTGGCTATTTTGAATAGTGCTGCAATAAACATGGGAGTGCAGATATCTCTTTGACATACTGATTTCATTTCCATTGGATAGATACCCAGTAATGGGATTGCTGGATCATATGGTAGTTCTATTTTTAATTTTTGGAGAAAACTACATACTATTTTCTATAATGACTGTACTAGTTTACATTTCTACCACAGTGTATATGGATTCCCATTTCTCCACATCAATGCCAGCATTTGTTATTTTTTGCCTTTTTGTTAATAGCCATCCTAATTGGGCTGAGGTGATATCTCATTGTGGCTTTGATTTGCATTTCCCTGATGATTAGTGATGTTGAGTGTTTTTTCACATACTTGTCCATTTGTATGTCTTATTTTCAGAAATGACTATTCAGATCTTTTGCTCATTTTTAATTATATTATTTGTATTTTCCTATTGAGTCATTTAAGTTCCTTGTATATTCTGCATATTAAAATCTTCTCAGATGGAAGAAAAGAAGTTTGCGATTATTTTCTCCCATTTTGTAGGTTGTCTCTTTACTGTGTTGTTTCCTTTGTTGTGCTTTTTAGTTTAATAAAATCTCATTTGTTGCGGAGATTTTTGAGTTCTTATCCAAAAACATCTTTGCCTAGATCAATGTCATGAAGCATTTCCCCTATATTTTCTTCTAGCAGTTTTATATTTTCCAGTGTTACATTTAAGTATTTAATCCATTTTGAGTTGATTTTTGTATACGGTAAGAGATAGGGGTCTATTTTCATTCTTCTGCATGTGGATATCCAGATGTTTCACCACCATTTATTGAAGAAACTCTCCTTTCCCTGGTGCATGTTTTTGGTACCTTTGTCAAATATCAGTTGGCTGTAAGTGCATGAATTTATTTCTGGTTTCTCTATTCTGTTCCATTGGCCTATGTGTCTATTGTTATGCCAATATCATGCTGTTTTGATTACTATAGTTTCGTAGTATATTTTTAAGTCAGGTAGTGTGATGACTGCAGCTTTGATTATTTTTTTTTTTTTTCTTTGAGGCAAAGTCTCACTCTGTTGCCCCGAGTAGAGTGCCATGGCTTCAGCCTAGCTTGCAGCAACTTCAAACTCCTGGGCTCAAGTGATTCTCCTGCCTCAGCCTCCTGAGTAGTAGCTGGGACTACAGGCACACATCACAACACCTGGATAATTTTTCTATTTTCAGTAAAGACAGGGTCTTGCTCTTGCTCAGGCTGGTCTCGAACTCCTGAGCTCAAGCAATCCTCCCATCTCAGCCTCCCAGAGTGCTAGGATTACAGGCATGAGGCACCACACCCAGACTCCAGCTTTGATCTTTTTGTTTAAGATTGCTTTGGCTACTTGAGGTCTTTAGTGGTTTAATATAAATATTAGGATTTTTTTTCTATTTCTGTGAAGAATGCCATTGGTATTTTGATAGGGATTGCACTGAATCTGTTGATTGCTTTGGGTACTATGGACATTTTAACAATACTGATTCTTCCAAACCATGATCATGGAATAGCTTTCCATTTATTTTTGTCTTCTTCAATTTCTTTCATCAGTGTTTTATATTTTTCACTGTAGAAATCTTTCACCTCCATGGTTAAATTTATTTTTAGGTGTTTTTTTTTTTTTTTTTTTTTTAGCTATTATAAATGGGATTGCTTTCTTGATATCTTTTTCAGATAAACTACTATTGGCATATAGAAATGGTACTGATTTCTGTATGTTGATTTTGTATTATACAATGTGCTTGATTTATTTATTAGTTCTAATAGTTTTGTGGTGGAGTGAGTTTTCCATATATAAAGTCATGTCATCTGCAAACAGGGACGAATTGACTTCTTCTTTTCTAATTTGGATGCCCTTTATTTCTTTTTCATCAAATTGCTTTGGCTAGGACTTTCAGTACTCTGTTGAATAAAATGGTGAAAGTGGGCATCTTTGTCTTATTCCTGATCTGAGAGGAAAAGAATTCAACTTTCCCCCATTCAGCATAATGTTAGCTGTGCATTTGTCATACATGGGCTTTATTATATTCTGGTACATTCCTTCTATACCTAATTTGTTGCAAGTTTCTATTCTGAAGAAATGTAAAATTTTATCAAATGATTTTTCTGCATCTACTGAAATTATTATATAATTTTCGTCCTTGATTCTGTTAATGTGATCTATCATTTTTATTGATTTGTGTAAGTTAAACAATCTTGCATCATCCCTGAGATGAATATCACTTGATCATTATGAATGATCTTTTTAATGAATTGCTGAATTCAGTTTGCTAGTATTTTTTTGAGGATTTTTGCATCTATGTTCATTCAGGATATTGGTCTATAGTTTTCTTTTTTTGTTGGGTATTTTGCTGGCTTTGGTATCAGGGTGATACTGACTTTATAGAATAAATTAGGGATGAGAATTTGGCACCTCCTATAGTCAGTCATCTTGCTGACATCACCTTTTTCTTAACTGGCCAATCTAACTGCCATTTACTAAGAACTTACACTACTGAGAACTTATCCTATTATGAACTGTATTAGGTTCATCACATATGTTATTAAGTCAATTTTTACAACAACTGTATGGTAGATGATGTTGCTGTTATAGTTATTATTTTATAAATGAGAAAATTATCACCTTAGTAGACTTTAAATGACTGATTTATTAATACATAATTTAAAAAAGCAGTGCCAGGTTTTAGAATCAGATTTGTTCAACACCAATGCCCCTGTTTTTTCAGCTCTGCTACATTTCTAAAACGGGATCTAACCAAACGCCTGAGTCCATCTGTCTATTTGTGCTGCCTCTGTGTTATCTATATGGCGGGGTATGGCATTCTTGGCCTTTTACATATTATGCAGAATTGTTTACTCACTGGAAATTTCTTCTCCCATTGTAATTTTATATTTATATTTATACACTTCTCTAGCCAAATTATACCACATGTACTCATGTACTGTTTTTCTGCTTTTACTGTCATATAAGCATGGTCATATGAATCACTCTCATGTATCCAATTACAACACTGCTAAATAGGAAAACATGACCACCAATGGTAAAGTTAGCCAATTGTAAAGTCAATATGATTAGTCTTTGTAAGACCATAAACAAAATCAGGAAGAAAATTTTTTCGAGTATTTCGCTGACAGTTCTTGCATAATCCAGTAATCACAAGGAGAAGATGAAACATTTTTTTTAATCTACACATATCCTTTCTTTCTTTCTTTTTTTTTTTTTTTGAGACAGAGTCTCGCTCTGTTGCCTGGGCTAGAGTGAGTGCCGTGGCGTCAGCCTAGCTCATAGCAACCTCAAACTCCTGGGCTTAAGCGATCCTACTACCTCAGCCTCCCGAGTAGCTGGGACTACAGGCATGCGCCACCATGCCCAGCTAATTTTTTCTATATATATTTTTAGTTGGCCAGATAATTTCTTTCTATTTTTTGGTAGAGACGGGGTCTCGCTCTTGCTCAGGCTGGTCTCAAACTCCTGACCTCAAGCCATCCACCTGCCTTGGCCTCCCAGAGTGCTAGGATTACAGGCGTGAGCCACCGCGCCCGGCCACATATCCTTTCTTAAATGAATAAAATATTAAAATCTGATTAACCATATATTTACCTCCAAATAGGTCCTTCTTCTGTGATATAGCTCAACTATGTCTCTATTCATCAGGAATTCTGTTCCAGAGTGGGATATAAATCACAAGTTGCTAAAATTTATATGGAGGAAGCAGAAGAAGGAACAATGTAAGAAAAGGCATGGTAGTAGGAATAATCATGGTAGAAATGGAGTTCCGTGAGTCAACCAGCAGTGATTCAAGCAGTGAGATTCCTTCTCATGCTCCAAATATTTCCTTCTTCTTCCATCTCTCCTGACCCTTCTTCCATCTCTCCTGACCCTTCTTCCATTATCACATCCTCTCTCTCTCCCTCCCACACCCCCTCTTCCTCTTTCTTTCTATCTCCACAGCTGGAAAAGGTTCTCTGCAATATTCATGTGATTGTATTGAGTCCACCTAGATAATGCATACTACTCTCCCCATCTCAAGGTTCTTTACACTAATCAACATCAATGAAGGCTTTTTTTGCCATGTAAGGTAACATATTCACAGGTTCTGGGAATTAGAATATGGACATCTTTTAGGGACCATTATTCTGCCTACCACATCATGGGACATTTTTGAACAAGAAAGTGGCATAACAACAGTGGTATTGAGGAGAAAACATTCTCCAGTAATTACCCAGTATGGAACTTATCTAGTGCAAAGCTTAGGGCAGAGCCCTGCCTCTGCAGAAAACAACTTCCACGTGTTTTTAGTACAATGCAGATGATGAATCCAGAAGGACATCTGATATGCTTACAGGCATATCACTTTCTCACTGCCATCATGCCCACACATGTCATTCAGGTCACCAAGGGGACAAATATCCATAGCTTCTGGAAACAGCTTCTTCTCTTCATTTCCTATCTCTAAAATGTTCCATGAAAAGAAAGGACACAGAATTGCCATACTAGAAACCAACATTTCAGAAGGGCAAAAAATTTTCCCCTTTTAGGCACTGGGATCTCAGGGGTGACCTTTCACATGGAACATTTCATTAAATAGTGTGGTTGGGTTACCAAATCTTGAAGTGAGAGGCAACATTTGAATGACTGTTGGGTTACCACCAGTATTCTGAAGAGAGAACAATAAGCTCAAGTGCTTTTGAGTAATAATTTATTAGGATGGCTACACTATGAAAGAATGCTTAAATTAGACAAAAGAAACCCGCAAGAGGGATGTAGCTCAAATGTTTTCCAACGTAAGCTTCTTTTTGAAAGTAATTTAAATCTTTGTCTGCCTTCCCATTGCATTTATGTGTGATATGTTTGGTAATTAAGTAAAGAGGACAGAAAGAGAATCCCTGTGGTATAAATTCCAGGAACAACTGTAGATTCATCCAAAGGTCACTTATAAATCAGAACAAGCCCAAATTCATAATCTAGTCTCAAATAGAATCCAATATCCTATAAAAGTGAGACAAAATTATAAAAGCCATTTTCACCCCTCAAAATATTTATAAAACACGGGATGCTGTTTTTCCAGTCAGGCAAATAACATTTCCAGGGCATTCTTAACTATTGATGTTAAATATTACAGCATAAAAATGAATTTTGGCATTTTGCAACTTGCATTGTGTAAAGTATATGATCTGTTCAATTTTCTTGGGTGTGTGCAGCTCACTATTTTTGCCTACACATGTTTTCCCAGGGAAAATATGTTATTTAAAGTCAGAACTTTTCTTAAGCAGAACAGGCAACATTTGTTCTAACACTTTCTAACTTCTGTTTTGTAAGATTTTCTTCTCCTGAGGAAATCATCACAGCCCTTCTCCCTGGAACCTACCCTACATGGCCATGGACACTCTTACCTAGAGTTCTATACTTTCCCACTCTACTCCATTGACATTTCTCTAAACTGTACCTCTTCCTTTTGGACCCAAGGTGTTGTCTAGCTAATTATAGGCAGATGTAACCTAATGAATGGCTGTGAGAAGGCTAGGTCCCCTTTCAGCAAGTGTAACAATTGTAGCCTACATACCCACCTCACTACAATGTTTTAGCTCATTTGAGTAGGTTTAGTAAGAGGTGACATGGGTAAGGACACCCAAAAATGGAAAGCCCGGGAAAAGTGCTAAATTTGGGGGCCTCTGGGCATCTACCAGAGGATGCATAATATGTACTGTGGCTCAAGAAAATAGGTTTAAGGAGAGTGGAGAGAGTTTCTAAAGGAGAAATTTAAACACATAGGAAAATTATGTTTATTCACAGATTTGCCTTTGCTTCTGGTCTGCCATTTGTGTGGACTTTGTAGTACCCATCAATTGCACTGAAGTGATAAGGTCAGTCATGTGTGTAGATAGTTTGTGCCCTAATGTGTGAATCATAAGTACTTGGGCAACTTCCTTTGAACCCGTTTTGTTTGAAAGTTCAAGAGGGAGAAACAATGAACCTGGGAGGTGTGAGTTTGTGGCATGTCATATCCAGATAGGCCAAGGGTAATCTGTTAGCATCTTTGGATGCTCTGCCCAACCTCAGAAATCCAGAAATGCCAGACCAGTACTTTGCTGACCCTAGAAATACTGGCACTTCCAGGGTTAGTCAATTCCTAGAGAGAGTAAATAAATTGCCCAAGAGCTCACTGGCAACCAAACCAATCAAGTCAAATGCAAACCAACCAATCAAGAGCCCACACCTCAACCACCTCCTTTATTGGGGCTCTCACATTCTGAGCCTCTGTCCACCTGCTCTAATCACCCCAAGGCCAGGTACCAAACAACTAGGAATAGCACCTATACCCCAGAGTCTGCAGAAATTATTCAAACTAGCAATCCTAAAGCTACTTACCTGCCTTGCCTGTTTCTTCCCATAGAAAACACAATAAAGGCTGTTGCTCACAATATTCCCCTCTCCCTCTGCCTCCTCCTGACTGAACCTGGTACTTCGCCATGTGGCCCTATGGCATTGCATGCCCCCTTCTCTTGGGATCCGTGAATATAACAAATTAAGTTTTCAATGGAAGTCATCTCCTAATCTGTTGGCCTTACCATATCTATATAATAATAAAACCTATATTAAATGATATGGGATAAAACCTACCTGCTCCCTGAAGCAGATGATCTTCTAGCTCTAACATTCTTTTAACCTCTTACTTTGAATAGAAGAACATTGTACTGTCTTTAAAATAGATATTACGGTTATAAGGTTTGTTCGTCAGAAGGTACCCAGTTTTTAATGCCAAGAATTTTCTGAATCAGAAGTTCTATAAAGAGAAATTACACAGCAAATCTTGTGTACGCGTCATTGCTTAAGTGGAAGCAAGGGAAAATTTTAGTCCTGTTCTAGGAAACCTTTCATTTTGCTCTATTACAGCTGACAGTAAAAATCCTTCCAGCGTGCCTTTTTGGTTTTTCTTTTTTTTTTTCTCCTGTTAGCTTTTCTACTTTCCTTAGCACTTCTTTTTTCTTTGCCTTTGGATACAAAGGAAAAAGTACCCTCCTGATAACATGACTGTATAGATTTGTGATGTATGTTGGGAAGAATTAGGAAAATACCGAGATAAAATTATCCCTTTAGGCTGGGTGCGGTGGCTCACGCCTGTAATCCTAGCACTCTGGGAGGCAGAGACGGGCGGATCATTTGAGCTCAGGAGTTCGAGACCAGCCTGAGCAAGAGTGAGACCCCATCTCTATTAAAAATAGAAAGAAATTATATGGACAGCTAAAAATATATATAGAAAAATTAGCTGGGCATGGTGGCGCATGCCTATAGTCCCAGATACTCAGGAGGCTGAGGCAGGAGGATTGCTTGAGCCCAGGAGTTTGAGGTTGCTGTGAGCTAGGCTGACGCCACGGCATTCTAGCCCAGGCAACAGAGCAAGACTCTGTCTCAAAAAAAAAAAAAAAAAAAAAATTAGCCCTTTAAAAGGCACATGGAGCATACGGCAAAACACAAGAAATATATTCTAGTATATGAAAAACAGATTAGCAATGGGAATGGGAATATTACTGAATATTTATTAAATGAGTTAAATTCTAATCTAGTATGAACAGTGACACTGTGTAGTCTTAATCTATTACCTTACCCTTCTTTACCTTTACTTTTTGTTTGAAAAACAATTATTCCAACTCCTAACCAAACATACTTCGTATAACTGTTGTGAGAAATCATTTGACTTTCAGAATAAGTCTGGAAATTACTTTCAGTTACCTTAAAAATTGCAGAGCAGGATTATGTGCAAGACAAAATTATGTAAGCATTTGTGTCAGGAAATAAACAAGGAAGTGCATTTCAGTTAGAGAATCAACACTTTCATTCAAATTGTGATAAAAGGGTACCATAGTTATTTGGAATCAAGAAAATAATTTAGAGTATTTTTTCCAAAAGTTCTATGTGAATTTTTTATTTTTGTTATTATGTTTGCTTTTGAAAATGTGGCCATTCACAAGACCTCTGGGAAGTCAGACAAAACAGACATATAAGCCTCTGAAATGGGCCATTACTCAAGCTGAAGTACAGTTGGCTGGACATTTAACAACACAGTGAGAGGAAAAAACAGGCTTACCTTTCTACTCTACCTGAAGTTGCCAAGTGAAACCTTCCAAATATTTTAGAGAAACAAGATGCCTCTGACTCATATTTTCTTAGCCTTTGAGTCTTGCTCAAAATATTTTTTTTCAAATAAAAAAAGGAAGAATGAAGGAAACAGACTAGAAGTCAAGGAATTGATTTTGTGCAGAAAAAAAATAAAGCTGTGGAATCTCTGGGCTACCATTGTATAAAAAAGGAAAAAAAAAAAAAAACCCAACCCTGACATTTAATGACTTAATTTGCAGATGAAAAAAAGGGTTAAAGACTGAATTAGGTAGTAGAGGTTATGAATATAAGCCCTAACTTTCAGACACTCCTGATTAAAAACCTGGTTCTAATGAGTAAGTTGCTTACCCTGTAATAATCTCCTTGTGATAACAGCATCCTAAAATGACCCCTGTGACCTCTGCCTCCTGGTACCCATGTCTTTGGGAAACCATCTCCCTTGAGTGTGGGCAGGACTGAGGACTTGCTTCTAACTAATAGAATATGGCAAAGGTGATAGCATATCACTCTCATGGTTTTGTTGTGTTATAAGTGAAGAGATTTTGCAGATTAAATTCAGGCTCCTTATCAGTTTGACTTTGAGTTAATCAGAAGAAGACTATTCTAAATGGGCCTGCCTTAATCAGGTAGTCCTTTAAAAGAGGGCTTATTCCTTCCCTGAGCCCAGAGACCCCAGACAGCAGAGACTCTCTCTCCTGTCGGCCTCGAGGAAACAAGCCGTCATGAATTCTATACATGTAATAAATTTTGCCAGCATCCACATGAACTTGCAAGAGGACTTCAAGTCCCAGATGAGACTATAACCCCTTGAACACAGTTTTGTGAGATCGTAAGCAGAGGAGCCAGCTAACCTTTGCCCAGACTCCTGAGCTAACTAATACATCCCTTATTCCCTGTATTTTACCACCAACAATCCCTCCTTCTCCCCCAAAAAATGTGGTGGTGGAGGGAATACAGGGATCAAAGAGTGGGGCTGGGGGATACAAAGAGTACTGTGACATGCTCTACTCTGCTCTTTAAGGCCTGTAAAAACTGGTGGCGAGAACAACATTAACATATGGGGAAACTGAAGTAACAAAGATGGCCATATCAACTGACCGGCATGGGCAACAATGAATGGGATGGATACATGGAGCCAGGCTTGATGACACAATACCCATAGTCATAGTTTGATTCTGCTACTAGCTGGCTTGGGACTTTAGTCCCTCACAGAACCTCTTTGGACTTGGGTTTCCTGGCTCTTCACACAATCAAACACCTTTCTTATCCCCTCTTTTTAAGGCAATGGTTTTGATGGAGAGTGGTGGGTGGCTCATCCTCCAAACTCTGGCTTCCCTAAAGCTACATGTCTGGTTCTAGGCTCATAAAAACAACACTCTGGCAGAGACCACTTTGAAGTTTTTCACCCAGACTATAATTTCAGGGATTCGAGAAACCATAGAAATAGCTTTTTCTTTCCATTTCTAAAAGTGGAAAAATACAGGGTATTTTTAAGGATCAAGAGATATCTGATTAAGTGACTCTTTGACTAAGCTATACTGTCACCAGGGCCGATATTAACTGTCACAATCCCCAGACAGGATCATAAAGCAGGAGATGTGTGTTTTGGGAATCCTTCCCTTCTGCAAGCCCAACTTCCTTGCCTTCCTATCTCTAGCCATGGGACAGTAGTAATCTTGTGCTCTATTCTTTTCACTTGTCATTCCCTTCCCCTGTCAAAAGGTGCTTTTGGAAAACAATCTGATATTAGTCACTTTTTCCTTACATCCAACGTTATTTCCTTTGTTTTGCCTCTGTGAAAGATGTTTTAGCTTTGTAGTAATGTGAAGATCACCATGAGCCATCAGGAGGATGGAAGTAGAAAGTAGAGACAAATTTAGCTTAGGTGCTAAGACCCACAGGACAAAACTTTGTCAGTGAAACAAAACCAGTATGTTTCCCAGTAATTGGAGTATGCTGCCTAACTCCATTTCTAATTCCCTAAACTCCATCTGGGAATACATAGATTGAATCAATACTTGCCTTGAGTTGCTCATCCCAGGGACTCATGTACTATCACACCATTTGTTGGCATTCATTCATTCAACAAAGAATCACTGAACATCTACCCTGGATCATGCCTTGAGACTCCATAGTGAATAGGGCGGGCACTGTCCCTCAGGAAGCTTATATTCCCAAGTGGGAGCCACTTTGTAGCATAATCAGATATTACCCTTGAAAGAGTCCCATTCCACCTCCGAACAAACTGTACTTTCCAAACATATTTTTAATCTTAATAAAAATGCTATAGGGTCCTTGACTCAGATTGAAATTGTTCTTGGGTCTTACCTAGATGATGACAGTCCTTGAAAGACTTGATTTTCCTGTCCATAATATACTCCACTTCCATACTAAGTAAATTTATTCCTGCTTCTATATTCTTGATATGCATATAATTTGCCCATCCTATAAAATGTTTTTCTTCTACTTTCTTTATCTAATTCTTGCCTTACTTCAAATCTCATCTCAGGTTTCTTTCTCCGAAATTCTCTCTGGCACAAGGGAGTTCTTCACCTAAACTCCCAGGACATTCATTATCTGTGCCACTTGTATGGGACTCCTTGGATTATTTATCTCTTCTTATATCTACTCACCAGTTTTTTTTGTTTTTTTGTTTTCACTTTTTCATCTTTGTACTCTGTTGTTTAGGAAAGTGCTTAGCACATTATAGCTATGAGAAAATGTTTCTTGATGATAAAAACACATACTTCTCTATGAACTTGATGATTATCAGGCCTAAGGAATAAACCTTTCCAAGGTAAATAATTTGTGATAATTACCTTTTGGCCGGGGAGATTTACCCTTAGGCTCAGGATCTTCATTTTTCTTTTAGGTATCTGCCCATGCTACAGGTCATGAAGTCAGATTTTTTTGTCACTAGTCCCACGAGTGGTAGTGTATTATGGAAAAGAAGCAGGGAGCAGGAAAGAAGGCTTATGTTTTCCAAGACTGCTAAAGTAACTCATACTCTTGGGAAAGTAGCTGGTTGTTTGATATCATGAATTATATAGGCACTATAAATGACAGAGAATGAGAAATTGAGTGAAAAAGACCACTAGGAATTAGAAGAACAAGACAATGAGTTCAAATACCGAGAAGTGTCAAGAACATAACAAAGAAGAGGGTGACTCATTTGATCAAAAACCAGGGAGGTTAGAAGTATTCAGACCACAGGCAGTGAGAGAATCTGGAACCAAATCAAGTAAAGAGTTAGAACAGCAATGGTCAGGAACTCTAGACAATAATTCAGAGCAATAACTCTACAGAATCCCTGCTGTAATTGGCCTCCTCTCTTTGTCTCTCTAGCCAAGCACTGTCCAATAGAATTGTAATGTGAGCCACCTATGTAAGTTTTAATTTACAAGTGGTCAAATTAAAAAATCAAAATAAAAAGGTGTAATTAATTTAAATACTATATTTTATTTAACTCAATGTATCAATGTATTATTTCTCTATATATTCAATATGAAGTTATATTGAATATAATTGACATACATGTGAGCTATGTTACATTCTTTTTGCCATATTAAATCTTCAAAATCTGTTGTGTATTTTACAAATAAGAGCACATCTCCGTTCAGACTAGCCACATTTCAAATGCTCAATGGCCAGGTATAGTTAAGTAGCTACCATACTGGACAGCACAGTTCTAGCCTACTGGTGAGAGTCATTTCCTGCTACTGCTGATCTTTGGGTTGCTTCACTATCATCCCTTGTTCTGCTTCTTATTTACTAAATCACTTGTATAACTTATTCCCCAAATTAAAATTCCTCCGTTATAAATACTTGAAGCAGTTTCTGTTTGTTTTTTAAAGTATGACAAAAACAAATGTATTAATAATGCTAATGAAGGAATATCAGAGGGTCAGCCTTGGGAAGATAGAAAAGGAGGGTTACAGAAGCAAACTTTGGCAGCAACCACCAAAACAATGTCCAAAGAGAGCAACTTTTGGTTGAATGGTTGAATCAGACTGTTAGACTTATGAGAATAAAATTACCAGTCATGTTGGGGAAGCGTGTCTCAAACTCTTTCAGAAAACACATACTTTGTCATTCAACTTTTCCTTCTTTCCTTCCCTTCCTCCATTGCTGTAATTGCATGTGAACTAAGCAATCCTTATTACAATTTGGCTTCCCATGCAGATCTGCCTACCAAGTGGGAAAGCACTAGCTGTGAAGATTCAAAAACCTGGTCTTCTCTTTGTGACCTCACTGGGCACTTACAGTAAGGTATCTCCACTCTGCAGCATCTTGCTCCCCACGGCAGACTCTGGCAGGAGTCTGTTGTATTCTTCCGTAAGAGACCTGACCTGGCAGGTCTTAACTCTTTGTACTTAGGCCTCCGCCAACTCTCTCTCTGTGAAATAAGAAGAGATGGACTCAATTCAGCTTGTGTGGTCACAGAGAGCTGGAAGGAACTGTAGTGTCCATTTGTCCAAACCCATAATTTTTACAGATGGGGGAAGTAAGGTCCATGGGGATTAAAAAATTTGCCCAAGGTCATGCATCAAAATTTAGTAGCAGAACGGAGATTATGACACATGTTTTCCTGGAAATATGTCCTCTTGGAACAGTGTTCTTTATACTGTCACATATTAGATTACCACCTTAGATCCTAGATAAAAATCTCAGAGTTAAACTTGTCTAGCATTTAGGTTCCCTAATTGAGAAATTCATATACTACTTGGCGCACCAACATATTATAGTTTATTTGAAATTTTATGTGTAATCTGAATTTGGGTTTGAGTAATCATATTAGGATCTGAGATGTGCATTTTATATCATGGAGACATAAGCACACTGTGCTCAGAGCAAAGTTGGTGAAAGTACATTATTCTCTCTCTGTCTAAGCAAGTGTGATCCAACCTATCTTTTGCTGGATAGAGTTGAGAATGTAAATGCTTGGAAAACGGTATGGAATTAACCCCAAATAAAAAACCATTTTAAGTTTGAAAATAAATTTATTAAGATTCAAGCCAACAAAATGTAATAGAATTCATTCGTTCATTCATTGGGTGTTTCTACTAGGGACTGGGCTAGGTAATGAAGAAAAACAATAAGCAAAAGATTCCAAGTGTTTGCCCTTATGGAACTTAGATGCTGGTGTAGAAGCCACCTAATAAACAAGTATCAGATAAAAAAAAAATTACATCCAGTGATAAATGTGAAGATGAAAATTAGTAGGTTGCTACGATAGAGAATATTAAGGCATTTACTTTGGATAGGATGGTTAGGAAATGTCTCTCTCAAATGATAATTCTTAAGCTGAGCCCTAAATGAAAAGACTTGTGCAATTTCCTGTAAAAAGAAGGAAGCATTCTAGGCAGACAGTAAAGGTACAAAGGTGCTTAGGTGATAAGTTCTGAAACCTTAACTGTGCCTGATAAAATGGAAAATTTTGAAATATCTGCAATTCTGTTTTGTAGGAAAATAAAATCAGTCTTAATTCAGATTTGACTTACTATCAAATGAGGAGAGTGGGCTCAGTAGAATGTATGGACACAAGTAACTGAGTCTATTTACAACTCTGGCTCACATATGGTTCCCAAAGTTTTCCCATAGAGTGTCTGACTGTTGTGACACAGAACAAATAGAATAAAATAGAAACACTCTGGGCAAGGACCCTAAAAATAAAAGGGAATATTCCCTTATAATAGCAGCACTCATTTGAGTAAAGGGTTAGAGATTGCAGAGGGAACAAGTCAATGACCACCTCCTCACCCTCCTTTTTATCCCTCATGTCATCTCTAATGGTAATTGAAGAAGGTAACTTCCATTATTTTGATTGTTGGATAAACCTAAAACAGCATAAAACTAGAGAAGGAAGAAGATAGTGCTTTTCAGTAGTTCCCAAACCCATCTCTGCACCAGAATCTCCTGGGAGAGTTTTATAAAAGCACAGATTTCCAGACTCCTCCCAGACCTAAGAGTCATAATGTCTTGGGATAAGGCCCACAATTCTATGTACAGATGCTCCTCAACTTATGATGGGGTTACATCCCAATAAACCTGTCATAAGTCAAAAATATCATGTCAAAAATTCATTTAATACCTTAATAAACCCATAGTAAAGTCAAGAAATCATTAAGTCAGACCATTATATGTTAGGGATCATCTGTATCTGAAAAGTTTCTTAGTAATCCTTATGCATCCAGCCCTGGAAACTACTGCATGTACTACTAATAAGAATACAGTATGTCTGTGGTCCCCAACCCCAGTCAGTACCAGTACCTGGCCTGTTAGGGACCAGGCTGCCCAGCTCAGCTGCACCCCCTGTCGGTGGAAAAATTGTCTTCCATGAAACTTAGGAAATGCGGGTCAGGGCACAGCAGGAGGTGAGCAGCCAGTGAGTGAGGGAGAGTGAGTGAGGGAAGCTTCATCTGTATTTACAGCTGCTCCCCATTGCTTGCATCACCGCCTGATTTCTGCATCCACCCACCCACCCTGTGCCATGTCTATGGAAAAATTGTCTTCTACTGGTCTCTAGTGCCAAAAATGTTGGGGACTGCTGCAATATGTGGCTTTTCCCCCTAAGGCATCCCCACAGCTGATGGGCCAGTGGATCTGCTCCCAGAGGATCCAGTGCTGCTGCAGGGCTCCACAGCTCAGCCCCTGAGGCTCCAGTGCTCTTGTCAGGCCCTGAAGCTCTTCCCCTGAAGCTCCACCACAGTGGCTAGGCCTGCAGCTCCTCTGCGTAGGCTCCTCTGCTGCTTCAGGGCCCTGCAGCTCCATCCCTGAGGCTCTAAACCTGCCACCAAGACTATGGACTGACTACAAGGCTCCCTGCTGCCACTGAGCCCTGAGGCCCTTCTGATGAGGCTCCCAGTGGCCACCTTGGAACTGCCCCATGGTCTAATGCTCCATCAGGGACCCACCAACCTCCAGCCACTATCATACCTGAACCCGGTTTAAGCAAAGGCCCACAGCCTGGATACCCATGGCCACGACCCCTATAGCCTCATCCAGCTGCCACTGTCATCTCCACAGGAAGAACCATGCAGAGCAATCCCCTGCAACACCAGCCTCTGTGGAGAAGATCTCACCCAGCCTCCAACTTGAGCTTTCAACAGTGCCCTAGGGGACAACCCACCACTCTGCATGAATATCTTCTAGAACCAGCCACTCTGCATGAATATCTTCTAGCACCAGCTTGAACCATGATAATCATGGTGGAATAGGATAAAACAGAACAGCTACATTACAGGCTCTCAGCGCACCTGCCCCTCCCCTGCTGGGTCAATCTTCCAGAGTAGTACACAAAAATGCCATCTAGGGATCTCTCCTTCTTTTAAGTAGGAGAGTTCCCAGCAAAGGAGAACAGGTTTCCTGCAGCCCTGAGATGAGAGAAAAGGGTTCAGATGATAAAAAAAAAAAAAAAAAAAAAGCAGCAAAAGAACTCTGGCAACATGAAAAAACAAAACAATTCATCACCCCTAAGGAATCATAATGGATCTACAGCAGTGGACTCCAATCGAAAGGAAATTGTTGAAAGATCAGAGGTGTAATTCAGAATATGGATGGCAAATAAGATGAGTGGAATTGAAGAGAAAGTTCAAAACCAACAAAAGGAAGCCAAAAAAATATTAAGACATCAATGAAAAAAAAAGAAAAAGTCACTAAAGAGCTAGAAAACATAAGAAAGGATAAAATGCAACTTAAAGAAATGAAGGAGCCATTTAGGGAAATTTAAAATACAACAGAAAGCTTCAATAACAGGCTAAACTAAGCAGAAGAAAGAATCGTAGAGCTTGAAGGCAAGGCTCTTGAACTAACCCAGTCAGGCAAAGATGAAGAAAAGAGAATAAAGAAGAATGAACAATCTCTCAGAGAAATATGAGACTATGTGAAGTGAGCTATATATGTATTATAGGTATCCCTGAGGGAGAATAAGAAAAAGCAAAAAGCATGGAAAATCTGTTCAAAGGAATTACAAAGGAAAACTTCCCTGCTATAACCAGAGATCCAGATATCCAGACATAAGACAGTCATCAAACTCTGAGAAGCAAACATTCATAGCAAATAGAACATCTCCATAGTCATCAACCTGGCCAAAGTCAAAGTGAAGAAGAAAATTCTATAAGTAGCAAGATGAAAGCAACCACTAACCTACAAAGGAAGACCCATCAGGCTAATGGCAGACTTCTCAGCAGAGATCTTACAAGCCTGAAGGGAAAAGAGCCAATTTTTAGTCTTCTGAAACAGCACAACTTCCAAGCAAAAATTTTGTATCCTGCAAAACTAAGTTTCCTAATGGATGGAGAAATAAATAGTTTTCAAGACAAGCAAATTCTAAAGGAATATGTCAATACTAAATTTGCATCAGGGAAATACTGAGAACTGCATCATACATGGAACAGCACAATAGATACTCACCAGTGTAAAAATACCCAGAAATTAAAGCTCCAAGGTCTAATAAAACAATAGCACAAAAGGGAAAACAAAAACATATGGTAGCACCCACAAGATGAACAGAACAGCATCCCACATGTCAATATTAACAACGTGCATGGTCTGAATATCCCACTTCAAAGACATAGACTGGCTGAATGGATTAAAAAACACAGTTGAAGTATATGCTGTCTCTAGGAAATACATCTAACTCACAAGGGCTCACACAGACTCAAGGTGAAGGGATGGAAAAAAAATAGTCCAAGTAAATAGAAACCAAAAGAGAGCCAGTGCAGCCATCCTTATATCAGAAAAAATAGACTTTAAATCAACCATGGTTAAAAAAAAAAAGACAAAGATGAGCATTATATAATAGTAAAGGGACCAATTCAACAAGAAGACATAACAATCCTAAATCTATATACACCTAAGATAGGAACTCCCAGATTCATAAGGCAAATCCTACTAGACCTAAGCAAAGAAATGAACAGTAGCATCATAATTGCTAGGGACTTCAACACTCCATTGACGGAGCAGGACAGATCATCAAAGCAGAAAAGTAAATAAAGAAACATTGGACTTGAAAGGGACTCTAGAACAAATGGACATTTACAGAACATTCTACCCAAAAGCTAATGAATGTGAATATACATTCTTCTCATTAGCACATGGGAAATTCTCCAAGATTGATCATGTGTATTAGGCCACAAAACGTGTCCCCCAAATTTTTAAAAAATGAAATCATACCATGTATCTTCTCAGACTACAGTGGAATAAAACTAAAACCAACTCTAAGAGAAACACTAGCATCTACACACAGTCATGGAAATTAAACAACCTGCTGCTGAACAATCCTTGGGTCAATGATGCAATTAAGGTGTAAATTAAAAGATTCTTCAAACTGAACAACAAAGGGAAAACAGGCTATCAAGATCTATGGAATACTGTAAAAGCAGTCCTAAGGGGACAATTCATACCCTTAACTGCCTATCTCAAAAAGACAGAAAGCTCACAAATTAACAACCAAATGTCACATCTCAAGGATCTAGAAAAGAAGGAACAAACCAAACCCAAAGCCAGCAGAATAAAAGAAAAAACAAAGCTCAGAGCAGAAATAAATGAAAAGGAAACCAAAAAAAAAAAAAAAAAATCAATAAAACAAAAAGTTGTTTCTTTGAAAACATAAACAAAATTGATAGACCCCCTAGCTAGATTAACCAGAAATAGAACACAAAGAGCCCAAATAAGCACAATTAGGAATAAAAAGGAGATATTATACCTGATGCCACAGAAATACAAAACATTATCCATGAATACTATGAAAATCTCTACATACATAAACTAGAAAATGTAGAGAAAATGGATAAATTCCTAGAAATACACAACCAGTGAAGCCTGCATCAGAAAGAAATAGCAATGCTGAACAGACCAATATGAACAGGGAGATGGAAGTAGTAATAAACAATCTTTCAACAAAAAAAGAGTACTGGACCAGATGGATTCAAAGCAGAATTCTACCAGACCTACAAAGAAGAGCTGGTATCCAAACTGCAGAAATTATTCCATAACATCAAGAAGGAGGGAATCCTCCCCAAGGATTCTATGAAGTGAGTATCACCATGATACCAAAGCCAGTAAAGGAAACAACAAAAATGAAAACTACAGACCAATATCCTTTATGAATACAGATGCAAAAATCCTCAATAACATACTAGCAAATGGAATTCAACAGCACATCAAGAAAATAATCCACCATGACCAACTGGGCTTCATGCCAGAGATGCAAAGATGGTTCAACATATGTAAAACCAATAAATGTGATTCATCACATAAACAGAAGCAAAAACAAAGACCATGCAATCATCTCAATAGATGCAAAAAAAAAAAAAATTGATAAAATCCAGCACCTTTTCATGATAAAAAACCCCTATAAATTAGGCACAGAATGAACATATCTCAAAATTATAAAAGCCATATATGACAAATTCACAACCAAAATCATACTGAATGGGGAAAAGTTGAAACCATTCTCCCTAGGAACCAGACTAAGACAAGGGTGCCTACTGTCACCACTTCTACTCAACATAGTGCTGGAAGTCCTTGCCAGAGTAATCAGTCAAGAGAAAGAAATAAAGGGTATCCAAATTGAGAAATAGGAGGTCAAACTATCACTGTTTGCTAATGATATGATCCTGTATCTAGAAAATCCCAGAGACTCCACCAAAAGACTCCTGGAATTAAGTTCAGCAAAGTCTCAGTTTACAAAATCAGTACCATTTCTTTATACCAATAACAATCAAGCTGAGAGTCAAATCAAAGACTCAATACCATTAACAATAACTACAAATAAAATAAAATACTTAGGGATATACTTAAACAAAGAGGTGAAAAATATCTATAAGAGAACTATGAAACACTGAGCCAGATGACACAAACAACTGGAAAAACATATCATGCTCATGGATCAGTAGAATCAATATTGTTAAAATGTCCATACTGCCCAAAGTGATTTACAAATTCAATATAATCCCCATGAAAATACCAACGTCATATTTCATGGATCTAGAAAAAATAATCCTGCACTTCATTTGGAACCATAAAAGAGGCTGAATAGCCAATGCAATCTTAAGCAAAAGGAAAAAAATCTGGAAGCATTACATTACTAGAATTCAAACTATACTACAAGGCTGTAGTAAAAACAAAAGAGTATGGTATTGGTACAAAAATAGAGATATAGACCAATGGAACAAAACAGAGAACTCAGATATATTACTAAAACCACGTACCTATTCAACAAAGCAGACAACATACACTGGGGAAAAGAAGCCCTATTGAATAAATGTTGCTGGGAACATTGGATAACCACATGTAGAAGAATAAAACAGGACCACTATCTCTCATCACTCACAAAAATTAATTCAAGATGGATAAAAGGCTTAAATCTAAGGCATGAAACCACAAAAATTCTAGAAGCAAATGTAGAGAAAACTCTTCTAGACATCGGCCTAGACAAATAATTTATGACTAAGACCCCAATGGCAATTACAGCAACAGCAAAAATAAATAAATGGGACTTGACTAAATTAATAAGCTCTGACTCGGGGTGGGGAGAGGGGGGCAAGAGCAATATACGTAACCTAACCATTTGTACTCCCATATTATGCTGAAATAAAAATAAAATAAAATAAAATTATATTCATCAATCCATTAATAAATATATGTGCTTAAAACAAAACAAAACAAAATAAAAATTGTGCACAGCTAAGGAAATAATCAAAAGAGCAAATAGGCAACCTACAGAATGGGAGAAAATATTCACAAACTGTACATCTGATAAAGGGATAAATCCAGAATCTACAAAGTACTAAAAAAAAAAATCAGTAAGAAAAAAACAAATAACTCCATTAAAAATTAGTCAAAAGACATGAACGGAAGCTTTTCAAAAGAAGATAGACAAATGGCCAGCAAACATGAAAAAATGCTCAACATCACTAATCATCGAGAAATGTGAATTAAAACCTCAATAAGATAACACCTTACCCCTATCAGAATGGTTATTATTAAAGTCCAAAAATAATAGATACTGACATGGATGCAGAGAGAAAGGAACACTTATACACAGTTGATGGGACTGCAATTTAGTACAACCTCTCTGGAAAACAGTATGGAAATTTCTCAAAGAAGGAAAAGTCTACCTATGATTTTATTCAGCAATTCCCCTACTTTTCCCAAAGGAAAAGAAGTTATTTTATCAAAAAGACACCTGCACTCAGATGTTTATTGCAGCACAATTCAAAATCATAAAGATGCGGAATCAACCTAAGTGCCCATCAATTCATGAGTGGATTAACAAAATGTGCTTTATATATATATATACCATGCATGTACTACTCAGCCATATAAAGAAATGAATTAATGTCTTTTTCAGCAATTTGGATGGAACTAGAGACATTAAACTAAATGAAGTATCTCAAGAATGGAAAAAAAAAACACCACATGTATTTTCTTATTTGGAACTAATTGATGAGCACACATGGGCAGAGAGAGAAGTAACAATCATTGGAAATCAAGAAGTGGGGTGGAGGAGGAGGGGAGGGGTTAAAACCTACCTAATAGGTACAATGAAGACTATTCAGGTAATGGGCACACTTACAGCCCTTACTTAAGCATTATAAAAGCTATCCATGTATCAAAAATATCTGTAGCCCCTTAATATTTTGAAATTTAAAAATGTAAATAAAAAATAAAATGTATATACATACACACACACACACACACACACACATATACCATGGCATGGAGTACTATTCAGGCATAAAAAGGAATGAAATACTGTCTTTTGCAATAACTTGGATGGAATTGGATACCGTTATCATAAGTGAAGTATCTCAGGAATGGAAAAAAAACACCACATGTACTTTCTAATAATTGGGAGCTAATCAGTGGGCACACACAGGAACAGAGATGTAAAGGTCATAGGAAATCCAGAAAGGGAAAGGGGAAGGGGGAGAGGGGTGTAAACCTACCTATTGGGTACAATGAACACTACATGGTGATGGGCACACTAAAAGCCCCTACTTAAGCATTATAAAAGGTATCCATGTAACAAAAATATTTGCACCCCCTTAATGTTTTGAAATAAATAAATAATATAATATGTAAGAATAATAGAGCTGGAGCCCATTGTACTCAGTGAAGTATCACAAAGAATGGAAAAACAAGCAGCACATATACTCACCATCAAATTGGTATTAACCGATCAACACTTAAGTGCACATATAGTAAGAACATTCATCAGGTGTTGGGCAGATGAGAGGGGGAGGAGGGTATGGGTATATACACACCTAATGGGTGTGGCGTGCACTGTCTGGGGGATGGACATGCTTGAAGCTCTGACTCGGGTGGGGCAAAGGCAATATACGTAACCTAAACATTTGTACCCTGGTAATATGCTGAAATAAAAAAAATTAGATATTATAAGATAATACATGATGTAATAATTTATTAAAATAATAACGTATAAGAATACTACCCATATATACCATTAATTTTCATTATTTGCAATAGTTTTGTTCTTAAGTTCCTGCAAACACTAGATTTGTGAATACTGAATCATTGCTTCTAGGGCAAGTCTCTGATCATAACATTTTTGTCAATGAATTAATACATAACTCTGCTTTATGTGTGATTCTGTTTAAAAATACCTTATTTAATACGTATTATTAATTCATTAACATTTAGCTCAAAGCCAAAAGCACTGTAATACATGCTTGAACTAAGTTCATCTAAGAAATATTTTCTCCACAGGGCACATAACAGTCTCCGTGCACTTAGGAACACTGGACCACACTTCAGCACTACATTTGGAGGCCATTTTAACAGTGAGATCGTCAACAAAAAGCACAAAAATGTGAAAAACGTGGCACTAAATCATGAAAAGGACATTTATTTACAGAATGAGAGCTGAAGCAAGAAGACCTAGTGTTGCTTTATTATACCTCCGCTAGGAATGTGTGCTTTGGGTGACTCCAATTTTTCACTGTTCTGTGCATGTTCATAAATGATCGTGAAAAGGCCCAAGTATTGATTCTGGGGTTACAAACAAATTTTAGCAAGTAGGCGAAGTCTCAAATACAGAATCCACAGACAATGAGGATTGACTGTGTGTATATTTTTGTGTGTAAATATACATATAGTGTGTTTCAGGCTTTGTGCTAACCACATTATGTGTATTACTCTATTTAATCCTCATAGTAACTCTATGAGATAGGTACTACTTTTATAATAGTGTGCAAATTGATGTTAAGTAATTTCACCAAAGTCATACAGTTTGTAGGGAGTGGAGCCAAAACCCCAGGGTCTCTGATTCCAAAGCCCATGTTCTTGGCCATTATGCTGAATTGCCTCCTTAAATGTGGTGCCTCCCATGAGCTTTTATTGCCTTCAGAAATGCTTCCTTTTTTGGGTAGAGGTCAATGGATGAATACTGTGGTCTGTGTTTCCAACTGGTCACTTTTTTGATGGGTGTAATCTAGAGCTGACTTATTCTGTCAATCATAGCACACTACCTTTTCACTCAATCTCTATGTCTTAAAACACTAAAACACTGATTACCCATAGAATGAATTGGCAAGATGTTCAGTCCAGATTTTTAGGTCTGAATTGTTTAATACAGAGAGTGATCAATCCTATAAGAAAATCTTCTGAATTTAAGGCATAGACTCTAAAGTTCAAAACCATGTGGTGTTTAGGGTTGTGGAATTGTATTTCCACCCTTATTAAGCCATAAATATCAATTTTAACATGACAGGGAATGTGTCACTCTGTTTTAAAAACATAAAAATATGGCCTGTTTGTGGAAGCTAAAAAAAATAAAAAATACATAATTATAAAATGCATCACGTATTAAAATCTTATTTAATGACTGAATGAAAACAATTGATGAGGCACTCACTACTAAGTGGTATTAGAAAAGCAATGAATGTTTTCAAAGCTTGCAAATATTTTGCTCCTTTCCCTCCAAATAAACACCAAATGGATCTATAACTCAATCCTTAAATAGCTTCCAAAATATAACTACAACTATGTAACATATATTATATAATATAAATATAACTATGTAACTATAACTCAATCCTTAAATAGCTTCCAAAATTTTTCTGCTATTGGCTTATTGATGAAGCGTTTTTTAATGGATTCTGCAACAAGCATTAGTTTCATGACTGAACATAGAGCTTATTAAACTAAGCACTTAGAATACTTGTCTCCAGCAACTCACAACTCCTGATTGTTCTGTATTCATCAAGTATATGACGTGTCAGTCTCCACTGCATATAAATGGACCATAATAGCATGTAGCAATAGAACATGAAACAATGACTGTTCCCATTCTCTCCCCTTTCTCATGAGGGTGTGGTGTTCATTGCTTATTTCTTAGAGAGATTTGCCAAGAACAATGGCTACTCAGGCCAGTAGCACTTATTCCAGCTACATCTTGAATTGATTAAAAACTCTTTTCTCCCAGCAAAGATTATTTTTACCTTGAGCCAAAGAATGAGTTTTTTATTTGATTGGATCATCAGAGAAACAATGATATGGAAAGTGAGAATGAAATGTTAGTTGTGTTTATCTTGTCAGTTACTACATGAATACTATATGTAATTATTGAGGTTTGCCTGAACCAAATAGCCAATTTCTGACTTAAAGATATGTATAGAGATATAGATATATAACTTTTTCTACATTAGATTTTCACATTCAAGAAAAATATGAATCAATGAATTGCTGGTAAAACTTGGGAGATTTATTTTGTAAGACTGGGCACTCTATGCTTTATTTTCAGTTTGTGATTGACACAAAAGAAATGTTCCATTTGGGTACAACAGGTAATACTCTGGGATAATTTAGGAAATTTATCAACAGATACAAAAAGAAGTACTAATTCTGAGGAGTTGGAGAGGAAAAAGGGTGAATTGGCTATTTTGAAATGATTTATTCATTCCAGGGAATGGGCAAGTATTATAGCTGAAATAAATTCCAAAGAAATAAAAACATCCTGTCTGGGGTGACTGAGGAATAAATATGCTTCAATAATACAAACATGCATGAAAAGAGATACTTTGGTTAAAGATTTTCATAACTACTCAGACTGGTTTCCAACCAGTGACTGGGAAATATATAAATTTAGATGCCCATGAATGAATCAATCAGCAGAACACTGAGAAAAAACTATACAGTGGAATACTGCTCAGCCATAAAAAGGAATGAAATATCTTTTGCAGCAACTTGGATGGAATTGGATACTGTTATCCAGGAATGTAAAAACAAACACCACATGTACTCTCTAATAATTGGGAGCTAATCAATGGGCACACATGGGCACAAAGAGATATAAAGGTCATAAGAAATCAAGAACGAGGGGAGGAGAGGAAGGGTAAAAGCCTACCTACTGGGTACAATGAACACTATTCTGGTGATGGGTACACTAAAAGCCCTGATTTAAACTTTAAAAAAGGGATCCATGTAAAAAAAATTGTACCCCTTTAATATTTTGAAATAATAAAAGAAGATGTTTTCGTCTGCAAAAGAAAACTAGAAATTTCTAATTCCTTATTAGCACCTTCCACTGAGAATAGTCTTTCCTGAAAGGTCTAATTTAATCTAAGGGATTTTGCAAGGGAGACAGGGAGATTTTGTCCAACAGACAAGTGGGTAAGGGAAAACATGAAGTTGCAATTGATTATTGAATACCAATGGGCTAGAGTTGCAACAGGAGGAGAGAGGAGTTTTTAATGAAACATTAAAAATTCAACTTATGAGCACTCAATAAATCTCACATGTTTCTAAATATACATCACCACTTAATACATATGCAGTAGTGTTACAGGTGTGGCTTTTTTCTTAACAATATCACATGGCAAGAGGTCAGGTTTGATAGGTTACTTATGAATTATCCACCCTAATTTTCCCCTTTGAGGCAGAGGGATAGGCCATTCTGTTCCTAGAAAGAATGCCTTTAGCCACGGAATAGCAGATCAAGTTTTTAAAATATTTGGCACCCTACTTTTTTCTACTTTTTTAATTTTTATTTTTTTACTGATACAAAATATTTATATATACATATTTATGGTGTATAGGTGATATTTTGTACATGCATAGAATGTATGATGTTCAAGTCAGGGTATTTAAGATATTCATCACCTTGAACATTTATCAATTCCCTGTGTTGGGAAGATTTCAAATCTAGCTATTTTGAAATACACAACACATTGTTGTTACCTATAGTCACCCTATTGTGCTATCAAAAACTAGAACTTATTCCTTCTATTTTTCTGTGTATTTGTGCCCATTAATCAACCTCTCTTCATCCCTGCCCCACAACACACAACTTGCCAAGTCTCTGACAACCATCGATCTATTCTCTACCTCCATTAGATCAACTTTTCTTGCTCTCACATATGAATAAGAACACCCAACATTTGTCTTTCTATGCCTGTCTTATTTCTCTTAACATAATGACCTCCCGTCCCACTCATGTTGCTGCAAATAACATGACTTCATTCCTTTTTATGGACAAATAGTATTCTACTGTGCATATATATTACATTTTCGTTATCAGTTTGTCTGTTGATAGACACCTGGGTTGATTTCATATCTTTGCTATTGTAAATAGTGCTGCAGTAAACATGGGGTTGCAGGTATCCCTTGACATACTGATTTTCTTTCCTTTGGAGAGATACCCATGAGTGGGTTTGCTGAATCATATGGTAGTTCTATTTTTAGCTTTTTGAGAAATCTTGATACTGTTTTCCATAATGGCTGTACTAATTTCATTCCAACCAATAGCATATGAGAGTTCCCTTTTCTCCACATTCTAACCAGCATCTGCAGCATCTGGTGTTTTTTTTTTTTTTTTTTTTTTTTGACTTTTGATAATGGCCATTCTAACTGGGGTAAGATGATATCTCATTTTGGTTTTGATTTGAATTTTCCTGATGATTAGTGATTTTGAGCATTTTTGCACACACCTGTTGGCCATTTGTATATCTTCTTTTGAGGAATGTCTATTCACGTCCTTTGCCCATTTTTAATGAGATTATTTGTTTTTTGTGGTTGAGTTGTTTAAGTTCTTTGTGTATTTTAGATATTAGTCCCTTGCCAGATAAATAGTTTGCAAATATTTGTCCCATTTAACAGGTTTTCTCTTCATTCTGTTGATTGTTTCCTTTCCTGTATAGAAACTTTTTAGTTTAATATATTCCCATTTATCTATTTTTGTTTGTGTTGACTGTGCTTTTGAGATCTTAGCCATAAAATTTTTGTCTAGACCAATCCTGGAGTGTTTTCCCTATCTCTTCTTCTAGTAGTTTTATAGTTTTAGATCTTTACATTTAAGTATTTAATCCATTTTAGTTGATTTGTATATGGTGATAGACAGAGGTTTAGTTTCATTCTTCTGCATATGAATATCCAGTTTTCCCAGCACCATTTATTGAAGAGGGTGTCCTTTCCCCAGTGTATGTTCTTGGCACCTTAGTCAAAAATCAGTCAGCTGTAAATACATGGATTTATTTTTGGATCCTCTATTCTGTTACATTTTAATATTTTCATTGCTTCTTCATAATATGTGAAAGCATTCCTCCAAGGTGTTTAAACTGCTAGTCTAAAGCTTCTTGGGCACTTGGTGTATGTAAGCTGAAAGCAGTGACATACCATGGAAGGTAGTAGGACATGTGTACTCACTATCCTCCTAAAGCTATAATAATTGGAACTAATATTGGAACAATATTAGTTGAACAAAGTTAGACATTTTATGGAAACATCTACATGAGTCTGCATGTAGAATCATGTGAAGTAATTAGTACATGCCAGGTACAGTGTAAGAGTAAGGGTTGGCAAGCCACAGTTCACATATTTCATAAAAATAGCTGTGAAGGTCTTTACCTGATACTCAGAAATGAAAATGTTTATTATGAAAAAAATTAAATCTTTATCAACTTATTAAATATTAGTTGATCATTAGTCAAATCTTATTTAACCAGCTCACCTTAACCGCATAAGGAGTTTTGACTTTAGCCTTAACATATGAAATAAATTACTGCATGTTTTCATCATGTACTATATATACTTTTCTTCCTGTCTCCAAAATGTACAGTAGTACACTCTTAGACTCCTTGAAGAGACATAGTTGAAATTTTGTGTGCTTTACTCATGTTTTAGCTCCAAATATGTGACAAGCCCTGAACCTGGTACTAGGGACAACCATGGAAACTCTAGCTTGGTAGAAGAGATAAACACAAACATATTTGTAGTAGAGTATGCTGACAGATGATACGCTAAGTGCTATGAGATGCCTAGGCTAGATGAGAGGATTAGTCTAGTGTATCAAGGAATGCTTGAACTTGGTATTGGAAGCTGAATAGAAGCTGGGTAGGTTCACAGAGGAACCCGTTAGGAACTTGCTATACAAAGAGTCCAAGTGATTGATAAGCCTCTGAGGGTGACACACTTTTTATTTAATCAATATTTACATAGTATTCATGTGGTCTAAGCACTTTATAAATATTAACCTATCCTCTATAACTTATAATATCCCTGTGAGGTAAATAGTCATAACACCACCCTCACTTTATGGATGAGGAGACCAAGTCACTGAAAGGCTAAGAATTTTGATCAAGGTCAGAGAGTTAATAAATGATAAAGCTAGGATTTGAAGCCAGGCAGTTTGGCTCTGATATCCTTCCTCTTAACCACTATACCACATTGCCTTCTTGTATTCCAGAGCAGGAGTTCATGCTATGGCTTGGGTAACTAGGTAGATGGTATCCTATTTATGGAGATTGGGATCATGGAAGGAGGAATAGAACTCTTTCAGACAAGTGTGGAACTAATAAGTTCAGTTCTAGATATGCTGAGTTTGAGATATTTCTGTCTAATGCTTTGCTCAGGCCTGAAGCACAACAGATAATTTTTGACTATAGGCAATTGTTTCTAGAGCCCTAGACACTGGGCTAAGTGTGAAGGTCAGTGCTGGTCTAAAGCTTCCTGAGAACTTGATCTATGTAAGCTGAAAGCAGTGGCGTGCCATGAAAAGTAGTGGGACATGTACTCACACCCCTGCTGCCCACTACCCAACTCCCCTTAAGTCAGACCCAACATGAGGAAAATCACTAAGAACTGTACTACTGTATATTTTTGGTGGAAGTTCAGGAATATCCAGTTCTTTCCTCTTCTTTTCCCTCAAATCCCACTGCAAAGATACAAGACCTTTTGCATTTAACTGAGCATCTTTTCAGCAATAGCCATAGCCCAGAGGTCACTGAGTTAGGATCATTGTGACAAAATGTCAAATAAATAAACATCTAGACTTCACTTTTATTCATTTAAGACAAGGCACTGAAAATAATTTCTGCTTAAGAGAAGTAAACTCAGCCAAACCTCTGTCCAACCCTCAGATTCAACTTTTATTGCTTTCAGTTGCAATTATCCAGAAATATTTTAAAAAGGCAACTCAGGACTATGATGCATCATTGTGCCAACACTTTTTACCCACTGCTTATTGTTAGTTGTATTTTTTCCCCACTTGTCAAGGTTTAAAATTGTGTACAAGATAAAACAAAATTTTTTATTTTTATTTTTTTAATTTCAGCATATTATGGGGGTACAAATGTTTTAAGTTTCAAATCTTTGGTGGTTGTTGGATTTCATCCCTTAATATTCTCGTCTCAGGAGAGGAGGGAAATAAAACATTTCTCAACAAATAGGTAAGTCTTGACATTTTGTCCTGTCATGCAACTAGGAGACAGGACAGGAAAAGGCAAGTTGTTTCATATTTGAATAAGCATTGCTTCATGTGCAGTGGTTCCTCTGGGAATGTCTCTGAATTTATTCTCTGACTCCTAACTCTTCACAATGCATACAGTTTTCTAAGTTTCCATGATGTAAGAATTCATTCAATAGTTTGCCTATTGTTCTAGAGCACAGTGAATTCTCCCTTAATTTCTCCCAGAAGTTCACAAGTCAGGAAGTCAGAAAACCACTGCAGACAAACACTCCTAAATTTTTGGCAGAGTTAGTAGATTATATTAGGGGTATCTCTCTCCAAGTACAGGCTGTACCCACAACAGAATGATAGGCATGCCAAACTACTCAAAATAGTCCTTCCAATACCAACACATGAGTTTGAATTAAAATACTATATAATCATCCTTGAAGAGAGTTAAGTGACTTTTCTATTTAGGTCCAACTTATAAAAGTAATGAGTGGGATAAAATTTGTAGAGTTGAAAAAATAACCTAGAAATTCAATTTCATCCTATTGTCTGGACTCATGACTGCACATAAGGCATCTTTATAAGAATGTAATAAATACTTCAATCTCAACAGGTTTAACATTTTCTCTGAAGACACGTTCTTTCTCTTAAAGTCTCTACTTCAGTTGGTGGCATCATTATGTATCCAAACCAGAAATTCAAAGACTTTTCAACCCTTTCATTTCCCTGATTTCCCACACCAATCAACCAGCTCTGGCTGTATGTGTGATGATCTAAGTATCTCTCAAGTACATTCTTTCTTCTTCATCACCATTGCCACAATCATCGCCTTATTTCAGGGTCAAATTATCTCTTCTCTGGGCAATTATAATTGCCTTGAAACCAGTCTCAACTATTTTTAGCCTCTTTACGCATCCTAGCTGTCCTTCCTCTGTGAAACCATGGAAGTAAAATTTCTAAATCACAATCTTATTATCCTTCTCCTCCTTAATCACTTCTCCCAGTGGCTTCTAAATTCTTACAAATGAAACTCCAAGCACCTCAGGATGCCACCTAAAGCCCTTCCTGGTCTAGCCTTTCAAAACCATGTTTTCATCTTCATCCTCCAGTAGTGAGGTCTCCTGAACCTTCCAAAGTGCTTGATGTCTCCATCCCTGTCCAGACTGGGTCAGTGCCATCAATAGCTACTCTTTGGGTAATACCCAAATAATATAAAGACCCATCACAGCTACTTGTTTAGCCCAGAGAATTATCCATGATTGCCTCTTATCTAGGTTCCATGTTTGTCGTCATGTTGTACCCAACCCATATTTTCCTTGTCAAGCTCCTTTGGTTCCCAGGACAGTTCTATGATCTACTTAGCTTTTTACCTAGTTTCTCCCTAAAATTTTCCTAGTGTTTTCTCATATCTGGTTCCAAGCAGCAAAGTCATCAGGCAAGTGATACTCCATCCCTACATCCTATCCCAAGCTCCTCATACTAGATCTCAACAACATCCCAACATCTGGAGGATGGGATGAGTTTCTGCCTTTGTACAACAATGCCCTCCCCCCTCCCCTATGGATGACAGATTCCTTTCATTGTCCTTCAAAACCCAGCTCAAATATTACCAACAATGAGAAGCCTTGCCTATTCTGTCTGTATTAAGAAAGTCATTCCCTCCTATCTGCAGCTCTATACTTTGTACATGACTGTATTTCATTTATCATTCTCTATTGTGTTATCTTGTGCAACACCTTTAATTTTGCTGTGCCTGACCTATAAAAATGGGATAAACCAATTTCAGGGTTGCCATCAGATAGTAGATACTTAATCAGTATTTTACTAAGAGCTGGTGGAAAGAATGCTTCTAACCAGGAATAGAAAGCCACAGAAAGGCTTGGGATACAGTTATGCCTTCACTATTTTAGGGACCAGGAAGGGCATTTTTATAACTTTAAGTTTCAGTTACCCACATTTAAAAATTGTGACCCTAAAAAATTATGACCCATTGACATAACTGGGTCCTCAATTTCACAAAATGATTTAGAGAAATTTAGTAAAATTAGACAAAGATTAATGCTTGTCAACACATTATTTTTGTTATTATCAGCAGTAAATGAAGTATTTATTCACATAATCAACTGCTTAACATGAAGTTGTTCAATGAATTTATTAGTTGGTGCCATTTGGTGACGTGGTCTCTCATCTGTGGTAAACTTACAACCTTAGATACATCATTTACAGATAGCATGTCTCTGTACAAACATATCCTAATATCAGAGTTTCTTATGTAAGTATCAGGGAGCCTCATGAGAATTTCCCCAAGAATGGCTCTGTTCTCTAAATGCAAAGATTCAAAAATATGTTTTAACCCTCATTAGATCATTCAAAGGTCACCAATGATGCTGTCCTCATCTTTTTCTCAGTCTTTGTTCTTCTTGCCTTCTTTGCACTAATTGGCACTCTTGAAACTAACCTCATTCTTTAAAATATTTTCCTCTTGGCTTCTATAATGCTCAGCTATCCTGATCTGTTTCAAATCATGACTCTTTTGATTTTTTATTTCTTCTGCCTATGAATGTGGGTGCCTACTTGCTTTGTTTCTTGAGCTTCTGCTCTTCCTTCCCTCTATCCTCACCTCTTCCCTTGGATGGGTGGATGACACCAAATCAATATCTCCAGTCTTGCATCTATCCCAAGACTCAGTTTGGAATTTATTTTTGTCTGATGGATATTGCTACCAAGATATATCAATCATTAGTTTAAACTCAATATTCTATATCCATAGCCAATAATTATAACACTTTCAAGAATGGATTCTCCTACCTCTGCTGCTGATCCCTTATGTTTCAGTCATACAGACATTTGATTTATAAACAAGAGTTAAACAAACATCTTAAGTACATTTTTTTCCTCTGGTCACATAGAAGGAAGGTTTAGAGTCTGTACTTATTCATAATTTTTACTTTATTTTTCAAAATTTCTATCATCAACAGGGTTAAGCTTATCCAGAAGAATAGTCAACCTAATAAGTAATTGTAAAATAATTTTTAAGAACATATACCTGACTTTTTCTCTTTTAAGGGAAAAACGAGAAATTAGAAAAAGTAAGTCAGAAAATTTTATGTTCTGATGCTTGCAACAGTATGTTTACACTCATTCTTAAGGAATAGCCTTTTGAGTTCCAAGATCTTTAACCAATGCCAATTTATAGATGAAAGTTTTCTAATGTAAGGATCTTGAAAGTTCAGTTTTATAAAAATTTAAAATAACAATTTCCATTGGATCTTTACTCAGTAACACCATTAAACTCTCTCATCATTTTCTCCATGCTACCTAACAATACCCTACAAAGCTACCGTACTATGGAGAGCAACTCCTTCGTTGCCCCTATTGGTGGAAGTGAGTGTTCAGTTCTTCCACTGCTCCATAGGCCCGTGAATATCATATGTGTAAGTAAAATTCACAGTTGGCTGATCCTTCTCATTTCATTGTTTAAACCTCACCCATGAGATGATTCAGATTGTGTTTACTCCACTGCAAACTATTTTCTGAATTCAACATAGAAAATCAGTCAAGCCACTTAAGGTTACATGAACATAGGAAGTTCACAGAATATCTACAGAAAGCAGATAGGAAGAAGCAAATTCTTTTCAGGATTCCAAAGACTTTTGTCTTTAGTTCCATGAAACAAGGCTTTAAATTATACAAATTAATAGTTTCAGCATTACAAATATACAAGGTCTTAAAATGTTAAGCAAAGATGCCAAGGCAACTGTAGAAGGTGACTATAGGCCTGATAAAGAAAAATCTATTTTCCTCCTTTTTAAAAAAATATTTTCCTCCTGTTTTTCTCCTAACAATAAAAACAAAGGGGTCAAAAGCATGCCAAAGAGTGATGAATTGAAGGAGACAGTGCCATTTAGTGATCATTTAAATGTTTGTGTGGTCTTTCTGCTTTAATAATATTCATATGCTCAACTATTTTCTTTTTTTTTTTTCTTTTCGATTTTAAAAATACAGCAGTAAAAGATGTGACAAGCCATTGGGAAATCTATCTAATGGTCAGAATTTAAGACATCTACATTTTTTTCCTTCTCTCCTCCCCAGCTCCCCCTTAATTTGGTCGCAGGATTCTTTTGAAATTTGCATAAAACAAATATTTTACAGTTAGGAGAAATTTCTAGTACAGTTTTCCTGTGCAAATTGCCAGAAGTCCTTGGCTAAGCAAACTGCTCAACCAAAAGTAGCACTATAGAGTGTTCCAGAATGTCAGTTACTGTGAGAAAAGTTCATCTACATTAAATCTGTGGTTTTGAATCCTGCTTGCAATGAAGTTTGGGTTTGTTTCTTTATTTATTTGTGTTTGCAATTCTGGATATATACTTTATTTTTAGTCTAGGAAAGCATTCAGGGTGGAAAATTTTCTTGCTTCTATCCAAATAATACCCAAGGCTATTTTACTAAGACCCAGTGATGCTGGACCATCTGAAGCAAGTCCTTCAATAGTCAATGCCCACCATTTCAAGTATCATCATAGCTTCTGATAAAGATTCCCTATACATTATTAAATCTCTACTTATTAGAATCATGCATATTACTGAATTACAGATTCAAAAAGCTGTGTGAGAGGTCATTTTTTTTTTCCATTAACTATTTGGATGAAAAGCTTGATTAACTGGATTATTTGTTTTTAATATTCCATGCTATTTATTCATTTTGATTATTTTGTTGATTACTCCACTATGTCTTCATCAGACATTTGAAACTCATTAAAGCCTTAGGTATTTTGGTTTTCTAAAATACAAGATATCTGAAAGAGGCAATATGTGGAAATGTGTTCTATCCAGATAAATATCACTTGATGGAACTGACTTAGCAAACCATGTCTAGTACCAATCAGTATTTGTTAAATATTTCTTTATTCTAATATAGTGAGTTGGAGAAAAAATAGCTAACCAAATTGCTAACATAAAGCTATTGCTTTATGTATTTGTTCATTTGGTTGATGAAAGGTTTTAGACCATTAGTGTATAATATGAAAGTGCAGAATATAGAGGAGAGTGAAATCTTCCAAGGTCAAGGAGCTTATGCGGTTGGGTCTTTTGCTTGTTTGCTTATTTTTTTTTTTTGCAGTATATGCTGTTGTTATTTTGTTTATATACCACCTCATTCTAAATAGGATCTTTAGTGCATTTGACAGCGAGGGAAAAGAAATTGGGAAATAGTGTCCTCGTTTGAATCTGAAAAATTTGCAGTTTGGGGAAATGGTTAAGAGTGTTTACTACTCATTAACACCAGCAACTAGAGGGATCCCCACTAACATTTAGGCATGATAGGGGTTGCCAGATTTAGCAAATAAAATTATAAGATGCTCCTTTAAGTTTAAATTTCAGATAAACAATGAATAAATTTTGTATAAGTTTATCTCATGCAATATTTAAGACATATTTATACTAAAAAAACCCCCTGTTATTTATCTAAAATTCAAATTTGATAAGGCACCTGTATTTCATCTGGTGATCCTAGGAAGTGGCAGGCAGACCATATTACAAGAAGTAAAGAGGGGATTATGTCAGAGGTGAGTGCTGCAAATCAGCCCCTGTACTTTTTTAGTACTCAGACCTTAAGTGGCTGATTTCCTGTCTATGTTGAGGGTAAGTGTATAAGACCTGTTATTTATCAGTGCAGACATTCTCATTTCTATAAATGTAAATGAAAAATAAAAATATAAACACCATTCTGAAATTTAAGTGAATCATTCTGTCTACGTAGAAATAGTTGAAATAATGGTGCTTTTCCCTCTGAACATATACAAGATTTTTAAAAACATTTTTATTAATATTTTTAAAGTATTTATTTTATGTAGTTTGAGAAATCAAATAGCACTATTTTAGATAATACCTATGGATTTCTTCCCATAAAAAATTAGGATATAGCTCTTTTACATATTCCAATATCCCCCCTACCCCATACACACGTATTTTCCTTCTCTGAACTCCTACCCGTACTCTTACTATAATTATAACATAGTCGTTTATTGAATAAGGAGCAATATTTACATCATTACCAAGATCTAAATATGCTTTATAGCAGAATCATATGGTGTGTTATATTTTCTTTCTATACAATTTTTGTTTTCTCTGGAGTTAAAAACAGCTTAATTTTTGAATGCTTACTCTTCTATGTAGTAACTCTAATTTACTCCGAAATTATTCTAAAGAATTATAAAACTGTTTTCAATATATCATATACAACAGAAAAATTATAAGTTCCATTTTATCTTTTCTTTAAAGGTAGCCTTCTGAAGGCCTCTGTCTTCTTGTTTTGATCTGGCCTACCTACTGTGCAGGCCTACTACTCAAGATATCCTCCTAAGATTTTTGTTCACTGTCATCTTGGAATTTCCCCCTCATGTCTCCTGTATTGACTCCTTAATATCCAACATCCTATGTCTTCCTCTTTCTTTATTTAATTCCTTATGTTGGTAGAGCACATTTTTTAGGACTTTGGGAAGAAGGATCATGGGTGGTGAACACAGACTCCCGAGTACCACGGAGTTACATCATTCATCAAAAAAGTGTGCATTGATTATAACCTTTTTGGAGCTGGAAGAAATTTTTAAAACTACCTTTCATTTTACAAATGAAGAAACTGAGACTGTAAAAGATGAAGTAACTCTTGCAAAGGTTATACATTTGTGAAATGTATAAAAAACTATTCTGAAAAAGAATTTTTAAAATTCTTTTCTGTTTAACTTTAGGGGGTAAGGTTATGATACCCAAGATACCAGGTAAAACATAGGCAAAGGTGAGAAAGAGAATAAAGCATAGTTGTGCCCATACTAAGACAACTCTTCCTAACCCCTATTGGTATATGGTGTTGAAATAAATGTATTTACTATTTATTGCTGTAATTCAATGACCTCCATTGATTAATAACTAAAGAGAGTTTAAGATTTCTAGTGGCTCCAACTATCTCTTTCAATCTTTTTGAAATCAATTAGAAAAGATAAAAAATAAAAGTAAATATTATACTCTTTAGAGGATTCACATCTCAAGGTTAAAGGGATCTCAATATTTCTCTCCTTTAAGCAATAAAAGACCTTTTAAAAAAAAAAAATCTCTAACCCACTTGGATCAAGCACAACTTTGGTATACTAGAATTTCTCCCAGCATCAAAAAACCTTTTAGTAAAACTGGGGACCAGTCATCTCTGAGAATCCCTCCATCTTTAAGAAGAAATACCATGTTATCCATAGCAAACAAAAATGGTCTCTATCTCATGTAGGCAGCACTGAATAAGAACATTGTTTCAGTTGAGTCTAATGAAAATAATATTGGACAGAAAAATGCTTTTGTAATCCTTCAAATTACACCACAGACTGGGCCTGGATATGAAAGTAGAGGTTTACCTTAAGGTAACTGAATGCCTTTTAATGTTAAGCAATAACATCAAATTTAAATATCAAAGAGTTCTCAAAGTTGTTTAGTACAATAGCCACAATGGATTCAGAGGACTGTGCTATGGTTTGCACCTAGTTAATTAAAATAGAACCACTTTAGCAATCTTAATTTTGGCCTGCACTGTTATGAAATATTTTTTCATAAATTCTTGAAGTGTTCTTGCATCTACAGAATTTTCCCAGCTTCTGAAATCATGTGTCAAGTCGTTGGAAATCTATTAAAAGCTACTTATGACCTTTCTTTAAGCTTAAAAAGAAATAACTCCATCTGTTGGCTTCATCACCCATCACCAGGGAATTCTGGAAAGGGGAGAAGAGAATTCTGGAAAGAGAGAAGAAAACCAGTTTTTTCTCCTGACCTTTGATATTTTAATGTCATGTTATTTGAATCTGAATTTCTTGTTAACAGCTATTTCACTGTAACATTTCTGGGAACTGTATTAAGTTGAATGTTTATAGGAAAGCAGGTGTTTTCTCTCATGTTTGTGTGTTATTGTATTCTCTACACAATATCCATCTTCCCTTTTTCTCTCTGAGTAATTCATTCTCACAATGTGCTCCTAATTTTTTACCTTGTAAATCTCCTTTAGTGAGAAGTTCCTTGTTTAACAAATATTTGTTGAATAAGTGATAAATAGTTGAAAATTACAGGTTTTCCCCTAATAAACACTATTTATAGTTTTGTTAGTAATCATTTGAGCCACAGGATAAATAATGCTTATTTGTGAGATCCGCATATGGCCTTTGCATTTATAGTTTATTTTAAAACCTACAAAATCAAACAGGGTCTATGCCAATATGACTAAAACCTAAGAAAAATGACTTTTCTTTTAACCTTCATTTTAACCATTTCTTGGGGGTCTTCATTTCTTTGTGTAGACTGGAAAGAAAAGGTAAGAGGGAGAGAGAGAGAGAGAGAGAAAGAAAGAGAGAGAGAAAATGTCATGTCATGTGGCTTATAACATTCTAGGATTTTTTTCTCAGCTGCCCTTGACAGTATATTGGTGAATATTTTCAACTCTCCCATAAGGTTTCACTCCTCTGCCTCCTGTGAAGGAGCACTGACAGTTTTAAACCCAGTGAGCAAGTAGAACAGTTCTTGGAATGAGGCAGAATGGGGCTGGAGAAGAAAAGCCCAGTACTATGAGCTTGTCCTGAGTCTATCAGGTAAGCCAGCCATACACAAGAGCTGGTTGGAGGCCTTCAACAGCCAAACCACCAGCCTTTCTTAACAAGGCCAGGTGCCCATTTTCAGAAGTTAAAAACAACACCAGGTGGTTAAGAAGCTAAAACTAAATGGTAAATTGGGTGTGTTTTCTTCAACCACAGAGTGAGTAGAACCAATCTTCAGAATCACTGATGACTGTAGCCACAAGTAAATCCTATCAGTTACCCTGGGGGGAGTGTTGTAGGGTTCCAGAAGTGAAATGCTCCCCTAGAATATGTTTGGTCTAATTAATGGGGTACTACAGGATTATCCAAGTTCAAATTTTCTATAGGTTTTCCTTTAAATATTAAGCCTCTGTTGGAGCTTCCAGGTCTCAAGAAGCTCAAGTAGAATCCCTTTATTTTTTCAGAAACCGTCTCTTAAGAATTCAACAATCTCTAATGTGAATGGGTATAACACTGAGTAGCCAGTTAAGTTCCAAGGAAGTTTATTTTAACCCCATTACCAACATTTCAGTGATTCTTAAGAACCATCATAACTCTCTCACTCACCTCCATTTTTATTCCCATGGCCTCAACTGAGGAATTAAAAGTAATTATGTATACTTTGGGAGATTTGATGCACTGTTTCTAGAAACTTTTTGTGGAATGAATTATCTTGGATTGCTGTGTCATCCTGAAAAATAAATAAATGTGATTACAGCCTGGCATTTTTACAAAGTTGAGGGCTGGACATACTGTTGTTCGACTTTGTTTGATTTTAGTCTGAGCTTCTAATGTTAGAAAATTCTGTCACAGATATAAAACATGCTCTTACAGACTATGTACTGCCTCATACCTCCATTCCAGCCTTTTTAATACCACAGAACACATTTTCTGTACTTTTAGATAGTACCCCAGCATTCTAACTTGGTGTAGATAAATCCAGATCAGCTTTTTGCAGGAAATATCTTTCTAATTAGCTATCTTGTTCTTGGGATTAAGGGATTATGAAGCTATTAGGAAAGACAGTTAGGAATTAGGAATTACAGGCTGCTCAAAATTCTCTTTCTTTTAAAAGAAAGCACTTGAGAAACTAAAGTTTAGCTGAAGTCACAGAGGATCAGCCAACCTAAAGCTTTAATATTATCAAAAGTCAAAACACTCAAATCAAATATGGAGTATTTCAACAACTGACTCCATTTTCCTTCATCCACATGTGAGTATAGCAAGACAGAGATTTGTATTTTGTTTGCTTATTTATCCTTTCCCTGTGTTCCTTTGCTAAGGCATGATACATAGTAAATTCCCACTACCTTCTTGGAGCCAAACATTTATCAAACTAGGATTATAGAAATGGGCCTTTTGATAAGTAAATCAAGAAGAAAAAAGATGTATTTGCAGAATGGCACATAAGAGTTATGTTCTTCCTGATGTCGGTCAGTTTGGGCAGTGTGAAAAGTCTAATTGTTTTGAAGATTGTTTCGAAGATGCTTTATCTTGATGACTGAATCTGTAAGGAAATTAAAGAATATGAGACAGCTTAATCAATGCCCATTTCTACCCACGTTCAGCTTGCTCAGCTCCATTCAGGGGAAAGTCTGATAGAAATAATTAGGAGAGAATACGGGCCAAAAGTTGAGCAAAGTAGACAAGTTCCCTGAGATGGAAGAGAATGAGGAATCTAAATCGGTGAGAAAGGAGAGGTTCTTCACAGGAGGTGATTTCAGGCATATATGTAGAAAAGAGGATACCACATGGGCAGCCCCTAAAGATAAGCATGGAGGCTCATTACACCAGAAGAGCCATGGGAGGCAGTGAATAGAGAGGATGAGTCACTCATCCTTCCACTTAAAAAGTGTGCTCTAGATAAACCGGGGTTGCTGATGTGAGACTAATGTCAACGAGGGACTATTCCTTGTCTGGACTCTCTGGTTAAGTTTTTAGTTTGTTTGTTTTTGCAATGCAGCATACTATCTTGCCTTCTCATATTAAGAGGTTACATATAAAGAAAAACCAAAATAAGCATTCTAGAAAAAATAGTGAATGTATCTGAGTTAGAAAATCCAAATGCAGAAGGGTATTTTTCAGTTTATCAGACCCATCTCTTACTGCATGAAGTCTACCTACTCAGGTCAAGCAAGTCTATTTGGTAAAAACATTAGTCAAACTAATTATTTAACAGTCTTGATAGTCAATTTACTTTCAACAGCCAAACTATAATCCTCATGTTCACAAAAAAAAACACAGGAAGCCCACTACCTTATAAATGAGAAAAAGGAAGAAAACAGAGGAAAGAAAGGAAGATAAGAGTTTTTGCATGGTTAGGATAAGAGGGGAAAACTACCCCGTCTCTCTCCATGTTAGCTGAGTCAGGTGAAAGTGAAGAGAACCAAATGTTTTTCTTAAACACTTGTTTCAAAGGAGGTATTTCAAGGGTAACTGATTAGGATCTAGATATGAGGAAAACATTATTATTATTATTAATATACCTAGGG